>NC_140991.1:236894853-237526457 GCF_052327205.1 Somniosus microcephalus | reverse complement strand
CCAATCAACCTAACCCGCACATCTTTGGACTGTGGGAGGAAACCGGAGCACCCGGAGGAAACCCACACAAACACGGGGCGAATGTGCAAACTCCACACAGACAGTCACCCGAGGCCGGATTTGAACCCGGGTCCCTGGCGCTGTGAGGCAACAGTGCTAACCACTATGCCACCATGTTGTAATTTCCTAGTGGTATCAAAAATACCACTAGGAAAATTGACTAACTTTGACTTGGACAAAACTGATGGACGACAACTATTAAATTAAATGAGGCAATTCAACTGGATTAAACTCAAGATAAAAGGATTAAAAAAGAATGGAAAAGCTGTATGTATTTACTTTAAAAATTCACAATGCATTTTACCTGAATATATAATGGCTGAAATTGCTTCTGTAGAATACTGCATCCATCAGCTTTCAAATAGTCTTACAAACCAAGAGTGTTTTGTTTTCATGCCATTGTTATTTTTCACTTGCTCATTACATTTTGCATCTACCTCTTGGTGAATTTATTGTGACCTTTTATAATGACTGACCCTGCCCCCAATTAGAAGGCTACATTTTACTAAGTGAAAAAATGCAACCAAGCTCACAAAGCTTTCTAATGACTCATTATTAAACTTGTGGGGAATGTTTTGCATTAGGCTTTGCAAAAATGTCATTATGACAAATTACTGCACTTAGGTATTATATAACTCAAGTGCGTGACATTTCAGAATCCAAAGCCAATTCCTAACACAGTTCCATATAATTGACATCTGTTAAGTGTTTACCAAATAAGAGTATATTCTGATTATTATGCATGGAGTGAAAACCATCAGCAGCTTGCAATTATAGCAATTAATTGTCTTCAGTCTGTCAACTGAGCTTTTCTTATACAAGCTGATAACATTTTAAGGTGTTTAAATACAAAGGTTTAAATACAAAGATCACCTCAGATCACAACTTTCAATTTTTATTTTCAATTAATTATTAAGCTGAGTTGTTTATATTTAATTGAACATATACTGCTGATTATTTTGTGAAATTACATTAATAAAAAGGCAGCAAACTTCCTTTAAACTGTGTCCGTCTACATTTTCATCTCTACATTTCCCTGCATTAAAGATTTTAAAAAATAAAATCGGAGTTTAGTTCTATTTCATAACAAGGCTGTAGTGCACAGTTATTCCCCCCAGGTATTCACTCCTTGTTACAATATGGCTCCAAGATTGTCATTCACTCTCTAATACCTTGCCCAAATGTCCATTATTCATGAGTGAGTCTTGGCAGTGACAACAGTCTGCCATTTCATTTTCTAAGCGTAATCTTAAATAAAGTAAATGACTTTAAATATCAGTCTGCTGATTTTGATCTCCTCCAAGCATGATGCCAAATTAAAATATTAATATATCTCTTTTATACTAACCCAAAAAAAATGAAAGTAGGTAACACTGCATGCGAAACAGAAACAATTTTTGCAGAAATTAAGCTGAACAGAGTGATATATAACTTGACATAGTGTTACAACTCAAGCTTGGCAAATGTAGACATTTTAAATTTGGGCACTATTTACTCCTTTAGTTCTATATAAATGCAAATTATTCATTTGGATCAAAATGGATTTAAATAATTTTTATAAACCCCTCATCCACACAACCCCCAAAGTCAATACTCAAAGCTTAATAAAGCAACAGAAGATTTTTATTTTATTGAAGGAAAACATTTGAACTGTGCAATCTAGAACAGATCCTGTAGACATTTGAGGAAAAAGCCCCTTCACAAAATATAAGTTATTCTCTTACATACAGTATTTGCTCCCAGAATTGAATAATTTCTGGGAAGTGTTCTTAATTCTCCCGAACTACTTGAGTTGTACTGAAATGAAAGTCACAGAATGTTTGCAGGAGGAAGCCCGCACTAGTAGAAAAAGAATAGGCCAGCATTCAAATCTACTGACATTAGTGTTATTCCACCTCATGTTAATGTTTAACACCACTGAAAATAAAATTTGAATGACACAGAATTGAAAATTCAACCACCTACATGGTGTTGTGATGGTATCATAGAGCTTACATAAATCAGCAGAGTTTTGCTTCCCAATAGGCATATTTTAATATTCTGCACACAGCACAGTGAGTCTCTCCTCTCTCAAAACAAAAAATCTATCTTTGCTTAAGTATATGTGCCAAGGAGGTCCAATGGATTCCCTGGGCACTTTTATACTCCATACGATGTCAACCCCAAGTGGTGTGATGTAGCCTCTGCAAGGCAATCTCACACCACTGCATTGCGGAGTCAGATCAGAACCTGACTCTGGAATCATACTGCCACCTTTATTTTCTTTTTAAATAATTCTATACAAAGTAATTATTTAAGAAAAACTGACTAATGTTAATTATACACAGACTTCGTAATCATTATTGATCCTGTTTTCTTCAGCCCCCAACACACACAAGTGCTTTTTAAAAATGCTATGCATTATTTCCTGTGGTGCATTCTGCTGGAATACCTGTGGACATCTGCATGCAATAATAATGAAGGATACAAATTCTCATGTTATCCCAAATACAAAATTCCTCTTTCATCAACTATATCAGAAGTACATGAAGCAGAATGACCTTTTCTACAATTTATAATGACTTTTCACCAACACAAACTTCACTGGGCTTTACAATCTTTTAAAACTTTAATTAGAAGTTATGCCCAAGGTGGAAAACCAGTGTTGGGAATTGTTTTATTGGGCTGCTTGTTTTTGCAATGGCTTAAATGCAATAGATAAATTAAATGGAATATAAAATGCTTCACCTTTTCTTGATTTTGGCTTAGAAAGTGTACAGTTTAATTCAATGACTAATGCACAAAATTTTAATTTCACGTAAAAAAATCAAATTAGAAGATCGATCAATAAAGATTTCATATTTTATTGCACAGTGCACTGGTAATGTACAATTTATCTATAAATCAAATACCAGTTGTAAAATTTGTATTTTTATACTCATCTATGGATGAATAAGTGGTAGTAAATTAACAAACTGAGGCTTATACAGTACTGTATAAACAAATGTAGTCTAAGCTAGCAAACTCTAGTATTAGATCATCACGCTTCTTGTTTGCCTATTTTGTGTTCCCTAATTTCTGGTTTGAAAAATATATTGGTTAGGATTTCATGCAAAGTCCAAAATAAAGGAGAGCAATACATTAAATGCACTATATAGCATTTCAGCTAACAAATGGATTCTAATATGCTAACACTGTCAATATATCAGTCATGTGAGGTGTTTAGCCTTTAAATATCCACTTGTCATTGGGTTCCCTTATTAGAATACCCAATTAACCAGGACAATTCTAATGCAGTATAAGTATGCTGTGGCAATAGGAGTGCTGCACTAAATGTACAACTGTAATAATTTAAAAAATGGCATACAACACAAAAGCATGAAGAATGAAGTGTCTTTTCTATAAACCAAATTAGAATTGATGAAAGTCATATTTAAGATAGAGTGCTCTGTGTTGGTAACAAGATTAATTGAAGGGTTAAGCGGATGACTTGAAAGATCACAGTTGATCTATTTATCTGTGGATGGAGACACTGATGAATCTAACACTAAAAGAGGCATGGATACTCGATATTGTAAAAAGAAAAGACTAGCGCCTTTCTAGACCTCAAGATGTCCCGAAGTGCTTTACAGCCAATGAAGTACTTCTGAAGTGTAGTCACTGTTGTAATGTACGAAACTCAGCAGCCGGTATGTGCACTGCAAGCTCCCACAAACAGAAATGTGATGATGACCAGATAATCTGTTTTAGTGATGTTGGCTGAGGGATAACTATTGGCCAGGACACTGGGGAGAACGCCCTTGCTCTTTTTCAAAATAGTGCCATGGGGTCTTTTATGCCCACCTGAGGGGGCAAACAAGGCCTTGGTTTAACGTCTCATCCAAAAGTCAGCACCTCTGACGGTGCAGCACTCCCTCAGTCACATGATAACAGAGTAAAGCTCCTTTATAGCCAAGTCTATTGCTGCCACAAATATATTTAGTGGTATCAAGAGAATGCAAGTTCAAGCACAGTAATGGTTAGGCAGGCATTTTAACTGGAAGTTGCTGCATTGATGACACTGATTCTGAAGGTAACTCGGTGACTCTAAATATTAAAACAAACTGGGATCTTATGCTTGATGTGGTTAGAACAAACTAAAATGTTCTACATAGTTTGTAAAATTAAAATTTGTTAACCCTGAAGCTATTTTCTGAAGCTGAACTAGATTGAGCGATTAAAACAAAAATGAAGAAAACCTCTCAAGGCACAGACAAAATCTGAACTACCCGTGACAGGACACCAATTTCCACCTGTGAGGCACATACTACTGCTCGTTATGAACTAGACCGCAGATTACGACTTGGATTTTCTTTGCGAGTGCAACTTCCCTACATCAGAAGAATCATTTTCATCACACTTATTCAAACTGTAAAGATGTATGAATCAGTTAAAGAAGATCAATACCTAAAATCTTTGTAACACTGACGGACCTACAAATTGTTGCATGTTCACTCAAATGGCATTTTTTGAAACCATTATGAATTACACTGAATCACACAGTAAGTAAAATGAAGACACAAATTATTTCACTATATATTGGTTCCACTGTAAAATCAAAGAGCAATTTATTACATTATTTATAGCAGAGTTTCCACCTAGGCTAAGATCGAAACTATTTAAGTATCAAAACAATGGCGTTTCAGCTCAGTGGATATGGAATTAGTTTAGGATTAACCAAGAACAAGCATCATACAGTAAATAGAATTTAAAACACCACATATTGATGAGGAAGAAATAATTTGATGACATTACGTTCCACAATCATAGAGAGTATGCTATTAATCAGGTTTTATTAAGTGGGCAAGTACTAATCTATCATTAACTCTCTCATTAGTGTGGCCATTCAGCAAATCATTATGGATAACCCACAGCATGAAATATTATTTTGAATGCAATTCCATACATTGGCAAAACTCATTTTTTTGAAGACACATTTTTAGCTATACGAAAAACATAATCTGTTTCATTCACAGACTCATGATGAACTTTAGCCTGCTGGAAGAACAAAACCATTTACCAAATTTGTATAAAATTTAGGGTTAATGTATTATCTATACCCTTTAAGATATGTATATTGCACATGAGGTAGGGTCAACAGAAATTTCAAGAATGGGAAGATATCTCATAAATTGAAGAGGGACAAAATCAGTTGATTAAGATTGAATTATTCTCTTCTACAAACAAACATTACGCAATTCTAAAGGACACATAATTATTGCAGAATTATTTGACTACTGGAGTTAGATTAGGACCACTCTGATCAGCTAACAATGCTGTAAAACTGTGCACAAGAAATGAAAGCTATGAGCACATTTATACATTTTATTTGATATAAAGACTTGCCCACCCTGGAAGTATAAACCGTGGTTAAAGAAACTTACCCAATTTTGATGAGGCACAGCTAATGAGCTCAGAAGCTGGGTCACAGACTCCATACATTTACTTGCACTTGTACTTCCAGCTGAATTGTTTAAATCCTTCATTGTTTTCTCATATTATTATAAAGTCTAAGATTGCTTCAAAAACATATTTGCACCCACACTGGTTAGGATCCTTTGCTTATTTTGCAGCAAAGAGGAGCTATGTTCATGCCTGAGGATTCTGAACATAATGGGTACTCTTTTCAATTCCCTTCACATTAAATCTAAGATATTAACATAACTGAAGGGCTCTGTAATAATGCAACATCCAACTGAGGACACATGTAGTCAGACAAGAACAGTGCTTGATGATTACTCTTAACTGCTGCATCAATCACAGCTTTTCCTACCTTCAGCTAACGGGTCTGCATTAAAAGCAGTGAGTGGGCAGTGGCTGCCTCCTGTCATTATAGGGGACTGCCTATTTAACGTATTGTTCAATAACAAGGACCTCCCCCCAACTATATAAAAATATTCAGCCAAATCCACCAGAAAGAGGATGGATGAAAGAAAAGCTAATGAGAGATCATGGCCCTGATTCGGGTGCGATCCCAGTGCAGCACATCCTGCACGTTCCTAATTAG
This sequence comes from Somniosus microcephalus, assembly GCF_052327205.1. Lineage (NCBI taxonomy): Eukaryota > Metazoa > Chordata > Chondrichthyes > Squaliformes > Somniosidae > Somniosus > Somniosus microcephalus. The sequence goes on along the minus strand of NC_140991.1, from coordinate 237,520,372 downwards.
GCCATCGGCAGGACGACAGCAAATTGGTCTGCTGGCCTCATTAGGTTGGTACTGGCGAACTGCAGTCTCCAATTGCAACACCAGAGGCAGCTCGTCGGTCGTGGGGGCAGCAATATCGGTTTGCTCAGATGCCAGTTGAGGTCTTCAGGCCAGTCCGGAGGGAGGGGGGAAATAGGAAGCAATCAGGAAGGGGGCAAGCAGTGGCTGGCAGTAGCCCACGGATATCATAACAAACATAAAACTCACCTTTCAGGTTGCAGCCTCCAGCGGTCTCTGAGAACTGACGGTTTGGCTGCTAAGCACCCGTAGAAACTACTGCATGCTGTAATCATTTGCAGTCCAATTTTGGAAAGGGGTCTGAAACAGGCGTTAGGCCATAATTTTGCATATGCACTGAGCCGAATGTCAGTTTCAAGTACCTGCCCTGGACACAGGTGGAACAGCCCTAACCAATAGGGCGAGCAGCGCACTTCTGGCACGAAATAAGCGTGAGCATGAAGGCCTGCCAAATGGGCACAGTCGATCCAATTTCTATGCCCAATTATTTTCAACTCTATGCAGTTAGGTTTCCTAATTTACAAAAACAACTGTAATTTCCACCCCCGCCACCCCACACACAATATTTCAAAGGTTCATACATAAAACTGTATCCCTCTCCAGTAACCAGAACTGTAACGTTCCATGATGTAATCTGATAGAAAATAGGATTTAACAAACGTATGGCCTTCCAGTGAAGAGGGAGCGTTTTTTAAGTAATCAAATGAATATCATAAACTATACTGTCAATAGAGGAAAAATAAATCCATGAATCTCTTAATTCTTTCATTATAGGAGAGGTATGCTCATACAGACTCTTTCCCATTAGGCGAGCACAATATTGCAAGTCATTCCTGAGGTTGATTTGTTATGGGCAACGTAAGTTACACAGCACATTCTTGCATTGCACCTTTAACTTCAATCTAAATTTTGCCCGACCTTCATGCTTGGCCTCCTCCAAGATAATACAGCTGATCTCAACTGGGCCAACAGGCTGAGTATTGTCCAAGGCTGAGCAATGTTCCCCCTAATTTTTTTTGGGTGACCAGTCCCTTTAAGTGGCTGTTCATTCAGTTTCAGGCGTGCGCGAAACTTAACACTGGGAAAGCTGGTCCTGCGCAGCTGCGTGGCCGCACAGCTTACAGGGAACTTTGGGGCTGCGGTATCTGGCTAATCACTTAACCACTCACCACTTAACTAGAGTCCAGAGTACGTCACCCAGAGAATCACAGAATGAATAAGCACAGGAGGCGGCCAATCGGCCTATTGTGCCTGTGCCAGCTCTTTGAAAGAGCTATCCAACTGATCCCACTTCCCTGCCCTTTCCCCATAGCCCTGCGATTATTTTCCCTTCAAGTATTTATCCAATTCCATTTTGAATGTTACTATTGAATCTGCTTCCACCACCCTTTCAGGCAGTGCTTTTCAGACCACAACAACTCGCTGTGTAAAAAAAAGTTTTCCTCATGTCGCCTCTGGTTCTTTTACCAATCACCTTAAATCTGTGTCCTCTGGTTGTCGACCCTTCTGACATTGGAAATTGCAGCCCGGAATTTGCGGTCAGCAGCAAAGCGAATGCATTCACTCCGCACAAGGATCTCGCAATCCTTGTGTTGCAAACTTCGGGGTTTCCAACCTTGAATTCAATTCAACGGAACTTAATGGGGATCCCCTTGTTCGAACTGCTGTGACGTCAACAGGCTGTCTAAGCAGCCAATCAAAAGGCAGAATTCTCACAGACAGTGAACAAGGAAGTGAGTAAGCCCTTAAAATACTAACTTTTTTAAATAGTTAGAGAGAGCAAAAGAAAGATTGTGGTTCTCACATGGGGAAAAGGCAAACCTAAAATAAAGATATACAAACTTAAAATTTCTTGAAAAGTTTCTTAAAAATTTCATTTTTGTTAAAATGGACAAATTTCACACTGCACAAATTAAAATTAGTTTAGGCCTGTAACATTTGTTTAGCAGTCAGTACGCTGTTAAAACCCCAGTTACACATAACTTGTTTGGGTCTAACTTTTAGTGGGGAATTTAACATCGTACTTACTGCAGAAGAACCAAAGTTTTCGTCAGTTTCAATAATTTATGAGATTTCACAGATTGCCAGCTCTGTGGTGGTGGTGGGGGGCAGGGAGGGAGAGAGAGAGAGAGAGGGGTGGGGGGGGGTACACAGCGCAGCCTGTTTTGGAGCAGTCATTGACAGAGCACAACTTTGGGATTTCTGCATCCCGAAGTTGTGGCCAGTTTCAAAGGCGGCATGATGTCGAATGCTGCCAGTTCGTCATCATCCCAACCACAAATTCCGGGCCATTGTTTTTTAAAAATTATTTTAAATGCTACTTTCTGTTCATTTACATAGCATCTATCAGCAGAATGCAATGTTTACCTCTGAAGGCAGTGGAGCATTCGGTGAAGCACTGCGCTTCTACTGGGGTTTCCCCAAGGGCAGGCAAAACTCATTCTAAGCAGTGGCAGAATTAGACTAATGTAATCTCTGGAATCAAACCCATGGTCAATTAGTGGAAGGAAGATTTCTCTTACACCTTATCTCATTTTGTTCTAACAGGCCCAACTTTCCCAATGCTCTATATAGAAATTGTACTGGAATGGGATGGTGCATTGCCCTGTCATTTTTGGGATGAAGGGCTGAACCCAGTTGAGAGTGATGGGATGAATATTTATGCAGTTGTAATTCATTTTGCAGTCTGCAAAAACCTACTCAGAATCCAGCATTAGTTGGCAGTCGCACTCAAAAATATCACACGGTGGCTACTGTAGCATACTGTCTTATCCACTTTTATTTCTTCTGCAGTCATGGTTAAGAAACAGTCTAATGTGAAGCTCTACCCTGCATCTAATCTGCTCTACCCAAGCTTGGGAATGGATAAGAGGAGAGACACGTTCCTGATACAAGGTGCAAAAGCAGGAATGATATTCCATTTCCTTGTACCTGTACTGCCAATTAATGAAGGGTTGCTACAACTCTATTTAAAAAGAGAGAAAGGGATGAATCAGGTAGCTATAGACTAGTCAGTCAAACACTGGTAGTGTGTAAGCTTCCAGAGGTTATAATATGGATATAATTAGCACTTATTTAGAAAGACATGGGTCAGTTAAAGACAGCCAACACAGAGTTAGAAAAGGTAAGTTATATCTGACAAATTTAATAGATTTGAGGAAATAACAGTGTATTGGTAAAGGAAATGCAGTGGATGTTGCGTATATTGATTTGCAAAAGATGTTTGATAAGGTACCACATAGGAGGTTTGTTGATAAAATTAAGGTTTATGGCATTAAGGATAATGTGGCCGAATGGATAGGATGTTGGTAAATAAATAGTGGTTAATGGATGCTTTTTAGACTAGATGTGATGTAAACAGTGGTGCCTCCCAAGGGTCAGTGTTGGGGCCATTGCCTTTATTTCTTTCTCTCTCGCTGAGCACAGAAATAAGTAGCATGGTTAACTGTGACGAGGACTGGACTGTAAGCAACATCAGAATGACAGAAACTGGTTAGCAGAGAGCAAACACCGGCTCAGTGGGTGAATCACCTCCTTCTGTGCTTTAAAATTCTATGATTTTATGAAATTCAGCAGTAAAAATGTATAGAAATTGTGAAAAATAAAACCACAGCCTAATATTTGTTATTGATAAAGGAAATAAATATTTTATTTATCTGCAGTGCTGAAAATGGAGGCAGAGACAGCATAAAGGAAAGCATTAAAAAAGCAGTTAGTCTCCAGGTTCAGTTTAAAAAAACCTGAAAAGGAATATCATCCTATGAAGATTACCAGAACAGGAGGCTGTAAATTTGAACTTATTAATTACAGTCTTAACTTGGGATCACATGCTCACAATCATGGTTTGGCATTAATATATGTATCAATATACAACTGGTCCTGCAGAGTTAAAATCCAAGAAGTACCTCTCTCACTTGTCACAAGGGAAAACATCAGAAAATATAATGAAAGGTTATCTTATATGTGCAGAGATGTGAGCAGATGTCATTTCATCTCACAGGAAACAAAGATTGCTGAAACTTATGATGCTGGAGTCTGAAATGGCTGTTTGACAGTCACCATGATACAAAGAGGAACTGTTTTGAAAAATGTTTGGCTTGGTGAGATAAATGCAAAAACTATAAACATAATCTGTTTAACAACTGGCTTTGATTGAGGATTCCTATACAAAGCAAGAAACAACGGAGAGAATGGAGTTTGGCTCTTTTGTGCCAAATTCTACAATGGTCCGGATTTTGTGGTCAGCAGCACTCGCTGTTCATTACACTTGCCCACAGACTTTCTCTGGGCTTTTGTATTGCATTTTGCAGTAATTAGAGAGGCAAACAGCGCGCTACAGGGGATCTGGGACCTGTGTGAATAGGGCAAGCAATGGTGAGTCTCCTCAACCAATCAGATTGAAGGATTCTTTCTAAGACACCCAGTTTAAACCAGTAAGTGTAATTCAATGCCAAATCATGTACAGAAAGCGAAATAAAGAGAGGAAAAGAAAGATGGGATTAAGAGAGATATAAAAGAAACAGAAATATAAAGTAAAAACATTTTTTTAAATCTACAACAATAATTAAAATCTGAAGGAATGACTCCACACATTTAAAAGTAAATTTTCAGTGCCAGAGAGGTTGTTTGGTAGTAATTAACACTTATCACACCGTTAAAAATTCACTTACGCTTGAACAGATCAATCCTAACTTCTTCTGGCGTGTTTGGTGGGTATTTAGTACCGCAACTTCACGCTCTTCCATGTATTTGAATGCTGAGTCTCTTGGCGAGATATCGGTATAGCGAAGCTTCTGGAGGAACAGGGCAACTCGGACAGCAACTTCCCGATTTCCACGTTTAACTGCGCGTATGTGGACACTGAAAGTTGCTGTCCAATTTACTCCTTAATAACAATGAGCGCCGATAGCCTCACCGTTATTTTTACTGCAAAATCCAGGCCCATTACAATTAAAGCCATCAGTGTGCATTTCATGATCATTTGTTTAAAGAAAAGTATTATTTTTATATTGATTAAAAAACTTGCATTTATATAGCGGCTTTCACAACTTCAATGATGTCCCAGTGAAGTACTTTTCAAGTGCAGTCACTGTTGTAATGTAGGGAAATTATTATTCTTAATGAAATGAAAATTGAAGTTATTTTTCAGAAGACAATCTACAAACAGACTCAGCCATATCTACAGAGCTGGATGGAATGGTATGACAGCAGGCATATTCCGTAAATCTGTACAACTAAAAATCATAGTGCAATCAATTCCTGCAATCTATAAATCTATTTGCATTTACTTCATTTTTAACAGACTGGATATGAAATTTCCTATAATTTTGTGATTATTGTTCATGGCAATGAATATCATTTCTTCTTAAAATAAAATAAATTCTAACCTATAGATAACTCTAGCACAGACCCATGGTAGAATTGTGGTTTTATCGAATGCAAACATTGAGGATGCATGTGGTAAATTGCCATATTGAAAAGTTGTTAATGCTTAATAATACTTCATTCAAGAGTAGACACATTTGCAAGAATTAAAAAACTTTAAAAAAAATGTTTCAAATGGTCCAAGAAAAATAAACAGGCACAGAAGCCTTGGTTGCAGATATGTTGACACTGTATTAACAGGACGCGTACATGACAAATAACTGTTGGATTGAACCAACTCCATTGGTTCTGTGCTAGCTACTTTTAGATACATGGTTGATGAACTCCATTTTAATGCCATTCTGGGTTAAACGGAGTGGAGATTTTAAGCTTTTAACGTAAGCCCTGCCAAAAAGGCTATTTCAATGTGAAACTGAAAAATTACCACCTTCCTTCCTGATGAAGTTAGTTTAGTTGAGTGTTTTATATGGGAATAAAGGATTATGGGGAGCGGGCAGGGAAGTGGCATTGAGGCCAAGATCAGATCAGCCATGATCTTATTGAATGGCGGAGCAGGCTCGAGGGGCCAAATGACCTACTCCTGCTCCTACGTCTTATGTTCTTATAAAGGTATTTTACTTCCTCTCTCAAAACATTGGATATCTAAGAATATGGTGTTGCATGGAAAAAACATTAGTATTTGCATCCGAACAGGCACAGATTGTATGCAATTAAAATTATGCTGCATTGCAGAAGATCCCCAAATAAGGACGTAAATCACAGGTCGAGAAAGTCAAATTTAAAATATTTTTCATTAATGGGGAAAACTATTAATATATAAGTTCTATAGAGATGAACAAGTGAGGAGGCTCTGCAAATAGACAACAGATATTAGTTAAAATTCTGTATTATTTTAGACGAGTATTAGTTTTGTTAAAATTTTAAAAGATCAGTAAATGTTAACAGAAGTATATTAAATGTTTAGCTCTCTCAAAAAAAACTTAATTAGAAGACTGCTGTTGGCAGACTGTGTTTGTAACATCAGTTGAGTCTTTGATTTAGATTTGGAAACTCTTATCAGTTATAGGTGCAATACTCTTAACATTGCAGCACTGAACATCCAAAATAAATTCAACATATATTATACATAAAATATATATCTCACAAGAAAAGTGTGAAAGATTCAAAGGTGTTTCTAATCATTTTATATTGGCCCAAATCTTGCTGGAGCAGGGCATCTTGTGGTGTGCGCCGTTAATTAGATTTTTCCCATACCCTTCAGCTCATAAATTTTTGCCCTATAAGTGCAGGCTGATGGCAACAAGGCATCTGGGACATTGGTGAATGACGGGACCAACAGTGTATCTCCTTAACCAATGAGATTTAAGGATTGAGAAAGAAAGAGATGAACATCAGGGAAGAAGGGTAAAATAGAGTCAAATCAGGTCCACAATGAGAATCAAGAGAGTTTGCATTGAGAGAGACAGACAGACACAGAAAGGAAAAGTAAGACAAAAAGACATTTTAAAATTTTCTAAATTTCCAAGAAGAATTTACTACATGCAGGAATGAGACTCAACAGTTAAGACTGCAGGGAGGGCAGCCACAATGCAGACCATGGTATTGTGGCGCAGATGGCTGTCTGGGGGGCGGGTGAGCAGAATAGAAATGTGCTAGTGATAGGGGACTCTATAATTAGGGGCATAGATAGCGCCCTCTGCAGCCAAGAATGAGAATCCCAAAAGGTGTGTTGCCTACCTGGTACCAGGGTAAGGGATATCTCACGGCAGTTGGAGAGCAACTTGGAAAGGGAGGGTGGAAATCCAGTTGTCGTGGTCCATGTTGGAACAAACAACAAGGTAAGGGAATACACAATGAATGGTAAGACCCTAGGAAAGACAGAGGATCAGAGGGACCTTGGTGTGCATGTACATAGATCCCTGAAGGCAGCAGAACAGGTGGATAAGGTGGTTAAAAAGGCATATGGGATACTTGCCTTCATTAGCCGAGGCATAGAATATAAGCGCAGGGAGGTTATGATGGAGCTGTACAAAACGCTGGTTAGGCCACAGCTGGAATACTGTGTGCAGTTCTGGTCGCCACACTATAGGAAGGATGTGATTGCTTTGGAGAGGGTGCAGAGGAGATTCACCAGGATGTTACCTGGGCTGGAGCGCTTCAGCTATGAAGAAAGACTGGACAGGCTGGGGTTGTTTTCCTTGGAGCAGAGAAGGCTGAGGGGGGACCTGATTGAGGTGTACAAAATTATGAGGGGCATAGATAGGAAGGAACTTTTTCCCCTTAGTAGAGGGGTCAATAACAAGAGGGCATAGATTCAAGGTAAGGGGCAGGAGATTTAGAGGGGATTTGAGGAAGAACTTTTTCACCCAGAGGGTGGTTGGAATCTGGAACTCACTGCCTGAAAGGGTGGTAGAGGCAGGAACCCTCACAACATTCAAGAAGCATTTGGATGAGCACTTGAAATGCCATTGCATACAAGGCTACGGACCAAATGCTGGAAAATGGGATTAGATTAGACAGGGCCTGATGGCCGGCGCGGACGCGATGGGCCGAAGGGCCGAAGGGCCTCTTTCTGTGCTGTATAACTCTATGACTCTATACGACATAGGTAAGAACAGGGAGGAGGTCCTGCTGAAAGAGTATCAGGAGTTAGGATCTAAATTAAAAAGCAGGACCTCGAGGGTAATAACCTCTGGATTATTGCCCGAGCCACGTGCAAATTGGCATAGAAGCAGACAGATCAGGAGAATTAACACGTGGTTAAAGGGCTGGTGTGGGAAAGAGGGGTTCCTCTACCTGAACCGGGATGAGACCCGTGCCCTAGCGGAAGGGGTAAATAGGGAAAAGAGAGCATACGAAAGAATAAAGTGAGGGAGGACATTCATGGCAAGAGAATAAATAGAGGGGAGGTGGAGTAGCTGTGCTTATTACAGAAAAGATAATGGCAGTAGAAAAAAGTGACACAGATATCAGCAAGACAAAAATAGAATCCATATGGATAGAGATAAAAGATAATAAAGGATCAATCACACTAATAGGCGTAGTCTACAGACCACCTAATAGTGGAAGAGAGGTGGAGGAAGAAGTGTACAAACAAATTAGAGAAATTAGTAAAAAACATACAATAATAAATCATGGAGGATTTCAACTACCCCAATATTAATTGGACAGAAGCGGTAAGTAAAGGGGATAAGGGAATGGAGTTGCTACAATGTTTACAGGACTCCTTTCTAATCCAATATGTAAAAAGCCCAACAAGGGAGGATTTGCTATTGGGTCTAGTAATGGGGAATGAACCAGAGCAGATAAAAGAAGTAAAGGTAGGGGAACATATAGGCAATAGTGATTTGGATACTGTTGAGGGGGATGACTTACCAGAGGAAGGCAGCAGCAGCCAACTTCCTGGCACCAGGGGTGCTTCTGCTGCTCAGGAAGGGAGGAAAAAGAGTGGGAGAGCAATAGTGGTAGGGGATTCTATCGTAAAGGGTACAGATAGGCGTTTCTGTGGCCGTAGACGTGACTCCAGGATGGTTTGTTGCCTCCCTGGTGCCAGGGTCAAGGATGTCACTGAACGGCTTCAGGGCATTCTGAAGGGGGAGGGTGAACAGTCAGAGGTCATGGTTCACATTGGGACCAATGACATGGGTAGGAAGAGGGATGAGGTCCTGCAGCAAGAATTTAGGGAGCTAGGTAGCAGATTAAAGAGCAGGACCTCAAAGGTTGTAATCTCTGGATTACTCCCGGTGCCACGTGCTAGTGAGTATAGGAATAGGAGGATAGAGCAGATGAATGCGTGGCTAAAGAGTTGGTGCAGGAGGGAGGGCTTTAGTTTCCTGGATCACTGGGCCTGCTTCTGGGAAAGGTGGGACTTGTACAAATCGGACGGGTTGCACCTGAACCAGAGCGGGACAAATATCCTTGCGGGGAGGTTTGCTAGCACTGTTCGGGGGGGTTTAAACTAAAACGGCAGGGGGTTGGGAACCTGAGCAGGGAGACAGAGGAAAGGGAAACAAGGATAAAAGCAAAAGATAGGAAGGAGAAAAACAAAAGTGGCAGTCAGAGAAATCAACGGTTTAAATCAAACGTGGTCACAGTAAATAGTAATTCTAATAGGTCTAACTGCGTTAAAAAAACAAGCCTGAAGGCTTTGTGTCTTAATGCGAGGAGCATTTGTAATAAGGTGGACGAATTGGCTGCGCAAATAGAGGTAAACGAATATGATTTGATTGGGATTACGGAAACGTGGCTCAAGGATGGCCAAGACTGGGAACTCAACATCCAGGGGTATTCGATATTCAGGAAAGATAGGCAAAAAGGAAAGGGAGGTGGGGTAGCATTACTGGTTAAAGAAGGGATTAATACAATTGTAATGAAGGATATTAGCTCTGATGATGTGGAATCTGTATGGGTAGAATTGAGAAATACTAAGGGGAAAAAAACATTAGTGGGAGTGGTATATAGGCCTCCCAACAGCAAGGCGGAGGTTGGGGATGGCATTAAAAGGGAAATTAAAGAAGCGTGCAATAAGGGCACAGCAGTCATCATGGGTGACTTTAATCTACATATAGATTGGGCCAACCAAATTAGTAACAATACTGTGGAGGAGGAATTCCTGGAGTGTTTACGGGATGGTTTCCTGGACCAATATGTCGAGGAACCAACCAGAGATCAGGCCATCTTAGACTGGGTATTATGTAACAAGAAAGGATTAATTAGCAATCTTGTTGTACGAGGCCCCTTGGGTCTGAGCGATCATAATATGATCGAATTCTTCATTAAGATGGAGAATGAAGTAGTTGTCTCAGAGACTAGGGTCCTCAATTTAAATAAAGGAAACTACGATGGTCTGAGGAGCGAGTTGGGTAGGATTGATTGGGGAATGGCACTCAAAGGGTTGACGGTGGATAGGCAATGGCAAACATTCAAAGACCGAATGGATGAGCTACAGAATTTGTTCATCCCAGTTTGGCATAAAAATAAAACAAAAAAGGTGACTCAACCGTGGCTAACAAGGGAAATTAGGGATAGCATAAGATCCAAGGAGACGACATATAAATTGGCCAGAAAAAGCAATAATCATGAGGATTGGGAGCAGTTTAGGATTCAACAAAGGAGGACAAAGGGATTAATTAAGAAAGGGAAAATAGAATATGAGAGTAAGCTATCAGGGAACATAAAAACTGACTGTAAAAGCTTTTATCGATATGTGAAGAGAAAAAGATTGGTGAAGTCAAGCGTAGGTCCCTTACAGTCAGAATCAGGGGAATTTATAATGGGAAACAAAGAAATGGCAGACCAACTAAATTCATACTTTGGTTCTGTCTTCACAAAGGAGGACACAAATAACCTCCTAGAGATGCTGGGGAACATAGGGCCTGATGAAAGGGTGGAACTGAAAGAAATCAGTATTTGTAGGGAAATGGTGTTAGGAAAATTGATGGGACTAAAGGCCGATAAATCCCCAGGGCCTGATAATCTACATCCCAGGGTATTTAAGGAAGTGGCCCTGGAAATAGTAGATGCATTGCTGGTCATCTTCCAGAACTCGATAGACTCTGGAACAGTACCCATGGATTGGAGGGTAGCTAATGTTACCCCACTATTCAAAAAAGGTGGTCGAGAAAAAGCGGGGAATTATAGACCGGTAAGCCTGACATCGGTAGTGGGGAAAATGCTAGAATCTATTATAAAAGATGTAATAGCAGAGCACTTGGTAAGCAGTGACAGGATCGGACAAAGTCAACATGGATTTACAAAAGGTAAATCATGCTTGACTAATCTACTGGAATTTTTTGAGGATGTAACTGGTAAAATAGATAAGGGAGAACCAGTGGATGTGGTGTATTTGGACTTTCAGAAGGCTTTCGATAAGGTCCCACATAAGAGATTAGCGTGCAAAATTAAGGCACATGGGATTGGGGGCAAGGTATTGACTTGGATAGAGAACTGGTTGGCGGACAGAAAGCAAAGAGTTGGAATAAACGGGTCGTTTTCCGAGTGGCAGGCCGCTAGTGGGGTACCGCAAGGATCGGTCCTTGGACCCCAGCTGTTCACAATATATATTAATGATCTGGACGAGGGAATTGGATGTAATATCTCCAAATTTGCAGACGACACAAAGCTGGGTGGGAGGGTAAGCTGTGAGGAGGATGTTGTGAAACTCCAGTACGATTTGGACAGATTGGGTGATTGGGCAGAAACATGGCAAATGCACTATAATGTGGATAAATGTGAGGTTATCCACTTTGGTACCAAAAACAGGAAGGCAAATTATTATTTGAATGGCAATAGATTGGGAGAAGGGGAAGTGCAAAGAGGCCTGGGTGTTCTTGTGCACCAGTCACTGAAGGTAAGCATGCAGGTGGTTAAGAAGGCAAATGGTATGTTGGCCTTCATAGCAAGAGGGTTCGAGTACAGGAACAAGGATGTCTTGCTACAGTTGTACAGGGCCTTGGTGAGACCGCACCTTGAGTATTGTGTGCAGTTTTGGTCGCCTTACCTGAGGAAGGACGTTCTTGCCATGGAAGGAGTGCAGCGAAGATTCACCAGGCTGATACCTGGGATGGCAGGAATGACGTATGAGGAGAGATTGTGTCGATTGGGCTTATACTCACTGGAGTTTAGAAGATTGAGAGGGGATCTCATCGAAACTTATAAAATTCTGTCAGGCCTGGACAGACTAGATGCAGGAAGGATGTTTATGATGGCCGGGGAGTCCAGAACCAGGGGTCATAGTCTAAGGATAAGGGGTAAGCCATTTAGGACTGAAATGAGGAGGAATTTCTTCACCCAGAGAGTGGTGAACCTGTGGAATTCTCTGCCACAGAGGGCGGTGGAGGCCAGTTCATTAAATATATTCAAAAAAGAGTTGGATATATTTCTTAAGGCTAAAGGGATCAAGGGATATGGGGAGAAGGCAGGGACCAGGTATTGAATTTGGATGATCAGCCATGATCTCATTGAATGGCGGAGCAGGCTCGAAGGGCCTCCATGGATGAATAAAGACAAGGGAACAACTGAGGGTAAGGAAAGAGGCATACATTAATTACATAGACAGCATGATAAGTGAGAATACAAAACGATTAGGAAAGAAGCTAAAAAAAATAATTAGGGAGGCAAAGAGGAACGATGAAATTAAATTATCAAGGAACATAAACAAAATAGTAAAATATTTTATAGGCACATCAATAAAAATGGAAGGTTGGGATGGGAATAGGGCCATTAAGGAATAGTTAGGATAATACCACAGGTAATGATAGCGAGATGGAAGAAATATTAAGTAATTATTTTGCTTCAGTATTTACAAGGGAGACAGAACAGGTGTACATGACAGTGGATGATGAGGTTAGTAATGAGATAAGTGCATTTAAAATTAAAATATATATTAAATAAATTAATCAAACTCAGAGGAAAGAAACCCTGGTCCGGATGGATTGCATCCACACATTTTAAAATAATCTAGGGAAGAGATTACTACGCATATTTAATAATTTGTTAGAAAAAGGTACAGTGCCAGAGGACTGGTGGATAGCTAACGTAATACCGATATTTAAGGGGGATAGAACATGTCCAGGGAATTATAGATCAGTCAGCTTAACATCGGTGGAAGGAAAAATAATAGAATCCCTACTAAAGGAGAAAATAGAAGAACATCTAGAAACCAAAAATATAATAATGAATAGTCAGCATGGATTTCAAAAGGGAAAGTCTCGCCTAGCCAACCTTATTGAATTTTTTGAAGAGGTAAGAGAGAGAGTATTCAATGGTAATGCAGTAGATGTAATTTATCTGGATATTCAAAAGGCCTTCAATAAGTACCCTATAATAGACTGATGAACAAGGTCAGAGAATGTGGAGTCAGGGGACAAGCAGCAGCATGGATTGCTGGCTGGCTTCAGGACAGAAAGCAGAAAGTAGGAGTAAAGGGTAGCTATTCACAGTGGCAGAAGGTGGGTAGTGGCGTTCCACAAGGATCAGTGCTGGGACCACTGCTGTTCACAATTTACATTAATGATTTAGACTTAGGAATCAAAAACACAATTTCTAAATTTGTGGATGACACCAAATTGGGGGAGGGGGGTAGTCAATACTGAGGAGGACTACAACAAGTTACAGGAGGACATTAATAATCTTGCAGAATGGGCATATAATTGGCAAATGAAGTTCAACACAGATAAATGTGAGGTATTACATTTTAGTGGGAAGAATAGTGAGGTCACTTATTACAATACTTGGAGGTTGCGAGTCTAGGTGAGGTAGAGGAACAAAGGGATCTCGGAGTCCAAATACACAAATCACTAAAAGTTGCGACACAGGTTAGCAAGGCCATAAAAAAAGCAAACCAAGCACTAGGGTTTATTTCTAGAGGTATAGAATTGAAAAGTAAGGAAGTTATGCTAAACCTGTATCGAACCTTAGTTTGACCACACTTAAGAGTACTGCGTACAGTTCTGGTCGCCATATTATAAAAAGGATATAGAGGCACTGGAGAGGGTGCAAAGAAGATAAGGATGATACCAGAAATGCGAGGGTATACATATCAGGAAAGGATGAACAGGCTGGGTCTCTTTTCTCTTGAAAAAAGGCGGAGGGGTGACCTATTAGAGGTCTTTAAAATTATGAACAATTTTGATAGAGCGGATACAGAGAGAATGTTTCCACTTGTGGGGAAGAGCATAACTAGAGGCCATCAATATAAGATAGTCACCAAGAAATCCAATAGGGAATTCAGAAGAAACTTCTTTACCCAAAGAATGGTGAGAATGTTGAACTCACTACCACAGGGAGTGATTGAAGCGAATAGTATAGATGCAGTTAAGGGGAGGCTGGATAAGCATATGAGGGGAAAGGGAATAGAGGGTTATGCTGATAGATTTAGAGGAGGAAAGACGGGAGGAGGCTCGGGTGGAGCATAAACGCTGGCATGGACTGGTTGGGCCGAATGGCCTGTTTCAGTGCTGTATATCCTATGTAATAGTTCACTTTCTGGGCCGGATAGGTTGATTGGCATTGCATTAACAATTATCATGTAATTAAAAGGTCATACTCGACCAACCTTATTGAATTCTTTGAAGAAGTAACAGCTCTGACTTTCCTTGGTGAGTTTAATTTGAGTATAATGTGCAAATCCAGCAAACGGAGAGGTTGAGGATGAGCTGCCGTTTGTGCGAGGCAAACTGTGGTGCAATGTAAATCGACCAGCAATTTATGGCAATTCACATCTCACAGCGCATCTCGTTAAAAGAGCAGGAACTCCCGAGCACCAGTGATTTAAAAGAAGCAGCAGCAGAGAGCAGCAGCTGATACCAGACAAACAAAACGAAAAACTCAAAAAGTTACGTCATAGTCAACACAGAGTGAGGAGTGGTGGAGCACAAGGAATTAGAGCTAAGTATTTAAATTGTCATTTATCGAAACATTAAGAGAATAATATCCTTTAGGTCAATAAATATGACCAAGGAGCTAAAGAGTCTAAATAGATCTAAGGGGACAAAATGAACTAAGTAGGGGGAACCAAAATTAAACATCCAATTTGCATTTTCCACATCTGCAGTAAATGTCTCTAGCTTGAGACACTTTGGCTCAGAGTCTTTGAGCTGGAGTGCGAGTCAGAGACATAAGGGAGGGGGAGGAATTTTAGGATAGTTTTCTCCAAAGTGCAGTCACACCTCAGAGGAAAGCACAGGTGCAGGAAGGGGGTAGTGTGACTGTTAGTCAGCAGGGAAGGGGGAACCAAAGGGAGATAGAGAAGGTCCCGCAGACACTGGTCCTGTCCAATAGGTACATTGTACTTGCTACCTGTGAGGATAAGGATGCAGGCTGTGGGGTAGACATCCAGAATGCTAACCATGGCACTGTGGAGCAGAAGGCAGTTCAAGGTGGGGGCAGGGGAGTGCAGAATAAAAAAGTTGTAGTCATAGGGAATTCAATTATTAGGGGGCTAGATAGTGTCCTCTGCAGTCACAACCGAGAGTCTAGAAGGGTGTGTTGCCTACCTACTGCAAAGGTAAAGGATATCTCAGAGCAGCTGGAGAGGAACTTGGAAAGGGAGGGGGAAGATCCAATTGTCGTGGTCCATGTTGGGACCAATAACATAGGGAAGAAAAGGGAGGAAGTCCTGTTAAGGGAATATCAGAAATCAGGAAATTAAAAGACAGGACCTCATGGGTAGTTATCTCAGGATTACTACCCGAGCCACATGCTAATTAGCATAGGGATAGGCAGATCAGGAAGGTGAATGCATGGCTGAAAAACTGGCATGGGAAGGAGGGGTTCCATTTCATGGGACACTGGCACCAGTACTGAGACAGGAAGGAGCTGTTCTGCTGGGATAATGGAATCTTTATTCAAAGATGAAATAGAAAAACATCTAGAACCTGGTAAAATATAGTAAAGATTAGTTAGCACAGATTTCAAAAGGAAAGCTCATGCTGGACCAACCTTATTGAATTCTTTGAAAAAGTAACAGAAAGGGTAGCTAAGGGTAATGCAGCAGACGTAATAAATGTTCCCTTTAAGCTGTGCGGCTGCGCAGCAATCTGGAGGCCCCATGCAGCCAGCTCACCGGCTTTTGAATGGAAAACAGCGCGTGCGCAAATATTTGAATGGGCTATGCAGCCCGTTAAATGGGCTGCGTACCTCCCCAAAAAATTAAACAGAACATTGGACGTAATATATTTGGATTTTCAAAAGGCCTTTGATAAGTTACTGCATAGTAAACTCATGACTAAGGTCAGAACGTGTAGTGTCAGGGGAGAAGTAGCAGAATGGATAGCAAGCTGGCTACAAAACAGAAAACAGAGAGTAGGGGTTAAAAGTAGTTACTCAGACTGCCAAAAGGTGGGAAGTGGTGTTCCACAGGGATCGGTGCTGGGATCACTGTTGTTCACCATTTACATAAACAATTTGGACTTGGGAATCGGAAGTACAATTTCTAAATTTGCAGACGACACCAAATTGGGGGGTGTAGTTAATACAGAGTACGACGACAAAATACAGGAAGACATTAATCAACTTGAAGAATTGGCCTGTAATTGGCAAAAGAACTTCAATCAAGGTAAGCGTGAGGTGGTAAATTCTGGTAGGAAGAATAAGGACGTCACTACTCCTTGGCAAATAAGTGTCTAAATGGGGTGGAGGAGCAGAGGGGTTTCGGGGTACGGATACACAAATCACAAAGTAGCGACGCAGGTTAAAATACCGCAAAAAAAGCACTGGGGTTCATTTCTAGAGGGATAGAATTGAAAAGCAGAGAAGTTATGTTAAATATGTATAGAACCTTGGTTAGAGTACTTTGAACAGTTCTGGTCTCCATATTGGCCCGTATTTTCTGATCGCAGGCCTCCCGGAAAAATCTACGCCCTTACCTGAGGGCTCCCGGGACGCACACACTTCCGATCCTGGGCCTCTCCAAACTCCAAGTGCGCAGGGCACATGTATCCCAGAGGTGCAGGTAGTTTGCAGCGTCCCTGGGATCACGTGAGCCATGGGGAGCCAATCAAAGAAGGGAGTCTCCCTTCATACACTTGACAGGAAGACCTGTCAAACACATGAATGGAGATCACCTCAAAAACATAGTAAAACTTTAAATAATTGTTTTTTAATCACATTTTTAAAATGACTTAAAATTACAATAAATTAAATATTTTAAACAAAAATTTAAATTTTTGAAAAAAATAAAGTTTTTTTTACAGGGCTAAAAATAAACTACCTTTTTTAAAAGTGTTTTTAAATGATAAATCAGTGAAAACATTTTTTTTTTTTTTTTACTTTTTTCAACTCTTATCCTGCTTTTACCAGGTGTAAGAATTTGTAAGGGTTTTCTGCGGGCGGAGGGTCTCCAAAAAGTGGAACTATCAGCCCACAGAGGCCCTTCTCCAGGGCAGCCAGAGGATCTGTCAAGAGCATTCTTGACAGTTTGGAAATGCTGGTTTTCCGCGCATGCACTGTGTATGCCTGAAACCGGCATTTCCGATGTCCCTACGGGTGGGTACACAGCGCGTACCCACCTGTAGGGATCGGAATATCTGGGCCATTATATAAGGGTATAGAAGCACTGGCAAAGGTGCAAAAAAGATTTACTAGAATTATACCAGTTATACCTATCAGGAAAGATTGAACAGGCTGGGTCTCTTTTGTCTAGAAAAGAGAAGGCTGAATGGGTGACCCGATAGAAGTCTAAGATTATGAAAGGGTTTTATAGGGTAGACGTAGAGAAAATGTTTCCACTTGCGGGGGAGACCAGAACTAGGGGTCATAAATATAAGCTAGTCACTATTAAATCCAATAGTGAATTCAGGAGAAACTTCTTTGCCCAGATAGTGGGTAGAACGTGGAAGTCGCGACCACAAAAAGTAGGAGGCGACTAGCATAGATGCATTTAAGGGGAAGCTAGATAAACACATGGGGGAGAATGGAATAGAAGGATATGCTAATAGGGGTTAGATGAAGAAGGGTGAGAGGAGGCTCATGTGGAGCATAAACAATGGCATGGACCTGTTGGGCCGAATGGCCTGTTTCTGTGCTGTAAATACTATGTAATCTCTTCTTCACCGAACTTGCTGGCTGAATTGCGCATTAATAACAGTGTGCATCGTCAATTCGCCGTTATTTTTCCAGCAAGATTTGGGCCATTAACACACAGGGGTAGAGTTTCCCCTTTGGGTGCAATTGGCAATTCTGGCGCAAATTGCACCCGTTTTGAAAAGAGTTCACCCCCCCACCCAAGTTCCACGCAAACTAATTTGCATATTGTCAAACGCAAAATCTGCCACGATCCAGCACAATTGTTTTAACAGCGTTTTAAAATGTAATTTAAAAAAATTTGCTTTAAAAAATATTCCTTGATATATTTAAGAGTGATAATTTGGCTAAGTTTGATTAATACAGCTGAAAATGGGTTTATCACAAAAAATAAGCATTTTAAATCAGTGTCAGACCAAGTTTAAATGGCTGAAAATGACTTAAAAAAAGTGACTATTTTCTAGTTAGATTGGGGTACAGTAGTCAGTTCCTTAGTAAATTAAAAATATAAATTTCAAAACCTTTCAAAACATACCCATTAGTGTCTTTGGAGCTTCATCGAAGGCCTGCAAACGAGAGCAATTAGCGGAAACCCAATGGTGATTAATTCACACTGGGGGCGTGACCAGTCTTGTGTTGAGGGGGGTTGGGCCTGCTTCTAGTGCAATGCTTTTAAACTTGTGCAAAAATCTTGGAAACTCGATCTGCGCCGATCGCAATTTGCACTTAAAATTCTGCAATCTTTTGTGCATGTTACACCGATATCGGGGGAATTGTGCCCAAAAAACCAGCACAATTGATTGGAAACTCCAGGCCATAGTGTTAATGAGATTTATCTCTGGCACTCAGCTTTGACAAAGGATTTTCAGTGGTGTTTTCAGTTTGCTGCATGCAAATTTCCTTCTTTGGAAGGTGGGCCTCGCTAAGTTTAGCCTTAAAATTTGTAGCATGACAGTAGTTAAGCCCTAACGTGAAGTGAAGACCTTCTTCAACTGTTGGGAGGCTTTTTGACCACAGGAGAATCATAGCAGAGCTTCATTCTTTCCTCACCCAATGTCCAGATAATGTCTTGAAGTACTTTGATGCTTCTAAAGTTTCAGTGTCACTTTCAACTGAAACATTATGAAATTGTGAGCCACAAGAGGGCTTAAGGAAATAAGCTGCATGTTGAAATCGGAGGCCTGGCTTTCAACAATTTAAATATCCTTACTTGTGGTTATAGGCCAGGAAAATGAATCTATACCCAGCCTTCTTTGTTTTCTTACAAGCAGTACTTTTCTCTGTGAATAACACTGAAGGTACAAGAATGTAGTCAGCATAAGTAACTTTTTTTTTGACTTGCAGCTTTTCAGTACCAGCACAATAATCATAAATTACAATTTTATGTAGATTTTTTGTTGGTGCAAGCAATACTTGCTGGTCTTTTGCATGCAACATACGCCTAGGCTTCACCTTCCTCTTTGCAGCTCATCAATGTGCACGCTTATATTAATCTTTTTCAAGGACTGTAGTAGCATTTTGGTAGCAAAGTAAAACATTAAAAAAGCTTAACATATTTCAGTTTCTGGTCACAAATTTATCTATGTGATGCTGCTGACCTCTAATTTCAAAAGATTAAGAAAATCCTGCCCATCGATAAAATGCGCTTTTAATTGTGAAGAGTATTAGTTCTGGAGTCAATTCATTGCAATCAAGTCAAACCGTGAAAGCCTCGTGTTGCTTGGTTGAAGATTACAGAATGTCACCTACCTTGTCACTGTCCAGAGTGTTCTGTGAGGTCCGTGATGCAATGGAGATTGTGTCGGGCTGACTGCTTGCATCTCCCTGACTGTCTAGTTCTTCTCCATCCCTGAAATAAAACAATAAATAGTCTCATTCTCTTTACAAAAGAACAATAAAATGTAGGAGCAGGAGTAGGTCATTTGGCCCCTTGAGCCTGCTCCGCCATTCAATAAGATCATGGCTGATCTGATCTTGGCCTCAACTCCACTTCCCTGCCCGCTCCCCATAACCCTCGACTCCCTTATCGTTCAAAAATCTGTCTATCTCCACCTTAAATATATTCAATGACCCAGCCTCCACAGCTTTCTGGGGAAGAGAATTCCAAAGATTCACAACCCTCAGAGAAGAAATTCCTCCTCATTTCCGATTTAAAAGGGTGCTCCCTTATTCTGAAATTATGCCCCCTAGTTCTAGATTTCCCACAGGGGAAACATCCTCTCTGCATCTACCCTGTCAAGCCTCTTCAGAATCTTACATGTTTCAATAAGATCCCCTCTCATTCTTCTAAACTCCAATGAGTATAGGCCCAACCTGCTCAGTACTCCAGGTGTGCTCTCACCAACACCCTGTACAGTTGTAACAGGACTTCCCTACTTTTATACTCCATTCCCTTTGCAATAAAGGCCAACACTCCATTTGCCTTCCTAATTACTTGCTGTACCTGCATGCTAACTTGTTGTGATTCATGTACAAGGACCCCCGATCCCTCTGTACCTCAACATTTTGTAATCTCTCCCCATTTAAATAATAATTTGCCTTTTTATTTTTCCTACCAAAGTGGATAACCTCACATTTTCCCACATTAAACTCCATCTGCCAGATTTTTGCCCACTCACTTAGCCTATCTATATCCCTTTGGAGATTCTTTCTGTCTGCCACACAATTTGCTTTCCCACCTATCTCTGTATCATCAGCAAATTTGGTTACATTACACTCAGTCCCTTCATCCAAGTCATTAATATAGATTGTAAATAGTTGAGGCCCCAGCACCGATCCCTGTGGCACCCCCCTAGTTACAGTTTACCAACCTGAAAATGACCCATTTATCCCAACTCTGTTTTCTGTTAGTTAGCCAATCCTCTGTCCATGTTAATATATTACCCCCAACCCCGTAAGCTCTTATCTTGTGAAGTAACCTTTTATGTGGCACCTTATCAAATGCCTTTAGCACTTCTGACGAATTTCAAGAGATTGTGGTCCTTGATTATTATAAATCTCCTATTATAGCAATTTTTTTGTTGTTGCTGCAAGTTCAATTAGTAGATGATGTTAAATCTCAATAAGGTGGACTTGCCCCAGCACCCCGCCCAATAAAAACATTTGTTTATTGTTGTATCCGTGTGTTAATGGAGACACGGAATGCAGGAGTTGGTTTAACAGGTGTTTACTGAACAAAGTCTGGAGGTGAACTAAAAGATACAAGACGCTATACAGGCTTATATACCCGAGTGGTCACTACCGGTATTACAGTACACAGGGGCTCTTAAAGGTACATACACTACAATTCCTCCCCTTTTAGATAATTAGTACATAACATTTTAAGTAATCATTAATTAACATGTTTACAAGAACAATAATCTACACATTTGCTGCAGTTAATCAATTATAAGTCAGTCTCTCTGGAGGCTTCCTGACTCGGTCCGGATAACGCCTCGGTGGTGTAGTAGTTTTCGGTGGTGTAGTAGGTTCTTTTGGCAAGGTCGATTCGGCTTGAATGCCAGTGTCGGGTTCATCTGGTTCCAGTATCACCGGATCGGAGGTAGATACTATGGGTATCTCTGCTTCATCATTAGGCGTATAGAGTTGTGGTGTAGGTTGTCCCTTTTCGGATGACTCTATGATCTGGTCAGCATGGCGCCTTATTATGCTTTCTCCAATGTCCACGGTATACATCAGCGGTCCTAGTCGTGTGCAAATAGTTCCAGGCTGCCATTTCTCGGTACGGTAGTCCCGGGCCAAAACTTGTTGACCTATCTGGAAGGTTCTAGTTGGCCTTTCATTCATGCCTTGAAATTGCCGGTTCTCTACGTCCCTTCTGATGTTTGGCTTGATCAAATCCAGCCGGCCTCTTAGTCTTCTATTGAAAAACATCATGGCGGGAGTTTGGTTTGTAACCACATGTGTTGCATTCCTGTACGCAAACAAGAAGTTATCTACCTTATGTTGTAGATTCATGTCTTCATTACCCATGGCCTTTATGGCCTTGTTGAAGGTCTGGACAAACCTTTCAGCTAATCCATTGGTGGCGGGATGGTATGGGGCGGACGTGTAGTGCTTAACCCCATTGTTTTTTTTAAGAACTTCCTGAATTCTTCGGACACAAATTGCGGTCCATTATCAGAACAGATCTGTTCAGGCAGCCCATTCCTGGCAAATATGGTCCTTAATACTGTGATGGTTTTTTCCGTGGTGGTGGAGGACATCTTTATTGCCTCCGGCCACTTGGAGTGTGCATCCACCGCGATTAAGAACATTGAGTCCATAAATGGACCAGCAAACTCGATATGTACCCTTTGCCATGGAGATGAGGGCCACTCCCATGGATGTAGAGGGGCTTGTGGTGGGACGTTTTGGACCTTCTGGCATCCTAGACAGCTCTTGGTCATTTCTTCGATGTCTCCATCGATACCTGGCCACCACACAAACGCTCTGGCTAGGTTCTTCATTTTCACTCCACCCAGATGCCCCTCGTGAAGCTCCTTTAGCACTTTATCCTGGAGTTTGGGTGGAATCACCACTCTGGATCCACACATCAAGGTTCCTCGGCACACTGACAGCTGTTCTCTTCTTTGCGAGAATGCTGGCAACAGTGGTTCGCCATGTGCTGGCCATCCCTTCACCGCTAAATCGTAGACTCGAGAGAGAGTCGGGTCATTTCTCGTTTCCTTTTCAATGGTAGAATTTGTTACTGGTAGACATTCCACTATGGTTGAGTGGAACATCTCCACTGGGTCCACTGTAGGTGCCTCTTCTACCGTTGGCAACGGTAGGCGCGATAAACCGTCAGCATTCCCATGCTGTTTTGATCCTTTGTATTCTATGTAATATTGGTGTGCCCCTAGGAAAAGGGACCACCTCTGTAGCCTTTGCGCTGTCATAATGGGAACGCCCTTTTTAGGGTTGAATATGGAGACGAGGGGTTGATGGTCAGTCAACAAGGTAAATTTTTGTCCGTGTAGGTAATGGTTGAATTTCTTCACTCCCCACACCAGACTGAGTGCTTCCCTGTCGATCTGGGCATAGTTACGCTCAGCTGAGTTCAATGAGCGTGACGCAAAAGCTATCGGCCGCTCCGAGCCATCAGGGAATCTATGCGATAATACCGCTCCTACGCCGTAAGGGGATGCATCGCCCGCCAGTCTGATTGGCAGTGATGGGTTGTAATGAGCCAACACTTCCTTGGATGTGATCAAGCCTTTGCATTTATGGAAGGCACGTTTACAGTCTTCGCTCCATTTCCAAATTATTCCCGTTTGTAGCAGTGCGTTAAGAGGGTGCAGAACAGTTGACAAGTTCGGTAAAAATTTATGATAGTAATTTATCAATCCCAGGAACGACCTTAATTGTGAGACATTTTCAGGTGCTGGGGCTTTTATGACCGCTTCAATTTTTTCAGGTGACTTATGCAACCCTTCTTCGTTAATTATATGGCCACAATATATTTGTTTCTGGAAAAATTCGCACTTGGGGCGATTTGCTCGTAGGCCCCGTTCTCTCAGCCTAGTGAGCACCTGCTCCAAATTGGCAAGGTGCTCGTTGTCGTTTTCTCCTGTTACAAGGATGTCGTCTAGGTAGCATTGAGTCCCTGGAATCCCTTGCAGGACTTGCTCCATAGCTCTTTGCCAGGTAGCTGGAGCTGATGCTACTCCGAAAACCAGTCGATTGTACTGGTACAGGCCTTTGTGTGTGTTTATCGTGAGATACTTTTTAGAGGCCTCCTCAACCTCCATCTGTAGATATGCCTGTGCCAAGTCAATTTTGGTGAAACGTTTCCCTCCGGATAGTGAGGCGAAAATATCTTCTATCACAGAATCACAGAAACCCCACAGTGCAGATAGAGGCCATTTCGGCCCATCGAGCCTGCACCGACACATATCCCATCCGATCCCCGTAACCCCTACACCAACACATATCCCACCCTATCCCCGTAACCCCACGTATTCAATCCCCCTAACACTAAGGGTCAATTTATCATAGCCAATCAACCTAACCCGCACATCTTTGGACTGTGGGAGGAAACCGGAGCACCCGGAGGAAACCCACGCAAACACGGGGAGAATGTGCAAACTCCACACAGACAGTCATCCGAGGCCGGATTCGAACCCGGGTCTCTGGCGCTGTGAGGCAACAGTGCTAACCACTATGCCACCGTGCTGCCCTACTGTACCGTGACACGGACCGGGTTTACAGTCACCTTGAAGTCCCCACAGATGCGAATTTTTCTCTGTTCTTCAGATTTATCATTATTCAACGTTTTCTTCATGACCGGGGCGATGGGTGTTGCCCACTCGCTCCAATCTACCTTGGATAACACGCCTGCCTTTTCCAAATTCTCCAGCTCTGCCTCGACGGCTGGACGAATTGCGTATGGCACCGGCCTTGCCTTAAAAAACTTGGGAATTGCCGCATCTTCTACTTTTATTGAGGCGGTGACGCCTTTCAAGGTTCCTAGTTCCTGTTGAAACACTTCTTTGGCGTTGGCCAAGATGTCTTTTAATCGTTCAGGTATGACGTCATCATCATTTTTTTTCTTACTGGTCACCGTCAGTGCCTGAATGGAGTGCCAGTCTAAACGTATCTTCCTGATCCATTCACGTCCCAACAGCGGTGGACCACCACCTTGCAGAACGTATAAATACAACTTCTGTATTTCCTTGCTGTTGTATACAACAGGCACCCTTATTTTCCCTCTGGGGTATACTTTCTGCCCCGTATATGTCTTCAAGATAATGGATGTGTCTTTCAAAGGTATATGCGGAAATAGCCGCTCGTAATCCCGTCGACTTATGACGGTCAGAGCTGATCCTGTATCTAGCTCCATTTTAACTGGGGACCCTGCTATCGTGAGGGTAACCCAAATGATCTGGTAATCTTCTTTGGCAATTACATTATGTAATTTGAGACAGCTTAGTCTCTTGTTTCCGGAGTCACTATCGCTCTTCTGGTCTTCGGAGCTACTGTCCGTCATCATTTGTACCTTTCTGTACTTTTCCTTATTGATTTTTTTTCTGTCAGTGGATTTTTTGTTTCCAGATCGGCATACACGTGCAATGTGTCCCATCTTTCCGCATTACCTGCATGCTTTGTCCTTGAACCAGCAGTCCCTCTGGTCATGGGTGGATCTGCCGCAGCGATAACATCTCTCGAAACCCCGTGTCATTTCATGGGTGCCGAAGTCCTGTGGCTTTTGCTGTATCTCTGCAGCTCCTCTTGCTGCTGCTTCGTATGATACAGCCACACTGAAAGCCTTGTCCAGTGTCAAATCTTTCTCAGAAAGTAGCCTTTTCTGTGTTCCTTCACTTAGGAGACCGCAGACGAATTTGTCTCGTAGAGAATCTGCCAGTCCTGCCCCAAATTGGCAGTGCTTTGACAGCTTTCTTAATTCGGTGAGGTAATCAGCGTTACTTTCATTCTTGTGCTGATTCCTCCTGAAGAATTTGAATCGTTCCGCTATCAGCAGCGGTGTTGGGTTTAAGTGCTCCTGTAGGGTATCAACAATCTCCTTAAAATTTTTGTCCATCGGTTTGGCTGGAGTGATTAAGTTTCGTAACAGCCCGTATGTCCTTGCGCCCATCAGATTTAGAAGTACCGATGCCTTTTTATCATCCGCTACTTCATTCGCCTTGCAATATACCTCCACTCTTTCCACATATGTGGTCCAATCCTCTATATCACTATCGAAAGCAGTAATATTGCCAGTCTTAGGCATCTTGAAAATCAAAAATGGCGCCTCCCGCGCTTTCCTTTCTTCCCTGCCGAGAAAAAATGGCGCCTCCCGCGTTTTCCCGCCGCTGACAACGCTGTTCTCCGCGGTTTTTATTTACACAGATATTTTTAATAGTTGGAGACTCGTTCCCGCCGGACTCTCTGGGACTTTTCCCTCCCTCTGCTTGGTCCGAACGCCGACCTGCTTTGCAGCACCAGCCGTCTCCCGAGTGCTCCACCCTCCGTCTCTGTTTGCCTCCGCCTTCCGACTTGCTGCTCGGCCCCGCTGCAGAGCCACCCGATCGAGCCCCAGCCCACCGCCCAGGAAGGATTAGTGCAGTACCTGCCACCAGCCCGGCTAGCTGGTGAACTCACAGGTTTTTTTTTTCTTCGACCTTTGTCTGAGGAATCGATCTCCTTGAGGTGCTGCCGAATTGCAGGTAAGTCCGTTTCCAATTCGTCGCCATTGTTGTATCCGTGTGTTAATGGAGACACGGAATGCAGGAGTTGGTTTAACAGGTGTTTACTGAACAAAGTCTGGAGGTGAACTAAAAGATACAAGGCGCTATACAGGCTTATATACCCGAGTGGTCACTACCGGTATTACAGTACACAGGGGCTCTTAAAGGTACATACACTACATTTATAATAATGATATCTGCCGAATGATTATCATTTTTGACCCATTCATCCTCACCAGCTATTGCCATTTCTATCCTTCCTTTCCTCTCTAAAGTCCTTCAACTTGTTGTTGGTTCCCAGCTCCATATCCATCTCTAACAAAACTTGCCGTTAGAATCCCTTCAGTCCATTTCTACCCTGCTCATGGCACTGAGACTGCCCTGACTAAACTGAGACTGCCCTGACTAAACTTCCAAGTGACATCCTGTGTGGCTATGACTATGGCGTGTTATCCTTTCTTGTCCTTCCCAACTGCTCTGCAGCAAACAACCTAACAACATAGTTGACTATGCCTTTATTGCCACTTCTCTGTTATCCTATTCCAGTGGTCTGTCCTTGAGCACATAATCTAGCCTAATATTTCAGCGCACTACCGAGATAGAGTTGTTGGAGGTGATGTCTGTCAGATGAGATGATAAACTAATGCCCTATCTTCCTGTTCAGGCAGATGTCAAAGATCTCAGGGCACCATTTTAAGAACAGGCCAGTTCTCTAGTGCTCTGACTGACATGTATCCCTCAAACACAACAACAACTTGTATTTATATAGTGCCTTTAACGTAGTAAAACATCCCAAGGCGCTTCCCAGGAGTGTTATCAAACAACATTTGACACCGAACCGCATAACAAGATAATTAGGACAGATGACCAAAAGCTTGGTCAAAGAGGTAGGCTTTAAGGAGCGTCTTCAAGGAGGAAGGAGGTAGAGAGGTGGGAGGTTTAGGGAGGGAATTCCAGAGCTTAGGGCCTTGGCACCTGAAAGCACGGCTGCCAATGGTGGAGCGATTAAAACTGAAGATGCGCAAGGGGCCAGAATTGGAGGAGCACAGAGATGTTGGAGGATTGTAGGGCTGGAGGAGGTTACAGAGATAAGCAGGGGCGAGGCCATGGAGGGATTCGAAAAGTAGGACGAGAATTTTAAAACTGAAGCGCTGCCGGTCCGGGAGCCAATGTAGGTCAGCGAGCACAGGGGTGATGGGTGATTGGGACTTGATGCGAGTTAGGGTATGGGCAGCAGAGTTTTGGATGAGTTCAAGTTTATGGCGGGTGGAAGATGGGAGGCCGGCCAGGAGTGCGTTGGAATAGTCAAGTCTAGAGGTAACAAAGGCATGGATGAAGGTTTCAGCAGCAGATGAGCTGAGGCAAGGGTGAAGACGGTCATTGTTACAGAGGAGGAAGTAGGCGGTCTTAGTCATGCCGCAGATACGTGGTCAGAAGCTCATCTTGTGGTCAAATATGATACCAAGGTTGCGAATGGTCTGGTTCAGCTTCAACATGACCAACAGAAACAGAATTAACTGGACATTTATCTCAGTGCCGTTTGTGAAACATTGCTGTGCACAATTTCGCGGCCGCATTTGCCTACAGAACAACAATGACTACAGTTTAAAAGCAATAAATTGACTGTAATGCACTTTGGGATGCCCTGAGGACATGAAACCTGCTATATAAGTGAATGTTCTTTCTTTCCAATCATACCTCTCCCAACACAGATAGCGTATCTCCAGAAGTGGGTTAGTAGGGAAAATGCTAGAATCTATTATTAGGGACGTGGTAACAGGGCACTTCGAAAATCATAATATGATTGGACAGAGTCAACGCGGATTTATGAAAGGGAAATCATGTTTGACAAATCTGTTAAGAATTTTTTGAAGTTTAAACTAGCAGGGTGAATAAGGGGGAACCAGTGGATGTAGTGTACAGTATTTGGATTTTCAAAAAGCATTCGATAAGGTGCCACACAAGAGGTTATTACACAAAATTAGGGCCCATGGATCGGTGGTAATATATTAGCATGGATTGAGGATTGGTTAACAGACAAATAACAGAGAGTAGGAATAAATGGGTCATTTTCGGGTTGGCAGGTTGTAACTAGTGCGGTACCGCAAAGATCAGTGCTGGGGTCTCAGCTATTTACAATTTCTATCAATGACTTAGATGAGGGGACTGAGTGTAATATATCCAAGTTTGCTAATGATACAAAGCTAGGTGGGAAAGTATGCTGTGAGGAGGACGCAAGGAGGCTGCAAAGGGATTTAGATAGGTTAAGTGATTGGCAAGGATGTGGCAGATGGAATATAATATGGAGAAGTTATCCACTTTGGTAGGAAAAATAGAAAAGCAGAATATTTTTTAAATGGTGAGAGACTAGGAAATCTTGGTATTCAGAGGGACCCAAGTGTCCTTGTACACGAATCACAAAGTTAACATGCAGGTACAGGTACAGCAATTAGGAAAGCAAGTGGTATGTTAGCCTTTATTACAAAGGGATTAGAGTATAAGAGTAAAGAAGTCTTACTACAATTGTATAGGGCCTTAGTGAGACCACACCTGGAGTACTGTGTACAGGTTTGGTCTCCTTACCTAAGGAAGGATATACTTGCCTTAGGAAGGATATACTTGCCTTAGAGGGTGTGCAACATAGGTTTACTAGACTGATCCCAGGGATGAGGGGATTGTCCTTTGGAGGAGAGGTTGGGTGGACTCGGCCTATATTCTCTAGAGTTTAGAAGAATGAGAAACATATAAAATTCTTAAGGGGCTTGACGGTGTATGCTGGGAGGATGTTTCCATTGGCTGGGAGTCTACAACTAGGGGTCACAGTCTCAGAATAAGGGGTCGGCCATTTAGGACTGAGATGAAGAGAAATTTCTTCACTGAATCGCTGGAATTCTCTACCCCAGAGAGCTGTGGATGCTCAATCGGTGAGTATATTCAAGACAGAGATTGACAGATTTTTGAATACTAAAGGAATCAAGGGATATGGAGATAGTGCGGGAAGGTGGAGTTGAAGTAGATGATCAGCCATGATCTTATTAAATGGCGGAGCAGGCTCTAAGGACCGAATGGCCTACTCCTGCTCCTATTTATTATGTTCTTCTTGCCCCTGCATGGTCACCTCTGGAGTACTACAAGGATCTATCCTCAGCCGCCTCCTCTTCCTCATCTTCATAACTTGCAGGCAAAGGGTCATCTTCCAAATGTGAACACCACCCAACTTTATTGGTCCATTACTAGCCTCAATCTCACCATCATTCCTGTGCTGTCAGATTGCCTATTTGACATAAAATCAAGGCTAAGAAAAAATTTCCTCCAACTGAACATTGGGGAGACCAAAGCCTTTCCTTTTGGTCCCCACCATAATCTCCACTCCCTTGCCACTTATTCTACCCCCGCTGTGGTTACTCACTCAGGGCGAATTAGGCGGTGCAAAACCATGGCACCCTGCAGGATCCAGAATGGATTTTTGAACCACCAACCTATCCATCACAAAGACTTCCACACCTGTCATCTGAACGTCTCCCACTTTAACCCTACTTCCAACAAAATCCTTACCCATGGTTTTGCCGCGTCTAGATTTAATTCACCAACATCCCCCTTGCCCGCTTTCCAGCCTCCTTCATTTATAAACTGCAATTTATGCAAAATTGAGTCAGCTGTATCCTATCCCATATTAAGGCTTGCGTGCCCATCACCAGCACCTTTGCTGATCTACACTGGTTCCCTGTACCCCAATGCACTGAATTTAAAATCTTTGTTGTCGTCTTCAAACTTCTCTGTGGGCTATGTCCCACCCTACCTCCAGCTTTAGCCTTTGGTGCATCCACATTCCCTCTGCCCACCACTGGTGGGGGAGCCACTGACCACCTTCACCGTACTCTCTAGAGCTCCCTCCCCAGAACCCTACAATTCTCTTCTGCTCCCTCCATGTTCAAAATCCTTCCTGCGATCCATATTTTCAAACAAGCATTCAGTTACCTCTTCTCACCATGGTTTGGTATATTCTTTTTTACTTTTCCGCTCTGTAAAGTGCCTTGGAACAATTTTCTACATTAAAAGGTGCTATATAAATGGAAGCTGTTGTTGACTAGTATATTCTGACAATTTCCAAAAATCAAGATATTTTCCTTTTAAAGATTCAGTTAAAAATATTCATGTCCAGATTTAAAAAAAAACACCAGACCAATAACTGTACATGAAATAGCGATGACTTCTGTTTACCTGTACAGAGGAAACATACTGAAATGTGATAATGACCCAGGCCCTCTGGCTATTTGTGCGCCATAATTATTCACAGCTACTTTATTTCATGCACAACTGTTTAGAAAAAAATCTCCTTCCATTTCCTAGTTAGGCCACTGTATTTGAGATCTCAACAATTGCTAGCCAACATAATTTGTACGGCACACTGAGGCCTAAATTTCATACACCTGCTTTAGTTCTATTCCTCCCCTCAAAAAAGTAAAAACAAATATTCCTGCAAGAAATGTCATGTCAATATGTAAGTGGACAGATTAAATTTATAAAGGGGTGGGACACAGTAGATAGAAATAGACTGTTTTCAGTGGTTGAGGGGTCTAGAGCGAGAGGACATATTTATAAAATTAAATCTAAGAGGTTTAGGAGGGCAGGAGAAACCTTTTAACACAAAGGATTGAAGCTAAAATATACACTACTGGAGTTAGTGATTGAAGCAGGCATCATGTCAACTTATAATAGATTAATAGGTAGTTGTAGGAGAGGTGGATAAAGAAATATAGGAATAGGGTGGGCAGATGGGATTAGAACTACTGCTCGTACGAATAATAAATACCAATACGGATTTGTTGGGCTGAGTGGCCTGTTTCCATGTTGTAATTTCTATGTATATCTATGTCATGAAATTTAATATGGTCAAGTGTAAAGTATGGACAGGAATAAAAAGTACTCCAAGAAAGGTGATGGAATAGTTACAGGAGAAATTGGAAGAGATCAACAGGTATTAGCAGATCCAACACTCAACATGTCCAATCACTGTGGAGTAGCAATTAGCAAAGCAAATTGAAGGCTTAAGTATATAGCCAAAAAAGTAGAGTAAAAGCCATAGAAAATTATGCACAATCTTATGCAAAAACTATACAGTGCTCTGATCAGACTATACTTTGAGTACTGTGTCCAGCTTTGCCGAGTTAACTACAAGGGTTAACCACAAGAGAGACATGCCAACTGTGAAGCCACAAGATTGATCAATAGCATCTAAGGCTGACTTATGAGGAAAAACTGAAGAAACATGAGCTTTTCAGCATCAAAGGAGGCAACAGAGAAGCGAGCTTACAAAGGTATATAAAAGGTAAATCCAGAATACTAACAGGAGTTATTGCCCCACAAATGCTCAAACTTCAAGAGAAGTGTAACTACATGTTCTGCTGGAAGATTATAATAGAAAAGTAGATTGGCATGTAGCAAATGTAACCTCACTATTTAAGAAAGGAGGAAAGAGAGAAAACGGGGTACTACAGACCAGTTAGCCTGACATCAGTAGTAGGGAAAATGCTAGAATCAATTAAGGTCGTGGTAACAGGGCACTTAAAAAATAATAATAGGACTGGGCAGAGTCAACACGGATTTATGAAAGGGAAATCATGTTTGATGAATCTGTTAGAGATTTTTGAGGTTGCAACTAGCAGAATAGATAAGGGGGAACCAGTGGATGTGGTGTATTTGGATTTTCAGAAGGCATTCGATAAGGTGCCACACAAGAGGTTATTAAACAAAATTAGGGCTCATGGGATTGGGGGTAATATACTAGCATGGATTGAGGATTGGTTAACAGACAGAAAGCAGAGAGTAGGAATAAACGGGTCATTTTCGGGTTGGCAGGCTGTAACTAGTGGGGATCAGTGCTTGGGCCTCAGCTATTCACAATCTATATCAATGATTTAGATGAGGGGACCAAATGTAATTCTTCTTCTTAGGCAATCCCTCGGAACCGAGGATGACTTGCTTCCACATTAAAAATGAGTTCGCAGGTGGCTGATTAGTCCAATGCGGGACCTACAGTCTCTGTCACAGGTGGGGTAGACGGTGGTTGAAGGGGCGGGTGGGTGGGGTGCTTGGGTTGATGTGCGCTCCTTGCTCTGCCTACGCTTGGCTTCCGCTTGCTCCCGGCGAAGAGACTCGAGGTGTTCGGCGCCTTCCCGGATGCTTCTCCTCCACTTTGTGCGGTCTTGGGCCAGGAATTCCCAGGTGTCGGTGGGGATGTTACACTTTTTCAAGGAGGCTTTGAGGGTGTCCTTGAAGCGTTTCCTCTGCCCACTTGGGGCTCTCTTGCCGTGCCGGAGCTCTGAGTAGAATGCTTGTTTTGGGAGTCTCATATCAGGCATGCGGACAATGTGACCTGACCATCGGAGCTGATCGAGCGTGGTCAAAGCTTCGATGCTGGGGATGTTGGCCTAAGCAAGAACACTGACGTTGGTGCACCTATCCTGCTAATGGATTTGCAGGATCTTGCGGAGGCAGCGTTGCTGGTGCCTCTCCAGTGCTTTGAGGTGCCTGCTGTACATGGTCCATGTCTCTGAGGCATACAGCAGGGCGGGTAGCATTGCTGCTCTGTAGACCGTGAGCTTAGTGCCGGGTTTGAGGCCCTGGTCTTCAAACACTCTCTTCCTCAGGTGACCAAAGGCTGCACTGGCACACTGAAGGTAGTGTTGGACTTCGTCGTCGACGTCTGCCCTTGTTGACAGTAGGCTCCGAAGTATGGAAAGTGGTCCACGTTGTCCAAGGCCTTGTCGTGGATTTTGATAATCGGGGGGCAGTACTGTGTGGTGGGGGCAGGTTGGTAGAGGACCTTTGTCTTACGGATGTTTAGTGTAAGGCCTATGCTCTCGTACGCTTCGGTGAAGGTGTTGATGATGGTTTGGAGTTCGACCTCTGAGTGAGCGCAGTCACAAGCATCATCTACATACTGTAATTCAACGACAGAGGATGGGACGGCCTTGGATCTGGACTGGAGGCGACGGAGGTTGAACAGTTTCCCGTTTGTTCTGTAAATTAGCTCCACTCCAGTGGGGAGCTTACTGAGGGTGAGATGGAGCATTGCAGCAAGGAAGATTGAGAAGAGCGTTGGTGCGATGACACAGCCTTGCTTGACCCCGGTTCGTACGTGAATTGGGTCTGTGGTGGAACCGTTGGTCAGGATCATGGCTTGCATGTCGTCGTGAAGCAGGTGGAGGATAGTGACAAACTTTTGAGGGTAGCCGAATTTGAGGAGGACACTCCATTATCCCTCACGGTCGACAGTGTCGAAGGCCTTTGTGAGATCAAAGAAGGCCATGTACAGCGGTTGGTGCTGTTCCCTGCATTTCTCTTGTAATTGACGTGCGGTGAAGATCATGTCCATTGTGCCCCTTAGTGGGCGAAATCTGCATTGCGACTCTGGTTGAGCTCTTCGGCCACTGGGAGAAGACGATTGAGGATGATTCTTGCGATGACTTTCCCTGTGGCAGACAGCAGGGAAACTCCTCTGTAATTACCGCAATTGGACTTGTCACCTTTCTTGAAGATAGTCACAATTACGGCATCTCTGAGATCCCCTGGCATGCTCTCCTCCTTCCAGATAAGAAAAATGAGTTCATGAATTCGCGCCAGTAGTGCTTCTCTGCCATGCTTTAGTGCCTCGGCGGGGATTCCATCTGCTCCTGAGCCTTGTTGTTCTTCAGTTGTCGGATGGCCTTTTCAACCTCATGCCGAACTGGGGTTGTGCTGAGATGGTGGTGGGTAGCATGCTGTGGGATGGCGTTGATGACACTCGTGTCGAAGACAGAGTCATGGTTAAGCAGATCTTCGAAGTGCTCCTTCCAGCAGGCACTGACTGCCTCTCTGTCCTTGATGAGTACCTCGCCGTTCTTGGCCCGCAGTGGGGAAGGGCCTTGGGTGCTTGGGCCGTAGAAGGTCTTGACTGCGCTAAAGAATCCACGCACGCAATGTAATATATCCAAGTTTGCTGATGATACAAAGCTGGGTGGGAATGTAAGTTGTGAGGAGGATGCAAAGAGGCTTCAAGGGGATATAGACAGGCTAAGTGAGTGGGCAAGGACATGGCAAATGGAATATAATGTGGAGAAAAATGAAGTTATCCACTTTGGTAGGAAAAATAGAAAAGCAGAGTATTTTTTAAATGGTGAGAGATTGGGAAATGTTGGTGTTCAGAGGGACCTGGGTGTCCTTGTACAAGAATCACAAAGTTAACATGCAGGTACAGCAAGCAATTAGGAAAGCCAATGGTATGTTGGCCTTTATTACAAGAATATGTGTGTATAAGAGTAAAGACGTCTTACTGCAATTATGTAGGGCCCTGGTGAGACCACACCTGGAGTATTGTGTACAGTTTTGGTCTCCTTACCTAAGGAAGGATATATTTGCCATAGAGGGGGTGCAACGAAGGTTCACCAGACTAATTCCTGGGATGGGGGGATTGTTCTATGAGGAGAGTTTGAGTAGACTAGCCCTATATTCTCTAGAGTTTAGAAGAATGAGAGGTGATCTCATTGAAACATACAAATTTTTTTACAGGGCTTGACAGGGTAGATGCAGGGAGGATGTTTCCCCTGGCTGGGGAGTCTAGAACCAGGGGTCGCAGTCTCAGAATAAGGGGTCGACCATTTAGGACTGAGATGAAGAGAAATTTCTTCACTCAGAGGGTGGTGAATCTTTGGAATCCTCTACCCCAGAGGGCTGTGGATGCTCAGTCGTTGAGTATATTCAAGACAGAGATCAACAGATTTTTGGATATGAAATGAATCAAGGGATATAGGGATATTGCAGGAAAGTGGAGTTGAGGCAGGAGATCAGCCATGATCCTGCTCTTATTTCTTATGTTCTTAAAAAAAACTATAATTTTATTGGCTCAGTGTTGAAGTTGAGAGGAGATGGTGAAATAATCCGCAGAAGAATAATTTATTTAATTTTACAAATAGCTTGTGATGCACTGAAACTTTTAACTATGATGCTAAAAGGAGTGATTTAAAAAAAATTGTTCCAAGAAAATGATGCGTTAAGAAATATTCTGCATTTTGGTGCATTTATTTCTATCTCTGAATAAATATATTTTGTTATTTCTGCTAAATTGAAGAAAACACAACTTGAATAGAGCAAAAAATATTCCGTGTTCATCAGGTGTTGCTGCAAATCAAAGGCTCACGTAGAGCACTTTTCCAAGGGGAATTTTGAAATTCCAAATGAACAGCCAATTTATTGTTTGGAGAAATTTCTTTACATATAGCGTGGTGATAATGTGGAACTCGCTGTCTTATAGAGTGATTGAAGCAAAGAGCATTAACACATTGAAGGGGAGGCTTAATGCATAAATGAGGAAAAAGAGAATGGTGGGATAGGGTAGGAAAAGGTCATTAGAATGGGAGGAGGCTCATGTGGAGTATAAACACTGACACAGAGAAGTTGTACTGAATATCCTGTTTTTGTGCAGTAGATTCTATGTAACACTTTGTAAATGAAGGGTGATATAGTGAAACTAATCATGAAATCTAACTCAACTCCCTGTGAATCAACTCTGCTGTGAATTTAGGCTCAAGCTAACATAAACAATTAGTTAAAATAAAACTTAAGTGTTCTCCAACATCCCTATTTATATTCTATCACACTGTTGATACAAACACACACAAGTAGTGACACAAAAGCAATGCCCATGTGTGTGTCTCCAATTCAAATGAAACATTTTTTGAGTCAGCAGGTTTTGGAAAAGAAGCCAAATAAATCACTTTAATATCCATTTGAACCAAATCGCATTCTTCTGGCATAAAACAGGGGCAGTACATTTTGTTACCTGTACACTACAATATTTAAAAGTTGATCAATCAAATTGCTCTCTAATTTGGCGGTTGCTATGGCAGCCCATTGACATTTGTGAGTGCTACGCAGACAATATTTACTGAAAATGTCTTTCTTCAATTTGCAGACTAACAGAAGTTTTGCTTAACCACTAATGTTGTGCCATGGACATCAAAATCTTTTCAAATTTCACTTTGTTTAACAAATGCATTCTGTCTCTTCATGGTAAAATGGGTAAAGTTCAAAGCAATCCCCACATTAGAAATCAATGCGACTGTGGCAATACTTCTGATAATAGGCCTGACATTCAATTTTTGTGTACTGCTTGATGCCTAGAAGTGTTTTAGTGTAATCAGAAGAAATAGGCTAACATTGGTTCACTATTTAAAATATGACATTTAGATGAAGCTTAGCACTACAAAGGTATACCAACTTATGCACCAGATGGCTCTGGAACCTGTGCCTGTCATTACATTCTTGCACATCCAATATGTTTAATGTTAGACCATTGTGTTGCTAAAACTTTACCTATAGACTTGTAGCTAATTATAGGGGCAGAAATTGCATTCTCCATTTGGGGATTCCATTGCATATCATTAAGGGATTCCCTTTGTAAATGATTGCAATGGAATCCTCCTTTGCCATTGGAGGACCAGGCCCACGTGATCCCAGGGATGCTTCCGCACTGCCTGCGTCCCTGGGATCAGTGGGCATTTACTCTGCCGTACGCTTGGAGGCTCGAGACTGCAACTCTTCACAGCCTGGACGTAAATTCGTAAATGTCAAAATATAACTTTGGCTGCCGCTCTGGATCTGAGATGTTCATTTCTTTTTCCACTTTTTCTTTTCTCTTTATCCCTCCCTGACCACTTTCATCCTGTCGTCATGCCACCTTTCATCTCTCCTCTCTCGGATACTCTGCCCTACCAAATCTCTACCCCAATCCTACATTACTCTTTGACCTTCCTATTCTCCTGCTGCCGTCCCAGGCTTGACTCCCTCTTAGATAATAAGCCCACAGCTGCCCTCTGTGCATCTCTCGACATCCTACGAAGGGCCCATCGAGGCACTCGTCGCTGCCTCCTCACGAGCAGCAAACCCAACAGTCCCATCCTACTCTCTCGTCGACCTTCCTGCCCAGCACGCCCACTGGGGGCTAATCTTGCCAATCTCCTCCCTTCCCAGCACTGACCCTGTGGATGCTGGCAGTGGGTCAGCCATCACCGATCCTCTCTGCATCTCCCTCCAGAATGGCCGTTCACTTGTGAACCATGAGCTTATTGTGGATGATTGCATCGACATCATGGTCCTGATGGAAACTTGGCTGAGGAGTGATGACACCTTACCCTTAAATGAAGCCTCCCTGCCTGGCTATACCTTCCACCTCTTGCCCCGCTCAGACCTCCGTGGTGGCAGTATGGCTCTCATCATCGAATCAAACCTTGGTCTGTCCCCCTACTCCTCCTTTGACCATCTCACCTTATTCCACCCCTCTCACCTCTCATTTAAAATTATCATTCTCTACCACCCACCCAACTACCATAAAATTTTTATTACCAATTATCTTCAATGCTTTCCTCCCTCAGCCTCTGCACCAAGCGACTTCTCATCCTCAGTGATTTCAAACTCCATCTCAATACATCATGCTCTCTCTCTTCTTAATTCACTAGCCTCCTATCCTTCCTTAATCTCTCCCTCCATGTAAACTCCCCAACCCATATGCACAGCCACCCCCTTGATCCTTAAGGCCATCTCAGACAACTTCCTCGTATCACTCTCCACCCACATCCCCCTTCTCCCCAACCCTACTTCTTTTTGCGTCCGCCCCTGGAAAAAAACTCTCTCCCAACTCTTACAACTGCACTTACGAACCAGCCTTTGGCCCTCCATTCACCATGACATTTCTGCAGCTACCGATTTGCTCAACCACACCCTCACCACCACCTTTGATGCCCTAGTCCCTATTAAAGAAATTATTCTCTCTCACCCTGGTCGTTCCCCTGGTACGGCCCTCATTTTCGCTCCCTTAAGTCCAAAGGACACAGACTTGAACAGATATGGCGGTCCACCTGTTCAGCCATTCTGGCTGGACCACGTAAAGCACTATCGGGTCCTGCTCTCATCTGCCAAAATTGCTCACTATTCCAGAATCATTCTGGAATGAAAAGATAAACCCCGGCTTCTATTCTCTACTGCTAACCGTCTTCTTAAACCCCTCTCGCCTGTCTAATCCACCCTCATCTCTGACAACAAGTGTGAGGAGCTCATGGACTTCTTTGTCTCTAAGATTGAGAGCATCCGTTCAGCTGCCTCTGCCACTTCCCTTCCTTCCCCATGTCCACCAGGCTAAACTTCCCGAGGTTCCCCCCCTGACCTAGCCCTGAACTCACATCTTTCTCCAGTTTCTCTCCGATCTCCCCTCATGAGCACTCCGCGCTCACCTTGTCCACAAGACTCACTTCCTGCTCCCTCAACCCTATTCCCATCAAACTGCTGACCACCCAACTTCCATTTCTGGCTCCCATGTTAGCTGACATTGTTAATGGCTTTCTCTCCTCAGGTATTGTTCCCATCTCCCTCAAATCTGCCGCCATCACTCCTTCCTCAAAAAAACAATCCTTGACCTCACCTCCGTCGTTGCAAACTACCGCCCCATCTCCAACCTCCCTTTCCTCTCCAAAGTCCTTGAATGTGTTGTCGCCTCCCAAATCCATGCCCATCTTTCCCGGAACTCCATATATGAATCCCTCCAATCAGGTTTCCGCCCCTGCCACAGTACCAAAACGGCTCTCATCAAAGTCACAAAGAACATCCTTTGTGACTGTGACAAAGGTAAACTGTCCCTCCTCATCCTTCTTGTCTGCAGCCATTGACACGGTTGACCACTCCATCCTTCTCCAACGTCATCCAGCTAGGTGGGACTGCATTCGCCTGGTTCCATTTTTATCTATATAATCGTAGCCAGAGAATCACCTGCAATGGCTTCTCTTCCCGCTCCCGCATCGTTACCTCTGGTGACCCCCAAGGATCTATCCTGGGCCCCCTCCTATTTCTCATCTACAAGCTGCCCCTTGGCGACATCATGCAAAAACATAGCGTCAGTTTAAACATGTATGCTGATGACACCCAGCTCTAGCTCACCACAACTTCTCTCGACCCCTCCACGGTATCTAAATTGTCAGACTGCTTGTCCGACATACAGTTCTGGATGAGCAGAAATTTTCTCCAATTAAATATTGGAAAGACCGAAGCCATTGTTTTCGGTCCCCGCCACAAACTCCGTTCCCTAGCCACTGACTCCATCCCTCTCCTTAACATCTGTCTGAGGCCGAACCACGCTGTTCGCAACCTTGGTGTCATATTTGACCTTGAAATGAGCTTCCGACCACATACCCGCAACATAACAAAGACCGCCTACTTCCACCTCCGTAACATCGCCCGTCTCTGCCTTTGCTTCAGCTCATCCACTGCTGAAACCCTCATCCATGCCTTTGTTACCTCTAGACTTGACTATTCCAATGCACGTTCTACCCTACGTAAACTTGAGGTCATCCAAAACTCGGCTGCCCATCTCCTAACTCGCACCAATTACTGTTCACCCATCACCCCTGTGCTCGCGGACCTACATTGGTTCCCGGTTAAGCAATGCCTTGATTTCAAAATTCTCATCCTTGTTTTCAAATCCCTCCATGAACTCGCCCCTCCCTATCTCTGTAATCTCCTCCAGCCCCAGAACCACCCCCCACCACGTGATATCTGCCATCTTGAGCATCCCTGATTATAATTGCTCAACCATTGGTGGCTGTGCCTTCTGTTGCCTAGGCCCTAAGCTCTGGAATTCCCTGCCTAAACCTCTCCGCCTCTCTTTCCTCTTTGAGGACGCTCCTTATAACCTACCTCTTTCTGCCCTAATTTCTCCTTACGTGGCTACGCGGTGTCAATTTTTTTTTTGTCTTATAACACTCCTGTGAAGCGCCTTGGGACATCTTACTACGTTAAAGGCACTATATAAATACAAGTTGCTGTTGTTGTTGTGATCCCAGGGGCACTTCTGAACTGCCTGCGTCCCTGGGATCCGTGGGCTTTTACTCTGCCGTACGCCTGGAGGCTCGAGACCACAACTCTTCGCAGCCTGGAGGTAAATTCGTAAATACTCTGGAGGTACGCCTCCGACTGCAATTTCTCGGCCATTATACTTTGAGTAAAATTATCTTCTTTGGTAAAGCACGGCAATGTCAGAATATAATTTTATAATCTATTCAAGATACGTCTGTATTTTCTGCCAATAATATTCCTGGAAACTACAGACTTGTCTGTTGGAACCTGCAGATTCTTCAACAGATATGAATCTACGATACAAGGCAATGAATGTTTTCCCCTCCTGCCATGTTGTCACACACCACTGGCCCTCTCAGAATTAAGTGAACCAAACCGACAGTCGACTGGCACAACATGCCTCTGTTTTTGAGGTTTTAGCTTTTGGTGGTTTTTCATCCACTCACTGACACTGTACAGGTGAGTATGTATTTGCACTGCTAACATTATAGTATGTGCATCTTCCTCACCTATAGAGTTAGCTAACTCAGACACAAAATAAGTCAGTCAGTCAAGGGGTGGCAGATTGAGTCCTGCATGCATTACCGTCATTTACAACACAATTTTGCAGCATTATGGGAGGGCTGTTCTGCCTCATCAAAAATATATTACAAGAGAGTGATAGTTTACACACTGATCAATTAAGCTATTATCAGTGTTTATAAATTCACTAGCACTTTCTTATGTTGCAGTAAGGTCAAAGTTAACTACAGCAATTGTTAAGAAGCTCAAGGAACAGCACCTCATCTTTTGATTAGGTACTTTGCAGCCTTCTGGACTCAACATAGAGTTCAACAATTTCAGATCATAACCTCGGCCCCTAACACATATATATATTTTTCATCCACACTTTTTGGCTGTGTCTTTTTTTCTTTTCTCCCACATGGCAGCTGTCTTTCATTCTGCCAGCGCAATTCACACTTCATCTAGATCAATCCTTTGTTTCTTAACCAGTCCCATTACCATCTCCTTTTGCCTTGAATATCTCTTAATAGAAGTCAAGATGGCGGCCGAGACGGTCCGGTGCTGAGCGCGCTCTCCCGCAACCGGAGCGAAGTGTTCGGTGAGTCGGGCAGAGGCAGCGCAGCGCGGCGAGCAGCATCAGCAGCCACGGCGACCCGCTGGAGCACGTCGGCCGGCAACTCCTCGGCAGGAAAGCATTCCGACTGGGAGGAGGGGAGCCGAGCATGGCGGCCAGGGGCCGAACCGTGAGAGGGAGAAGCAGGCCCCGGGCCGTTGGACTGTGGAGCCGGCGACGGTGAAGGAGGCTGCGGCGACCGGAGCATTCACATCCCGACGATGTGGTCGGCAAGTCGGGCGGAGGCAGCACAGCGCAACGAGCAGCAGCAGCAGCCGTGACGACCCGCTGCAGCACGTCGGCCGGCAGCTCCATGGCGGGAAGCTCACAGTCCGACTGGGAGGAGGGGAGCCGGGCATGGCGGCCAAAGGTCGGATCGTGAGAAGCAGGTCACCACACGTGGAGCCGGCAACAGTGAGGAGGAGGCCACGGTGACGAGGAGGACAGAGCGGCTGAGGGACATCGTGCTCCCACCGCCACTGGAAGCCATTGTATTGACTTTCTGAACACGGCACTGTATGTATAGCTGACGTGTCCCTACGGGGAGTAAGCATTCCATTGTAATTGTACTTGTACTGGTTACATATGGCAAATAAAATTGAATTGAATTGATGTCTCTTAGCCGCTTCTGCCTTCTATCCTATCACAGACCTTCCTTTTTGTTCTTTCATCCCCTCCCCCCTTTCCCAGCCCCTGCACTTGCTTAAAAATCTGTTCCATTTCCTGCTTTTTTCCAGTTCTGACGAAAGGTCATCGACCTGAAACGTTAACTCTGTTTCTCTCTTCACAGATGCTGCCTGACCTGCTGAGTATCTCCAGCATTTTCTGTTTTTATTTCAGATTTCCAGCATCTGCAGTATTTTCTTTTTGTATTAACCAGTTGCTAGACTTCACATTTTAACAGTTTCCACTCAAATAGTAACATACTTTTATATAATTTATCCCTGACTTATTTTGTGCACCAGCATTATGTTTGAATTAGCTAACTCCATAGGTGAGGGAGTGACAGATGAGTAAGTAGGTTGTTGTAAATTTGGTTTTAGTGTCACCGTTGAACAAGCGTATAATTAATTTGGGCATTTACATTGGAAGGCAAGTCTAAGTGGTGTCACAAAGATTACACATCCAATTTCATGATTTACAAAAAAGGATTTGCTTAACAGTCAATGTACACTAAGTACTGATGCTATCTTAGTTTACTAGATCAATATGCAGAACAAGTACCATACTGGTATGTGGTACAGCAATATACCAGCACTCACCTCCTCCCTTTATGTTTGTGAGATGTAGGTTTGGGCAGGTGAATTGCTTCTTTCAGTGCACCTTTCAGATGAATGGTCCTTTCCTGTATAACCTCTCGTATATGTTTGATCCAGTCTTGTTTATTTTCAATGCTGGATGCCTTCATCACAAACAGTAACATTCATGACAAAAATGTACACACAAAAAAATAACCAAGATGGAAGATTTCCTCTGCACATTGTGCGTAAAGGAATTGTAAAGCAGTTGTTTATAAATGGGTTTCATTTATAAATTATTTCATTGCACATAGCATATAGCGGAACTTTTCCCCCAGGCTTTAAAATTTAAATCTTACAAACATATGCATATTATTTACAAAGGCTAATAAATCTAAAATGGGGTGGAAAATTAAATAATAATCTGTTGTTTTACTATAATGAATTAATTAATTAATTAAGTCTACTGCAATACTATCATATTGCTGAGGCGCACAATCTCAACCAATGTCTTGCTCAAAAGCCAATCTTATGAATGGTGCAATACTATGGAGTGATGTAACTAAGTTATGCATCTGGGTTCCTTCAGATGGGAAGCTTTTGGCTTCCATCATGCCAATAAGGGCAGATGAAGAGTGGAAACCAGGAACTTACCGAAGGAAAAGAAATAAAAATAGGACTAACATTTTAATAAGGCTCTTTTACTTGCTGTATGGAAGGGGTCCTAATCTTGATTCATATTACCATTTTTTTCATGGAGAACAAGGAAAGAAGATGGAACAGTCCTGAATCTCAGTCAACATCCCACAACTGCGCAGAGCATGAATGGAAGTAGGCCACAAATGACCTTGTTCCAATTTATCTGAAACCTCTCAAATTCTAAAAAGAGAAAATTACCTTTAAAACAATTTTGTTGTCTGAAGTCGGAGTCCGTCCAACCCACAATGCAAACTTGCAATGATCTCCTTCAACATGTTCTGTGACCCCAAGTTCTGAGGTCTGTAAAACAGAGGAAAATATTAGCTCAGTTCTCACTTGTTTTCCAACTGATAATGCATGCACTGGCAAGAAATGCTTATATTTTACGGGTCTATTTTCTACAGTATTACTGCTACAGCAATTACATTTTTGAATGAACCGAAGCAGAATTTGTACATATACAAAACTAACAAAATAAAAACGCCAAATAGTAATATCAAAATGATAGCTGACTGGATGAACGAGTATACTGTCCAATGATCTTCACAAAACAGCCACCAAAAACTTAAGTATTGCAATGGCTGCACCAAAATATAGCAATTATGTTTTATCTCTTGAAGAATATTGAGAATAATGCTTAGCAGAAGAAATATAATGCTATGTAGAGTTTAAATATGGATGTGTATTCAAGACATGGCAAATTATATTTATTACTCCGAGGATTTGTACTAGTGCCATACTAGTCAAAAATATTCCAGAAAGCAAAATCTTTACTTTGGCTTATACGGTATAATGTAAAGCATTGTTTTCTACCATGCATTTTTGTGGGATGGACTACAGATCATTACTATATGCCACCATGTATTCAGCATACACTGTCATGCTACCACTTAAATTAATTTCTGACGGTCAATTAAGCCATGGAGTGTGAGCTTTCATGACTAAGTTGATCCTTTTGCTGTCAGAGATCACAGAGAAGGAAAATAAAGTTCTTTAAAAAAATATTCAATTATATTATTTAATATATGGCAGAATGAACAAATTCACTGGGATTTAAAAAAATACTTTTGTAAGCATATCTACATATTAATTATTTAAAATATAAATAACATACCCAAGTGAAAAAGTAATTGATATATTGTACCTCTGCATTTTAACCTGATG
The DNA here is from genome assembly GCF_052327205.1 of Somniosus microcephalus. Taxonomy (NCBI): domain Eukaryota; kingdom Metazoa; phylum Chordata; class Chondrichthyes; order Squaliformes; family Somniosidae; genus Somniosus; species Somniosus microcephalus. The sequence goes on along the minus strand of NC_140991.1, from coordinate 237,476,141 downwards.
CAATGTAGAAAATAAAGATGTAATTGTGCACCTTGAAAATCTGAGTGCTTTGTTATACATTTGACTATTTTAACAGACCTCGCCAGTGTAATTTATTAATACTTTTAAAGATAGTCTCCTATTGTTCAAATGTTTACTCTCAGTACACACAAGCCATGTGAAGCATGAATCGATATTACGATTTACTCTGTTATTCATCCAAATAATTTTAAATTTCAAATGTGTTAATGGTGATCCTGTTTTTTGTACGATCTTTAAACAACATGAAAAATTGCTATGAGACAAACGTTGAAATAGCCAATAATTCTCAGGCCTGGAGACAAACAACTTTCATTACAGTTGTAGCGATCAAGGCTAATTCCTACTTAAATAAATATTTAGTCACCATATTATATGATTCAACATCCACAGGGCATTTTTAATGTAAAATCCCTATCCCAACCCTTCAGCACGCCTCGACTTTCCTACTTTTCTACCGTTGTCCCAGGCTTGATTCCCTATTAGATAAGCCTACAGCTTCCCCATGTGCTTTTCTTGGCAACCTCCTGAGGGCCCATCGAGCACTCGTCACTGCCTCCTTACAACTAGCAACCCCAACTGCCCCATCCTACTTGATGCCCAGCGCGCCCGCTGAGGGCTGATCTTTCCTACATCCTTCCCGTCCCACTCACCCCTCCCAATGCTGACCCTGTGGACTCTGCCAGTGGGTCAGCTATCACCGCCCCTCTCTGCATCTCCCTGCAGAATGTCCATTTACTTATGGCCCTTGCCATCCATTGGCTTAATGTGGATGATTTCATTGACTTTATGGCCTTGATGAAAATCTGGCTGAGGGATGATAACCAATGTTCCCCATAATTTTCTTCCCCACAGGTTCGCAGGTGCGCAAACTTTAACACAGGAAAAGCCGGTCCCGGGCTGCGCGGGAACGGCAGAGTGCTGTGTGGCTGCACAACGTTGGTGATGACACCTTCCCCCTAATGAGGCCTCCCTGCCTGGTTATACCATCCACCACTTACCTGCCCAAACCGCCACAGTGGCAGTGTGACTCTAGTCACCAAATCAGACCTGGGTCAGTCCCCCTACTCCTCTGGCACCTTTTCCTCCTTTCAGCATCTCACCTTGTTCCACCCCACTCGCCTCTCATTTAAAATTCTCATTCTCTACCTCCTACCCAAATGCCAATGTTCTCACCGAGATATCTTCACGGCTTTCCTCCCTCAGCAACGAGCGACTTCTCATCCTCAGTGATTTCAACCTCCATCTCAACTTATGCTAACTCTCCTCTGAGTTCACTACCCTCCTATCCTCCCTTAATCTCTCCCTCCATATAAACTCCCCAACCCATATTCACGGCCAGCTCCTTGACCATGCCATTTCACGTGGCCTTGCTACTCCCATCGTGTCAATCGCAGATAAGGTCATATCTGATCAATTCGTTGTATCGCTCTCCACCCACATCTCTCTTCCCCCTCTCAACCCTACTTCTGTGTCTGGCCCTGGAAAAACTTCTCTCCCAATTCATTTACAACTGCACTTTGAAAATCACAACTGTATAGCCTTTGGCCCTCCATTCACCACGACATTTCTGCAGCTACCAATCTGCTCAACCACACCAAAAGTGCTGACTATTCCAGGATCATCCTGAAATGCAAAGATAGACCATAGCTTCTTTTCTCTACTGCAAACTGTCTTCTTAAACCCCTCTTCCCTGCTTCCTTCACCCTCACCTCCAACAAGTGTGAGGAGCTCATGGACTTCTTTGTCACTAAGATTGAGACCATCCGTTCAGATGTCTCTGCCGCTTCCTTCCCTTCCCCTAACCCTTCGGGCCAAACTTCCTCTAAGGTTCCCCGTCCCCACCTTGCCCTTGCATCTTTCTCTAGTTTCTCTCCTATCTCTCCTCATGCCCTCTCCGAGTTCATCTTGTCCAGGAGACCCACCTCCTGCTCCCTCGACCCTATTCCCACTAAACTGCAGACCACCCAAATTCCTTTTCTGGCTCCCATGTTAGCTGATGTTGTTAATGGTTATCTCTCCTCAGGTACTGTCCCACTCCTCTTCAAATCTGCCGTCAACACCCTTCTCCTCAAAAAACCCTTGATGCCTCTCTCTGTCCACCTTGCAAACTACCGCCCATCTCTAACCCCCCTTTCCTCTCCAAAGTCCTTGAACATGTCGCCGCTTTTGGTCATCGGAGGCGGCGGTGGGACATAAAGGTGAGCGCGGAGAAAAAGCACGGACCTAATCGGAGGTGGCAGCGGGACATAAAGGAGAGCGCGGGGGAACAGAGCAGACCTAATCGGAGTCGGCGGCGGCAGAACCTTCCACGATTTCCAAAAAGAATCAAGGTGTGACGTCACAGGACAGCAGGTGGTTGGTGAGTGTTAAGGTTTTTTTCGCCCTCAACAAAGACAGTGGTTTAAACTAGGAGTGGGAAACTATAACATACTGCATTAAATTTATAGCTTAACCAGTTAAACTAATTAAATAATCATTGATTAAAGACTTTAACTAATTAAAAAACATAAAACAAGGCTAGACTAAGATAATGGCAGGGCCGGTTGTGTGTCTGGACTGCAGTATGTGGGAGTTTGTGGACAATGTGACTGTCCCGAGCGAACACATCTGCAGTAGATGTCTCCATCTCGAATCTCTCTGGCTCAGAGTCATTGAGCTGCAGTGCGAGTTCGAGACACTCCAACACATAAGGGAGGGGGAGGAATTTCTGGGCACTTTTATCCAGAATAGTCACACCTCAGAGGAAAGCACAGGATCAGGAATGGGAGGGTGTAACTGTTAGGGAAACAGGTAGCAGAGATTTAGGAGAGCTTGAGAAAGAGGTCCTGCAGACACTGGTCCTGTCCAACAGGTATGATGTACTCGCTACTTGTGAGGACAAGGAGAAAGTCTGCAGGGAGGATAGCCACAAGGCAGACCATGGCACCGTGGCTCAGAAGGCTGTCCAAGGTGGGCGGGGGGGGGAAACCAAATTTGAAATGTGCCACTGATAAGGGACTCTATAATTATGGGGATAGATAGCGTCCTCTGCAGCCAAGAACGAGAATCCCGAAGGGCGTGTTGCCTACCCGTTGCCAGGGTAAGTAATATCTCACGGCGGCTGGAGGGGAACTTGGAAAGGGAGGGTGGAACTCCAGTTGTAGTGGTCCACGTTGGAACAAACGACATAGGTAGGAACAGGGAGGTCCAGCTGAAAGAGTATCAGGAGTTAGGATCTAAATTAAAAAGCAGGACCTTGAGGGTAATAATCTCTGGGTTATTGCCCGAGCCACGTGCAAATTGGCATAGATGCAGACAGATCAGGAGAATTAATATGTGGCTAAAGGGCTGGTGTAGGAAAGAGGGGTTCCTTTTCATGGGACACTGGCACCAGTTCTGGTACAGGAAGGAGCTGTACCGATGGGATGGGCTGGGCTCCACTTGAACCGGGATGAGATCCGTGTCCCAGCGGAAAGGGTAAATAGGGAAGGTGCAAATACTTTAAACTAGTAAGATGGGGGTAGGGATCTACAAGAAATGTAACCAACCTAAATATAAATAAAACAGGAAGAGAGCATACAAAAGAATAAAGTAAGGGAGGACATTCATGGCAAGGGACTAAATAGAGTTATAGAACAGAAGTCTAAAAAGATGGTTAAACATGAATTGATAGGAAATCCTATTAAAAATGAGTTAAATTGTCTGTACAGCAATGCACAGTGTCCGTAATAAAACAGGGGAGCTGGAGGCAATCATGCATTGAGAGGAACCAGACATAGTAGGGATTACTGAGACATGGCTACAGAAAAATCAGGACTGGGAATTAAACATTGCAGGGTGTAACATATTTAAAAAAGATGAGGAGGGAAAAAGGGGAGGTGAGTAGCTGTACAGACCACCTAATGATGGAAGGGAGGCGGATAAGAAATATGCAGACAATTTAGGGAAATGAGTAAAAAACATAGAATAATAAATCATGGAGGATTTCAGCTACCCCAATATTAATTGGACAGAAGAGGTAGGTAAAGGGAATAAGGGAATGGAGTTCCTACAATGTGTACAGGACTCCCTTCTAACCCAACATGTAAAAAAACCCAACAAGGAAGGATTCACTATTGGATCCAGTAATGGGGAAAGCGCCAGAGCAGGTAAAAGAAGCAAAGGTAGGGGAACATATAGGCAATAGTGACCCTAATATAAGATGCTTTAAGATGATAATTGAGAAGAACATAAGTAGGACGAAAACCAGGTTAATAGATTAGAGAAAAGTCGATTTTGAGGGGCTGAGAATAGAACGTGGGGGAAAAAATGGGCAACAATATTGGCAAACAATAATGTAGAACAGCAATGGGAAACATTTAAAACGGTGTTCAACAGAGGGCAGGAACAATATATTTCGCTAAATGGAAAGGACAAACTAAACAATAATGAGACTCCATGGATGAATAAAGCTATAAGGGAACAACTGAGGGTAAGGCATACATTAAGTACATAGACAGCAGGGGAGTGCATGATAAGAAAGAATACGAAAAGATTAGGAGACAAGTCAAAAAAAAAAATTAGGAAGGCAAAGAGGAACTATGAAATTAAATTTAGCAAGGAACATAAAACAAAATTATAAAATATTTCATAGGCACATCAATAAAAAAAAGGTTGGGATGGGAATAGGGCTATTAAGGGATAGACAGAATAATACCACAGGTAACGACAGAGAGATGGCAGAAATATTAAATAATTATTTTGCTTCAGTATTTACCAGGGAGATAGAACAGGTGCACATGACATTCGATAATGAGATAAGTGCATTTAAAATAAAAAAGGGGACATATTAAATAAACGAATCAAACTCTAAGAGGATAAAACCCCTGGTTCATAGAAACATAGAAGATAGGAGCAGGAGTAGGCCATTCGGCCCCTCGAGCCTGCTCCGCCATTCAATAAGATCATGGCTGATCATCCAAATTCAGTACCCTGTTCCTGCCTTCTCTCCATATCCCTTGATCCCTTTAGCCTTAAGAAATATATCCAACTCCTTCTTGAATATATTTAATGAATTGGCCTCTACTGCCTTCTTTGGCAGAGAATTCCACAGGTTCACCACTCTCTGGGTGAAGAAATTCCTCCTCATCTCTGTCCTAAATGGCTTACCCCTTATCCTTAGACTGTGACCCCTGGTTCTGGACTCCCAGACCATCGGGAACATCCTTCCAGCATCTAGTCTGTCTAGTCCTGTCAGAATTTTATAAGTTTCGATGAGATCCCTCTCATTTTCTAAACTCCAGCGAGTACAAGCCCAATCTCTCCTCATACGTCATTCCTGCCATCCCAGGTATCAGCCTGGTGAATCTTCGCTGAACTCCTTCCATGGCAAGAACATCCTTCCTCAGATAAGGCGACCAAAACTGCATACAATACTCAAGGTGTGATCCCACCAAGGCCCTGTACAACTGCAGCAAGACATCCTTGTTCCTGTACTCAAACCCTCTCGCTACGAAGGCCAACATACCATTTGCCTTCTTAACCGCCTGCTGCACCTGCATGCTTACTTTCAGCGACTGGTGCACAAGGACGCCCAGGTCTCGTTGCACTTCCCCTTCTCCCAATCTATTGCCATTCAGATAATAATCTGCCTTCCTGTTTTTGACAACAAAGTGGATAACCTCGCATTTATCCACGTTATATTGCATCTGCCATGCTTCTGCCCAATCACCCAACCTGTCCAAATCATACTGGGGTTTCTCGGCATCCTCCTCACAGCACACACGCCCACCCAGCTTTGTGTCGTCTGCAAAATTGGAGATATTACATCTAGTTCCCTCGTCCAGATCATTAATATATATTGTGAATAGCTGGGGTCCAAGGACCGATCCCTGCGGTACCGCACTAGTCACTGCCTGCCACTCGGAAAAAGAGCAGTTTATTCCAACTCTTTGCTTTCTGTCTGCCAACCAGTTCTCTATCCAAGTCAATAACTTGCCCCCAATCCCATGTGCCTTAATTTTACACGCAAATCTCTTATGCGGGACCTTATCGAAAGCCTTTTGAAAATCCAAATACACCACATCCACTGGTTCTCCCTTATCTATTTTACCAGTTACACCCTCAAAAAATTCCAGATGATTAGTCAAGCACGATTTACCTTTTGTAAATCCACGTTGACTTTGTCTGATCCGGTCACTTTTTTCCAAGTGCTCTGCTATTACATCCTTTATAATGGACTCTAGCATTTTCCCCACTACCGATGTCCGGCTTACCGGTCTGTAATTCTCCGTTTTCTCTCTACCACCCTTTTTGAACAGTGGGGTAACATTAGCTACCCGCCAATCCATGGGTACTGTTCCAGAGTCTATCGAATTTTGGAAGATGACCAGCAATACATCTACTATTTCTAGGGCCACTTCCTTAAGTACCCTAGGATGTAGATTATCAGGCCCTGGGGATTTATCGGCACTCAATCCCATCAATTTCCCTAACACCATTTCTATCAGTTCCTCCCTTTCATTAGACCTTATGTTCCCCAACATCTTTGGGAGGTTATTTGTGTCCTCCTTTGTGAAGACAGAACCAAAGTATGTATTTAATTGGTCTGTCATTTCTTTGTTCCCCATTATAAATTCCCCTGATTCTGACTGCAAGGGACCTACGTTTGACTTCACCAATCTTTTTCTCTTCACATATCTATAAAAGCTTTTACAGTCAGTTTTTATGCTCCCTGCAAGTTTACTCTCATACTCTATTTTCCCCCTCTTAATTAATCCCTTTGTCCTCCTTTGTTGGATTCTAAACTGCTCCCAATCCTCAGATTTACTGCTTTTTCTGGCCAATTTATAGGTCCTCTCCTTGGATCTTATGCTATCCCTAATTTCCCTTGTTAGCCACGGTTCGGATGGATTGTATCCACGCATTTTAAAGGAATCTAGGGAAGAGATCATTGAAATTCTCTGCCCCAGAGGGCTGTGAATGCTGAGTCTTTGAGTGTATTCAAGGCTGAGATAGATAGATTTTTGGACTCTTGGGGAATCAAGTGATATGGAGATCGGGCGGGATAGTGGAGTTGAGGTCGATGATCAGCCTTCATCTTACAGAATGGCGGAGCAGGCTCGAGGGGCCGTATGGCCTACTCCTGCTCTTACTTCTTATGTGCTTATAGCAGAGGCATTACTACACATATTTAATCATTTGTTAGAAAAGGGTATAGTGCCAGAGGACTGGCAGATAGCTAACATAATAATACCAATATTTAAGAAGGGGGATAGAACATGTCCAGGGAATTATAGGCAGTCAGCTTAACATCGGCGGTAGGAAAAATAATGGAATCCCTACTAAAGGAGAAAATATAACGGCCCAGAAATTCGGGTCTCCACGGGTGAGTACGCATGGGGTACTCACCCGTAAGCCCAATGGAAGTGCTGGTTTCGTGCATGCGCGGGAAACCGGAACTTCCGTTCCCGTAAAGGAAAGGGTTCAGAGGTCGAACGCGTACGCCAGAGAGGCAGTGCGTGCGCATGGAACTTACTTTTTTTTGCAGGTTTCTCCGGGAGGGTAAGTCTCCAGGAGCTACACATGTAAAAAATAGGCGCAAGGCCTGCTTTTAACAAGGTAAGTGGTGAATTAATTAAAATTAAAACAGTTTTTCCACAGGTTTATTATTTTTAAAAACTTTAAAGAAAGGTAAGTTTATTTTTAGCCCCGTTAGAAAATGTAATTAATTTTTTCAAAAATTTAAATTATTGTTTAAAATAGTTATTTTATGTAATTTATAGTTATTTTAAAAATGTGATTAAAAAAAAAATTATTTGAGGTTTTAGTGATTTTTGGGGCTTATAGTATTTATAGGTTTGACAGCTCTTCCTGTCAAACTTATGAATGAAGCATTCCGCCGCCACCATTGGCTCTCTATGTATGTCCCACGTGATCCCAGGGGACGCTTTAAGCTAACTGCGCCCCTGGGATGTGCAAGCACTGCGCGCCAGCAGTCGGAGGAGGCCCAGGATCCGAATTCCACACGGGCCCACAGCTCAACGGCCGGCGTGCAGGTAAGTGCAGGTCGGGGGCTTGCACCCGCGGGAAGCCCCCGACCCGAATTTCTGGGCTAATATCTAGAAACCAAAAATATAATAATGAATAGTCAGCATGGATTTCAAAAGGAAAAGTCTTGCTTGACCAACCTTATTGAATTTTTTGAAGAGGTAACAGAGAGAGCAGACAATGGTAATGCAGTAGATGTAATTTATCTGGATTTTCAAAAGGCCTTCGAGGCTTCAGGACAGAAAGCAGAGAGTAGGAGTAAATGGTAGCTATTCACAGTGGCAGAAGGTGGGTGGTGGTGTTCCACAAGGATCAGTGCTGGGACCACTGCTGTTTACAATTTACATTCACGATTTAGACTTCGGAATCAAAAACATGATTTCTAAATTTGCGGATGACACCAAATTGGGGGATGGGGGGGATAGTCAATACTGAGGAGGACTGCAACAAGTTACAGGAGGACATTAATAAACTTGCATAATGGGCATATAATTGGCAAATGAACTTCAAGACAGATAAATATGAGGTATTACATTTTGGTAGGAAGAATAGGGAGGTCATGAGTCTAGGTGGGGTAGAGGAACAAATACACAAATCACAACGTTGCGATACAAGTTAGCAAGGCCATAAAAAAAGCAAACCAAGCACTAGGGTTTATTTCTAGAGGTATAGATTTGAAAAGTAGGGAAGTTATGCTAAACCTGTATCAAACCTTGGTTAGATCCCGAGTACTGCGTACAGTTCTGGTCGCCATATTATAAAAAGGATATAGAGGCACTGGAGAGGGTGCAAAGAAGATAAGGATGATATCAGAAATGCGAGAGTATACATATCAGGAAAGGATAATCAGGCTGGGTCTCTTTTCTCTTGAAAAAAGGCTGAGAGGTGACCTAATAGATGTCTTTAAAATTATGAAAAACTTTGATAGCGTGGATAGAGAGAGAACGTGGGAAAGAGCATAACTAGAGGCCGTCAATATAAGATAGTCACCAAGAAATCCAATAGGGAATTCAGAAGAAACTTCTTTACCCAAAGAGTGGTGAGAATGTGGAACTCGCTACCACAGGGAATGGTTGAAGCGAATAGTATTTAAGGGGAGGCTAGACAAACATATGAGGCAGAAGGGAATAGAGGGCTATGCTGATAGATTTAGATGAGGAAAGACGAGAGGAGGCTCGTGTGGAGCATAAACGCCGGCATGGACTGGTTGGGCCGAATAGCCTGTTTCTGTGCCGTATATCTTCCCTAGTATCTCGTTATGTGGTTCGGTGTCAAATTTTGTTTGATAACGCTCCCGTGTAAAAGCCTTGGGGGCGTTTTACTACGTTAAAGGTGCTATATAAATGCAAGTTATATAAATGCAATGTTGTAAAAATAATGGAGGATATAAATCGTGAGGCTGCTTTAAACTTATATAAATATACAAAAAGAAAAAGGAGTGGGTTTGTATTATACAGTGACTGTTCAATGAGAATTATTGAAGAAAACTAAAGGGAGGAGCCTGTAGTGTCCGAGTATAAATAATACACGGACTGCAGGAGAACAATAATAACAGGTATTTACTGAACAGAGGGTAAGTTAAAACTGAAAGTACAGAAGCCTGCTATGGCTTTATATACAGGTGTGGTCACTGCCGGTACTACAGCATAAAGTCAGTTCTCTCTTAAAGGTACATACACAACAATTCCTCCCCTGCGGGTTAGGTTGATTGGCCATGATAAAAATTGACCCTTAGTGTTAGGGGGGATTAAATACGTGGGGTTGCGGGGATAGGGCTTGGGTGGGATGGCTGTCGGTGTAGGGACCGGGTGCTAGGGTTTGGATGATCAGCCATGATCTCGTTGAATGGCGGAGCAGGCTCGAAGGGCCGAATGGCCTACTCCTGCTCCTATCTTCTATGTTTCTATGTTTAGATAAACAGTACATAACATTCATTTAACAACTAAATAATAACTAATTACAATTACAATTTTCTCTGTACTATATACATCAACTGAAATAATCATTTATAAGTTCAGTCTTTGAGGAGGCTTCCTGATCCTGACTGGATAGCGCCTTTCTCGAGTAGCCTGTTCTTGCGGCGGAGTTGATTCTGGCTCATTGTCATTGGTTGGTTCGTCAGCTTCCAATACCACTGCTTCTGAGGTAGACACAATCTGTACTTTGGGTTGATTGCCAGGTGCACCTGCTCGTGGTATGGGTTTGGCTTGTTCCTGTGACTCTAGAATCTGGTCAGCATGGCGTCTCACGATGCTATCTCCAACGTCCACTGTGTACATTAGTGGTCCCTGCTGTGTGCGTATCGTTCCTGGCTGCCATTTTTCTGTTCGGTAGTCACGGGCCAAGACTGGTTGCCCTATCTTGAAGCTCCTGGTTGGCTTCTCATTTATATGCTGGAATTGCTTATCCTCAACATCTCGTCTTATGTTTGGTTTGAGCAAATCCAGGCGACATCTTAGCCTTCGGTTGAAGAACATTACGGCTGGAGCTTGGTTGGTGACTGCATGTGTCGCATTCCGGTAAGCAAACAAGAAATTATCCACCTTGTGTTGTAGTGGTATGTCGTCATTATGCATTGCCTTTATGGCCTTTTTAAAGGTCTGAACAAACCTCTCAGCCAATCCATTTGTGGCTGGATGATATGGGGCAGATGTGTAATGTTTCATCCCATTATTCCTCAGAAACCTCCGGAAATCCTCGGACACAAACTGTGGCCCATTGTCGGAGCAAATCTGTTCTGGCAAGCCATTCCTGGCGAAGATGGTCCGCAGGACTGCAATAGTCTTCTCCGTGGTGGTGGAGGACATCTTGATGACCTCTGGCCATTTCGAATGGGCGTCCACAGCGATTAGGAACATTGAGTCCATAAATGGACCAGCAAAATCAATGTGTACCCGTTGCCATGGAGATGAGGGCCACTCCCATGGATGTAGCAGGGCCTGTGGTGGAGCGTTTTGGACCTTCTGGCATCCTGTGCATCTCTTGGCCATATCCTCGATTTCTTTATCGATTCCCAGCCACCACACAAACGCCCTGGCTAGGCTCTTCATTTTTACCCCTCCCAGATGACCCTCATGAAGCTCATTGAGCACTCTCTCTCTCAACTTGGGTGGAATTACCACTCGGGATCCACACATCAAGGTCCCCCGGCACACTGACAGCTGTTCTCTCCTTGGCGAGAATGCTGGCAACAGTGAGTCGCCATGTGCTGGCCATCCCTTCACCGTCAAATCATAGACCCGAGAGAGTGTCGGGTCATTTCGGGTTTCCTTCTCTATACTTGAGTTTGTAACAGGAGACATTCGACTATGGTCGCATGGAATATCTCAACAGGGTCCACTGCAGGTGCTTCCTCTACCGTAGGCAACGGTAGGTACGACAGCCCATCAGTGTTTCCATGCTGTTTCGTACCCTTGTACTCTATGTCGTACTGATGTGCCCCCAGAAAAAGTGACCATCTTTGCAGCCGTTGCGCCGTCATCACCGGAACGCCCTTCTTTGGGTTAAAAATGGAGACCAGGGGCTGATGATCAGTCAGTAGGGTGAATTTCTGCCCATGCAGATAGTGATTGAACTTCTTCACCCCCCACACCAGGCTGAGGGCCTCCCTGTCAATCTGGGCGTAGTTATGCTCGGCTGAGGTTAACGAGTGCGACGCAAAGGCTATTGGCCTCTCTGAACCGTCAAGGAATTTGTGTGACAGCACCGCTCCGATGCCATAGGGAGACGCATCACATGCTAACCGAATCGGTAGTGTTGGATTGTAGTGGGCCAATACTTCTGTTCAAGTGATTAGGCATTTACATTTCTGAAAGGCACGCTTACACTCATCACTCCATTTCCATGTTACTCCAGTTTGCAGTAGGGCGTTCAGTGGGTGCAGGATTGTAGATAAATTCGGCAAGAACTTATGTAGTAGTTCACCAACCCGAGGAACGACCTCAGTTGCGACACATTTTCCGGTGCTGGAGCCTTGACTACAGCCTCAATCTTGTCCGGCGACTTATGCAACCTTTCCTCATCAATCATGTGGCCACAATACGAGATTTGTCTCCTGAAGAACTCGCATTTGGGGCGGTTGGCTCGTAGCCCATATTCCTGTAATCTCGTGAGCACCTGCTCCAGGTTGGCAAGGTGTTCACTGTCATTTTCGCTCGTAACCAGGATGTCGTCCAAATAACACTGGGTCCCCGGGATCCCTTGCAGGACTTGTTCCATCGCCCTCTGCCAAATAGCCGGGGCTGATGCTACCCCGAATACCAGTCGATTGTACTGGTAAAGGCCTTTGTGAGTGTTTATCGTGAGGTATTTCCTAGACGCTTCTTCCACCTCCATTTGTAGATACGCTTGGGCCAGATCAATCTTTGTAAAGCGTTTCCCTCCAGATAGTGAGGCGAAAATATCTTCTATCCGTGGAAGTGGATATTGTACTGTGTGCAGGACTGGGTTCACAGTTACCTTGAAGTCCCCACAGATGCGAACCTTCTTCGGTTCCCCAGGTGTGCTGCTCAATGATTTCTTCATTACAGGAACGATGGGTGTGGCCCACTCGCTCCAGTCCACCTTGGACAGCACACCCGAACGCTCCAGACTCTCCAGCTCTGCTTCAACAGCTGGGCGGATCGCGCAAGGTACCGGTCTGGCCTTAAAAAATTTTGGGTTTGCACTATCTTCGATTTTTATCATTGCCGTTACTCCTTTTAGAGTCCCAAGTCCTTGTTGGAACACCTCTTTTGCGTCAGTTAGAATCTTTGACAGTCGTCCAGGTGTGACGTCATCATCCTTTTTATCAGTCACAGCTAGCGCCTGAATGGAATGCCAATCCAATTGTATTTTTCGGATCCATTCACGTCCCAATAATGGTGGTCCTCCATCTGGTAGTATATATAGATACAGTTTCTGTGTTTCCTTGCGGTTGTATTCAACTGGCACCCTTATTTTTCCTCTGGGGTAGACTTTTTGCCCCGTGTATGTCTTCAATACAATGGACGTGTCCTTCAAGGGTATGTGTGAGAATAGCCGCTCATAGTCTCGTCGATTCATGACAGTTAGGGCTGATCCTGTGTCCAATTCCATCTTTACTGGGGACCCTGCTATCATGAGGGTGGCCCAAATGGTTTGGTGATCCTCCTTTGCGATCACGTTGTGTAACTTTAGACAACTTAGTCTCCTGCTCCCGGAGTCCTTATCACTCTCCTGATCTTCCGAACTACTGTCTGTCAATTTCTTTACTTTCTTGTACTTTTCCTTAGTAGTTCTTGTAGTGTTGGTTTTCTTTCCTGACCTGCAGACTCTTGCTATGTGTCCCATTTTCCCGCATTGCCTGCATACTTTGTCCTTAAACCAGCAGTCCTTCTGATCATGGGTTGTTCTGCCGCAGCGATAGCACTTTTCTGCTCCATACGCCATTTCGTTAGCGCTTTATTCCTGTGGTTTCTGTTGTATTTCCGCAGCCCCCCGTGCTGCTGCTTCGTAGGATACTGCCACGCTGAAAGCCTGTTCTAGCGTCAGGTCCTTTTCCGAAAGTAGTCGTTTCTGGGTTCCTTCACTCTGGAGCCCGCAGACAAACTTACCCCGTAAGGTGTCTGCCAGTCCTGCTCCGAACTGGCAGTGCTTCGATAACTTGCGTAGTTCCGTAAGATAGTCAGCATTGCTCTCATCTTTGTGCTGGTTTCTTTTATGGAACTTGAATCTTTCTGCTATCAGCAGCGGTGTAGCGTTTAGGTGTTCCTGTAAGATATTAACAATCTCCTCAAAACTTTTCTCCATTGGTTTAGCTGGGGTAATTAAATTCCGCAATAGGCCGTATTCTCGCGCCCATCAAATTTAATAATACCGACGCCTTCTTTCCATCGGCCACCTCATTTGCCTTGCAGTACACTTCAATTCTTTCCACATACGTGGTCCAGTCTTCTACCTCGTTGTCGAAAGCAGTGATACTGCCACTTTTCGGCATCTTGGGTGATTTAAAATGGTGCCTCCCGCACTTTTTCTTCTTCACCAATGGATTAAAATGGCGCCTCCCGCGCTTTTCCTTCTTCCACAATGGAATAAAATGGCGCCTCCCGCGCTTTTCCTTCTTCCCCTTGCTGCCACGCTGCTCCTAGCGTTCTGCAGGGTAATGGCGGCGACCCGCGGCTTCGGCGCGTCTCACTTTTCCTTCCCCTTGTTTTATTTCCGCTACGCTGCCCGGTTCTTGAGCACCGACCGCGCCCTGTGCGCTCCACCCTCTCTCTCTCTCTTTTCCTCCCGACGACGCTGCACGGCCCCTTTGCAGAGCCGCTCGATCGAGCCCGCCGCAGTCCAGAAGGGTCAGCGCACTACCTGCTACCAGCACGACTTGCTGGAACACCTCGACTGGGGAGCCAAGCCCAGCTCTCCACAGCCTCCCCTGCAATTCTCCGAACTCCGATGGATTCCTGGGCGGTTGCCCGCGGTCGACGCCCGTTGCTCTGACTTCGACCTCCAAGAAGCTTCTCTTCAGGGAAAGATCCCCGTGAGGTGATGCAGTACTGCAGGTGAGTTCGAACCTGCTCGTCGCCAGTGTAGTGTCCGAGTATAAATAATACACGGACTGCAGGAGAACAATAGTAACAGGTATTTACTGAACAGAGGGTAAGTTAAAACTGAAAGTACAGAAGCCTGCTATGGCTTTATATACAGGTGTGGTCACTGCCAGTACGACAGCATAAAGTCAGTTCTCTCTTAAAGGTACATACACAACAGAGCCCATGGAGGGAAATATGCACAACATGGGAAGATCGTTTAATGTAAGACAACTTCAAGGACAGATGTCTATGTTTGAGAGCGCACTTGGCCTATATTCTGAAGTATGTGGAGGATTACCAATGAAGCAATCCCACCCCAATAAAAATAGAAACTGTTGAAAATGCACAGCTGATTGATCAGCAACTGAAAGAGAATGATTAGTTCCACCTGAAACAGTAACGTTTCATCAGAGTTAAAACTTCTCTGCTCTGGTGAACAGTCACACCCTAACTGCACAAGGCTGAATTTCCATTCTCATTCTGGAGCACCAGCATAACAGCTTCCAATATTGTACTTACAAGCAGCTTGTGTTTGTAGATATATTTACTCCTCCCATTAGAATCTTTGATTTCTTTGCTGAAGACAAGTGACATTTCAAACAGGAAGAGGTGTCTCTCTCGGCCTTTGCGGATCAAAGATTTAGGATCCCACACTTGGAAGGATTCTTGGAGAATTAGCTCTCCTTGGGATTCCAGATTCTCATCAAAGCCTGATGACAACAACAAATCTTTCATAGGATTGGATCTTAAAGAAAAAATAAGTCATTCCTATCACATTCTGATTTTTCTGAAAAAGGCCTTTGTGCAAATATTCTGATCAAATAAGAAGGTATTGCTTCAGTTCCTCATGAATGTGCCTTTACATTAAACACAATGAACATGTTACACACAGCGTACTTATTCTCACATTTTCCTCTAAATTCCTCTAAACGGCATGGAAGTTTGTATTATTGCAGAACAGTTACATTTCAAGGAGGAATTTTGCTATGACTTTACATGGCCAATAACTTCAAGTAGATACTATGTAAAATCTGAATAAATAAGGCAACTTTGAAGAATTTCACACAATTCTATTTTTACTTTGAGGTATTAACCAAATATAGGCACCTGAACATGAAATGAAAAATACAAAATCACTTTTGGCCAATTTCAGCAGAATTTTGAACCTGTGTTCAGCTGTATACGAAAGACGCACCTTCTAGCATGCTGAGATGCATGGCATCATTGGCTCGCTTTGGCACGCTCAGCATCACTTCCAGGCCATCTTTAATTTCTCCCTTTCCTTCTTCACAACATGTCAACAGTTCCTACAAGTTAAAAAAACCATATAGAAATCAGCTTTATTGCTATTTAGAAACCTTCATAAAAGTAGAGACACAGAAATTCTAAAAGATCTAGTTCCACTCAATTGATTTGACACTTTTTTTTGATTTATTAAAAGTCCAGGCATCAATACAAAATACACTAAAAGTAACATGCAGATCTGATGATATAGCATATTTAGTTCTGGAGTACATTCTAATACAAGCAGAGCTGCCCATTTGTAATGATAATGCAGATCCATCACTCATAAGCAATTAGAAATGTTACATTTTAAGTTCTGCAACACTACTGGTTAGTCCTGACTTAAAACATTTCCAAAGGTTACTTCCTCCTACCTTTAAAAGTAGCTGATATTTAGTTATTCGCTGTACAGGTTTGATAAGATAGGAAGAAATTGAGTTGGCCAGTCCATGACGATGTTGTATTTCCTATTTTTTAAAAAGACAAGTATTTTTAGATTGCAATAATCATACAGGAGTTAATACTGTAAATATAGAAGAAAAATGCAATAATTCACAGTATAAGTCAATTTTTTACATAGAAACAGTCCTCATCCCCTCCAAATGCTTGATAGCTGAAAATCTGTATCGAGAAAACCTGCATTTCTGTTGGCACATCTTCAAGAAACATTGGGGTTTAAATTCAACATCGTTGCTCCCGTTATCCAGGCGTATAATGGGTGCAATGATAACCAATATTAGCAGGGTAGAGCCTGCGCCTGATCTGCATGGGCATTTGGGGCACTAATAAATGAGTCAGGGACTTTTTTTTCAGGCAGCCCTGGTCTTTCCATTCTGGTGTGCTGTTGCTACGCAAACGCTGGAATCACACCTAATTTCGGTCACCAAATTCTACCCGATTATTTTTTCGTTGATTTCTGATAAGCTTAGCACTGATGCGTTTTTCATTTTTAAACACTTTAGTCCATGTTATTACTACAGAGAGGACGGGGGGTCTAGACCATACCGAAACCCATGGATCAAAGTTTTCTCTAGCATACTGAGTTTCTACACTGAAATTTCAATCTCAAAGTCTGTGACAGCCCCCCGCCCCCGCCAACCATGGTACTGAGTTTTCAATCCCAGTGAAGCCACTTTGGGAAAGTGACAACTGGAGGCCAAGTCTTTCCCCACAAGAGGAGAAAATTAATGGGACCGTTTTCACCTGTACGCAGTATTATTAGACCAGAGAGCAGGTTGCCTGCCTGTCTGGAACATTGGAACAGGAGCAGGCCATTCAGCCCCTCGAGCCTGTTCCCCCATTCAATTAGATCATGGCTGTTCTGTATCTTAACTGCATCTACACGCCTTGGTTGCGTAACTCTGCATGCCCTGCCTAACAAAAATCTATCAATCTTAGTTTTGAAATTTTACTGAAAGGAAGTTACATTATTTTTTTTTACTAAGAATGACCATCATACTAAGAAAGAACAGGAAGGGTTAAAAACCACCAAACCCATGAATGGTACTGACATCGAAGTATGCTCCTGCATGCTCCAGTATGAGCTGGGTGGAGTCTGGCTTGTTCCTACAGTATGTTACGTACATCTGGAACTTGTCAGCCTGTTTCGGGGAAAAAAAAGACAGTCACAAACCACATTCTTATTGCCTCATTAGTCAAATTCTGAAGGAATGTGAACATCTGCAACATCAGTTTAAGTGGGAAAAATAAAATTAAACAAAAATCATTTGTTAATAACTGTCTTGAGACAACAAAAATGCAGAAAAAGCCTAGCATTTCAGTCAAAAAAATAATGATTTTTAAATGCGGCATAATGGTGAGATAAGTGTATGGAGACAGGCAGCTATGATGTACACCTTCATACCGGTCACCTTTTACATAAGAGATCAAGTAGCATCCCTTCGCTTGGATAAGGACGGAAGAAGGAGAATCTCAGGATTTTTTCAAAAGCAACTTGTGCATTGTATTTTACAATGCCCTGCCTTGCATTTTGGCAAGTCTTTTTTATGCAGAAGATATATATAAGAGCCAGTGTTAGCAACTAACTTGCAGGACCAGTTTCAGGACCACATAAACATCGCAGCAGAATACGCCAGGTGCCAGCCGTGGCTAAGTGGTAGCACTCTCGCCTCTGAGGCAGAAGGTTGAGAGTTCAAGTCCCACTCCAGAGACATCAGCACAAAATCTAGCACACACACTCCCTGCTGAGGGAGTGCTACACTGTCGGAGGTGTCGTCTTTCAGATAAGACGTTAAGCTGAGTTCCAGTCTACCCTCGCAGGTGGATGTAAAAGTGCCCTTTACACTATTTTGAAGAAGAGCAGGGGAGTTCTCTCTGGTGTAACAACAGAAAATGCTGGAAAAACTCAGCAGGCCAGGCAACATCCGTGGAGAGAGAAATAAAGTCAACGTTTCAGGTCGAAACCCTTCGTTCTCTCTGGTGTCCTGGCTAATATTTATCTCTCAGCCAACATCATCAAAAAAATCATCTTGTTATTATCACTTTGCCATTTTGAGACCTTGACTGTTAATCAAATCAAATCAAATCAACTTTTATTGTCATTGTTAGTGCACAAGTGCAGTACAACGAAATGTAGGCTTGCGGCTCCCGAGAGTGTACATTTAGATTAAGACATTTAAACATTCAACATACATTTGGCTTGTAATACATTAACATAAACATAACCATAATAAAGTGCATTGGCAGATGTGCAGGCTTTAGAGTTTATTTGTGGAGTTCAGTAGGATGACAGCCCTGGGAAAGAAGCTGTTCCTAAATCTGGTCGTACGGGTGCGAATGCATCTGTAGCGTCTCCCAGATGGCAGGAGGCCGAACAGACTGTGGCTGGGGTGGGTAGGGTCTTTGATGATGGACCGTGACCTCCGTAAACAGCGTTTCTGGTATATGTGCTCTATGGTCGGTAGCCGGGTGCCGGTAATGCGTTGGGCAGTTTTGACTACCCGCTGCAGGGCTTTCCGGTCATAGTAGCTACAGCTGCCTGCCATACCATAAATGCTTTGGTACATCCTGATGTTGCGAAAGACGCTATATAAACGCAAGTCTCTTTTTCAGTAATCACAACATTATACTGGTCATCCAAGACAGGAATTGCAAATTTTTATGCAAAATCCATGAATCAAGGGTGTTTGGTGTGGTGGTGGGGGGGCGGGGGAGAGGCGGGACAGAGACTATTCGAGAATTTCTATGTTTAAGAAGAAAACCCAGTGGCACATCGGATTGAAGCTCAACAATGGGCAGCACGGTGGCATAGTGGTTAGCACTGTTGCCTCACAACACCAGAGACCCGGGTTCGAATCCGGCCTCGGGTGACTGTCTGTGTGGAGTTTGCACATTCTCCCCGTGTTTGCGTGGGTTTCCTCCGGGTGCTCCGGTTTCCTCCCACAGTCCAAAGATATGCGGGTTAGGTTGATTGGCTATGATAAATTGACCCTTAGTGTTAGGGGGATTAAATACGTGGTGTTACGGGGATAGGGTGAGATATGTGTTGGTGTAGGGGTTACGGGGATCGGGTGGGATATGTGTCGGTGCAGGCTCGATGGGCCGAAAATGGCCTCTATCTGCACTGTGGGGTTTCTGTGATTCTGTGAATGTTGCTGTGACATACAATGATAAACAGCTCCCTTTTGGCTTAGCAGGCAAATGTACCATCGGTGCGGTCCTGATGCATCAACTTGCATTTATATAGTGCCTTTAACATAGAAGAATGTCCCAAGGTGCTTCACAGGAGCGATTATCAAACAAAATTTGATACCAAGCCACATAAGGAGATATTAGGACAGATGACCAAAAACTTGGTCAAACAGGTAAGTTTTAAGGAGCAACTTAAAGGAGAGGAGAGGGGTGGAGAGGTTTAGGGAGGGAATTCCAGAGCTTAGGGCCTAGGCTGCTGAAGGCACGACCACCAATCGTGGAGTAAAGAAATTCGGGGATGCGCAGGAGGCCAGAATTGGAGGAGCACAGAGATCTCGGAGGGTTGTAGGGCTGGAGAAGGTTATGGAGATAGGGAGGGGCAAGGCTATGAAGGGATTTGTAAACAAGGATAAGAATTTTAAAATCGAGGCTTTGCCAGACCGGGAGCCAATGTAGGTCAGTGAGCACAGGGGTAATGGGTGAACAGGACTTGGTGAGAGTTAGGATATGGGCAGCAGAGTTTTGGGTGAGCTGCAGGGTGGAAGATGGGAGGCTGGCCAGGAGAGCACTGGAAGTCAGGTCTAGAGGTAACAAAGGCATGGATGAAGGTTTCAGTAGCAAATGAGCTGAGGCAGGGCGGAGTCGGGCGGTGTTACGGAGGTAGAAGAAGGGGGTCTTAGTGATGGAGAGGATATGGGGATGCAAGCTGTTGCAGTCTAGTTCAGTGTCAGACAATGGCCAGAGAGAAGGATTCAGTGGCTGGGGAACAGAGTTTGTGGCGGGGAATGGCTTCAGTCTTCCCAATAGTTAATTGGGATACATACAGAACAGAAACCATGTTTGATTCCTGATCCGTTTGCTGATCTCAGTGACAGCAGAAGTGGGGACACTAAAGAACATAAGAATTAGGAGCAGGAGTAGGCCGTACGACCCCTCGAGCCTGCTCCGCCATTCAATACGATCATGGCTGATCATCGACCTCAACTCCACTTTCCTGCCCGATCTCCATATCTCTCGATTCGCCTAGAGTCCAAAATCTATCTATCTTAGCCTTGTATATACTCAAAGACTCAGCATTCACAGCTAGGTGGGCTAGTGAGGTGGCGGGGGTTGGAAATCAGCCACTTGGTGAATTGTGCTGGAAAGTGTGCATGTAAACATCAGGTGAAGACAAATGCAGACATTCTTTGTCGAACTTTACACAAGACGAATAGCCACTTGGATGAGGTATCAGAGAGCTGCTATTGCTTATAGAAGCAACTCAAACTATGAGTGACTGCTGCAGTGGAAAAAATCATTTTGTTTTAATAAAAGAGAGGACATTTGCGCCATCTGTTGGATGTCCAACCGGAATCATGCTGCTAGAAAGTTGTACAGAGCAGTGGCCAGAGACTGTAAATCACTTTCCAATCACTAATTGTTAGTGTCTTACTAAAGACCAGTATTGATGGAGGCCTCCCGTTCCTGTTCTATTGTCTGAGAAAAGTACATAAACAAGGAAAATTACAGCATGGGAGCAGCAGGGGGAAAACAGTTGTCAAATGAAGTTTTATTTTCAGTATAATCATGAACATAATTTGACAGAATGACAGAGTTTAGAATTTGCATTTCTCTACTAATCCATAGTCATATGTATTTATTTTTGCAACACAGATGTTTTCTAATAGAACTTGTGTTGCTTGACAGAATTTTAGAGGAAATCTCGACTTTCCATTAGTCATAAGCCATCGACATAACAAGTAGATTGGGATGAAATGTATATTAATGACCTGCATTTTTAAAGTTCCTTTAACATAACAAACATCCCAAAGTGCTCCACAGAGATGACAAGACACCAACCAGTAATGGGAGAACAGTTAGAGGAAGTGATTAAAGGCATGGACGGTCTTGAAGAAGCTTTTGAAGGGCAGAAGAGAGACAGCAAGATGGATGAGTTCAGGGAGGGTGTGGAGTCAGGACAGCTGAAGGCTTGGGAAAGGTGATAAACAGAAGGATAGAGTCAGAGGACAGTAGAGCGTGGGAAGGGGTATAAAGCTGGAGAAGGCTGCAGAGTTTGTTTGGATCAAAGCTGTCGAAGGATTTTAAGATGAGAGCAAAGATTTTAAATTGAATGCTTTGGGGGATAGGGACCCAATGTACATAAAAATGTACAGTCCCGGAAAAGACCACTACATCACATCGGCCTAGATTTTCTGACTAGTACTGACACTCTCTCACTCATTTGAGCTGTCAGCATTAGAATTGGAAAATCTAGGCTATTATATCCAATAATATCTCTCAAAAATTTTTACCAGGTACTTTTCCAACGATTTCTTGAATTTGCTGATACAATCAGTCCCCAATGCCTCCCTTGATAGTCCATCGCAAACATTTACCACCCTCTACATTGTTAAATCTAAACTGTCTGTTCAAACCATCTTCTAATTTTGGGGCTGTGCCCTCTGGGTGTAGAATCTGCAATTATATTAAACATACTGACATTTATTTTGTGTATATCCTTTATGATCTTGAAGCGGGGACGGTAGCATAGTGGTAATGTCACTAGGCTAGTAATCCAGAGGCGTCAGTTCAAATCCCACCATGGTTGCTGGGAAATTTATATTCAGTTAATTAAATAAATCTGAAATAAAAAGCTAGTAACAGTAATGGTGACCATGAAACTATCGGGTTGTCGTAAAAAAAACCATCTGGTTCACTAATGTCCATTAGGGAAGGAAAACTGCCTTCCTTACATAGTCTGGCCTATATGTGACTCCACCGGCTACGGACAAGGCAACGGCACACCCAGCCCAGTCATCCCTGCAATTCCTCCTCACCAATATCTGGGGACTTGTGCCAAAATTGGGGGAGCTGTCCCACAGACTAATCAAGCAACAGCCTGACATAGTCATACTCACAGAATCATACCTTTCAGCCAATGTCCCAAACTCCTCCATCACCATTCCTGGGTATGTCCTGTCCCACCAGCAGGCAGATCCACCAGGGGTGGCGGCACAGTGGTATACAGTCAGGAAGGAGTGGCCCTGGGAGTCCTCAACATTGACTCTGGACCCCATGAAGTCTCATGGCTTCAGGTCAAGCATGGGCAAGGAAACCTCCTGCTGATTACCACCTACCGCCCTCCCTCAGTTGATGAATCAGTACTCCTCCATGTTGAACACCACTTGGAGGAAGCACTGAGAGTAGCAAGAGCACAGAATGTACTCTGGGTGGGGGACTTCAATGTCCATTACCAAGAGTGGCTCAGCAGCACCATTACTGACTGAACTGGCCAAGTCCTGAAGGATATAGTTGTCAGTCTGGGCCTGCGACAGGTGGTGAGAGAACCAACACGAGGGAAAAACCTACTGACCTCATCCTCACCAATCTACCTGTCGCAGATGCATCTATCCATGAAAGTATTGGTAGCAGTGACCACCACACAGTCATTGTGGAGATGAAGTCCCATCTTCATACTGAGGACACCCTCCATTGTGTTGTGTGGCACTACCACCATGCTAAATGGGATAGATTCAGAACAGATCTAGCAGCTCAAAACTGGGCATCCATGAGGCGCAGTGGGCCATCAGCAGCAGCAGAATTGTATTCCACCACTATCTGTAACCTCATGGCCCAGCATAGCCCTCACTTTACCATTACCATCAAGCCAGGGGACCAACCCTGGTTCAATAAGGAGTGTAGAAGAGCATGATAGGAGCAGCACCAGGCGTACCTAAAAATGAGGTGCCAACCTGGGGAAGCTGCAACACAGGACTACATGCATGCTAAAAAGCGGAAGCAGCATGCTATAGACAGGGCTAAGCACCCACAATCAATGGATCAGATCAAAGCTCTGCAGTTCTGCCACATCCAGTCGTGAATGGCGGTGGACAATTAAACAACTAACGGGAGGAGGAGGCTCCACGAATATCCCCATCCTCAATGATGGTGGAGTCCAGCACGTGAGTGCAAAAGGCGAAGCTGAAGCATTTGCAAACATCTTCAGCCAGAAGTGCCGAGTGGATGATCCATATCGGCCTACTCCTGAGGTCCCCACCATCACAGAATCCAGTCTTCAGCCAATTTGATTCACTCCATGTGATATCAAGAAATGGATGAGCGCACTGGATACAGCAAAGGCTATGGGCCCTGACAACAACCCAGCTATCGTGCTGAAGACTTGTGCTCCACAAAGAGCAGGACAAATCCAACCCGGCCAATTACCGCCCCATCAGTCTACTCTCAGTCATCAGCAAAGTGATGGAAGGTGTCATCGTCAGTGCTATCAAGTGGCACTTACTCACCAATAACCTGCTCACTGATGCCCAGTTTCAGTTCCGCCAAGACCACTCGGCTCCCAACCTCATTACAGCCTTGGTCCAAACATGGACAAAGGAACTGAATTCCAGAGGTGAGGTGAGGTGAGTGACTGCCCTTGACATCAAGGCAGCATTTGACCAAGTGTGGCATCAAGAAGCCCTATTAAAACTGAAGTCAATGGGAATTGGGGGGGAAAACTCTCCACTGGCTGGAGTCATACCTAGCACAAAGGAAGATGGTTGTGGTAACTGAAGGTCAATCATCACAGCCCCAGGACATCGCCGCAGGAGTTCCACGGGGCAGTGTCCTAGGCCAAAACATCTTCAGCTGCTTCATCAATGACCTTCCCTCCAACACAAGGTCAGAAATGGGGATGTTCGCTGATGACTGCACAGTGTTCAGCGCCATTCACAACTCCTCAAATAATGAAGCAGTCCATGCCCGCATGCAACAAGACCTGGATGACATTCAGGCTTGGGCTGATAAGTGGCAGGTAACATTCGCGCCACAGAAGTGCCAGGCAATGACTATCTCCAACAAGAGAGAGTCTGACCACCTCCCCATGACATTCAATGGCATTACCATTGCCGAATCCCCCACCATCAACATCCTGGGGGTCACCATTGACCAGAAACTTAACTGGACCAGCCACATAAATACTGTGGTAACAAGAGCAGGTCAGAGGCTAGGTATTCTGTGGAGAGTGTCTCACCTCCTGACTCCCCAAAGCCTTTCTACCATCTACAAGGCACAATTAAGGAGTGTGATGGAATACGCTCCACTTGCCTGGATGAGTGCAGCCCCAACAACACTCAAGAAGCTCAACACCATCCAGGACAAAGCAGCCCGTTTGATTGGCACCCCATCCACCACCTTACACATTCACTCCCTCCACCACCGGCGTACCGTGGCTGCAGTGTGTACCATCTACAAGATGCACTGCAGCAACTCGCCCAGGCTTCTTCGGCAGCACCTACCAAACCCGCGACCTCTTCCACCTAGAAGGACAAGGGCAGCAGACGCATTCGAACACCACCACCTCCAAGTTACACACCATCCTGACTTAGAAGTATATCGCCTATCCTTCATCGTCGCTGGGTCAAAATCCTGGTCTCCCTACCGAACAGCACTGTGGGAGTACCTTCACCACACGACTGCAGCGGTTCAAGAAGGCGGCTCACCACCACCTTCTCAAGGGCAATTAGGGATGGGCAATAAATGCTGGCCTTGCCAGCGACGCCCACATCCCATAAACGAATAAAAAAAATACAACTTAGGTCGGCAGGGAAAAGGGACAGGGACCAGGATTTAAAACAGGTCCGAATACATCAACCTCACTGCCTTCATCAACCCTCTGTTACATCATCAAAAAACTCGATCAAGTTAGTTAAACAGGATTTGCCTTGAACAAATCGATGCTGGCTTTCCTTAATTAAACCACACTTGTCCAAGTGACTGTTAATTATGTCCCTGATTATTGTTTCTAAAATCTTCCCAACTACCGAGGTTAAACTGACTGGCCTGTAGTTGCTGTGTTTATCCTTACACCCTTTTTTGAACAAGGGTGTAACATTTGCAATTCTCTAGTCCTCTGGC
Source organism: Somniosus microcephalus (assembly GCF_052327205.1). NCBI lineage: Eukaryota > Metazoa > Chordata > Chondrichthyes > Squaliformes > Somniosidae > Somniosus > Somniosus microcephalus. The sequence continues at coordinate 237,450,735 of NC_140991.1, read as the reverse complement.
ACCACCCCCCGTATCTAAGCGCCGCGGTTTCCTCCTTAACCTCCCTCAGCATTCTAGGATGCATCTCATCTGGCCCTGGTACAGCCAGACTTTCTAGTACCTCCTCTTTATCAATTTTTATATCTCATCCAGTATCTCCACTACCTCCTCTTTAACTATGACTTTGGAAGCATCTTCTTCCTTGGTGAAGATAGATGGAAAGTACTCATTTCGTACCTCAGCCATGCCCTCTGCCTCCATGCGTAGGTCTCCTTTTTGGTCCCTAATCGGCTCCATCCCTCCTCTGTTTTTACTACCCGTTTATTATTTAATGTGCCTATAGAAGACTTTTAGATTCCCTTTTATGTTGACTGCCAATCTATTCTCATACTCTCTCTTTGTCCCTCTTATTTTGTTTTTCACTTCCCCTCTGAACTTTCTATATTCATCCCGATTCTCACTTGTATTCTGAACCTGACATCTGTCATATGCCCGCTTTTTCTGCTTCATCTTACTCTCTATCTCTTTCGTCATCCAGTGAGCTCTGGTTGTAGTTGCCCTACCTTTCCCCCTCGTGGGAATGTATCTCGACTGTACTCAAACCATCTCCTCTTAAGGCAGCCAGCCCATTGTTCGATAACAGTTTCGTCTGCCAATCTTTGATTCCAATTTACCCAGGCCAGATCTGTTCTCATCCCACTGAAATTTGCCTTCCTTCAATTAAGTATTTTTACTCTAGCTTGCTCCCTGTCCTTTTCCATAGCTAATCTAAACCTTATGATGCTATGATCACTGTTCCCCTACTGACACTTGCTCCACTTGACCCACCTCATTCCCCAGAACCAGGTCCAGCAATGCATCTTTTCTCGTCGGGCCAGAAACATACTGATCAAGAAAGTTCTCCTGAGCACACTTCAGAAATTCTTCCTTCTCTCTGCCCTTTACACTATTACTATCCTAGTCTATATTAGGATAATTGAAGTCCCCCATTATCACTACTCTATAGTTCTTGCACCTCTCTGTAATTTCCCTACAAATTTGCTCCTCTATATCTTTCCTGCTAGTTGGTAGCCTATACAATACACCTAGTAGTGTAATGTCACCTCTATTACTTCTCAACTCTAACCAGATAGATTCTGTCCTCGACCCCTCCAGGACATCCTCTCTCTCCAGATCTGTAATATTCTCCTTAACCAATACCAGCACCCCACATCCTTTATTTCCTTCCCTATCTTTACTGAACACCTTAGATCCAGGAATATTTAAAATCCAATCCTGCCCTTTTTTGAGGCAGGCCTCCATTATTGCCACAACATTATATTCCTATGTGGCTATTTGCGCCTGCAGCTCACCAACCTTATTTACCACGTTCCGTGCATTTACACACACGTAATGACTCTATGAATGTTTTCAAGGGGAGACTGGATAGGCACTTGAGGAAAATAAACTTGCTGGTATACGGGGATAGAGCGGGGGAATGGGACTGACTGGATTACTCTACAGAGAGCCGGCACAGACGCGATGGGCCGAATGGCCTCCTTCTGTGCCGTTATGACTCTTGATGACTCTAAACTTGTCTCAGGCCTTCTTGTACTCTCTCTTAGTCTGACTCCACCTAATACCGGTCTGACTCCATCTAATACCTTACTATTTCTTACTCTAGTGCTATCCGTCTTTCCCTATCCTTTGAGATCTTTATTTCTCCTTTCTAATGCTACATCCCCCTGCCAAATTAGTGTAAACCCTCCCCAACAGCACGAGCAACAACCCCTCCCCCCCCCCACCCTTCCACAGACATTGGTTTTGGCTCTGTTGAGGTGCAACCCGTCCGGCCTGTACAGGTCCCACTTCCCCCAGAACCGGTCCCAATGCCCCAGGAATCTGAAGCCCTCTCTCCTGCACCATCTCTCCAGTCACGCATTCATCTGCTCTATCCTCCTATTGCTATGCTCGCTAGCCCGTTACACAGGGAGGAAATGGAGATGAGGGGGGGGACAAGACAGGGTAGCAGGGGTGGGAGATGGGGAGTTAGTTGAAGGGAACAAGGGTGTCAAAGGCAGAAGCATGGGAGCGGTTTAGCAGGTCAACAGCAGCAGAGGCACTGTGAAGAGTAGAGAACCAGAGAAAGGGAGTTGGTAGTTTGAAAGGGAATTATTGGGAGAGCTGCAAAATAGTTTCTTTTTCTGGGGTGGATGGTGAGGGGATTGGGGAAAGGAGGGGGGATATGGGTGAAAAGGGAGATGTGGAAGTCACTTTAAGGCCTCGTCAGTGATCAAGACCTTGAGAGCAGAAAGGCCACAAGAGGTGGCGAGACTGAGGGTAAAGGTAGGGGAGTTTGACTGAGGATAAGAGGAGAGGACAGAGAAGTCGGCAAGGGTAACAGGATTCAGTGCGGGATAGGATATGGGGTACAGAATTTTACACGAGTTGCAATTTATGAATGGTAGAAAGTTAGCACTTAAGTGATTAATACCAAAAGTATGCTCCTGTGAAATTGCTGTGGTGCATACTCAGTCTCATGATAATATTTAGACGGAATATACAAGGAAACATTCAGTTCTCCAGGCACACTGCCCTCTGTAGGACAATACAATATTCAGCTGAGTTTTATATGTAGAATGCCGTACAAGTGAACTTCTATTAACACATATGGCACATTATCCTGCACTCTCATTCCACTTAAACAAGAGCTTGTTAACTTTCAACGTCAGAGTGAGATTTACAATGTTGATGCTATACGATCAATTTTGATTTAGGTGTGAGAATGATTGTAAACCCATTTAAATGTATGGACTTGTGATTTTTTTTAAAGAAGTGGCAAACATCAAAATAGCTCAGATTTTTAAACAAAATTAGATGATCATGAGTTCTCAAGAGCAACACTTAGCAGGCCTGAATACTTGTAATAAAATATACAAGTGAACTTCCATTAACTTGCCAAGCCTATTGTCCCAGCTGCAAAATGTACATACAGGAAACTTTGTTATATCTGGCACCGACGGGACCGAGCTGTTGCCGATCTATCAAAACTGCCGGACATACAAAGTTAATATTGAAGCATACGGAGGTTTTCATCTCCGTATCTGACAACAAACACTGTTGCTTAGCAACAGCTTGTAAACAGTCAGCCCGTACCTTGGAAGCGTCTCTGTAGCTTAGCAACAGCTTCAGAGAGACTTTCCGGAGCCCGACTGTTGAATACAAAGCCATGAGAAGAAAAAAAACCTAACAAAACGGCTCCTGATTTCTGCCGGTAGATCGAGGTTTCCGGACATACAACCTCCGGATAAACCAAAGTTTCCTGTATATCAGTGCAGCAAGAGGAAATCAAAAAGCTTTTTTTTTTGATATGCAGATCTCAAGGGTTAGAAACATAGAAGATAGGAGCAGGAGTAGGCCATTCGAACCCTCGAGCCTGTTCTGCCATTTAATGAGATCAAGGCTGATCATCCAAATTCAGTACCCTGTCCCTGCTTTCTCCCCATAAAAGAACATAAGAAAAAGGAGCAGGAGTAGGCCAATCGGCCCCTCGAGCCTGCTCTGCCATTTAATAAGATCATGGCTGATCTGATCCTAACCGCCAATCTACTATCACAGAACCATCTCCTGAATCTAACAGAATTAGACACACGAAATAGGAGCAGGATCAGGCTACACGGCCCCTGGGCCCGCTCCGCTACCCACAGGGCCATGTCCGATCCGAACCTACACTCATGTCCAAATTCCTGCCCGCTCCCCGTAACCCTTAATTCCCTTTACTTCTAGGAAACTGTCTAGTTCTGTTTTAAATTTATGTAATGATGTAGCTTCTGCAGCTTTTTGGGGCAGCATATTCCATGGACCTATCACCCTCTGAGTGAAGTAGTTCCTCCTCATCTCAGTTTTGAAAGAGCAGCCCCTTATTCTAAGGCTATGCCCCCTAGTTCTAGTTTCACCCATCATCGGGAACATCCTCCCCGCATCCACCCGATCCAACCCCTTCACAATCTTATATGTTTCAATAAGATCGCCTCTCATTCTTCTGAACTCCAATGAGTAGAGTCCCAATCTACTCAATCTCTCCTCATATGTCCATCCCCTCATCCCCGGGATTAACCGAGTGAACCTTCTTTGTACTGACTCGAGAGCAAGTATGTCTTTTCTTAAGTATGGACACCAAAACTGTATATGCAGTATTCCAGGTGCGGTCTCACCAATACCTTGTACAATTGAAGCAATACCTCCCTATTTTTATATTCTATCCCCCTAGCAATGAAAGCCAACATTCCATTGGCCTTCTTAATGACTTGCTGCACCTGCATACTAACCTTTTGAGTTTCGTGCACCAGGACCCCCAGATCCCTTTGTACTACAGTACTTTCCAGTTTCTTGCCATTAAGATAATAACTTGCTCTACGATTTTTCCTGCCAAAGTGCATAACCTCACACTTTCCAGTATTGTATTCCATCTGCCAAATCTCTGCCCACTTACTTAGCCTGTCTATGTCCCCTTGCAGGTTTTTTATGTCCTCCTCGCTCACTACTTTCCCTCCCATCTTAGTATCATCTGCAAACTTTGATATGTTACACTCGGTCCCCTCCTCCAAATCGTTAATATAGATTGCAAAGAGTTGGGGACCCAGCACCGACCCCTGCGGAACACCACTAGTTACTGATTGCCATTCTGAGAATGAACCATTTATCCCAACTCTCTGCCTTCTGTTAGATAGCCAATCCTCTATCCATGCCAGAATATTACCCCCAATCCCATGATTTTTTATCTTAAGCAATAATCTTTTGTGTGGCACCTTGTCAAATGCCTTTTGGAAGTCTAAATACACTACGTCCACTGGTTCCCCTTTATCCACCCTATATGTTACTTCCTCAAAGAACTCCAGCAAATTTGTCAAACATGACTTCCCCTTCATAAAACCATGCTGACTTTGTCCTATTAAATGATGATTATCCAAATGTCCTGTTACTGTCTCCTTAATAATGGACTCCAAAATTTTACCTACCACAGATGTTAGGCTATAGTTTCCAGCCTTCTGTCTACTGCCCTTTTTAAATAAGGGTGTTACATTAGCAGTTTTCCAGTCTGCCGGGACCTTTGCTGAGTCCAGGGAGTTTTGGAAAATTATTACCAATGCATCCACAATCCCTACCGTCACTTCCCTCAAGACCCTAGGATGTAAGCCATCAGGTCCAGGTGATTTATCCGCCTTGAGTCCCATTATTTTACCGAGTACCACTTCCTTAGTGATTTTGATCGTGTTTAGCTCCTCCCCCCCTATAGCCCCCTGTTTGTCCAGTGTTGGGATATTCTTAGTGTCTTCTACTGTAAAGACTGATACAAAATATTCAGTGTTTTTGCCATCTCCATATTTCCCACCATTAATTTCCCGGTCTCATCCTCTAAGGGACCAACATTTACTTTAGCCACCCTTTTTCTTTTTATATAATTATAAAAACTCTTACTATCTGTTTTTATATTTTTTGCTAATTTACTTTCATAATCTATCTTCCCTTTCTTAATCAATCTTTTTGTTATTTTTTGCTGTCTTTTAAAGTTTTCCCAATCCTCTACCCTCCCACTAGATTTGGCTACCTTATATGCCCTTGTTTTTAGTAGAATACTATCCTTAATTTCTTTACTTAGCCACGGACGGCTGTCTTTTCTTTTACACCCTTTTCTTCTCAGTGGAATATATCTTTTTTGGAAGTTGTAAAATAACTCCTTAAATGTACACCACTGAACATGTATCGTCTTACCCTTTAATCTATTTTCCCAATCCACTCTACTCAATTCCGCTCTCATACCTTCATAGTCTCCTTTATTCAAGCTTAGCACGCTTGTTTGAGATCCAACCTTCTCACCCTCTAATTGAATATGGAACTCAACCATGTTATGGTCACTCATTCCAAGGGGATCCTTTACTAGGACATTTTTAATTAATCCTGTCTCGTTACACAGGACCAAATCTAAGGTTGCTTGCCCCCTGGTCGGTTCAGTTACATACTGCTCAAGAAACCCATCCCTAATACACTCAATGAACTCATCCTCAAGGCAGCCCTGCCCAATTTGATTTGTCCAATTAATATGATAGTTAAAATCCCCCATAATTATAGATGTTCCCTTATTACAAGCCTCAACTATTTCCTGATTGATACTCCGTCCAACATAGTTGCAACTGTTCGGAGGCCTATAGACTACGCCCACTAGTGTTTTTTTCCCCTTATTATTCCTTACCTCCACCCAAACTGTTTCATTATCCTGATCTTTTGACCCAATATCATTTCTCTGTATTACAGTGATTCCTTCCTTTATTAACATAGCCACCCCACCTCCCCTTCCTTCCTGCCTGTCCTTCCTGATCGTTAAATAACCTGGTATGTTTAATTCCCAGGCATTGTCACCCTGCAGCCATGTTTCTGTAATGGCCACAAGATCATACCCATATGTAGTTATTTGTGCCATTAACTCGTCTATTTTGTTACGAATGCTACATGCATTCAGATAGAGAACTTTCAAATATGTTTTGTGACACTTAGTTCCTGCTTTTGCCCTTTTTATTACTTTACCTTTTACTCCATACCTTCTGCACCTTCCTGACACGCTCTGGTTTTTAATTTCCCCACTGCTACCTAAGTCTATGACCTTCTCTGTTGTCATTTTTATTATTTACTCTCTAGGAACCTCCCCCCCACTAGTTAGTTTAAAGCCCTCTCTACAGCCCTAGTTATATGATCCGCCAGGACTCTAGTCCCAGCACTGGCCAAGTGAAGCCTGTCCCAACGGAACAGCTCCCTCCTGCCCCAGTGCTGGTGCCAGTGTCCCAGGAAGCAAAACCCATTTCTCCCACACCAGTCTTTGAGCCACGCATTTAACTCTCTAATTTTATTTGTCCTAGCCAAATTCGCTCGTGGCTCAGGTAATAATCCAGAGATTATTACCCTTGAGGTTCTGCTTTTTTAATTTGACCCCTAGCTGCTCATACTCCTTTAACAGAACCGGCTTCCTAGTCCTATCAACGTCGTTTGTACCAACATGGACCACGACAACTGGATCCACCCCCTCCCACTGCAAGTTTCTTTCCAGCCCAGAGGAGATGTCCTTAACCTTGGCACCGGGTAGGCAACACAGCCTTCGGGACTCTCGCTCTCGGCTGCAGAGAACTCTATCTATCCCCCTAATAATACTATCCCCTACCACTACAACATTTCTAGTTACTCCCCCCTCTTGAATGGCCCCCCGTTCCACGGTGCTGTGGCCAGGTTGCTCATCCTCCCTGCAGACCCTGCTCCCGTCCCCACAGGGAGTAAGAACCTCGAACCTGCTGGACAAGAGCAAGGGCTGCGGCTCCTCCAGCTCTACCTCCTGGATCCCCGTACCTGCCTCAGTCGTAGTCACACCGTCCTGTCCCTGACCATGGGCTACATCTGAAGTAATTAACTTCATAGGTGTGACCACCCCCTGATACACAGAGTCCAGGTACTTCTCCCCCTCCCTGATGTGTCACAGTGTCTGAAGCTCAGACTCCAGCTCATCAACACGGAGCTGGAGTTCCTGTAGCAGCAGACACTTGTCACAGACGTAATCACCGTGAGCCTCAATGGGGTTCACCGGCTCCCACATCTCGCAACAGTAACACATCACCTGCTCCATTCTATGTAATTAATAAAAAATGTTATTGTTTGTTATGGACACCCTCTGCCCGATTATAGATGCTAGTATCCCCTTTAATTAATTGGATTTAATTTAAATCAATCCCTCTAATTACACCAGTTAAATGGTTTACCAACAGTCACTCTGCACCAGAAAGGCCTTATTAACTACAACCCACAGAGTTAAAGTTTGAAAAGAGCACCTAACACGCCACTTACCCTAACTCACACACTTACCCAAACTCACAGCACTCTCTGCTGACTCGCACTCAGTGCTTGCTCGCACTAGCCTGGTCTTTTTATACTGTTTGTTTGTTTACAGCCAAATGAGTCACCCCTGCTGATTGGTTAGAAAAGTGGTTTCCACTGCCTGCTGTGCCAATTTACTCCTACTGCAGTGTAACCTTGTTTTACTCTTCTTAAACCAACAGAATCCCAAATATTTAACTTTTCCCCTTTACTTAAACTGCTTAAGTAATCTTATCAAGAATGATTTAAAGAGAAATAACAATTAAAGAACTCACACACTTACCCAAACTCACAGCACTCTCTGCTGACTCGCACTCCCTTGATCCCTTTAGCCTTAAGAAATATATCTAACTCCTTCTTGAATATATTTAATTAATTGGCCTCAACAGCCTTCTGTGGTAGAGAATTCCACAGGTTCACCACTCTCTGGGTGAAGAAATTCCTCCTCATCTCAGTCCTAAATGGCTTACCCCTTATCCTTAGACTGTGACCCCCTGGTTCTGAACTCCCCCCGCCATCGGGAACATCCTTCCTGCACCTAGTCTTTCAGGTCCTGTTAGAATTTTATAAGTTTCAATGAGATCCCCTCTCATTCTTCTAAACTCGAGCGAATACAAGCCCAATCGACCCAATCTCTCTTCATACAGGAAACTTTGGTTTATCCGGAGGTTATATGTCCGGAATACTCGATCTAACGGCAAAAATCAGGAGCCGTTTTCTATATTTTTTTTAGTTCTCGTTGCTTTTTTTCCCCCCAGTCAAGCACTGCAAGGTCTGTAGCTTTTTTTCCCCCCAGTCAAGCACTGCAAGGTCTGTAGCTATAGCAACAGCTTCACCTACAGATGCTTGCAGCTGTAGCCGACTGTTTTAAAGCTGTTGCTAAGCAACAGGGTTTGTTGATACACACGGAGCTTCTCAGTTCCATATGTTTAAACATTAACTCTGGTATGTCCAGCACTTTTGATGTTACGGCACCAGCTCGGTCCCGTCAGTGCCGGATATCAGAAAGTTTCCTGTACATCATTCCTGCCATCCCAGGTTTCAGTCTGGTGAATCTTCGCTGCACTCCCTCCATGGCAAGAACATCCCTCCTCAGATAAGGTGACTAAAACTGCACACAATACTCAAGATGTGGTCTCAACAAGGCCCTGTACAACTAACTGCAGCAAGACATCCTTGCTCCTGTATTCGAATCCTCTCGCTATGAAGGCCAACATACCATTTGCCTCCTTAACTGCCTGCTGCACCTGCATGCTTACCTTCACGACTGGTGCACAAGAACACCCAGGTCTCGTTGTACTTCCTCTTTTCCCAATCTATTGCCATTCAGATAATAATCTGCCTTCCTGTTTTTACCACCAAAGTGGATAACCTTGCATTTATCCACATTATACTGCATCTGCCATGCATCTGCCCAATCACCCAACCTGTCCAAATCATACCGGAGTTTCTCTGCATCCTCCTCACAGCACACACGCCCACCCAGCTTTCTGTCGTCTGCAAACTTGGAGACATTACATCCAGTTCCCTCGTCTAGATCATTTATATTGTGAATAACTGGGGTCCTAGCACCGATCCCTGCAGTACCCCACTCGTCACTGCCTGCCACTCGGAAAAAGACCCGTTTATTCCAGCTCTTTGCTTCCTGTCTGCCAATCAGTTCTCTATCCAAGTCAGTACCTTACCCCCAATCCCATGTGCTTTAACATTGCACGCTAATCTTTTATGCAGGACCTTATCGAAAGCCTTCTGAAAGTCCAAATACACCACATCCACTGGTTCTCCCTCATCTATTCTACCAGTTACATCCTCAAAAAATTCCAGTAGATTAGTCAAGCACGATTTACCGTTTGTAAATCCATGTTGACTTTGTCCGATCCTGTCACTGTTTTCTAAGTGCTCTGCTATTACATCTTTTATAATGGACTCTAGCATTTTCCTCACTACCGATGTCTACCACCTTTTTTGAATAGTGGGGTTATATTAGCTACCCTCCGATCCATGGGAACTGTTCCAGAGTCCATAGAATTTTGGAAGATGACCAGCAATGCATCTACTATTTCTAGGGCCGCTTCCTTAAGTACCCTAGGATGTAGATTATCAGGCCCTGGGGATTTATCGACCTTCAATCCCGTCAATTTCCCTCACACCATTTCCCTACAAATACTGATTTCATTCAGTTCCTCCCTCTCATTAGACCCTATGTTCCCCAACATCTCTGGGAGGTTATTTGTGTCCTCCTTTGTGAAGACAGAACCAAAGTATGTATTTAATTGGTCTTCCATTTCTTTGTTCCCCATTATAAATTCCCCTGATTCTGACTGCAAGGGACCTAAGCTTGACTTCAACAATCTTTTTCTCTTCACATATCTATAGAAGCTTTTACAGTCAGTTTTATGTTCCCTGCAAGTTTACTCTCATACTCTATTTTCCCCCTCTTAATTAATCCCTTTGTCCTCCTTTGCTGAATCCTAAACTGCTCCCAATCCTCAGGTTTGCTGCTTTTTCTGGCCAATTTAAACGTCCTCTCCTTGGATCTTATGCAATCCCTAATTTCCCTTGTTAGCCACGGTTGAGTCACCTTTTTAGTTTTATTTGCATGCCAAACAGGGGTGAACAAATTCTGTAGTTCATCCATGCGATCTTTAAATGTTTGCCATTGCCTACCCACCATCAACCCTTTAAGTAACGTTCCCCAATCCATCCTAGCCAACTCGTGCCTCATACCATCGTAGTTTCCTTTATTTGAATTCAGGACCCTAGTCTCTGAGTCAAATACTTCACTCTCCATCTTACCGAAGAATTCGATCATATTATGATCGCTCTGCCCCAAGGGGCCTCGCACAACAAGATTACTAATTAATCCTTTCTTATTACATAATACCCAGTCTACGATGGCCTGATCTCTAGTTGGTTCCTCGACATATTGGTTCAGGAAACCATCCCGTATCCACTCTAGGAATTCCTCCTCCACAGTATTGTTACTAATTTGGTTAGCCCAATCTATATGTAGATTAAAGTCACCCATGATAACTGCTGTGCCCTTATTGCACGTGTCCCCAATTTCCCATTTAATGCCATTCCCAACCTCAGCATTACTGTTTGGGGGTCTGTATACAACTCCCACTAACGTTTTCTGCCCCATGGTATTTCTCAGCTCTACCCATACAGATTCCACATCATCAGAGCTAATATCCTTCCTTACTATTGTGTTAATCTCTTCTTTAACCAGTAATGCTACCCCACCACCTTTTCCTTTTTGCTTGTCTTTCCTGAATATTGAATACCCCTGGATGTTGAATTCCCAGCCTTGGTCACCCTGGAGCCATGTCTCCGTAATCCCAATTATATCATATCTGTTTACATCTATTTGCACAGCTAATTCATCTACCTTATTACGAATGCTCCTCACATTAAGACACAAAGGGGGAGAAATTGGGTATAGCCCCGTTTGGGGCGCTAGTTCTGGCGAAGCGCAAAGCCTAGCGCCAGTTGCGATTTAGCGCCACCTGGCGCGATATTGGGCTGCAGCGCTAAATCAGTCACTGCACGCTACTCTTAAGGCGCTAACCCGGCGGCGCAACCCAATTTCGCGGCGGCGGGGCACAGCAAGGGTGCTGTCAATAATCACTTTCCCTGAGACACAGTGGCGCCGGCCAGCTCTTAAAGGGGCAGGTCAATTGGCATCACCAGACACACTCACTGCCTTGCAGGCTTTCAAAGCAGTGGGAGCCTACCTGTGGCGCACCAGCCTAGCAAGACATGGAAAGGGTGAGGCAGAGGGCGGAACGACTCACTGATGGGGCATTGGATGCTTTGGTTGGTGCAGTGGAATCAAGGCCAAGGAAGATGGTCGGAATGTGATTTATGTTTTGGACAGTCTCCCGGGTGTGAGAGCCAGTTATGTGTCAGTCTATTAGTTTTGCTTTCTGTTGCCATTGCTTTCTCATGTTTGAAGGAACCACATTTTGTTTAATGAAACACTTTCTTCATTTACAATGGCCATGCCTGCTATTTACATGCATCTTGCCCTTCACAGGCTTGGGGGTATCAGACCGGTTCCATTCCTGTTCTTGGAATGGCAGCAAGCATTCCGTGAGAGGGGCCTAGAAGCTACTTCTGATCAGCCTCTGACGCGCAGCCTGAGAGGAGCTGCTCGCGTAGAAGTTCAGGCCAGCAGGCATCTTCTCAGCCACTGGCAGAGATGTCCTGCACCTTATCTGAGGCTGCAGATCTGGCTGAAACAGCTGGCACAGCTCAGTCACCACTTCCTTTCTAAATCGCAGCCTTCTGACACACTGCTCCTCCGGCATGTTCATGTAGGAAAACTGCTGTCGGAAAACCCTGCCAGCGTAAGGTCTGCTGTGGCGACGTCTGTTGGCCCTCCTCCGTCTGGCCATGCCCGCCCCCCTCTCCCAGCGTCTCAGTGCCCTTTCCAGATGATTCAGCAGCAGGACGTTCCCCTCCAACGCAGCCCCCATAATAAGTGCCCACAGGAAGGTTCCCCGTTGTCAAGGCGCACCAACAGCAAGGTGATGGTCAGAAGGCTGAAGATCGTCTGCCTGCGCTGGCTCAGTGGTCAAATGGCTCTCAGTGTGCAGCTCAGCAACTCTTTGTAGCTCTCGAGGAAGTTGTGCTCCAAAAATGGCTGACGCTTTTAAACCACACCAGTCCCCTTTAAATAACGCTCCTCCAGCCTGAGAGCGGCTTGGTAAGGTCCAGGTAAGCTGTCACTATTAGCGCCGGGCGCTATGGAGGGGGGCGCCACTGAATTTCTGGTCCGGGGCGCCCAAAAGGCGTTGCACACTCAAATGACGTCATAATCAGCCTGCGCCTTTGAGCGGGCGCTAAGATTTAGCGCCGGTGCTAAATGCATGCTCAATATGGGGCGAGGCGCTAGGCGCCTTGCGCCCGCCCGGAAATTGGCTAGCGCCCCACTTCTCGGCCTCTTTAGGCGTTAATCGGTGGCGCTAACAACCGAATTTCTCCCCCCAAACCTTCAGGCTTGTTTTTTTAACACTCTTAGGTCTAGAAATTCGGTGGAGCCCCAAACGGGGCGCCAAGCTTGCCTGGGTGCCGGAATTACCGCTGCGAACGGAGCAGTTGCGCCCGCCGGAAATTCAGTTTGAGCGCCCCGAGGGACGCGGGGCACTATTCGAGGCGGCTCGCGTCCCTCTTGGGGCGCTGAAACTGAATATCGCAGTGCAACGTGCCGCAGCGGCACGGCGCGCTGCGGTACTGTAGGCCTTCCTCCCCTTCTTAAGGGGGAGGAGCCAGCAACAACGCGATGACCGAAAATCAACAACTTCCGCTCTTCTAAGAGCAAGAGTTAATGGAAAAGACTTCACAGGGTGGCATACTGGTAAGCTGTTTGATCGTGAGGCATCTCAGCCAAGCACAATCCTGTCTTCATCTGATGCCCACATGTGCACACCAGAAGTCACTGCCTATTGATCAGGAGTGGGAACCCTGGCTGATTTTTCCATTCCTTAGACCACAGGACAGAGGGTAATTTTTGCAACCTTACTACTGCCCTAAGATCAGCTGACAAACGAGCATGGACTGCAGTGGAAGGCTCAGTTATACCTGCTTTTAACAACTAATCCTTCAGAGAGCTCCAACATAGTATTTTAACTTATTCAGATAATAGATGAATCTTTTGGATACCAGGATGTGATTATTAAGAGTTGTTGATAAGCCAATTTCCAATTGCAACACAGAATCTGATTCATGGCATGGTGAAAATTCAACAATTTTTAATATACAGTATTGACACTCAGATATTGGTTTTAAGTGGTGGATTATATTACTTTTGCACTGTATAAATAAATATTTTAACTGTAAAGATACACTGCACCAACTGGTGCAAAGAATCTCCTGAAAGCGACAAATGACTTACCCAGGTGACGAAACAATGACCCACATCTTCTGGCAGCTGCTCATACTTCTCCAGCTCTTTCAGAAATAAACTGCAAAGATATTTTGAAGTAGGTAAAATCAAACAATTGAAAAATATAATTTTAAGTACAGCTTACAAACAGGATGGTCTGCATTCGAATCAATACGATGAGGATATCATGTCAGTCATTTTACAAATGGCTTGCAAAGGAGATGGACAATGTTGTGATATCAAGAATTCAAATTACAACCCTCAATTTATAATGCACTGTTTATATATTTCCTTTAAAAAAATTCAAGTAGGTTTATTCTAAAGGTAGAATGGTTCACTTTTATTTATCTATATAATCTATCTCTATCTATACTCTTTATTATACTAATATTTCCATTGCTCAAGTTTGTTATAATGTCTTGTAAACTGAGCATGATTCTGCAGGCTTGTAGACAAATCAGCTAATCCCATCCAAACCAATGGTATCATGGGAACTAGGGTATGTATGTCTGTCTCATTTAGCTGTAGCTATGGAAAAAGCTGTTGAAGCATTCACTTTGGGAAAGCCTCAGATGAGTCATGATAAAACTGGCAATGTGGGAAGGCTCAGAAATCTTCCTTGAAAGTAGTCAACAGAGTAATGCTGGAGATAACTCAACAAAATGAAAATTAAATACAAACACACTAACGTCATTTAGAGGAAACAGAAACATCTAAAATAAATCGGTGTTATTTTAGTATCTGCATACTTGTCCATGACACCACTGCCCACATCTTATCCTGGCATTAAGTCCCATTCATTTATCAACTGCTGTTGCTGGCCTCCATTACCTCACTGTCTCCAATTAATTCAAAATCCTCATTTATAAATCTTTCCATGGCCTCACCCCATTCTATCTCTAGAACTTTCTCTAGCCCCACATGACAGCTGGTGCCCTCTGCGCTTCCAACTCTGGTCTCCCTGTACCCTCTCCTTCCTTCGCTCTACCTTTTATGGTAGAGCTTTCAGCCAACTTGGCACTACACTCTGGAAAACTCTCCCTAAACTATCTCTTTCCCTATCTTCAAAAACATATGCAAAACCTATCCTTTCAACTCTGGCATTAGTCACGTCTCCTACTACTGCTCAGTATCAATTTCCTTTCCTGCTATGTGCTCGACACTCAAGACAAGTTGCTGTTGATTATAATTTCAAAACATGCATTTTACACCAGCATTACGTATTAGGTGATTTTTCAAGTGAGCTTTAGATCAGGACAACGTTGAGGGTGTTTGCAATCATGTGGAAAGTTCCTTTTATTTCATTATTTTTAATTAATCCAATGTCTGATGATGGACAAATACTTGGATTACAATCTAACCTAGCCTTCAACTTGCTGGATGTTAGAAGTCATTATTTCTATGAGCAGAGAAACCTATGTAAACACAGCTCTCAATTAATTTATTACCAGGAAAGAACTGAGTTTGATGAGAACGAAGCCCTTCCCAATATCCTTGTGTATTAATGGGGCCACAAGTTTATGTTCAATACAGAAAGTTTTCAAACAAGTCAATTGCTACAATGATATTTCTAAAAAGTTTTCAATGTTGCTGAGGTGTGCTATTACTTGGAAGATTTGGAAATTATCCCGCCTGACCTCTGGCAGCTTTTCACAGCATGATTGCGATCAGGTAACTCAGTGGAGTAAGGCATCAAAATGACATTTCATGGTCGCATGCAGGCCTATTCCAATACACTACCCTTTGACAAAGCATTTTGAAGTTTTTGAAGTGAGAATTTAGTATTCTTGGATAGATACCACAAGAGCATAAATCTCTTATCATCTCCACCCACAGTTCCACTAGAAACAGAATGGGTGATTTGAAAAACAGATGTTTCTGGTGCAATTTGTTCATAGAACTTGCAAATGTGAGCGGTGCAAATAAACTGCTATGTCATATGTCAAGCACACTTACTTATTATGGAATTCATAGATTTCCTGCATGTTACCAAATATTATATGTTCTTTATTAACAATCCCAGGTGGAATTTCATCTACACCGCTGGTCATTTCCCAGAGGTATGTCTAGTTTAGAAGGAGAAAAACATTTGAGGAGTGTACACTGAACACAGTAATTGTAAGCAGTTATGTCTTTATAACAGTGAAACATCTTTAACTCTCTTACTACTAAGAATTTTAGAAATTTCTAATGAAAATGGTCTCTCTCGCAATTGGGTAAGAGAAAATTACCTCTGAAAAAGGAAAAAAACTTATATCTTCCAGGTTAAAGGATAGAAGGATTACCCTTCATTCTTCTCAAAGCTATATTTGATAATGTTTAAAGTGTGTTACATTCATAAATTCACATTCTAACAATATTTTCAAGTTTCTAAGCAAGATCTAGATCTCCAAATAAATTAGTTTCTGGTTCTGACCATCAATAATAAATGGTGCCAAAGGATGACAGCTTAGTTTGTTCACAGAAAGATGGACAAATGTTCAGAAGAAAAGAAACTGCTTCTGTAAAATTACTGTAATCGTGGCTAAAAAAAACATTTTGATTAGAAATTTTCAAAAATTGTGCATATTTGTGTAGTATTTTAGCTTTAATGGATTCTCTAAAAATGAAATATGAGACTAAATCTATGCAAAATGTCACAAAATTTTTCCAAACTCATTTTTAATATAACCCTTAAAAATATCAATCACTCAATAAGTGGCAAAGACAACGGAGTTACAGGATTTCCGCAACATATCACATTATTTCTACAAGTGTGCCCTATAAACAGTTATCAGAGAAACTTACTTCCAAACACTCTCGAAGATCTCGTACATAAGCTTTTTCAGTTTGGATCAGTTCAGCCATAATGAATCTGAGGACAAAGGGATAGATTACGCTGTCAGAATTTATAATTATTATTTTCCAACGGTTTAAAAGTAAACTTAATCAATTACCACCTACCCACCCTGACTTAAAGAAACCAAACCTGTGTTTAGGCATTTAACAGTCTTAAAGGTTGCATTATTTCACCATTTATACACAACTTTAAAGCGGAACAGACAACATAGTTTGGGTACTAAACTTCAATAATGGTGCCATGTTCTATCATTTCTTCGTGATAGAATATCCTTTCCATTTTACAATAACATTTATTAATTTACAGTGCTTTATCAAACTTAATTAAAATTCATATGTCTATACCCATGACTATAGATTGGTAAAGATGTAAAAGGAGCAGATTCTGTAAAACAATCAATCAGTGAGAACAATTTAATTGTTCTACATCAGGACTGGAAAACTCAGAACAACAACTTGAAAGAAATCAAAACATACTCTTTCCTGCGAGCTGATTTGCGTCTTTCTTCATTAAGCTCATGGGCGGCGTCACGGAGTTTCACCTCTGAACCAGGAGCACTCGCTGGGATGATGTCCAATTGTAAATCTTTGCTCTGCATTGGGAAGTGGAGAAAAGCGTACAGGAGTTCTCTAAGCACGTGTGAGAAAGATAATGAAAGTAAAAGGACAGAATATCTGGTTGCCGCATTAACTCACCGCTTTGGAGTCTGAGATCCCCAGTGCTTTTTCTAACGCTACACGATATTTCTCCATGCGAAGGGAGAAATCCCGATATCGCTTATCTACTGCTGTGACCCAATTTTTGATTTCCATTGCATGGGAGTGCCCTTTTTCACAAAAGCCATCAGCCAGCTGTATCAACAGTTTCACACGATCTTTGGTTTGCTGTAAACAAGAACAAGTTTAAAATGTTGGCACTACCATTTTCTTTTTACGAATAGCCATGACAACTCAAGCATGAACCTTAAGGTTACCCTGTGTAAGAGTTATATATATTAGAACATTGATATTATGGGCTGAGTAAAGGTGCTATTTTCATACAAGACCATTTGAAAAGCAATGCCAAGCTGTAGGCAAGTTGTATGATACTTAACAAACATAGCCCTACACATAACAGCACACAGTTAAACAAACCAAGAAAAAAATTGCTAGAATTAATAAGGGAATATGATGTTACATTCTTAAACATCATTAATCTGGCAGCAATTACACTTCATTCACTAGAAAGTGAAACCAGGCATAATTGCCCTTGAAGTTTACCTCCATCATAGCTTTTGAATGCTCAAATCCTCAAATTATTGAAATGAAATTCAGGCACTGAAAGTCTAATTTTTAAAATGGAGGTAAATTTTTCCCCATTTACATCTGTGCCTTATGTGGAAACTCAGCTATCAAAAGTTTCAATACACTTTCATCATCAACAGATTAAACATCAGAACTCAAGCTATGATCTTACCCTCTGCTATGTCCCTGTTCTACATAAAAATACTATGGCAATATTCAGAGCAAACTAAAAATCCAGGCTTTGTTTCATGTAAGGGCTGAATGTACAACGTTCTTTCAAACCCAGGCATCCTGCTTACCTTTGCAGTAATTTGGAACTCTTCATGTTCTTTTAAAAGCTCTTGAGTGTGTGGGATGCTGGAGCCTGTGGATGTGTGTGTGGACAGATAGAACTCCCCAGTATCATGGATCCACTCCAGAGCCTACAAATAATTGAAGCGTACCATGTCACATGAAGAGGTATTTACAAAAGTAGACTTAAATCACATAAATGAGGACCAATATACACGAACTATAACATTTTTAACTTTAATTTTTCAGCAATGTTGGATTAACCACTTCTGGATATACGTTTCACCTGCAGTCCAGACCTCTCGGACGCAGTTCCATCTCTTTCCACACACTCAGCGCCATCATATTACATTCTAAACTACATAATGAGATATTATAGCATGTATCTTGTTAGACTGTACAATATGCTCACTTCAGCAGGGTTGTGTTAAATGTGGGTATGACTTTTTAAATCAATCTTTCTGAATTATTACAATGTCTAATCATTGGCCTGTGACAATCTCCAATGTTTTGTTGATACATAGATTTCTCTACATTTTTGCTTTCTCAGAAGACCAGACTGTAAAGTGTATAGCATTTACTGGGCAAGAAGCTGCTACAGGTAATTAGAGTCAGTTGCAATATTACAACTTGTTACTTATTTTGTTACAGATGTCTTCATTTAATAGGCTTGAAACTCAGCTAAGTCAAGTATATAAAAGTTAACAATTCAAAATTAATCGAAGTGCCACAGGTTGCTGCAAATCTGTACATCTAGATTGTGCACTTTACACTTCAAACATTATTTTACTATTCTAGTGAGTTCTAGTCCATATTGCAAGTGGAGCAGCATATTTTCAGAGTTAGGGTTGTTTACTAGACTAAATACAGAAAGGCTAAATTTAACACTTACTTTCCCTATTAGTGTGTAACATATTTTCCATACTATTTACATAATGTGAATCATGCTTTAATATAAATTTAACCTATTCTGAATTATATGTTTATTTGTTTATGTGAAATGTAAATACATCTGAGCAATCCAACTATGTGAAATAAAATATATTAGTTGATTGTCATCTATTTCACATTTTATTTTCAGGTAAAATATTTAACTTTTGCCTGCATAATGGAAAAGGCTATGGTATTTTCAAAACATAAATATTCCAACTTGTTTAAGACTATGCTTTCATTACATATAGCATTTATTTAAAGTTAAATTTGTCATTGTTAACTCAAGAATAGAAAACTGCTCAAGTGTGAAAGAGGAGTGAGACGTGCATTCCTGATTATTCTTTTATCCAAACTTCTATTGTCCAAAAGTTAAAATTTATTAAAGGGGTTTCAAATAAAAATGAAAGTGCTAGAAATTGAATTTAAAAATTATTACAGGAAATACACAGGAGGTCTGTTAGAATCTACCAAGAGAAAAGGCAGGTTCTAATGCTTCGGGTTTGTATGCATTTTCTGTTTGTGTGTCAGAAGTGTTTCATTTGCCTAACAGTGAAAAAATAATTCTGATCGTCTTCTTGAATTAATAACAATCGCTTAACACACACAAACCACTACGAAGTACATTACTTACCTGTTTAGCACTCCTCTCAAACACCACATACTGCTGGCACTGGTCCAGTCTCTTCTTCCTCATGGTCCAAAAATGCAACACCCGATTCTCCCTTTGTAATAACTCGTTAAGAATGTCTGTAGCATGCAAAGATGTTACCACATTAACATTCGGAAAGTTTATATGATTACACCAACTTGAGTTCAAATAAGAAAGGAAATATACAAGAGTTAACAAGCAGGCAGAGGTTGTGATTAACAGTAATGGTGTGCTACAGATCCCTAGGAAGGATAACAATTAGCATTTATACAGTGCCCTTAATATAAAAAAAAGTCCCAAGCACTTCATTGAGGTGTAATCAAAAATATTAAGAGGGGTCAAAGAAGTAGATTTTAAGGAGAGTATTAAAGGAGGAGGAGATGATGGAGAGTTTTAGGGAGGAAATTCCAGAGCATTGGGCCTAGGCAGCTGAAGGCACACCCCTCAATGATGGTGTGAGGGGAAGGGAGGAAGATGTACAAGAGGTCAGAGTCAGAAGAATGCAGAGCTCAGGGGGAAGGGTTGTAGAGGTGCACAGAGACACAAAGGTGAGGCCAGCAGAGTGGACACCGGTGATCTCTTGCTCCTGACCCCAATGGAGTAAACAGCAAGTTCAAACAGTTGTAAAAATTTTCAGGAGATACAGATGTTGTACCCAGGAAAAATTACTTAAATAAACATCCTACAAAATGAATGAACATGCCAATTAAGATGGGAATAAAAGAAAAGGAAACTACACCAAGCTTACAGGCCAAAAAGTGTGATCTGGGAGGAATACAGGAATTTGCTAAAACAAGTGAAAAGCAATTATCAGAAGTGTAGAAAGAACCCTAGAGATGAGTATAATTGAAGGTGCTAAGTATATTGCTAAAAGGCATCATTTAGGGAGGAAGTTAGAATAGCAAAAGATAAAATATACCAGTGAAGATAAAATAGTTAAAGTATTGAATAAACATATTTTTCTAGAAGTGTTGTTTAGAAAGGATAATACTAACATGCCATTCAATTTCTGTAGTACACTGTATCACAGAGGATTTTGAAGACAGTGTGACAGTTATTTGACAATTATGGGGCACTTACAACAGGCAAATCTTTTGGCCAGATCATATATATCCTAGGGTGCTGAAGGAGATCAGGGAGGAAATTGTGGGGCATTGGTAATGTCATGAAAGAGCCATTAACCACTGGTGAGGTTCTGCAGGACTACAAACAGCCAAAAGCAAAACCTATCAACAACAAAAAATTGAATCCCTAAGAGATAGACATGTATAGCACTGGATTTAGAAGGAGAAGATGTTACCTGACTTCTTTAAATATGTTACAGATAAAGTGAAGACTGGCACTTCCTATCATTGTGAATTTGGACTTTCAGATAGTTTTTGACAAAGTTCCATATTGAAGTCTTCCAATTAAACTAAATGCCACAGGAATATGGGACTGAATTAGAAAATAGCTAAAATGAATAAGAAACAAAGTATTTGTAAGAGGTGGAATGTCAGACTGCGGGTGTAAGTGTTCAGTGAAATCCCAAAAGGGTCAGTGTTAAACTTTATAAATAATCTGGACACCAAACTAACTGCAGAATGATCAAATATGCTGATGACAGAAAATTGAGGGACAGCAGTAGAGACAGGAAAAAATTTGAAACAGAATATATGTCTGACGTAATAAAACTCACTACGCACTTGGTTTGAGTATAAAGCAAGGCTTTAATCAACTTGTTTCAGAACATGGAGGTCTAGTTGTACTTCACTAGTTCCTGTCTTACAAAATGTTCCTGATAAGCTGGGCCCATACCTGAGTATTTATACTCCTTGGACGGTGCCACCAACTGGCCGTCCAGTGTTATTTCATGAGTAGCTTCTTTATGATGATGAGATTTATAACATTCTTCCTGCCTAAAAGATTTGGAAGTCTGACGACTTCCTCTTAACGGATTAGGCGGACCACGAATAGCCGCAGTCTTTTAGATCTTTGTTTATGGGTAAAAGGCACGTCTCCCCGGACCGTGTCTTGGTCCCTGGGCCGCTTGATCCGTACCGGTGGGTCGACAGGGCCCGTGTTGCCGTGATCGACCAGAGGGAGGCTGGGGAGATCGTGACTCCGGGTGCGGGTCCCCACAGGCGTAGAGCTGGCTTCATCCTGTTTGA
Organism: Somniosus microcephalus; assembly: GCF_052327205.1. NCBI lineage: Eukaryota > Metazoa > Chordata > Chondrichthyes > Squaliformes > Somniosidae > Somniosus > Somniosus microcephalus. The sequence goes on along the minus strand of NC_140991.1, from coordinate 237,428,828 downwards.
TAGCCGGGGATTGACCGGCGTCCTGGCCTCGGTGGCCATCCCACGGGGAGCCCTCGGCTCCCCGAGTGGATCTGGTGGGGCAGCCAGCAGATCTCTCGATGTCCCAGGTAGGGCGTCATCTTCGAGGGAGCGCAGAGTGTCGGCATCATCACCTTGGGTCCCTCTATCAATTGGGTCCGTGGAAGCGGCTGGACAGGGAGCCAGGTCCCGGAGCGAAACGGTGGACTCCCGGCCATCAGGGTACCCCACATGCGCATACGTGGGATTGACGTCCGTGAGTTCTACCTCGTCGACGAGGGGATCGTTTTTAGAAAATCGGACGAATCTTCAGAGCAGCAAGTGGCAGGGAGCTGCCAACCATGACGGTAGGGACGTCCCATGGGTGGAGCGACGCTGGAAGCTGAAGAATCGCTCGTGAGGTGTGACATTGGTGGATGCAGATAGAAGAGACCTGATGGAATGAAATACGTCAGGGAGCATAGTTTCCCACCGCTGGTCTGGTCGGTTGCGTGACCTCAGTGCAAGACGAACAGCGTTCCAAATGATAGCGTTGTATCTCTCAACCTGTCCGTTACCGATGGGATGGTACGGTGTCGTTTTACTTGTGGAAATTCCCCGTTCGGAAAGATAACTTTTGAGTTCGCTTGACATGAAGGAGGGACCCCGATCAGAGTGGATGAAATTGGCCGTACCGCAAAGGGAAAAGACTTGATCAAGGCACTTGATCACTGTGGAAGTAAGCATATTGGGACAGGGGAAAGCGTGAATATTCTTCCACCACAGTAAGTAAGTAGGTGTTTCGCATTGAGGAAGGCAATGACCCTTTAAAGTCAATGCTGAGTCACTGCATAGGCTGCATAGCGTGTATGAGCGAGCCATTCGATGGATGGAAGAATTGCGATTTTAATTCCGCACAAATTCCAAAGGAGGAGCATGTTCTTTTTACATCTTCCGTAGAAAATGGGAGATTTTTAGATCACACAAAGTGCAACATACGGGTAACGCCAGGATGGCATAAGTCAGTATGAAGATCCGCCAGATTCGAAGTTGACATAGAAGAGCAGAATGCCCGCATGAGGGTATCCGGGGCCACATTCTCTTTGCCGGGTTGATAATGTATGGTGTATCCAAAGGTGGCCAATTCCATCCTCCAGAGTTGTATTTTGTTATTCTTGATCTTAGTGCGTTTCCGGTTATCCAGCATAAAGGCCACGGAGCGCTGATCGGTTATAAGTGTGAAATGGCGACGAGCAAGAAAATGACTCCATTTACGTACAGCTTCGATGATGGCCGTAGCCTCCTTCTTAACAGGAGGATAATGGAGCTCGCTACCCTGCAAAGTTCTGGACAGAAATGCAACGGGTCGACCACCTTGATTCAAGGTAGGAGAGATCGCCACATCCGATGCATCGCACTCGACCACGAAAGGAAGATTTTCATCAATGGAACAAAGCGTGGCTTTTACCAGTTGTCGCTTGAGGAGGTTGAATGCTGAAATAGCCGTTGCCTCCAATGGAAATGACTCTGCATGAAGCAGGGGCTGGATCTTGTCGGAGAAGTGGGGTATCCATTTCGCATAATAGGCGAACATGCCGAGTGCCCGACGAAGAGAGCCGAGATTTATAGGGGGAGGGAGCTCCTGAAGCGGACGAAGTCGCTCCGGATCCGGTTTGATGACACCGTTGCCCACCCAGTAGCCAAGGATGTTGACTGATGTTACTGATTTCACAGATTTGGACTCATTTAAGGTTAAGTTGCGATGACGGAGAACGCCAAAAAATTTCTGGAGGTTGGCATCATGCTCCTTCTGGTCATGACCAGCAATGGCGATATTATCCAGATATGGAAAGGTGTCCGTTAAGTTCTCCTGTTTTACTAGGCTATCCATTGCTCATTGAAAGACGGCCACCCCATTGGTGACCCCAAATGGAAGGCGACAAAACTGGTAAAGCCGACCATTGGCCTTAAAGGCCGTATACTTCTTGTCAGAGTCCTTTAACGGCACTTGATGATATGTGCTCTTTAAATCAAAAGTTGAAAATACCTTGTAGTTGGCAAGGTTATTGACCATGTCATCGATGCGTGGTAGTAGGTAGGCATCCAGGTCGGTATGCTGGTTAATAGTTTGCGAGTAATCGATGCAAAGACATTTCTTGTGTTGCTTCAGAGGATTTTTAACGACGACGACTTGAGCCCGCCAGGAAGATGAACATGGCTCAATGATACCGTCAGCTAGAAGGCGAGAGATTTCGGCCTCGATAAAGGATCGATCATCTTGGCTGAAACGTCGTGATTTAGTGACTGTGGGCTTACATTGGGGGGAAAGACTGGCAAACAAGGAGGGCTCGTCGAGCGAAGCCGCCGAAAGCGCACAAAACGGTACTTTGGAAATAGTAAGCTCCGGCTTTGACCCTCTAAGCTCGAAAAGTGAGTCTTGTGTTGTTTCTGGAAATCCTGTCCCAGGAGCACATCACTGCATAGGTTTATGAGCACCCCGAGCCGGGTGGAGAAATAAGTGCAGCCATTGAGAATAAGGTCGACAAGACAAAAGCCGGAAGAATTGGTGGTCAGTGTCGTCAGAGCCATTGCAATTTCCCTGTCCGAGGGGTAAATACGCAGTTTTAACTTGCTGACAGCTCGCTCACTAATGAAGCTGTCAGAGCTGCATGAGTCGATTAGTGCGCTCAAAATGTGTCCATTTACCGAAACCTTCGTGGCTGCACGGGGCAGACTTTGGAGAAAAACAGCTGTGATGGGAGGAGGGGCAGTTTTACCCTTGACAGCTGTAACCTTAGTCGTGGCTCTTGGGGAAGGAGCAGTTTTATAGATAGTAGCTGCAAAATTAACAGGAGCTCTCGACTGGTATACCTTAGAAAAGTGGCCTCTCTTACTAACAGAGGCTCTTGACTGGCATACCTTAGAAAAGTGACCTTTCTTGCTGCAATGATTGCAGGTTGCGTTACGCGCAGGACAAAATTTCCCATAATGGAACGCACCTCCACAAAAGAAACACTTCCTTCCAGATTGCCAAGATGCCGCTAGGGCAGGGTCGTCATCAGTGAAGGCTTCGAGGGTAGGGTTGTCATCCTCTAGGTTAGAGTCATCATCAGTGAGGGCTTCTGCCCGAGACCTATCGAATGAGTCATTAAAAGTGACAGCAGTAGCCCGTGCACGAGGTAAAAGATAGGTATCTGCATTCCTCTTTGCTAAGTCCAGGGAACATGCCTGGTCATAGGCAGCCTGTAACTCGAGGGTTTTATTCTCCAACAGACGCTGGCGTATGAAGGGAGACGCGATCCCATTAATAAAGGAATCACGAATTAACTCCTCCTGGTACTGCTCAGCTGTGACAGCTTTAAGATTACAATCCTCGCTGAGCCTGCGAAGTTTCTGAAGGAATTCGTCAAGTGATTCCCCGGGTTGTTGTCGAGTTGTGGCCAGTAGATGCCGAGCAAAAATTTCGTTTGGGGCCTTAACATATAGTCGCTGTAATATTAGGATAGTGGAGTCATAGTCTACACAGTCTTCGATACAGTCAAACACATGAGGAGATACATAATTGGCAAGTAGCTCTAAGTTATCAGGAACATTTTCACCACACACCCTGAGGAAGTTGCTGAAGGTACGATACCAGTGTTTCCATACCTTAGCAGTTGTAGGTGAATTCGGGTCCAAGTCAAGACGGGCGGGTCTGAGTAGTTTGTCCATGATGGATTGATTACTATGCCGGAGTTCCCTTTTGCAGTTGAAGTCGTAGCTGGCTGTTCCCGAAATCACTCAGAGCGTGGAGTCGATACCAAGTTGATTAAATTGACGTAATAAAACTCACTATGCACTTGGTTTGAGTATAAAGCAAGGCTTTAATCAACTTGTTTCAGAAGATGGAGGTCTAGTTGTACTTCACTAGTTCCTGTCTTACAAAATGTTCCTGGGCAAGCTGGGCCCACGCCCGAGTATTTATACTCCTTTTCATGAGTAGTTTCTTTATGATGATAAGATTTATAACAATGTCTAAGTCAGGATAGTGCGCGACTTAGAGGTGATGGTGTTCCCATGCACTTGTAGCCCATGTCCTTATAGGTGGTGGAGCTCGTGGGATTAGGAGGTGCTGCCGAAGAAGCCATGGTGACTTGCAGCAGTAAATCTTGTAGATAATACACATTGGAGCTACGGAATTATCGCGGTGGAGGGGGTGGATGTTAAGGCTAGTGGATGAGGTGTTGATCAAGCATACTGCTTTGTCCTGGATGGTGTCGAGCTTCTTGAGTGTTGTTACAGCTACATCCATCCAAGCAAGTGGAGAGTTTTCCATCACATTCCTAGCTTGTGCCTTGCAGGTGGTGGCGATGCTTTGGGGAGTCAGATGGGGAGCCACTCGCCACAGTACACTCAATGTCTCTGACCTGCTCTAGCCACTAGCTTAGTCCAGTTGCGTTTCTGATCAATGGTGATATTCAGGATGCTGATGGTGAAGGGGTGGTGGTTAGGCTCTCTCTTGTTGGAGATGGTCATTGCCTGGCACCTGTGTGGCATGAATGTTACTTGCCACTTATCAGCCCAAGCCTGCATGTTGTCCAGGTCTTGCTGCATGCAGGTATGGACTGCTTTATTAGCTCAGGGATTACAAATGGAACTGAACACTGTACAATTATCAGCAAACAGCCCTACTTTTGACCTTATGATGGTGGGAAGGTCATTGTTGAAGCAATTGAAGATGGTTTGGCCTAGGACACTGCCCTGAGGAACTCCTGCAGCAATGACCTGGGGCTGAGATGATTGGCCTGCAACAACTGCAACCATCTTCCTTTGTGCTAGGTATGACTCCAGCCAGTAGAGAGTTTTCCCCGTGATTCCCATTGACATCAATTTTACTCGGGATCCTTGATGCCACACTTGGCCGAATGCTGCCTTGATGTCAAGGGCAGTCACTCTCACCTCACCTCTGGAATTCAGCTCTTTTGTCCATGTTTGGACGAAAACTATAATGTGGTTTGGAACTGAAAGGTCCTGGTGGAACTGAAACTGAGCATCAAAGAGCAGTTTATTGGTCAATAAGTGCTGCTTGATGGCACGATTGATGACACTTTCCAATACTTTGCTGATGATTGAGAGTAGATTGATGGGACACAAAATAGACAGGTTGGAATTGTCCTGCTTTTTGCGGACAGGACTTTCCTGTGCAATTTTCCACATTGTTAGGTAGACGCCAGTGTTGTAGATGTATTGGAATAGCTTTGCTAGAGGCACGGCTACTTCTGAAGAACAGGTCTTCAGCGCTGCAGTTTAGTTCTATCCTTAGTTTTTGCAATACTTCATGATGTTTCAGATATTTGCATTGGAAAATACAATAAATAAATTTGCAGAAATTTGTGATAGGCCAGAAGGAGAGAAGGACAGGACATAATAAACTAAATCTGGATCAGTTCTGATATACTAAACATGTCAATATGTTTCATGTCCACATATGATACAACATCTGAACTTGGTCACTAATTGACTAAATAGAACAAACAAATACCCATATAACACCTTCTCCTGATGGAGATTAGCACAGGTCATTCCCCCTCTCTCTAGCTCCGCAAAGCATTACATAAAGAGAGAGTGAGCCTGAGGGGGAAATAGTGAGAGACTGGAGAAAGCGAGTCTGAGGGGAAGCAGTGCGAGAGTGAGAGAGAGCAAGCCTGAGGGGAAACAGTGCGAGAGTCAGTGAGAGCGAGTCTGAGGGGAAACAGTGCGAGAGTCAGTGAGAGCGAGTCTGAGGGAAACAATGCGAGAGTCAGTGAGAGAGTCTGAGGGGAAACAGTGCGAGAGTCAGTGAGCGAGTCTGAGGGGAAACAATGCGAGAGTCAGTGAGAGCGAGTCTGAGGGAAACAGTGCGAGAGTCAGCGAGAGCGAGTCTGAGGGGAAACAGTGCGAGAGTCAGTGAGAGCAAGCCTGAGGGGAAACAGTGCGAGAGTCAGTGAGAGCCAGTCTGAGGGAAACAGTGCGAGAGTCAGTGAGAGCGAGTCTGAGGAGAAGCAATGCGAGAGTCAGTGAGAGCCAGTCTGAGGGGAAACAGTGCGAGAGTCAGCGAGAGCCAGTCTGAGGGAAACAGTGCGAGAGTCAGTGAGAGCGAGTCTGAGGGGAAACAGTGCAAGAGACAGTGAGAGCGAGTCTGAGGGGAAGCAATGCGAGAGTCAGTGAGAGCGAGTCTGAGGGGAAACAGTGCGAGAGTCAGTGAGAGCGAGTCTGAGGGAAACAGTGCGAGAGTCAGTGAGAGCGAGTCTTGGGGAAACAGTGTGAGAGTCAGTGAGAGCGAGTCTGAGGGGAAACAGTGCGAGAGTCAGTGAGAGCGAGTCTTGGGGAAACAGTGTGAGAGTCAGTGAGAGCGAGCCTGAGGGAAACAGTGCGAGAGTCAGTGAGAGCGAGTCTGAGGGGAAACAGTGCGAGAGTCAGCGAGAGCGAGTCTGAGGGAAACAGTGCGAGAGTCAGTGAGAGCGAGTCTTGGGGAAACAGTGTGAGAGTCAGTGAGAGCGAGTCTGAGGGGAAACAGTGCGAGAGTCAGTGAGAGCGAGTCTTGGGGAAACAGTGCGAGAGTCAGTGAGAGCGAGCCTGAGGGAAACGGTGCGAGAGTCAGTGAGCGAGTCTGAGGGGAAACAGTGCGAGAGTCAGTGAGAGCCAGTCTGAGGGGAAACAGTGCGAGAGTCAGTGAGAGCGAGTCTGAGGGAAACAGTGCGAGAGTCAGCGAGAGCGAGTCTGAGGGAAACAGTGCGAGAGTCAGTGAGAGCCAGTCTGAGGGGAAACAGTGCGAGAGTCAGTGAGAGCGAGTCTGAGGGAAACAGTGCGAGAGTCAGTGAGAGCGAGTCTGAGGGGAAACAGTGCAAGAGACAGTGAGAGCGAATCTGAGGGAAACAATGCGAGAGTCAGTGAGAGCCAGTCTGAGGGAAACGATGCGAGAGTCAGTGAGAGCCAGTCTGAGGGAAACAGTGCGAGAGTCAGTGAGAGCAAGCCTGAGGGGAAACAGTGCAAGAGACAGTGAAAGCGAGTCTGAGAGGAAACGGTGCGAGAGTCAGTGAGAGCCAGTCTGAGGGAAACGATGCGAGAGTCAGTGAAAGCGAGTCTGAGAGGAAACAGTGTGAGAGTCAGTGAGAGCGAGTCTGAGGGGAACAATGCGAGAGTCAGTGAGAGCGAGTCTGAGGGGAAACGGTGCGAGAGTCAGTGAGCGAGTCTGAGGGAAACAGTGCGAGAGTCAGCGAGAGCCAGTCTGAGGGAAACAGTGCGAGAGTCAGTGAGAGCGAGTCTGAGGGAAACAGTGCGAGAGTCAGTGAGAGCGAGTCTGAGGGAAACAGTGCGAGAGTCAGTGAGAGAGTCTGAGGGAAACAGTGCGAGAGTCAGTGAGAGCGAGCCTGAGGAAAACAGTGCGAGAGTCAGTGAGCGAGTCTGAGGGAAACAGTGCGAGAGTCAGTGAGAGCGAGTCTTGGGGAAACAGTGCGAGAGTCAGTGAGAGCGAGTCTGAGGGAAACAATGCGAGAGTCAGTGAGAGCGAGTCTTGGGGAAACAGTGCGAGAGTCAGTGAGAGCGGAGACAGCGAGTCTGAGGGAAACAGTGCGAGAGTCAGTGAGAGCCAGTCTGAGGGGAAACAGTGCGAGAGTCAGTGAGAGCGAGTCTTGGGGAAACAGTGCGAGAGTCAGTGAGAGCGAGTCTGAGGGAAACAGTGCGAGAGTCAGTGAGAGCGAGTCTTGGGGAAACAGTGTGAGAGTCAGTGAGAGCGAGTCTGAGGGAAACAGTGCGAGAGTCAGTGAGAGCGAGTCTTGGGGAAACAGTGCGAGAGTCAGTGAGAGCGAGTCTTGGGGAAACAGTGCGAGAGTCAGTGAGAGCGAGTCTGAGGGGAAACAGTGCGAGAGTCAGTGAGAGCAAGTCTGAGGGAAACAGTGCGAGAGTCAGCGAGAGCGAGTCTGAGGGAAACAGTGCGAGAGTCAGTGAGAGCCAGTCTGAGGGGAAACAGTGCGAGAGTCAGCGAGAGCGAGTCTGAGGGAAACAGTGTGAGAGTCAGTGAGAGCGAGTCTTGGGGAAACAGCGCGAGAGTCAGTGAGAGCGAGTCTGAAGGAAACAGTGTGAGAGTCAGTGAGAGCGAGTCTGAGGGAAACAGTGCGAGAGTCAGTGAGAGCGGGTCTTGGGGAAACAGTGCGAGAGTCAGTGAGAGCGGGTCTTGGGGAAACAGTGCGAGAGTCAGTAAGAGCGAGTCTTGGGGAAACAGTGCGAGAGTCAGTGAGAGCGAGTCTTGGGGAAACAGTGCGAGAGTCAGTGAGAGCGAGTCTGAGGGAAACAGTGCGAGAGTCAGTGAGAGCGAGTCTGAGGGAAACAGTGTGAGAGTCAGTGAGAGCGAGTCTTGGGGAAACAGTGCGAGAGTCAGTGAGAGCGAGTCTGAGGGAAACAGTGCGAGAGTCAGTGAGAGCGAGTCTGAGGGAAACAGTGCGAGAGTCAGTGAGAGCGAGTCTTGGGGAAACAGTGCGAGAGTCAGTGAGAGCGAGTCTGAGGGAAACAGTGCGAGAGTCAGTGAGAGCGAGTCTGAGGGAAACAGTGCGAGAGTCAGTGAGAGCGAGTCTGAGGGGAAACAGTGCGAGAGTCAGTGAGCGAGTCTGAGGGAAACAGTGCGAGAGTCAGTGAGAGCGAGTCTTGGGGAAACAGTGCGAGAGTCAGCGAGAGCGAGTCTTGGGGAAACAGTGCGAGAGTCAGCGAGAGCGAGTCTGAGGGAAACAGTGCGAGAGTCAGTGAGAGCGAGTCTGAGGGAAACAGTGCGAGAGTCAGCGAGAGCGAGTCTGAGGGAAACAGTGCGAGAGTCAGTGAGAGCGAGTCTGAGGGAAACAGTGCGAGAGTCAGTGAGAGCGAGTCTGAGGGAAACAGTGCAAGAGACAGTGAAAGCGAGTCTTGGGGAAACAGTGCGAGAGTCAGCGAGAGCGAGTCTTGGGGAAACAGTGCGAGAGTCAGTGAGAGCCAGTCTGAGGGGAAACAGTGCAAGAGTCAGTGAGAGCGAGTCTGAGGGAAACAGTGCGAGAGTCAGAGAGAGCGAGTCTGAGGGAAACAGTGCGAGAGTCAGAGAGAGCGAGTCTGAGGGAAACAGTGCGAGAGTCAGTGAGAGCGAGTCTGAGGGAAACAGTGCGAGAGTCAGAGAGAGCGAGTCTGAGGGAAACAGTGCGAGAGTCAGAGAGAGCGAGTCTGAGGGAAACAGTGCGAGAGTCAGTGAGAGCGAGTCTGAGGGGAAACAGTGCGAGAGTCAGTGAGAGCGAGTCTGAGGGAAACAGTGCGAGAGTCAGAGAGAGCGAGTCTGAGGGAAACAGTGCGAGAGTCAGAGAGAGCGAGTCTGAGGGAAACAGTGCGAGAGTCAGTGAGAGCGAGTCTGAGGGAAACAGTGCGAGAGTCAGAGAGAGCGAGTCTGAGGGAAACAGTGCGAGAGTCAGTGAGAGCGAGTCTGAGGGGAAACAGTGCGAGAGTCAGTGAGAGCGAGTCTTGGGGAAACAGTGCGAGAGTCAGTGAGAGCGAGTCTGAGGGAAACAGTGCGAGAGTCAGTGAGAGCGAGTCTGAGGGAAACAGTGCGAGAGTCAGTGAGAGCGAGTCTTGGGGAAACAGTGCGAGAGTCAGCGAGAGCAAGTCTTGGGGAAACAGTGCGAGAGTCAGTGAGAGCGAGTCTGAGGGAAACAGTGCGAGAGTCAGCGAGAGCGAGTCTTGGGGAAACAGTGCGAGAGTCAGTGAGAGCGAGTCTGAGGGAAACAGTGCGAGAGTCAGTGAGCGAGTCTGAGGGGAAACAATGCGAGAGTCAGTGAGAGCGAGTCTGAGGGAAACAGTGCGAGAGTCAGCGAGAGCGAGTCTGAGGGGAAACAGTGCGAGAGTCAGTGAGAGCAAGCCTGAGGGGAAACAGTGCGAGAGTCAGTGAGAGCCAGTCTGAGGGAAACAGTGCGAGAGTCAGTGAGAGCGAGTCTGAGGAGAAGCAATGCGAGAGTCAGTGAGAGCCAGTCTGAGGGGAAACAGTGCGAGAGTCAGCGAGAGCCAGTCTGAGGGAAACAGTGCGAGAGTCAGTGAGAGCGAGTCTGAGGGGAAACAGTGCAAGAGACAGTGAGAGCGAGTCTGAGGGGAAGCAATGCGAGAGTCAGTGAGAGCGAGTCTGAGGGGAAACAGTGCGAGAGTCAGTGAGAGCGAGTCTGAGGGAAACAGTGCGAGAGTCAGTGAGAGCGAGTCTTGGGGAAACAGTGTGAGAGTCAGTGAGAGCGAGTCTGAGGGGAAACAGTGCGAGAGTCAGTGAGAGCGAGTCTTGGGGAAACAGTGTGAGAGTCAGTGAGAGCGAGCCTGAGGGAAACAGTGCGAGAGTCAGTGAGAGCGAGTCTGAGGGGAAACAGTGCGAGAGTCAGCGAGAGCGAGTCTGAGGGAAACAGTGCGAGAGTCAGTGAGAGCGAGTCTTGGGGAAACAGTGTGAGAGTCAGTGAGAGCGAGTCTGAGGGGAAACAGTGCGAGAGTCAGTGAGAGCGAGTCTTGGGGAAACAGTGCGAGAGTCAGTGAGAGCGAGCCTGAGGGAAACGGTGCGAGAGTCAGTGAGCGAGTCTGAGGGGAAACAGTGCGAGAGTCAGTGAGAGCCAGTCTGAGGGGAAACAGTGCGAGAGTCAGTGAGAGCGAGTCTGAGGGAAACAGTGCGAGAGTCAGCGAGAGCGAGTCTGAGGGAAACAGTGCGAGAGTCAGTGAGAGCCAGTCTGAGGGGAAACAGTGCGAGAGTCAGTGAGAGCGAGTCTGAGGGAAACAGTGCGAGAGTCAGTGAGAGCGAGTCTGAGGGGAAACAGTGCAAGAGACAGTGAGAGCGAATCTGAGGGAAACAATGCGAGAGTCAGTGAGAGCCAGTCTGAGGGAAACGATGCGAGAGTCAGTGAGAGCCAGTCTGAGGGAAACAGTGCGAGAGTCAGTGAGAGCAAGCCTGAGGGGAAACAGTGCAAGAGACAGTGAAAGCGAGTCTGAGAGGAAACGGTGCGAGAGTCAGTGAGAGCCAGTCTGAGGGAAACGATGCGAGAGTCAGTGAAAGCGAGTCTGAGAGGAAACAGTGTGAGAGTCAGTGAGAGCGAGTCTGAGGGGAACAATGCGAGAGTCAGTGAGAGCGAGTCTGAGGGGAAACGGTGCGAGAGTCAGTGAGCGAGTCTGAGGGAAACAGTGCGAGAGTCAGCGAGAGCCAGTCTGAGGGAAACAGTGCGAGAGTCAGTGAGAGCGAGTCTGAGGGAAACAGTGCGAGAGTCAGTGAGAGCGAGTCTGAGGGAAACAGTGCGAGAGTCAGTGAGAGAGTCTGAGGGAAACAGTGCGAGAGTCAGTGAGAGCGAGCCTGAGGAAAACAGTGCGAGAGTCAGTGAGCGAGTCTGAGGGAAACAGTGCGAGAGTCAGTGAGAGCGAGTCTTGGGGAAACAGTGCGAGAGTCAGTGAGAGCGAGTCTGAGGGAAACAATGCGAGAGTCAGTGAGAGCGAGTCTTGGGGAAACAGTGCGAGAGTCAGTGAGAGCGGAGACAGCGAGTCTGAGGGAAACAGTGCGAGAGTCAGTGAGAGCCAGTCTGAGGGGAAACAGTGCGAGAGTCAGTGAGAGCGAGTCTTGGGGAAACAGTGCGAGAGTCAGTGAGAGCGAGTCTGAGGGAAACAGTGCGAGAGTCAGTGAGAGCGAGTCTTGGGGAAACAGTGTGAGAGTCAGTGAGAGCGAGTCTGAGGGAAACAGTGCGAGAGTCAGTGAGAGCGAGTCTTGGGGAAACAGTGCGAGAGTCAGTGAGAGCGAGTCTTGGGGAAACAGTGCGAGAGTCAGTGAGAGCGAGTCTGAGGGGAAACAGTGCGAGAGTCAGTGAGAGCAAGTCTGAGGGAAACAGTGCGAGAGTCAGCGAGAGCGAGTCTGAGGGAAACAGTGCGAGAGTCAGTGAGAGCCAGTCTGAGGGGAAACAGTGCGAGAGTCAGCGAGAGCGAGTCTGAGGGAAACAGTGTGAGAGTCAGTGAGAGCGAGTCTTGGGGAAACAGCGCGAGAGTCAGTGAGAGCGAGTCTGAAGGAAACAGTGTGAGAGTCAGTGAGAGCGAGTCTGAGGGAAACAGTGCGAGAGTCAGTGAGAGCGGGTCTTGGGGAAACAGTGCGAGAGTCAGTGAGAGCGGGTCTTGGGGAAACAGTGCGAGAGTCAGTAAGAGCGAGTCTTGGGGAAACAGTGCGAGAGTCAGTGAGAGCGAGTCTTGGGGAAACAGTGCGAGAGTCAGTGAGAGCGAGTCTGAGGGAAACAGTGCGAGAGTCAGTGAGAGCGAGTCTGAGGGAAACAGTGTGAGAGTCAGTGAGAGCGAGTCTTGGGGAAACAGTGCGAGAGTCAGTGAGAGCGAGTCTGAGGGAAACAGTGCGAGAGTCAGTGAGAGCGAGTCTGAGGGAAACAGTGCGAGAGTCAGTGAGAGCGAGTCTTGGGGAAACAGTGCGAGAGTCAGTGAGAGCGAGTCTGAGGGAAACAGTGCGAGAGTCAGTGAGAGCGAGTCTGAGGGAAACAGTGCGAGAGTCAGTGAGAGCGAGTCTGAGGGGAAACAGTGCGAGAGTCAGTGAGCGAGTCTGAGGGAAACAGTGCGAGAGTCAGTGAGAGCGAGTCTTGGGGAAACAGTGCGAGAGTCAGCGAGAGCGAGTCTTGGGGAAACAGTGCGAGAGTCAGCGAGAGCGAGTCTGAGGGAAACAGTGCGAGAGTCAGTGAGAGCGAGTCTGAGGGAAACAGTGCGAGAGTCAGCGAGAGCGAGTCTGAGGGAAACAGTGCGAGAGTCAGTGAGAGCGAGTCTGAGGGAAACAGTGCGAGAGTCAGTGAGAGCGAGTCTGAGGGAAACAGTGCAAGAGACAGTGAAAGCGAGTCTTGGGGAAACAGTGCGAGAGTCAGCGAGAGCGAGTCTTGGGGAAACAGTGCGAGAGTCAGTGAGAGCCAGTCTGAGGGGAAACAGTGCAAGAGTCAGTGAGAGCGAGTCTGAGGGAAACAGTGCGAGAGTCAGAGAGAGCGAGTCTGAGGGAAACAGTGCGAGAGTCAGAGAGAGCGAGTCTGAGGGAAACAGTGCGAGAGTCAGTGAGAGCGAGTCTGAGGGAAACAGTGCGAGAGTCAGAGAGAGCGAGTCTGAGGGAAACAGTGCGAGAGTCAGAGAGAGCGAGTCTGAGGGAAACAGTGCGAGAGTCAGTGAGAGCGAGTCTGAGGGGAAACAGTGCGAGAGTCAGTGAGAGCGAGTCTGAGGGAAACAGTGCGAGAGTCAGAGAGAGCGAGTCTGAGGGAAACAGTGCGAGAGTCAGAGAGAGCGAGTCTGAGGGAAACAGTGCGAGAGTCAGTGAGAGCGAGTCTGAGGGAAACAGTGCGAGAGTCAGAGAGAGCGAGTCTGAGGGAAACAGTGCGAGAGTCAGTGAGAGCGAGTCTGAGGGGAAACAGTGCGAGAGTCAGTGAGAGCGAGTCTTGGGGAAACAGTGCGAGAGTCAGTGAGAGCGAGTCTGAGGGAAACAGTGCGAGAGTCAGTGAGAGCGAGTCTGAGGGAAACAGTGCGAGAGTCAGTGAGAGCGAGTCTTGGGGAAACAGTGCGAGAGTCAGCGAGAGCAAGTCTTGGGGAAACAGTGCGAGAGTCAGTGAGAGCGAGTCTGAGGGAAACAGTGCGAGAGTCAGCGAGAGCGAGTCTTGGGGAAACAGTGCGAGAGTCAGTGAGAGCGAGTCTGAGGGAAACAGTGCGAGAGTCAGTGAGAGCGAGTCTGAGGGAAACAGTGCGAGAGTCAGTGAGAGCGAGTCTGAGGGGAAACAGTGCGAGAGTCAGTGAGAGCGAGTCTTGGGGAAAGTGCGAGAGTCAGTGAGAGCGAGTCTGAGGGAAACAGTGCGAGAGTCAGTGAGAGCGAGTCTTGGGGAAACAGTGCGAGAGTCAGCGAGAGCGAGTCTTGGGGAAACAGTGCGAGAGTCAGTGAGAGCGAGTCTTGGGGAAACAGTGCGAGAGTCAGTGAGTGCGAGTCTTGGGGAAACAGTGCGAGAGTCAGTGAGAGCGGAGACAGCGAGTCTGAGGGAAACAGTGCGAGGAGAAATTGAAGATCAGAGCGTGAGCTGAACGTGGAAAACGGAGAAAGAAAGTCAAAAGTGAAGTCACTGCCGCAGAGGGAGCGGATTGATGGGTAATATGTAAGTGTGTGTTTGTTTTATTAAATTGTTTTTTCACGGTTGAAAACCATTTGATGGTAGTTTCTATTGTGTTTTAGATTTATAGATATAATAATTACCAGTGCCTTTAGCTAACTTTATCCTATTTTAGTATCTCAGGCCGTTATTTTCCCACAAAAAAGGGTGGGTTTGGAGTGTGGGGGCAGTTAAATTGTTAAAGTGAATCCCGGCCTGATCCCACCTCCAACCCGCCTACGTCTTACATGGGTAGCCAACCCGCTGACGGGGGGGGGGGGGGGGGGCGTTACCTTTATTTAAATATTGTAATGAGGCTAGAAGCCTCTATTTTTCCCCTCCATTTTGAACTTAACTGCTCGTGGATGGGCTTCACACAATTCGTGAAACCCGGCAGTTAAACCAAGGCAGGGACTGCTGCATCCAGAAGGTAAGTCCCTTTATACCGGCCTCCTCGATCCAGGATCCCGACCATACCCATCCCCTGCGATCAGGGACCCGCCCACAAGGCCTCCAATCCCCACCCCCAGGCCTCCCCTCCCAACGATGATTATGAGGCCGGGCATGATCCTCTGGCTCCCCCCACCACCACATCCCATCGCCTGCTGGTTCCCTGACGATCCCCTCTCCCCCCTCCCAATTGCCGACACCTGCCTATCCGCTCTACCCCCTCCTGATTACCGAATCCCTCTGATCCTCTATCCCCCCTCCCGATTGCCGACCCCTGCCGATCGCCTCTCCCCCCTCCCGATTGCCAACCCCCGCCTATCCGCTCTACCCCCCTCCTGATTACTGAATCCCTCCGATCCTCAACCCCCCTCCTGATTGCCGACCCCTGCCGATCGCCGACTGCCCAACACTTTCAAGCTGGCTGGTTGCGGGCGGGAAACTGCGGCCTCACATTCAAATTAGGCCCTGCCGGTAAAGTCGGTAGAGCCTGCAGGAATCCCGGGTTTCCCGCCCATCTCGGAACGCCCCCTCAAAAAAAATTCCAGCCTCAAGTCTTTCAGAGGTCAGTTTCTTAAGAGCTTTATAGGTCAGTGTCTCAGTGTTTTAGATGTTAATTTCTCAGTGTTTTAGATGTCAATTTCTTAGATTTTGAGTTCAGTATCAAGTGTTTTAGTGGTCAGGTTCGCAGTGATTTAGAGGTCAATGGATTGACAAGCATGGCAGGACAGCGGGGACCATTGCATGCCTATCCTGTTCCATGTGGGAACTCCAGGACATTTTGTGCATCCTGGATAACCATGTGTGCAGGAAGTGCCACCAGTTACTCGAGCTCAAGATCCGGAGCAGCAGGAGTCACTGCAGTGCATCTGGGAGTCTGAGCGTTTCCTTGAACGTACATTCCAGGAGGTGGTCACCCCACAGATACAAAAGGTGCAGGTGGTGAGGAAATAGGTGACCACCTGACAGGGTAGGATGAAGATACAGGAATTCCCCCAAGCTAATGGCACTTGCTAACCAGTTCCCAGATTTGAATACCGGAGAGGGTGATGACTCCTTGGCAGAATGCATTGAGGGTCAAACACCCGGCACCACGGGAGATTTGACTGCACACGGAAAAAAGAGTAGAAATGCAGTAGTCATAGGGGATTCGATAGTTAGGGGTGTAATACCCACTGGAAATGTTATGTACGCTAAGTATGGTTATCAATCTTTAACTTAGACACTGTATTATCATTGTTATAAATCCCTGGGTTAAAGTTGCCCATGTGAAGGTACGGCAAGAACTTTTAAGGACACAATGTGACTAAGAGCAGACTTTCCATAATTCTGCACCAGTATCAACTGTTGCAGACAGTGAGGCTGCGCAGTCTCCAGGCAGAAACCCCAGGAGGAAGGGGTGGAGTCGGGTTTTGCGAGCGGGAAAGGGGAGCGACTGGAAGAAAAGAGGGCAGGAGCTCTGAAAAAAGAGGGCTCAGGAGGCAAATGGCTGCCGCATCCCGTCCCTGGCTTCCAAACTCGGCCGCCGCCCTTTGTATTAGTAGCTCTGCATCCAGAACTCAAAGTGGGATTCAGTGATCGTGAAGAGAATTCAACGAAGGGGTTCGGAGTCGTAAGTCTTGCAGACATTATACATACCATGAGCTCCAACTTAAGCGCGCCAACGAAAGAGTGCACTCGAATTTGGACACAGGGACAGATTCTCCTTTGAATCCATATAAATGGAGAATGTATGTTTATGTCTAGATTCATTCTAATGTATGCAAATGTCTAATTTAGGTCATTGACCCGTAATCTTCTTATACTGTCTGACGTTAAAACTATAAAGTAAGATAATTAGAATTAAGCCATTGTAGTAGTGATCTCCTTACTGGACTATAGAATACTGTCTACAACAGAGACCACATCTCACATATATCTAGAGAACCGTGAAGGGGTTACAGGGGCATAGACACGTGTTTCTGTAACCGCAAACGTGAGTCCAGTATGTTGCCTCCCTGGTGCCAGGGTAAAGGATATCACTGAGTGGGTGCAGGACATTCTGTGAGGGGAGGGGGAACAGCTGGATGCCATGGTCAATATTGGAACCAATGTCATACGAGAAAAAGTGCTGAGATCCTTCAGGCAGAGTTTTAGGAGCTGGGGAAAAGATTAAAAAACAGGTCCTGTTTACTCCCAGTGCCATGTACTAATGAGTTTAGAAACAGGAAGATAGTGCAGGTAATTGCATGGCTGGAGAAGTGGTGCAGAGGGGAGGGTTTCAGATTCTTGGGACATTGGGACTGGTTCTGGGGGAACAGGCACCTGTACAAGATGGACGGGTTGCAGCTGAACAAAGTCGGGACCAATGTTATGACTGAGAGGTTAAACAGTACTGTTGGGGAGGGTTTAACCTAATTTGGCAGGGGGAGGGGAACCAGAAAATGGCAAAAAGAAGCAGAAATGAGATCAGAGGACAGAGAGATATTAACAACAGTAAAATTAGAAATTTCCCAATAATTGCAGGGACCAGATTGAGAAAAATAGCAAACGTGACGAAGGAGGTGGTAAACTGTATGTAAGTCAATGTCCGTAGTGTAACTAGTGAGGCTGGTAAGCTGCAGGCACAAATTGCTACATAGGATTATGACGTGGTTGCATTAATAGAGATATGGCTCAAACAAAGCCAGGAATGAGTTCTTAATACTCCTGATTACCAGGTATTCAGGAATGATAGAGAAGGAAAAAGAGGAGGGGAAAGACAATATAAATTAAGGATGATGTTACAGTTCTGAATTGAAAGGATATACTAGATGGTTTAAGGACTGAAACTAATTGGCTTGAGTTGAGGAACAGGGGGCGGGAGGGAGTTTCTTTTAATAGAGCTCCAAACAGTGAGAAGAAGGTAGATGAGCAAATTTGTTGGCAAATTTCAATGGTGTGTAACAAAAATAGAATAGTAATATTAGGAGACTTTAATTACCCTAATATAGACTGGGAAAAACATAGTTGTAAGAGTAGGGAAAGAGAGGAATTTGAGATTTTTTTTTGTTCGTTCCTGGTATGTGGACGTTGCTGGCAATTGCCCATCCCTATTTGCCCTTGAGAAGGCGGTGGTGAGCTGCAGTCCATGTGGTGATGGTACTCCCGCAGTGCTGTTAGGGAGGGAGTTCCAGGATTTTGACCCAGCAACGATGAAGGAACGGCGATATATTTCCAAGTCAGAATGGTGTGTAACTTTGAGGGCAACTTGCAGGTGATGGTGTTCCCATGCGCCTGCTGCCCTTGTCCTTCTAGGTGGCAGACGTTGCTGCCGAAGATGCCTTGGCGAGTTGCTGCAGTGCATCTTGCAGATGGTACACACTGCAGCCACGGTGCGCCGGTGGTAGAGGGAGTGAATGTTTCAGGTGGTGGATGGGGTGCCAATCAAGCGAGCTGCTTTGCCCTGGATGGTGTTGAGCTTCTTGAGTGTTGCTGGAGCTGCACTCACCCAGGCAAATGTAGAGTATTCCATCACACTCCTGACTTGTGCCTTGTAGATGGTGGAAAGTCTTTGGGGAGTCAGGAGGTGAGACACTCACCACAGAATACCCAGCCTCTGACCTGCTCTTGTAGCCACAATATTTATGTGGCTGGTCCAGTTAAGTTTCTGGTCAATTGTGAGCCCCAGGATGTTGATGATGGGGGATTTGGCGACGGTAATGCCGCTGAATGTCAAGGGGCGGTGGTTAGACTTTTGCTTGTTGGAGAAAGTCATTGCCCGGCATTTATGTGGCACGAATGTTACCTGATCAGCCCAAGCCTGAATGTCATCCAGGTCTTGTTGCATATGTGTACAGAAGAACTTTCCCGATCAATATGTCTCCAGTTCAACAAGGAAGGAAGCAGTGTTGGATCTGGTTCTGGGATGTGAAGTAGGGCAAGTGAGTGTATTGCATTAGGAGATCATCTAGCTAACAGTGACCACATAATACAGTTTAAAGTAATTGTGGAAAGAGACCAGAAAATATCGAAGGTAAAGATGCTCAATGGGGAGGAGTTAATTTCAGTGATTTAAGAAGGGGCCTAGTACAGGTAAATTGGAAAATGCGATTGCAGGGTAAAGCAGTAACAGAGCAAAGGAGGACATTCAGGGAAGAGATAGTTCAGAACAAACGTGGCATATTCCTTTGAAGGGAAAAAGTAGAAAGCTAATATGCCCTGGGTGACAAAGGAAATAAAAGTTAAAACAAAACAGAAAAAGGAAACTTATGACAAATGTCAGGAGCAAGATTCAGTTAATATCCAGGAAGATTATGGAAAGTACAGGAGGAAATTGAAAAAGTTTATACGGGAGGCAAAGAGAGGTTATGAGAAAAGATTAACAGGCAACATTAAATTGAACCCTAAAACATTTTATAAACATATAAAATAGTAGATATTGATGAGGATAGTTATAGGCTTCAGGATGACATAGACAGGATGGTGAAATCGGCAGAAGCATGGCAGATGGAGTTCAATGCAGAGAAGTGTGAAGTGATGCACTTTGGGAAGACTAATATGGAAAGACAGTATACTATAAATGGCACAATTTTGAAAAGTAGATGAGCAGAGACCTTGGTGCCCAGATACACAAATCCTTAAAGATGGCAAGGCAAGTTGATAAGGTGGCTAAAAAAGCATATGGGTTACTTGGGTTTATAAATAGAGGGATAGAATATAAAAGCAAAGAGATCATGCTGGAATTTTCTTTCTAAGAGTCAGCACAGGCACGACGGGCTGAATGGCCTCCTTCTATGCTGTACGTTTCTATGATTCTATGATAAAGCCCCAGTCTTCTATCCGCAGTAAAAGAGCTCATACTTTTTACTTGCTGCTCAGGTGCTTTGACGTGACTCATCATTCCTGGCATGTTGACACTGTTTCTATGGAGATACTTCAGGAAAACATCAGCATTCCTCCGTGCTAAAGTGCAGGCCTATAAGAAAAGGTTAACTAAAATTATCCAAAGAAATTAAATGATCCATATGTCACTTGCTTAGCTCAATTTTGCAGACACATGCGCAATTTTTCATGTTGTCCACATATAAATATATCGAACCGCTTTAAATGGTTCATGCCCACTTGACATTTGATTACGAATCATTAAATATTGTTAATAGTACTAATAAAATTCAACAGAGATGATTTAAAATATTCATTCTCAATACCACGAAGGCAGAGCCAGCCTCAAGGCAGGCATGGCTCTTTATCAAAGCCCCTCACATGAGAACCTGGATTCAGTTGGGAATGAGTAAATATGGTACATAGCAGTAGACCTGGGCATCTAGCATAACAAGGTGACTGGCATGACATAAGGTGCCATGTATCAGTCCTTCCAATATGCTGAAAGCAGATGTCCATTGCTTGGCTGATGAGGCAACTTTTGAGACTTGGGATGACGGCTGCTGGTGTTATCTTTAGGCCGGTTATGAGAACAAGTGCTTGAATATCCAGGGCTTTGTGCCTACGAAGTTTGGTTTGTAGAGAGATTAGCAGCTCCTGCTAAAACTTTGAACCTCCAACAAGTGGAACCACTATTCAATGGGTATCATTTGTGTCCATGTTGTGGTCTGAAGAATGGTGGACTCACACATTTTATGATAAATGGCGTTGCATTTGAGGTGCTCCTCACACCTGGGTAGGGTGGTCCCAGTTGGACAAGCAGCAGGAAGCTTATTGGGGATGTGCACTGGTAAGCTGTGTGGTTTTAGCTAGTTGTACTCCGGCAGTACCCGCTGTGCACACTTGGCTTGGCTCTGCCAACCTGTACCTGAGGATTCTGATTTAAAGTTTCCACATCATCCCTTTTAAATTTGTTGAAATTTATTTATTATTTTGTATGGGGTCTCAGTACTTCCTCTATTCTGTCTGAACAATGCCTCTGATTTCCTAGTATGCCATTTTTATTTCCCATTCCAGGCAAGCTTGTGGCTTCTGTGATTATATTTGTGATGAATTTATGACCAGTGATAAAATTTAAAATAAAAATCATAGTACAGAACTGCAGAATTGCATTCAGCTTTTGCTGCACTGGCTCCACGTCCCATTCAGATGGTAGTCTGGCAGCTAAATAACATTATGTGGGTACCAGTATAACAGCTGGGACTGATGCAAAATGCTCAAATCCAGTGTATGTTATGACACATTGACACAGCTCTATATTAACCTAACATGACAAATCCAGCCCCGTCAGCACACAGATTTTTTTAAATTTCATTTCTGGGATGTGGGTGTCACTGGCAAGGCCAGCATTTATTACCCATCCCTAAGTGCTCTTGAGAAGGTGGTGGTGAGCCGCCTTCTTGAACTGCTGCAGTTGGTGAGGTGAAGGTACTCCCATAATGATGTTAGGGAGGGAGTTCCAGGATTTTGACCCAGTGACGATGAAGGAACGGCGATATATTTCCAAATCAGGATGGTATGTGACTTGGAGGGGAACTTGCAGGTGATGGTGTTTCCATGCACCTGCTGCCCCTGTCCTTCTAAGTGGTAGAGATGCTGTCGGAGAAGCCTTGGCGAGTTGCTGCAGTGCATCTTGCAGATGGTACACACTGCAGCCACAGTACGCCGGTGGTGGAGGGAGTGAATGTTTAAAGTGGTGGATGGGGTGGCAATCAAGCGGGCTGCTTTGTCCTGGATGGTGTTGAGCTTCTTGAGTGTTATTGGAGGTGCACTCCTGCAGGCAACTGGACAGTATTCCATTATTCCAACACACTCCTGACTTGTGCCTTGTAGATGGTGGAAAGGATTTGGGGAATCAGGAGGTAAGACACTCGGCACAGAATACCCAGCCTCTGACCTGCTCTTGTAGCCACAGTATTTATGTGGCTCCTCCAGTTAAGTTTCCCGTCAATGGTGACCTCCCGGATGTTGATGGTGGGGGATTCAGCGATGGTAATGCCATTGAGGGGCGGTAGTTAGACTCTCACTTGTTGGAGATAGTCATTGCCTGGCACTTGTGTGGCGCGAATGTTACTTGCCACTTAGCAGCCCAGGCCTGAATGTCGTCTAGGTTTTGCTGCATGTGGGCATGGACTGTGTCATTATCTGAGGAGTTGCAAATGGAAGTGAACACTGTGCAATCATCAGTGAACATCCCCACTTTGTGCTGTAGGTAGATGTAATGTGTGTACAGATGAGCTATTTTGCACAAAATTAGGTGTGTTGGCAATCTTTGCAATTCAGACAACCATTGCACATGCTGTGGCATTATTTAATGCATCCCATTTGTGTTTTCCATGTTTGTATAACAATGTTAGTCAGTCCTGGATGCGTGTACATGATGTCACTACTCAATGTATGTGATGATGTAATTAATGCAATAGGCACACATCTTGTGATCCACAAGGAGCAGGAGAATTTGGGCAAAAAAAAATCAATTTTCTAATCACTCTTTGAACCCAAAACATATTGGCCCATAAATTCCGTTCGCAGCCCTCCCGCGGGCGGAGGGCTGCAATCCGGAAAAATCTGCGCCTGGACCGGAGGGCTCCCGGGACGCACAGAATACTGTTGCTGTGCTGGGCACGCGTATCCCAGGGGCGCAGGTAGTTCGCAGCGTCCCTGGGATCACGTGAGCCATGGGGAGTCAATCAGAGCAGGGAATCTCCATTCATAGATTTGACAGGAAGACCTGTCAAATCTATGAATAGAGATCAGCCCCAAAACATAAGTAAAACTTCAAATAAATTTTTAAAAAACATCACATTTTTTAAATGACTATAAATTACATAAATTAACTATTTTAAACAAAAATTTTAATTTTAGAAAAAAATAATTAAAGTTTTTAACGGGGCTAAAAATAAACTTACCTTTCTTTAAAGTATTTTGAAGAACGGAAGTTCCGGTTTCCAGCGCATGCGCAGTGCATGCATAAAACCGGCACTCCCGTTGGCCCTACGGGTGAGTACACAGCATGTACACAGCTGTAGGGAGCGGAATTTATGGGCCATTATGCAAATCGGTAAAAAAACAATTTTAAAGGTCTCTATTCCACCTACGTCAATATTGTTTAGAAAAGGACTTCAAGTTTGAAATACCCACTTTAGAACTCAAAGTGGAACTGTTGTGCATAAATATTAAATATTGTATATATCTTTTACGTGTTTATTGGATATTTTTGAAATTAGAGTTGCTTGCAGAACCACAAATGCCCCTTCATCCGATGAATGTCTATTTGGAAATGACTAATAGTGAACAAATGGACACTGTTTCCACCTACTTTGAGAAAGGCTTCCTTTTGTTCTAGATGCTTGCTGATCATAGGTGTCACATGATCACATTCTGAATTTGGACCAAGCTTATCAATTCCTCCACACCAGTCCTCTTCACGTTTGTACTCCTGCTCCAGACTCTCCAGAACACTGCAAACCTACACAGAGAAACCACATAAGCAGTTGCTAATTCAAATAAAGTCTTTCATGAGAGACTGACAGCAATATAATAACATTACTGTGTCTAGATCGGTGATCTGTGACAAGTGGAAGACATTTCACGGTTGAACATTTAATTTACTGATATTGCTTATATTAAAATGAAATTATGTTCTTAATATGAATAGTACTCCATTATTTTGGTTTCGTAGTAAAAAAGAAAACTTTATTTTACACCTTGGCCACTGTTGATATTTTCATAGTCCCCAAAGGTAATATTTTACCCTAATGAAAAACATCAGAAGCACAAAATAGGACTCAACAGTTCACAATACAGTATATTAAACATAATACATTCATGTTGGAGAATGCTTTTATCTTCAGCCCAACAAAGGTCATACAATAAACAGATCACAATATTCAAGCTGAAAGCTCAAGTTTTTTTGTGACCAGGCTTCCGAGGTCAAATGATTTGGACATTCTCGGGGCCAATTCTGAAGATCCAATCCAGCTAGTTTTTATTCAAGTCTCCCTAGACCAATCAGGAACAGAACTGCATGCTCACCTCCACACCATCATGAAACTGATGCATAAGGCTGACCAATCAGCATGCAGAACCACTAAGGATAATCAATATATATTATGCCGTCACATCATCAGCAAGAAAGGAAACCAGAAGTGCATAAGACTGCTAAAAATCCAACTATGCTTACTAAACCAGATGAATACATACTGGCCTGCCAGATTTGGTTCCCCATTTACCTCATTGGGGAAATTAGTTCACTGCCAATCAAAATCACCATTTTTAGGTTAAAAATATACATTCGTTTTAGCTCCAGGAACATTTGGCAGCTGATTGCTTGCTTGCTGCCAGCCATGAAAATATATGGTGGTCATGGACGCATAAACAGAGGGACATACAGGAAAAAAGAAAGCTCAGAGTTTTCCTTCAGGTACTTATCCAATACACTTTTGAATGCCATGATTGAGTCTGCCTCCACCACCCTTTCAAGCAGTGCATTCCAGATCCTGACCTGGCAGGGCAGGTTGAGAAAGCAGTTAAAAAAGCATACAGGATCCTGGGCTTTATAAATAGAGGCATCGAGTACAAAAGCAAGGAAGTTATGATGAACCTTTATAAAACACTGGTTCGGCCTCAACTGGAGTATTATGTCCAATTCTGGGCACCGCACTTTAGGAAGGATGTGAAGGCCTTAGAGAGGGTGCAGAAAAGATTTACGAGAATAGTTTTAGGGATGAGGGACTTCAGTTACGTGGATAGACTGGAGAAGCTGGGATTGTTGTTCTTGGAGCAGATTGAGAGGAGATTTGATAGAGGTGTTCAAAATCATGATGAGTCTAGACAGAGTAGATAGAGAGAAACTGTTCTCGTTGGCAGAAGAGTCGAGAACCAGAGGACACAGATTTAAGGCTACACGAGGAAAAAGTTTTTTACGAAGCAAGTGGTTATGATCTGGAATGCACTGCCTGAAAGGGTGGTGGAGGCAGACTCAATCGTGACTTTCAAAAGGGAATTGGATAAATACCTGAAGAAAAAAATTGCAGGGCTACGGGGAAAGAGCAGAAGAGTGGGACTAGCTGAAGAGCTCTTGCAGAGAGCCGGCACGGGCTCGACGGGCTTCAGTGCTGTAACCATTCTATGATTCTAGCTCCCACTCCTGATCAGGATCTAGCGATCCCTGTTAGAAGTGTATGTGTGTTCGCGCGCGGTGAAGACAGGATTGTGCAGTCAAATAGCCTGCCTAAACTCACCACCAAAGCTCCCACTTGAATAATAACCACTTGGGAGAGCTATTGTAGGGTATATGGCACTCATGGAACAATCATTCAGTAAGAAATCAACACTTTAGGAAAAGAGGGTAGAGCATAAAAAAAAATGGTGGAAAATGTTGATTTAAAAAACATATTTGGAAAAAAAAACAGGCCAACACATCTTGAGACAATTCTATGTGAGCAATTTCAAGATCAAATTTCTTAACACAGAGGGTGGTGAATCTTTGGAATTCTCTACCCCAGAGGGCTGTGGAGGCTCAGTCATTGGGTATATTCAAAACAGAAGTTGAGAGATTTCTGACTAATAAAGGCATCAAGGGATATGGCAATCGGGCCAGTGAATGGAGTTGAGTTAATTGAATGGCGGAGCAGGCTTGAAGGGCCGAATGGCCTCCTCCTGCTCCTAATTCTTATGTTCTTATGTACTCCTAAATTTGGGTCATTTCAGGCTTGGTTTTTATTCATACTGTTTTGGATCCTACCCCCTAATCTTACATTGGCCATTCCAATTGTTTATTCACTTGCAATAAAGACATTTATAGTTTGCTCAATAGTTTACCTTTACGGATTCACAATCATCCAGAGATTAATGGAAATGCCTAATTAATGGTGTAATATACAGATAATCACAGTATAACCAGATAAAATGTGGTTCCATAGCTTATTCAAATTAGTACTATGGCAGTCTTGTTTGCAATTTACTGAACAGCCAAAGGCAGCTTTTTTTAAATTGTTAGACAAGGCACTACTAATAGACATAACTAATAGTTAAATAGGCTAATTATCATTTTTTTTGGTTGTCTGCCCTTCCTCCTCCTCCACCATAAAAATGGACAGTGGGCATTTTTGCCCTTGATCCAGTCCCTGGATGTGCGAGGATGACAATGGTTAGATATAACTCTTCAGCAATCCTTCTGAAGCAGACTTGCTCTAATTAATGACTCCAAATAAGATCAGAAACCCAGTATGTAAAAATCACAGAAGAAAAACCTAAATCAGATAACTCCATACAGCGATACACCAAAATAGTATGCCATTTGAGTATTTAACTTTCTTTAATTTTTAACTAACTCCATTAAAAAAGTTGTACGCCTTTAAATGTTTATAAGCAACAGTTCCAACCCCCCTACAACTTCATCTGTGCTATTAATCCAAAACAACTTTCCACAATAATGGAGTAGATGGAGTCACAGTTCACATTTTGTTTTAATATAATTAATAATAAATATAAAAGTCAGATTTGAACTCGGGGTTGAATATATCTAAGCACTTTACTGTACTGCAGCTTTAAGACAGCATCACTCTCGTTCTGATATTGCAAAGCAGGTTTGTAGCAATAGCTATAGCTGCACATTTGCTATGATTCACATGTTTATGCTATTTCATGTCAGTATCATTCAATCTTACTTTATACATTTGCCTCCACACAATGGGCAATGTGCTAGCTTGCTGAAATACCCAATTAATGAAGGACCTTGTACCATCATTACTTGTACAATATAGCCATACATAAAGATTTGAGTCAAAACAAAACACCTCTTGTACAGGCTTTTAGAATTATTTGTTTACCTGTTCAGAGGTTTTATAGAATGCAACAGAGGCATTGACAAGTTTCAACCGATCTTCCATCTTTAGCATGAGCTGTTGCCAATTGGAAGCCACCTTCTCTGCACATTCCCGGATCATTTCCATATCATAGTGATTAGCCTGCAACATGCCTTCTGCTTTCTGCTGCACTTGAAGTGCACTTTGATGGGTTTTCTATTACAAAGAAATGTTAGGAACGTTGGAAAATAATTTCAAATTTCAAGTTCATCCATGAGCTTTTTGCGTAAGTAGAACTCGTCAATAGAAGTAGTTCCAGCAAAGTTTGCTGTTTAAATGTACCTTATTTTTGAGATATATTAATTGACATTTTGCAGACGTGTTTTTAAATGATCACGAGCACAGCTTCCATTTTGGAAAAAATTTAACAACACTGCAAGCAATCTTTTCTAAAATGTGTCTAGGCACTAATACAAAGAAAAATCTAAATCACCACATTTAGTTAATGTATTTTTTTCAAATGGTTAATGGCAATTTTAAAATGGTTAAAAATCAGCAACTTTATGGCTTCCAAAATATACATCCTTTTTATAACTGCCGAAAACCTGAACAATGGGAACAGACAGCTGAAAAACAGATTTGATCATTATAATTAACAGTCAAAAATGAATTTGAGCATCCTAGGTTTTTCCAGTGATACTTAAGTTAGAGGAGCCAGGGACTGCATGGCTCTTTGGTCTTCAAGATTGGCAAAATACAATGTACAGTTTGGTCTGTAGCAGTGCTGAAAGTGCAGATTGAGAAGAATAGTCAAGCTGGGGAGGGGAGAGTCAGACTGTTGTCAGGTGGTGCTGAAAACAAAATGTCTATCCAGTAGGTTTCACATTGTATTAACCATTTTTATCAGTTGATGCCAGAATTCTGGTGCCTTTTATCTGAAAACTTGGGAACCAATAGACCATTCCCCACTATTCCCTAGATGAGTCCATGAGCTCCTCATTTCAGCTGTATGTCGGATAAAGGTGCAAAGCAAACAAGACGATGGGCAAATATCAGAAGGCAAGTCATCAACTAATGCCATCATTCGCCTCCTAGCACAGAGATTAAAACATCTATCAGCAGAAATCTTGCAGTAGGCTCATTGGTCTGTTCTCAGTCCAGGTTGGTGTGTACTGTGGAAAAATGTGAGAAAGGGGATGGGAAGAAAAAACTAGGGAAATGGAACAGGCTCCTGTGGTGGAGATAATACCAACTTCGAGGTGTTTTCATCCAAGCTGTCACCACAACTGCAGAAGTTCAGACTATCAGTTGCTACGACCACCAACCAGTTTACTCTCCCAAACAACAGATCTACATCACTGAAACAAAAATAGCTTGTTTTTACTCCTCCCAGTATTCAGCAGCCCAAGCCATTATGAAATTATATTAACGTTCTTAAAAGAGAGCTTGCACTAGGTACACAGCAAATTAGAACAACCCATTTCAGAGAAAAGGTTAGAAAAACCATCATGTAACTCACTTAATATGATTTTGACTCTGGTTTCCTTCTAAGAGTCCACAATTTAGCCACTACACTGTTTTCAATTGAATTTATAGTGCAAAATATTTCTATTTCTCTTTCACTATGGGCACTTGCAGACCGGCGTTAAAATGGAATTCAATATTTATGGTTTCCCTGCTGGTAATAAATAGTCTCTTTTTGATCATTTTAACCCAGAGAATGGTTAGAATATGGAATGCGCTACCACAGAGTAGCTGAGGCGAATAGCACAGATGTATTTAAGGGGAAGCTAGATATTCAAAGGGTGAATTGTAGTCAGGTGGGAGGAGACTCATGTGGAGCATAAACACCAGCATGGACCAGCTGGGCCAAATGGCCTGCTTCTGTGCTGTACATCTATCTATATCTATCTATCTATCTATCTGTCTGTCTGTCTGTCTGTCTGTCCGGCTATACACTCTAAAGTTATAGAGCGTACCTACACGTGCGTTACATCAAACGAAAGCTTACGATTCCGGAACGGTCATAAGCGTATTTACGTTTCGGCGAGACAAAAATTGTGCCCGCGGTATCCAAAAAACGTTCAAAATTCCGCTCATTATCCGCTCATTAGCATAGAGTGACATTAAGGTCGACCAATCGTATGGTCGACCGACCCGACGGTCGACCAATCGCTGCGTGGCGGGGGCGTGTTCGTCGCGCGTGCGGGCGGGCCCTCCTAGAGTCGAGCGACAGGACGATTGACCAATCCTACGCTTCGGTGACATGACGGTCGACCAATCGGTGCGTGTGTGGGCGGGCCTTATCGTTCTGAACCGAGGTGAGCGGCCGCCATTTTGATTCCAAACTGTTCATCTCTTTTTCCCGCTTTCTGCGTGTTTCTTTTCAAATATACATTTCCAGCAAAAAAAAAGTTGCTTTTAAAACACAAAGGGCTAGAAATTCAGTGGGCTTTGCGCCCAGTTACCGCCCAAATAGGGTTTCTGCGCCAGTGTAAGAGGGTGCGCTGATATTCAGCGCTGCGGTAATGGCGGCGGTAGCCGGTAGCGCTGCGCCAACACCGATGACGTCATCGGTGTGCGCAGTGCCCCGGTTTCGCCCCGCTTCCGGCCCAAACCCCATATTTAGTTGCGGCCGCCTCTTCTGCAGCGGCTGCAAACAGCGATTGAAAAACGGGGCCGTACTGCTGCGCTACTGGGGCGCTTTAAGGTGGAGGTGCGGCCGGCCGCTTTTTCGGCGGCCGCCTGCCCGCACCTCCTTCCCCGGCCTCCTCCACCCACCCCCCGCGGCATTGCCGGCTGCTTTCCGCGAGCCCGGCACTTCTCCGTGCTGCTGGGCTCATTTGCCGGCACAATCCAGCGGCGATCTCGCTGTTGCAGGCACCTCCCCATTAAGAGAAGGAGGAGGCCTGCAGTACCGCAGCCTGCCGCTCCGCAGCGGGTGGCGCAGCGGGGCCTACAGCGCAGAAATTCAGTTTCAGCGCCCCCAAGCGGGGGCGGGCACACCCTGGAATAGCGCCCGGTTCCGACTTGGGGCGCAAAAGCCGAATATCTGACGGGCGCACCTGGCTCCGCGCGCAGCGCTAACTTTTGGGCATTAGCCTGCTGGCGGGCCTCAACTGAATTT
This sequence comes from Somniosus microcephalus, assembly GCF_052327205.1. Taxonomy (NCBI): domain Eukaryota; kingdom Metazoa; phylum Chordata; class Chondrichthyes; order Squaliformes; family Somniosidae; genus Somniosus; species Somniosus microcephalus. The sequence goes on along the minus strand of NC_140991.1, from coordinate 237,399,414 downwards.
CTAGGCCAAATTGTTTTTTAAAAAAGTTAATTAATTTGTACATCTTTTCTCTAACCTCTATAATTTTCCTACCTTTCACCGTTTTTGCAGGCCTCGAAGCCTGGGCCTCTCCTCCGCACCCACGCCCGAGCTAGACACCTCCCGGCCCCAGTCAACAAGCGGCCCCCGATCGCCGCCATCTTTGTGAAGGCTGGAGGGGCGGGCACGGAGCTCCGCGGAGCAGGTGCGCGGCAGTGTCTCACTCTCCCCCCCAGTCTCTCTCTCTCTCTCTCTTCCCCGCGCCTCCTGAATGCGCGGGGGAAGAGGCCCGGGGCACCGTGGCCACTTTCGGAGACTTCAACTCCGTGACAGGTGAGGAGGGTGTTTGTTGTTCACGTTGGGCGGCGGGCGTGTTCCCCGGGTGCTGATCCCTGGCGGTGTGGGTGTGGGGCCGGAGCCCGGCTCTTACCTTGCCCCGGAGAGCGGGCGGACGGCGGGGCCTGGAGTAGCAGAGGGGAACAGTCAACAGACAGACGTCAGAGAGACAGATAAATAGGGAGGGAGAGGGAGAGTGAGGAGAGGGGCAGGGAGGGAGGGGGGAGAGAGAGAGGGTGGGGGAGGGGAGAGGGTGAGGGAGAGGACAAGGGGGGGAGGGAGGGAGAGAGAGTAAAGCAGGGTGAGTCAGGGGGAGGGAGCGAGAGAGAGAGGGGGAGGGAGGGAGAGGGTGAGGGAGGGAGGGAGAGGACAGGGGGAGAGAGAGTAAAGCAGGGAGAGACGGGGGAGGGAGCGAGAGAGGGTGAGGGAGGGAAAGAGGGGGTGGGACAGGGAGGGAGAGCTTACCTTCTTCCTTCCTTCGCAGGGGTCCATTGGGCCACCTTCCCCCCCCGTCGCTCTCTCTCTCTCCCCCCCCAATCGCTCTCTCTTCCCCCCCCCAGTCGCGCTCTCTCTTCCCCTCCAGTCGCTCTCTCTCTTCCCCCCCCAGTCGCTCTCTCTCTTCCCCCCCCGTCGCTCTCTCTCTTCCCCCGTCGCTCTCTCTCTTCCCCCCCAGTCGCTCTCTCTCTTTCCCCCCAGTCGCTCTCTCTCTTCCCCCCCAGTCGCTCTCTCTCTTCCCCCCCAGTCGCTCTCTCTCTTCCCCCCCAGTCGCTCTCTCTCTTCCCCCCCAGTCGCTCTCTCTCTTCCCCCCCCAGTCGCTCTCTCTCTTCCCCCCCAGTCGCTCTCTCTCTTCCCCCCCAGTCGCTCTCTCTCTTCCCCCCCAGTCGCTCTCTCTCTTCCCCCCCAGTCGCTCTCTCTCTTCCCCCCCAGTCGCTCTCTCTCTTCCCTCCCAGTCGCTCTCTCTCTTCTCCCCCAGTCGCTCTCTCTCTTCCAACAACAACATGCCCTCGAAAAAGCCTCGGCACCGCCGGGCACTCCAGCTAGTTCTATATAAGTTTGTGACTAATCCTATTACATAGCCAAAAGATGTCTGCTGGTTTTAGCAACATAGCATCAGGAGAAAAATGATGTCGTGATAACAAGAAAAAGCTGCCTAGCAATAATGAATCCTGTGAATGACTGTATCTCACTGAGGAGTAAATAGGGCTCAGCAGAGCTCCATTACCTGGGGTAAAAGCCGCAAAGTTTGACACTGGTGTGAATCCCCTCAGACCTAGTTATAAGAGTGGCAGCGTGTCTACATTATTTCTGATAATTTCCCACTTCAAGGCACATCCAGGCTCTGAAGGAGTGCTCTGCTCCACACTGCCACATAGTGTCACTCACATCAGCCATCATGTGCTTCTTCACAGTAAGAGGGGAATAAAAAGAAGCTGGTCACCCTGAACTAAGGAATTGCATTCCTTGATTGGCAGTTTCAAATGGCCTGTCAGCTTTTCCAGCTTCCCTCTCAGCTGCACTATTGCATGTAATAATACGAGACGACTGAAAAGGAAGAGAGCAAAATACAAAATCTCTTGCAATCCACAAAACACTACTATTTCATCTTTATTTCAAGAGCTTTGCTATTAAAATAAATAAATCTAATAAAACTAGCTTATTTAATAGATAATTCCAGTAGCATATTAAAATGCCAATGTCCAATTCTTTCAATTATCTCCCCAAAAGTTCACAATAGGAATATATAAATAATTTGTTGACTCCATTTGTGAACTTAGACTTCAGATAATGCGCAAGATTTTAAAGATTGACTATAAATGTAGATAAACAGCTGTCCAATGAGAATTAGGCAAATTATCTTCTGAATTGGACAATTCTTGTTGTGATCGAGGCATTTTTATACAATTCTTTTCTTTTCTGCTGCTCACCAACAACTTGCATTTATATAATACCCTTAAATGTCCCATGGCCTTTCACAGAGGTGTTGGGAAAATCAGATGCCAAGACCAAGAGAGAGAGAGATTTGCGAGGGGTGATGCAAGGCTTTATCAAAGAGGAGGGATTTGAGGAGGATCTTAAAAGAGAGGAGGAAATTGGAGAGGCGAAGAGATTTGGGATGGAATTCCAGAGACTGGGACATAGGTGACTGAAGGCATAGTCACCAATGGTGAGGCGTAGGGCAAGGAAATGAAAAGAGGCTGGACTCAGAGGGGCAGAGAATTTCAGAAGGGCAGGGTGGGGAGGTTACAGAGGTACAAAGAGGCAAGGCCATTTAGAAGTAAGGACAAAAATTCAAATTTAAGATCATGGTGAACTGGGGGCGAATATATGTTAGTGAGTAAAGGGCTAACAGCTAGATAGGATCAGCACAGGTTTGGACGAGCTGGAGTGTGTGGACGGAGGAAGATTGGAGGCTGATAGAGAGTGCATTGGGGTAGTCAAGTCTGGAGGTAACAAATGCACAAATAGGGTTTGAATGTCTGAAGTAGAGGCAGAGGTGGGCAATGTAACAGGGTGTACTTAAACAGAGTGTTTTATTTGGGAATTTGGAAAGAGTGGGAATTTGGAGAAAAGTCAAAGTCATAACGGCACAGAAGGAGGCCATTCGGCCCATCAAATCCGTGCCGGCTCTCCATAGAGCTATCCAGTCGGTTCCATTCCCCCGCTCTATCCCCGTAGCCCTGCAAGTTTATTTCCCTCAAGTGCCTATCCAGTCTCCCCTTGAAAACATTGAATGTCTCCGCTTCCACCACTTCCGTCAGCAGCGAGTTCCAGTTCCTCACCACTCGCTGTGTAAAATAGATTTTCCTCACATCCCCACTGTATCGCTTGCCCAAAACCTTAAATCTGTGTCCCCTGGTCCTTGTACCATCAACTAGTGGGAACAGCCTTTCCCCATCTAGCCTATCCAAACCCGTCATAATCTTGTACATCTCTATCAAATCACCCCTCAACCTCCTTTGCTCTAATGAAAACAAATCCAGCTTCTCCAACCTGTCCTTGTAGCTAAGATCCCCCATTCCCGGAACCATTCTGGTAAATCTCCTCTGCACCCTCTCAAAGGCCTTCACATCCTTCCGAAAGTGTGGTGACCAGAACTGGACGCAATACTCCAACTGTGGCCTAACCAGCCCTTTATAAAGGTTCAGCATAACTTCTCTGCTTTTGTACTCAATACCTCTATTTATGAAGCCCAAGATCCCATATGCTTTGCTAACCACTCTCTCAATATGTCCTGCCACCTTCAGGAACCTATGCACATTAATTCCTCTTTAAAACTGTGCCATTAAGTATATATTGCCTCTCCCTGTTCCTTCTGCCAAAATGCATCACCTCACACTTCTCTATATTAAATTCCATCTACCACTTGTCTGCCCATTCTGCTAGCATTTCTATGTCCTGCTGCAGTCCATTGGTATCATCCTCACTGTTTGCCACACCCCCAAGTTGGTGTCATCAGCAAATTTAGAAATTCTACTCTGTATTCCAATATCCAGGTCATTTATATATATCAAAAGAAGCAGTGGCACCAGCACTGACCCTTGGGGAACACCACTGTCTACCATCCTCCAATCTGAAAAACAGCCATTTACCACAACTCGCTGCTTTCTGTCCTTAAGCCAATTCCTTATCCAAGCTGCCACTGGCCCACCTATTCCCTGAGCCTCAATTTTGTTAACGAACCTTCTATGTGGTACTTTGTCAAACACCTTCCTAAAATCCATGTAGACAACATCCATTGTAGTCCCTTCATCAATCCTCCCTGTTACTTCATCAAGGCACCTCCCCCACATCTAGGGGAGATTGAAAAATTATGGCAAGCCCTTCCCCTATCTCCTCCCCCAATTTCCTTAGAAACCTGGGATGCAAGCCATCTGAACCAGGCGACTTATCCACTCTAAGCATACCCAGCCTTTCTAGTACATCCTGTCTATCAATTTTCACCCCTTCCATTGCTTCTACCTTTTCCACTTCAACTGATATTTTGTCAGCATCCACCTCCTTAGTAAACACTGATACAAAGTACTCACTGAGTATTCTAGCCTTGCCCTGCGCTTCTAAGGCTATTTCGGCCCAGAAATTCGGGTCGGGGGCTTCCCGCGGGTGCAAGCCCCCGACCTGCACTTACCTAGCACGCCGGCCGTTGAGCTGTGGGCCCGCATGGGATTCCGATCCTGGGCCTCCTCCAACTGCCGACGCATAGTGCTTGCGTATCCCAGGGGCGCAGTTAGTTTGGTGCACCCCCTGGGATCACGTGGGCCATGGAGAGCCACTGGTAGCAGGGAATGCTTCATTCATAAGTTTGACAGGAAGAGCTGTCAAACCTATAAATATTACAAGCCCCAAAACACCACTAAAACTTCAAATAATTTTTTTTTTTAAATCACATTTTTAAAAAAACTATAAATTACATGAAATAACTATTTTAAACAATAATTTAAATTTTTGAAAAAATGAATTACATTTTCTAACGGGGCTAAAAATAAACTTACCTTTCTTTAAAGTATTTAAAAATAATAAACCTGTGGAAAAAATGTTTTAATTTTAATTAATTCACCACTTACCTTGTTAAAAGCAGGCCTTGCGCCTGCTTTTTAAAAGTGTAACTGCTAGAGACTTAACCTCTCGGAGAAACCTGCAAAAAAAACGTAAGTTCGATGCGCACACGCTGCCTCTCCGGCACACATGTTCCACCTGTCAACCCCTTCTTTCAGGGGAACGGAAGTGCCGGTTTCCCGCGCATGCACGAAACCGGCACTTTCGTTGGGCCTACGGGTGAGTACCCCGTGCATACTCACGCGTTGGGACCCGAATTTCTGGCCATCATCTTCTTTGTCCCTAATCGGCCCCACCCCGCCTCTTACTACCCGCCGGTAGAAGATTTTGGGGTTCCCTTTTATGTTAACCGCCATTCTACTCTCATATTCTCTCTTTTGCCAATCTTATTTTCATCTTCACTTCCCCTCTCAAGTTATTGTATTTGGTCTGGTTCTCCCCTGACGAATTCACCTGTCATGCATCATACACCCTCTTTTTTTGTTTCATCATCTTCTCTATCTCCCTCATCATCCAAGGAGCCCTTGCTTTGGTTCCCTTACCCTTCCCTTTTGTTGGAATGTACCCATCCTGTACTTGGAACATCTCCTCCTTAAAGATCATCCATTGTTCCATTACAGTTTTTCCCGTCAGTCTTTGGTTCCATTTTACCCTAGCTAGATCCTTTTGCAACCCATTGAAGTTAGCCTAATTCCAGTTTAGAAGTTCCACTCTAGATTGTTCCTTGCTCCTCTCCATTGCTAATCTAAATCTTATGATACGATGATCACTCGTACCCAAGTGTTCTCCCACAGACACTTGGTCGACCTGGCCCACCTCATTCCCCAGCACCAGATCTAGCAATGCCTCCTTCCTAGTTGGGCCAAGAACATATTGGTCAAGGAAATTCTCCTGAACACATTTCAGAAATTCCTCCCCCTCCTTTCCCTTTACCCTAGCATTATCCCAATTGATATTTGAGTAATTAAAGTCCCCCAATATCACCACTCTATAGCTCTTGCATATCTCTGCGATTTCCCTGAAGATTTGCTCCTCTACCCCATCTCACTATTTGGAGGCCTATAGAATACCCCCAATAGCGTGATCATACCTTTTTTGCTCCTCAACTCTAACCAAATAGATTCTATCCTTGTCCCCTCAAGAACATCCTCCCTTTCCAACACTACAATGTCTTCCTTAATCAGCACTGCCACCCCACCTCCCTTTCTTCCTTCCCTATCTTTTCTGAACACCTTGCACCCTTGAATATTAAGTGCCCAGTCCTCACCTTTTTTAAGCCACGTTTCCGTTATTGCCACAACATCATATTGCCACACGGCTAATTGTACTTGTAGCTCACCAACCTTATTCACCACACTTTGTGCGTTAACATACATGCATTTTAAACCCATTTTTGAATTTTTTATAGTCTTTCTTAGTCTGCTCCTATCTAATATGATACTACTTCCGCCTCTAGCACTACTTTCTTCTCTAGTACTATCCAACACACTCACTTTTTTAGGCACCTTATTCTTCTTTTCTACTCCTATATGCAGGTGCCCACCCCCCTGCCAAACTAGTTTAAACCCTGCCCAACAGCACTAGCAAACCTCCCTGAGAATATATTGGTCCCGGCTCTGTTACGGGGGAAGGAGTTGTTGCTTTTTGCCTGCACTACTTGTAGTGCTTTGTGTTATAGGTAGACATTTAATTTCAGTACCCATAACTTAATCTCGATCAAGTAAGTAGTCAAGAAACTACACTGTAAACTAAGTTACCCAATTTCAAATTTAATTAAATAAAACAAGGTCATATAGTGATGGCAGTGCAAGTGGTGTGCCGCAACTGCAGCATGTGGGAGTTTGTGGAGAGCATAGTGATCCTGGACAACCATGTTTGCAGTAACTGCCTGCATCTTGAGGAACTTCAGCTCAGAGTTTTGAGCTGGAGTCTGAGGTGCAGACATTGCAGGGCATCAGGGGTGGGGAGAGTTACCTGGGCACTTTGATCCAGGAAGCAGTCACACCCCTTAGGTTAAGTAGTGGTACAGTCTGGTTAGTGGTCAGGGACAGGAGGGTGTGACTGCAACTCAAGCAGTAAAGGGGACCCCAGGTTCAGTGCTGGAGGAGCTTCAGCCTTTGCCCTTGGCCAACAGGTATGAGGTTCTTGCTGCCTGTGTGGATGAGGGTAAAGCCTGCAGGATGGATGAGGAAGCTGACCATGGCACCATGATGCAGGAGGCCATTCAAGTGGGGGGAGTGAAAGGGAATGTAGTTGTGGTAGAGGACAGTATAGTCAGGGGGATAGATACTGTTCTCTGCAGCCGCAACCAAGAGTTCCGAAGGTTATGCTGCCTGCATAACCTTAAAGGGTTAAAGACATATCCTCACGGCTGGAGGAGAACTTGGATTGGAAGGGGGAGGATCCATAAGAACATAACAAATAGGAGTAAGAGTAGGCCATTTGGCCGTTCTAGCCTGCTCCACCATTCAATATCATGGCTGATCTTCTACCTCATCTCCACTTTCCTGAACTATCCCCATATCCCTTGATTCCCTTAATATTCAAAAATCTATCCTCTCTGCCTTGAATATATTCAATGACTGAGCCTTCAAAGCCCTCTGGGGTAGAGAATTCCAGAGATTCACCACCCTCTGAGTGAAGAAATTTCTCCTCATCTCAGTCCTCAATCCAGTTGTCATGGTCCACGTAGGAACCAACGATATAGTTAGAACTGGGAATGAGGTTCTGCTGAGGGAGTTTGAGGAGCTAGGATTCAAATTAAAAAGCAGAACCTCTGCATTGTTACCTGAGCCACGCGCAAATTAGCATAGGGACAAACAGATTAGAGGTTTAAATGCCTGGCTCAAAGAGTGGTGTGGGAGGAAGGGGTTTCAGTCCATGGGGCATTGGCACCAGTACCGGGGAAAGAGGGAGCTGTTCCGTTGGGACGGGCTCCACTTAAACCGGGCTGGGACCTGTGTCCTGCCAAACCGAATAACTAGGGCAGTAGACAGGGCTTTAAGCTAATGAAGGGGGCACATGTAACAAGGGTAATACTGTAATCATGGAGGACTTTAATCTACATATAGACTGGGCAAACCAAATTTGCAGAAATAGTGTGGAGGATGAATACAGGGAATGTCTGCAATTAATAACCTTGTAGTAAAGGGGCCTTTATGGAAGAGTGACCATAATATGATAAAATTTTATATTGAGTTTGAAACTGATTTTGTTCAATCCGAAACTCGGGTCTTTATCTAAACAAAGCAAACTGCGTAGGTATGAAGGGCGAGTTGGCTACGGTAGATTGGGAAACTACATTAAAAAGGTATGACGGTAGACAAGCAATGGCCGGCATAAAAAAAATTAATACATAATTTACAACAAATTACATTCCTTTAAGGCACAAAAACCCCACAGGAAGAGTGGTCCAACCGTGGCTAACAAAAGAAGTTAAAGATAGTATTAGGTCAAAGGAAGAGGCTTCTAAGGTGTTGCCAAAAAGAGTAGTAAGCCTGAGGATTGGGAGGATTTTAGAATTCAGCAAAGGAGGACCAAGAAATTGATAAAGAAAGGGAAAATAGAATGAGCGTAATCTAGCGAGAGACATAAAAACACACTGTAAAAGCTTCTGTAACAGTGTAAAAGTATGTAAAAAGGAAAAGATTAGCGAAAGTAAATGCGGGTCCCTTACAGGCTGAGACAGGAGAAATTATAATGGAGAATAAGGTAATGGCAGAGAAATTAAACAAATACTTTGTGTCTGTCTTCACGGAAGACGATGCAAAAAACTTCCTGGAAATGGTGGAGAACCAAGTGTCTTGAGAGAATGAGGAACTAAAAGAAATTATTAGTAAAAAAAAAGTACTGGAGAAATTAATGGGACTGAAAGCCGATAAATCCCCTGGACCTGATGGCCTATATCCTAGGGTTTTGAAAAAGCTGGCTATAGAGATAGTGGATGCATTGGTTGTCATTTTGCAAAGTTCCATAGATGCTAGAACGGTTCCCGCGGATTGGAAGGTAGCAAATGTATCCCCACTATTTAAGAAAGGAGGGAAGAGAGAAAACGGGGAACTACAGACCAGTTAGCCTGACATCAGTAGTAGGGAAAATGCTAGAATCTATTATTAAGGACGTGGTAACAGGGCACTTAGAAAATAATAATAGGATTGGACAGAGTCAACACGGATTTGTGAAAGGGAAATCATGTTTGATGAATCTGTTAAGATTTTTTTGAGGTTGTAACTAGCAGAATAGATAAGGGGGAACCAGTGGATGTGGTGTATTTGGATTTTCAGAAGGCATTCGATAAGGTGCCACACAAGAGGTTACTAAACAAAATTAGGGCTCATGGGATTGGGGGTAATATACTAGCATGGATTGAGGATTGGTTAACTGACAGAAAACAGAGAGTAGGAATAAACGGGTCATTTTCGGGTTGACAGGCTGCAACTAATGGAGATCAGTGCTTGGGCCTCAGCGATTCACAATCTACATCAATGATTTAGATGAGGGGACCAAATGTAATATATCCAAGTTTGCTGATGATACAAAGCTGAGTGGGAATGTAAGTTGTGAGGAGGATGCAAAGAGGCTTCAAGGGGATATAGACAAGCTAAGTGAGTTGGTAAGAACATGGCAAATGGAATATAATGTGGAGAATTGTGAAGTTATCCACTTTGGTAGGAAAAATAGAAAAGCAGAGTATTTTTTAAATGGTGAGAGATTGGGAAATGTTGGTGTTCACGGGGACCTGGGTGTTCTTGTATATGAATCACTGAAAGTTAACATGCAGGTACAGCAAGCAATTAGGAAAGCAAATGGTATGTAGGCCTTTATTACAAGAGGATTTGAGTATAAGAGTAAAGACATCTTACTGCAATTATATAGAGCCCTGGTGAGACCACACTTGGAGTATTGTGGACAGTTGTGGTCTCCTTACCTAAGGAAGGATATACTTGCCATAGAGGGGGTGCAACAAAGGTTCACCAGACTAATTCCTGGGATGGGGGGATAATTCTGAGGAGAGATCGAGTAGACTCGGTCTATATTCTCTAGAGTTTAGAAGATTGAGAGGTGATCTCATTGAAACATACAAAATTCTTACAGGGCTTGACAGGGTAGATGCAGGGAGGATGTTTCCCCTGGCTGGGGAGTCTAGAACCATGGGTCACAGTCTTAGAATATGGGGTCGGCCATTTAGGACTGAGATGAGCAGAAATTTCTTCACTCAGATGGTGGTGAATCTTTGGAATTCTCTATCCCATAGGGCTGTGAAGGCTCAGTCATTGAATATATTCAAGACAGAGATCGATAGATTTTTGGATGTTGAGGGAATCAAGGGATATGAGGATAGTGCAGGAAAATGGAGTTGAGGTAGAAGATCAGCTATGATCTTATTGAATGGCAGAGCAGGCTCGAGGGGCCGAATGGCCTACTCCTGCTCCTATTTCTTATGTTCTTAAACAGTCTTTGTGATAGAGCAGATAACCACCAACTCCTGCCTACCTGGGGGCATGAATGAACAGACTTTTCCATGACCTCCCTCCCTACCATCACAGCATGCAGCACTTTGATTCTCCATAACATTCCATGTACATCCTAGCGAACTTCTACTAAAGTTACCTCGACCAACAAAATTGAAGAGGAGAGACTGGCAATTCTGAGATTTAAGCTCAAAGCTTTGTGCTTGGGGAGTCAAGCCATGTACAATATTAAGATGTAGGCTGCCAAAACAAATAGGTCCTATTTCGGGACATAACCATTCTCTTTTCGTTTGAGAAAACGGCATCTTGATATTTTGAACCATGTGTGAAATGTTTGAAATACATTTCGGTTTTAGACTAGGAAAGTATCAGAGTTGGACTAGGAAAATCTCTAAATTGCTCCAAGACACAATTAAGTTGTCCACCAGTACAATAACAGCACATTATTGATAGACACTTTCCTACCTCAATGGCATGTTGGAACTGCTCATGCTCACGCTGTAGCTGTTCAGCTTCCTGAAGTGAGCTAGCAGTGATGAGGCCTGCATTTAGCATGGATTCTCCATTCCGAATCCAACCCAGTACCTGCAACAATAACAAATAAATAAACTGATGGCGTACAATGAGGCTTCAGTTGTCAATGAGAGGGTTTTAAGGAGGGACTTAAATTAGGAGCAGGAGGTGGAGAGGCAGAGAGGTTTAGGGAGGGAATTCCAGAGTGTAGGGCCTAGACAGCTGAAGATGCATCTGCCAATGATGAGGTAAAGTGGGGGAGGAATAGACAAAAGAATACTGGAAGAGTCAGCAACTCACTGTTAATACCAATAGTGCCAAAATGCATTGCTTTATACTAGACCTCAGTATGATGTAGATCACTTTAACTAAATTACAAACTATAGGACATACATAACTTTTCAGATTTCCCCTATGATCCTTTACTTTTATCAGTACACTACATATGAAGTAACACATTTACAACATGTTGCATTTACCATTATGACCAATGAATGAAATGCAAAATCGCAACAAGAGAACAGTTAAAGTTGAGAGTCCCCTCATTGCAAAACTCTAATGTAAATGGGAGCATAATTTTAGAACTGTGTGTGACTACATGGAGTACTCCAGATAGAAGTATGAACAAGAATTAACTAGGCTTTGACACCTAAAATCCTGGGTAAGAGGTTCTTGCTGCCTATGTGGTTGAGGACAAAGTCTGCAGGCTAGATGAGCAAACTGACCAGGGCACCGTGGTACAGGAGGCCATTCAAGTGGGGAGTGAAAAGGAATGCTGTAGTGATTGGGGACAGCATAGTCAGGGGGATAGATACTGTTCTCTGCAGCCGTGACCGGGAGTTCTGAAGGCTGTGTTGCCTGCCAGGGTTAAGGATATCTCGCAGCAGGGGGAGGATCCAGTTGCCATGGTCCATGATGGAAATGACGACATAGGTAGAACTAGGAATGAGGTTCTGCTAAGGGAGTTTGAGGAGCTAGGATCCAAATTAAAACACAGAACCTCAAAGGTAATCATCTCTGAATTGCTACCCAAGCCACATGCAAATTGGCATAGGGACAAGCAGATCAGAGAGTTAAAAGCGTGGCTCAAAGAGTGGTGTGGGAGGAAGGGGTTTCGATTCATGGGCCACTGGCACCAGCACTGGGGAAAGAGGGAGCAGTTCCATTGGGACAGGCTCCACTTAAACCGGGTTGGGACCAGTGTCCTGGCGGATCGAATAACTAAGGTTGTAGATAGGGCTTTAAACTAAAAAGGGCAGGGGGGGTGGGGGGTCAGGTGAGGGGATATTTAGAAATCTAAAGATAAAAGTCAAGGCAATGGAGCAGTGTAGCGATTTGGGTAAAAATAAGCAGAGTGTGACAAGAAGGGACAGAAAGTTTAGCAATAATGGTGCATTAGCGAATAAGGTGAGAACAGGGAATAAAGTTAAAATTAAAGGCTCATTATCTGAATGCACGAAGCTTTCGTAACAAGATAGACGAATTAGTGGCACAAATAGAGATAAATGGGTTTGATCTAATCGCCATTAGAGATGTGGTTGCAAGGTGACCAAGGTTGGGAAGTAAATATTCCAGGGTACTTGACGTTTTGAAAAGACAGGCAGAATGGAAGAGGGGTGGGGGTAGCCCTGATAATAAAGGATGACATAAGGTCAGTAGTGAAAAAGGATCTTGGCTCAGAAGATCAGAAGTAGAATCAGTATGGGTAGTGGTAAGAAATATAACAAGGGGCAGAAAACACTGGTGGCAGTAGTTTATAGGCCCCTTCACAGTACCTATACCATTGGGCAGAGTATTAATCAAGAAATAATAGGAGCTTGTAAAAACGTTAATGCAAAATTTGGGGTGGGGGACTTTAATCTTCATATAGACTGGGTAAATCAACTGACAAAGGTAGTCTGGAGGACGAGTTCCTGGAATACATCCGAGACAGTTTCCTAGAACAATACATTGTGGAACCAACCAGGGAACAGGCTACTTTAGATCCTGTATTGTGTAATGAGACAGGGTTAATTAGTAATCTCATAGTAAAGGATCCTCTGGGGAAGAGTGATCATAATATGATAAGGTTTGAGAGTGACATACTTAAGTCTGAAACTAGAGTCTTAACCTTAAATAAAGCCAATTACATAGGTATCAGGAGTGAGTTGGCTAAGGTAGATTGGGAAATTACATTAAAAGGGATGACGGTAGATAAGCAGTGGTAAACATTTAAAGAAATATTCCAAAATTCTCAACGAATATACATTCCATTGAAAAATAAAAAGTCAACGGGAAAAGTGATCTATCTGTGGCTAACTAAAGAAGTTAAGGATAGTATTAGATTAAAAGAAGAGGCATATAATGTTGTGAAGAATATGGCCTACATCCTAGGGTTCGAAAAGAGGTGGCTGCAGAGATAGTGGATGCATTGGTTGTGATCTTCCAAAATTCCCTAGTGTTTAGAACAGTCCCAATGGATTGGAAGATAGCAAATGTAAACCTGCTATTCAAGAAAGGAGGGAGTGAGAAAACAGGGCCAGTTAGCCTGACATCAGTCATTGGGAAAATGCTGGAATCCATTATTAAGGAAGTGGTAACAGGGCACTTAGAAAATCACATGATTAGGCAGAGTCAACAGTTTTATTAAAGTGAAATCATGTTTGACAAATTTATTAAGAGTTTTTTGAGGATGTAATTAGCATGATAAAGTGGAACCATTGGATATAGTACATTTGGATTTCCAAAAGCCATTCGATAATGTGCCACATAAAAGGCTGTTACGCAAGAGAAGGGCTCATAGGGTTGGGGGTAATATATTAGCATGGACAGAGGATTAGTTAACGGACAGAAAACAGAGAGTAGGGATAAACGGGTCATTTCCAGGTTGGCAGGCTGCAACTCGTGGGGTGCCGCAAGGATCAGTGCTGGGGTCTCAGCTATTTACAATCTATATTAATGACTTAGGTGAAAGGACCGAGTGTAATGCATCCAAGTTTGCTGATGATACAAAGCTAGGTGGGAAAGTAAGCTGTGAGGAGGACACAAAGAGCCTGCAAAGGGATATAGACAGATTAAGTGAGTGGGCAATAAGGTGGCAGATTGAGTATAATGTGGGGAAACGGGAGGTTATTCACTTTGATAGGAAGAATAGAAAGACAGAATATTTTTTAAATGGTGAGAAACTATGAAATGTTGGTGTTCAGAGAGATTTAGGTGTCCTTATATGGAAAGTTAGCATGCAGGTACAGCAAGCAATTAGGAATGCAAATGGCATGCTGGCCTTTATTGTAACGGGGTTGGAGTATAAGAGTAACTAGTTCTTGCTACAATTGTACAGGGTTTTGGTGAGATCACATCTGGAGCACTGTGCAGAGTTTTGGTCTCCTTATCTGAGGAAGGATATACTTGCCTTGGAGGCGGGTTCACTAGATTGATTCCTGGGATGAGAGGGCTTTTCTATGAGGAGAGATTCAGTAGATTGGGTCTATACTTTCTGGAGTTTAGAAGAATGAGAGGTGATCGCATTGAAACATATAAGATTCTGAAGGGGATTGACAAGGTAGATGCTGAGAGGTTGTTCCCCCTGGCTGGAGAGTCTAGAACTAGGAGGCATAGTCTCAGGATAAGGGGTCGGCCATTTAAGACTGAGATGTGGAGGAATTTCTTCACTCAGAGGGTTGTGACTCATTGGGATTCTCTAACAAAGTAAAATCTATTCTGTTCAACATAAACCATCTCATTTCCTTATTGAGGATCATCATATGCAGTGTATGCATTATCTGAATTGGTAAACAACTGTACCCTGAAAATGTGTCAGTGTAGATCTTACACAACTGCAGATTGTTGAGAAAATAGAGGCAATTTGCCATTAACTCCATTTGCTGTACAGTTAATCTGTTATAATCCATGTATAATTACAGGAAGTGAGTAGGCAGGAACAATTAATGTGCTTTATGAGACTAAACTTGCTGGATCGCAACAAAAAGGAGAAATTATGCAGTTTTTCAAAATTACACAACCATTACCTTTAATATTTCCCCAATACCTGTGTTCAAATGCACAAGATGACTATAAAACAATCTCAGCCCTATCTGGAAGTGATGCTTTCCAATCACCTTTGCCTAAAATAAAACTCAGTGGAAGGAAATGACAGACATGCAGCACTGTATCCCCATTTAAAATCTTTGGCCCGTATTTTCCGATCCCTATGGGTGTGTACGAGCTGTGTATGCGCTGAAAACCGGCACTTCCGATCTGTCAAGAATCCTCGAGAGATCCTCTGCCTGCCCTGGAGAAGGGCCTCTGTGGGGGGAAGAGTTCCGTTTTCTGCAGAACCTCTGCCCGCTGAAAACCTTCAAAAATCTTACGCCTGGTAAAAGCGTAAGGCCTGCTTTTACCAGCAAAAGAGTTTATAAAAGTAAAAAAAAAAATTTTCACTCATTTATAATTTCAAAATATTTTTAAAAAAAAAGTTACGTTTATTTTTAGCCCTGTAAAAAACTTCAATTTTTTTTCAAAAAATTAAATTTTTGTTTAAAATATTTAATTTAATGTAATTTCAACTAATTTTAAAAATGTGATTAAAAAAAAATGTATTTAATGTTTTATTGTGTTTTTTGTGATATCCCCATTCATACTTTTGACAGGTCTAAGCTGAGAGAACTGTCAAAAGTATGAAGGGGGATTCCCTTCTTCCGTTGGTTCCCCATGGCCCACGTACGTTTGCGAACTGCCTGCGCCCCTGGGACTCTGTGCGTGCGCGCGCGCACCAGGAGGCGCCCAGGAGCGGAAATGTCCGGACCGCCGGAGCCCTCAGGTAAGGGCGTAGATTTTTTCCAGATTGGAGGCATCTGCACGCAGGAAGCCTGCGATCGGAAAATACGGGCCAATCTCAGCTGCAGAAGGACAAGGGTTAGATAAATGCTACTTGGAGAAAATGGGAACTTTCTAATGTGTATTGATCTCAATCAGCAAGCACAGTATCCTACCAGCATCCAGACACCATTGCTATTAACTGATCTCTAAAACCATGTTTGCACCAGATGATAACAAGAGTTCTCTGTTCAGTGGAACAACAAAATTTATTTGAATATCCTTTGCTGTAATTCATCTATTTATGAACAAAGTAGCATACAATATAAAAAGATTTAGTAGTGCTATAATGTGTTTCAGCGTTCCTGGGTTAGGCAAAGGGAAACGAATCTCCTGATAATTCTTCAACGATCCGGCTGGAAATGTGGACGTACAGAGAGCAAAGGATCGGGCTTTTTGCTATTAGTCTCCCACAATAAAATAGTCTGTTAACATTCACTGTGTACACTTAAATAACGTCTGCTTAGGCGAGGTGTCTGAGAGTGACAGGAACCCTACTCTGGCAATACTTTCAGAAGGGAGATATTGCCATAGAGAACTGGCAAGATTTAAGAAAATAAAAAGAAGCAACCTCAGTCTCCATTATCCCTATCTACCAGCAGTTCACAGAATCACAGAAACCCCACAGTGCAGATAGAGGCCATTTCGGCCCATCGAGCCTGCACCGACACATATCCCACCCGATCCCCGTAACCCCTAAACCAACACATATCCCACCCTATCCCCGTAACCCCACGTATTTAATCCCCCTAACACTAAGGGTCAATTTATCATAGTCAATCATCCTAACCCGCACATCTTTGGACTGTGGGAGGAAACCGGAGCACCCGGAGGAAACCCACGCAAACACGGGGAGAATGTGCAAACTCCACACAGTCACCCGAGGCCGGATTCGAACCCGGGTCCCTGGCGCTGTGAGGCAACAGTGCTAACCACTATGCCACCGTGCTGAAATGAAAGGGAATTTATCTATTCTTTTCCAACTATTCACTTTAACCAGACAATTCTTTCAACTGAATAAGTCAATATAGTATATGTCCCGTTAATGAGAAATTTCCATACTTGGCTTTTGCACCCAAAATTGCAATATTTTGTAATAATTACTTTTTATAACACATAGGATTGTACAAAAAATATTCTTCTCTTAATAAAATTGAAATTTAATTAGTGTACCAGCTCATGTATCTATATCTATATATATATATATATATATATATATATATAAAGTGGTCGATCTGTCTGTCCTTCTGTCTGTCTGTCTGTCCTCACGTGTGCGTCTGTCGGGCTATGCGCTCGAAAGTTACAGGGCGTACCTACGCGTGCGTTACGTCGAAAGAAAGCTTACCGTTCCAAAACGGTCTTAAGCGTATTTACGTTTCGGCCGGGCTAAAATCGCGCCCACGGTATCCGAAAAACCTTCAACATTCCGCTCATTAGCATCTCATTATCCGCTCATTAGCGACAGAGTGACCTCGAGGTCGACCAATCGTACGCCGGGTTGCTGCCGCGTGCGGCCGGGCCCTCCTACGGTCGAGTGACGGGACGATTGACCAATCCTACGCTTTGGTCACCAGACTGTTGTGTGGGCGGGCCGTATCGTTCTGAACTGAGGTGACTGGCCGCCATCTTTATTCTCACCTTCTGTGTGTTTATTTGTTAGGAGCGATTTTTTTTTAATGTGTAAAACGTCAAAACACAATGTCTAAAACGTTAAAACACAATGAAGATGGTGTCCCATCTTCTTAACAGCCGTTTAAAAAAAAATAACTTTTGGTGTTTTCAGCAAGAATGCGCATTCCTTCTCCGTGGCAGCTTTTTAAAAACATTAAAAAACTTTCAAGATGGCCTCCCATCTTCTTAACACCAGTTTATTAAAAAAAAATTAAAAAAAAATTCTGTTGCTTTCACAGACTGCGCGTTCCTTCTCCGTGGCAGCTTTAAAAAAAAAAAAAAAAAAAAATTCTCTTGGTTTCACAGACTGCGCGGGTTACCCCGGCAACCGGGCCCGCCGGCCGTCTCTCTCAGCCGCAATCGGTGGACTTCAAGCCGGCTCGGCCGGGGGGTGGGGCTCTCGGGACTGCGGGGCGGGGCGAGGCTCTCGGGAGTGCGGATCTCGGCCGGGGCTTGCTGAGCGTGAAGGGTTACCCCGGCAACCGGGCCCGCCGGCTGTCTCGCAAAGCCGCAATCGGCGGTCTTGAAGCCAGCTCGGAAGGTCGGGCCTCCGGAGTTCGGTGCTTGGTTGTGGGGAGGGCGAGCCTCGGGCGGGGGGGGGTGGGGGGGGGCGGCGGGCCATCCTCGGGAGTTCGGGGGGGGGGGTGGGGATCAGGGGGCTCGCGAGTTTGGGGGGACGGGGATCAGGGGGCTCGGGGACTCTTCCCCCTCCCCTCCCCCCCCCCGCCCTCCCTCCCCCTCCCCTCCCGCCCTCCCTCCCCGCCCTCCCTCCCCTCTCTTCCCCCCGCCCGCCCTCCCCTCTCTTCCCCCCGCCCTCCCTCCCCTCTCTTCCCCCCGCCCTCTCTTCCCCCCAGTCGCTCCCTCTCTTCCCCCCAGTCGCTCCCTCTCTTCCCCCCAGTCGCTCCCTCTCTTCCCCCCAGTCGCTCCCTCTCTTCCCCCCAGTCGCTCCCTCTCTTCCCCCCAGTCGCTCCCTCTCTTCCCCCCAGTCGCTCCCTCTCTTCCCCCCAGTCGCTCCCTCTCTTCCCCCCAGTCGCTCCCTCTCTTCCCCCCAGTCGCTCTCTCTCTTCCCCCCAGTCGCTCTCTCTCTTCCCCCCAGTCGCTCTCTCTCTTCCCCCCAGTCGCTCTCTCTCTTCCCCCCAGTCGCTCTCTCTCTTCCCCCCAGTCGCTCTCTCTCTCTCTCCTCCAGCAACAACATGCCCTCGAAAAAGCCTCGGCACCGCCGGGCACTCCAGCTAGTAATACAATAAAATGGTTATCTGGTCAACAGTACTATTCTTTCACTTGTGGAAACCAGGTTTGAATCCAGTTCAAATGGAAGAGATGAAGGACTCCTCTCTCTGCTAGCTGGAAGGTCTGTCACAGAATGAATTCAGGTAGTCTCAACCCAGCTCTTAATGAGCACAGAGCTGAATGTTCAAATCTGCCAACAATTTAGCAATATATGAGCAATCTCATTCAGACCATAAGGATGGCTGCTGTGAGAAACATGCGGTAACCCCATAGTCAATCTAAAATATGTAGCAGTCCAGGTTTTTCAAGTTCTCGTGGTGAGGGATGTTAGTGCTAAGGAACAGAAAGCATCCGTTTTCCATTGATGGTTACCCAGCGTTAGCATCATGCATTCCTCAGTCTGGTACTGCATGCCAAGATGTACAGAAAAACAACTTACACTGCACCCAAACCTGAAGCAGAACCTCAGAACAGATACTCCTGATCCATCAATGTGAAATTTTCAATTTCCTCCCACATGAATGCTGCACTCTCAGCTACTGATCAAAAAACAAATTCACTCATTTTTGGTCATAATCATGCAAAGCACCCTGAATGCTAACCTGTTTGACCTCAGCCTGTAGGTGCCTCAGCTGCACACACTGCTCTAAGTGCCGACGGTGCTGCTCTGCGGTGAGGTCCAGCTCCTGCTGCTTCTCATGAAGAAATTCTAGCAGGTCCTGCACACGAGTTGCCATGTCGACATCTCTGTCACAGGTTAACTCAACACCTAAAAGGTAACAGCAAATACCAAACTTAATTTATTTGATTTTTTTTTTAGTTCTTAAACATCTGCCCTCCCCTCCTCAAAGCACTGACTCCTTGCTTGGTTACAGTATCATTTAGGTTTCTAGTTTATTTACAAACTATTTAAATTGTTCTTTGACCAAGAGGAAGTGTTCATAGTCTAAAGACTTCTAGGTTTTTGATAACACCTTTGTAACCAGTGTTAAAAGGCTCACAAGAGCGACTTACCCTCTATTATTCGCTGATCCTGTTAAGAAGCAGTGTTACTGGCAATGTCCGTACTTCAGAATTACTATTTAATAAAAATTAGCTACTGTTCAGTTAAATATTGGGAAGCCCAGAACTATTATCTTCGATCCCCACCACAAACTCTGTTCCCTAGCCATCAACCCCATCCCTCTCCCTGGTCACTGTCTGAGGCTAAACCAGACTGTTCGCAGCCTTGGCATCTTATTTGACACTGAGCTGAGCTTCCAACCACAACCTCCCCATCACCAAAACCACCTACTTCCACCTCCGCAACATTGGCCATCTCCACCCTTTCCTCAGCTCATCTGCTGCTGAAACCCTCATCCATGCCTTTATTACTTCCAGACTTGACCATTTCAATGCTCCCCTGGTCAGCCTCCCACCTTGCACCCTCTGTAAATTTGAGCTCATCCAAACTTATAAGAGTGACCCCATGTCAACTATCCAATTGAAATCATTGGTCAATGTGGACACAATCTGGTCCCTTTATTATTTTATAGACCTCAATCAAATCATCTCTGAGTTTGCAGTTAAAAACACAATGAGTGGAGCATACCTGAGCCCTGTACTTCATTCACATACTGGAGTAACTCCTGCCCCTGGTGGATGACGTCAAAGGTCAAGTTGTTCATGGTTAGGGCTTTATCAGCGTGGTGCTGCAACCTCTGTTCAGCAAGGGTCAAATCCTCAGTATCAAAGTCATTCATCTGTTGAGACAGCTCATCATTCCAAGACTCGAGGTCTGAAATGATCTGAAAGAAGCAAGCCATCATAATTTATGGAAAACCATGCTGAACTGGTGCATTAACTTGAATGAAATTTCCATCTGGAAGGAACACGTCCAATGTGATGAACATCAATTCGTTACAGCTTAGCATCAAAAACGTAATACGGTCACACAGACACTGGTTTATATACAGTGTTAATATATAAGAATGTTACAAATAATAATGTTCTATATTGAAACAAACAGACTAATGAACACCGAGTTTCAATATACAACAATCTTTATGCAAAAAGAGAGGAAAGATGTACAATTAAACTCATTAAAAACATCAATTACTGCGGCATTCATTTATACACTTGCTCAGTCTCACAAGATAATCAAACCAAAATATAATATAATCTCAGTTCTCAGTTGAAACAGTTTCATTTAAATTACACTAACATTCATTTATGAAGGTCAACGTTAGGATCATCAGTCTTTTAACAAAAGCAGAATTTTCGAAGTAATCACTTCAATGTCAAGGTTTGGCTCTACGTTATTTAAAATATAAAAACGTCACCTTTTATAAACTACCGTAATTTCACAAAATAACCCTCACTTCAATAGAGCCATAAACTCAACTTTCAACTCTTTATATGTTTTTTTTTTAAAAACCCAAGTGTGGCCTGTATGAACATGCCCTCTGGCCTAAACTCTGCAGCATGAGATGCAGCTGGTCATATTTTTCCATTGGCTATCTAGTAACCCTGCAGTAAAACCAATTAGTTTGGGTCATATCCTTCCCTAGCATTTCTAACTAAATTAATTTAATGTACTACACAAACATATGGTTAAAAATAGAATTATGGGATTCGGAATCTAGGGATACAGAAAATAGTTGAAAACAAGGGGGGCCATTTTCAACCTTGCAGCCTAGGCGGTAACCTGAAGGAGCGGTTTGCCTGCCCATTGTAGTGTCCGCCTGATTTTCATTCCATTAAAATCAATAAAGGGTGAGCGATCTGCATCCCAGGTTACTGCTTAGGTGGCAAAGTCAAAAAATTAACCTCTAAATATCAAAAAGGAAAGTTATCCTAACGCCACTCTATGGATTATTTTGAATAATCCATCCTTCTCTACTGGTAATTCTATAAATGGACACTGACTGCTAATTCATATTAACACAGACTTACATGTAAATACTGATCCTCTCACCCTTACAGATGAACTTCACAATCACCTGTTTACACATACAAACACAGTCCAATCCATTTCCACGCTTACAAATCTTACCTGTGAACTGTAGGGAAATTGGAACTGGCCAACCTTCTGCAAAAAAAGTCACACTTATAACCCAGACACAGATGTAACCTAAATCACATCCAGACAAATTGACTGGTTCATTTTGCATAGCCTATGTCAGTTAATTTTGTGAAATTACGGTACTGTTCTGAAAGGCAGCACAGCTCAAATTACTCACCAACGGAGATTGATTTAAAAATGTTCTTGATTCTAGTTATTAGCATTACTTTAGCACATGCGCAGTAATTTTGATGTGTTAAATTGTTACTGTATTTCATTTTCCTTTCCAATTTTCTCCCTCCTCTGCTGAAAGTATCAACTCCTGCTGTGGTATAGTTCCTCACAAGCTAGGTGCCCTCCAGCATGTCACCCATTATCAGCATTCTTCATGTGTCAATATACAAAGTGAATGGTAGCAAACTATTTGACTGTAAAGGATATCACAGCTGAGCACAATTTTGGCCTCATCCAATTTCCAAACACATGTACTTTCTAGCAAAGGTCACCATTAGGAGTGAGAAGCTTGACTGATTTGGGGCATTAAAGCCAATTGTAATGCTCGACCAAGAATAGCTGACTTGGCATAAACCAGAAATTGAACCTGGGATTTTCTGGTCAGGATAGCTCGATATCACATCAGTGTCAGATTTACTTACTAAGCTACTGGGAGCATTACTTCATTTTGAATACTATTAAAAAAATTGC
The DNA here is from genome assembly GCF_052327205.1 of Somniosus microcephalus. Classification (NCBI taxonomy): domain Eukaryota; kingdom Metazoa; phylum Chordata; class Chondrichthyes; order Squaliformes; family Somniosidae; genus Somniosus; species Somniosus microcephalus. The sequence continues at coordinate 237,377,019 of NC_140991.1, read as the reverse complement.
CCTTTATTTACCATGCATTGCTATTGCTACTAGAAATATCATGCAATCTGTTCTCTTTTCCCTTGAATTTAGCAGACAAAGCTATAGTGATTGTTTGTTCTTATGCAGTTACAATGGGGGGTGGTAAAGAGAGAAGGGCGGGGCAAAGAAAAAGGTTGTGGGTAAAACAAGACACTGGCCATCTTCCCCTCAGAATAAGCCATTCACTGAGCAACTACCAGAAAGTAAAAGGTCCACAACCTGGATGACAAGGGATGATACATTGAGACAAAATACGTGACTCTCTTTCTCTATAAAGAAAAGAAAACTGGTTCCCTTTTCAAACTTTCTACTTGTTTGTTAGCGTGTCCTGATTTTTACTGGAGATTACGAATTTCACATCACTACATTTACATGTGTAATTCCAAATAAAATTGCTGGAAATGTGCAAAAAATCTAAAACTGTAAAATGTCTGGAAGGCAGTCGTGAAACAGAGTATTAAGTAATTTAGGAGTACATTAACCCGCAGCAATCTAGCGGAAATATGAACTTGACCACCAGATAAAAATCCATGCTGAAGATTCACTCTCATGAATGAAGAAAATGACTGGTTGTAATTTGATCACTCAGTTGCCTAGCAACAGTTCATTAGAGCCCTTAAAACAGTAATCATAGAAATTCAGCTTTTAAGAATCGGCATTGCAGATGTTATCTCATGAGTGTGAAGTGTTTTTTTTAATGGATTAAACCATACATCAACACATGCTCTCTCCAAGCATCCAGGCCAAGGAGCAACTTTATTGCGCTCATGAAAGATGAACTAATCCCTTCTGATCATTGCTGATCAACAGCTAACATTACAGGGCTACTGTCGCTTTTAAAGTGACAACTAATTAGTAAAAGCACATTATGATTGATCATGCCATTAATCAAAAAGTGTACCAACAAGGTTGGAACAATTCTTTTAAGTATCAATGGTTGCTGAATCCCTAAAAAACATTTATTATTGCCAGTGCTGGTTGTATGTAGAATAAGGACATGTCAAAAATCAGCTCTGGTAACAATACAGCTAAAATTTTAAAGATCAGAATATGTCTGCAGCTGGTTTCCCTGGTGTAAAGACATATCACTACAGTTTATTTCAAGGTGCAGGAAGACAGTTATTTAAGGGATAGGGACCAATGTTTACTGAATTTGGGTAAAGCCCTTAAAAAGGGACACCAGTGTCAAATCTCTAAGGATTCACATACAGGACTCCTTTACTTACTTGGGAGGCCAAACATATATACATGCTTTTAAAAAAAATCTACTTGTTTTTTGTATGCATTTATTGAGTCAGGCACAGAAGACACACATAGAGGTGGAACAGAAATAACAGAGAAGATGAGAATTGGTGTTGTTGATTGGTGCATAGGGGAGTGGAAATTCAACCAAGCTGGGAATTATTGGAGGCTAGAGAAACTTGGGGGGAGAAATCGAGTATAGTTCTGTTTGGGGCGCCAGCCTCGCCAGGGCGCTAAGTGTAGCGCCCCGGAAACATTCGCGCCCCCGCACCGGAAATTGAGTGGTTGCACCCCAAAGGGAAGCGCGGCACTACTGGAGGCGCCCCGCATCCCTCTTGGGGCGCTGCGAGTGAATATCGTGGCGCAACGTGCCGCAGCGCCACACGCTGCGGCACGTCGCACTGCGGTATTGCAGGCCTTCCTCCCCTTCTTAAAGGGGAGGGGCCTTGTGCAGCGTGATCTGGGGCCCAGCTGGGCCCCCGAGGATCAAGAGTGCAGGCAAAAGAGCCCGGCATTGAAGAGAAGTGCCGGGCTCTTGGAGCGCAGCCGGCACTCCGCGGGGGGGGGGGGGGGGGGGTACAGGCATTTGCTGGCAGGCGGCCAACAACAAAAATGGCCGCCCCGCACCTCGCCTTTAATTTGCGCCTCCCCGGCCACAGGTAGGCCCCCCTGAACCCGTCGGACATAGCGTCCGGTGGTAAATCAGGGGACACTGCCGAATATCGCGGCCGGGGCGTCAGCGGGGCGCTGCGCACACCGATGACGTCATCGGCAGTGGCGCAGCGCTAATGGTTAGCGCCACCATTAACGTCCCGCGGAATTTAGCAGGAGGTGTGGGCAGTACCGCGCCCGGGCGCCAGTTGGCTTGCGACCCACTTAGCACCCTCTTAAGGCGCTAATGGGTGGCGCAACCAACTGAATTTCTCCCCCTTGGACTTTTTAACCTCGGAGAAAATTTTGGCAAGCTAAATGCTAACTAAGAGTAAAGATAGATCGGGGATAAAGGAAGCACAATAAGAGAAACTATGCTTACATGCATCTTACACATAATAGGATCAAGAGTTGGGAGTCTGACAGCTGGAAGTGATAGGCAAAATCAGAAAAATGGAAAGGAAGAAAAAAAGACTTGGATTTATATAGCACCTTTCACAACTTCAGGACATTCCAAAGCGCTTTACAGACAAATAAGTACTTTTGAAGTGCAGTCACTGTTGTAATGTCGAAATTTGCACATAGCAAGCTCCCACAAACAGCAATGTGATAATGATCAGATAATGTTTTTTGTGATGCTGATTGAGGGATAAATATTGGCCTGAACACTGGGGATAAATCCCCTGCTCTTCTTCGAAATAGTGCCATGGGATTTTTTACATCCACCTGAGAGAGCAGACGAGGCTTCATCCAATGAGGGCACCTCTGACAGTGCAGCACTTCCTCAGCACTGCACTGGAGTGTCTGCCTGGATTTTTGTGCTCAACTCTCTGGAGTGGGAGTTGAACCCACAACCTTCTGATCAGAGGTGAGAGTGCTACCAACGGAGCCACGGCTGACAACCTGTTTTGATCTCTCTATCCTTTTTAAAGCAGTATTATTTGATTCAAAAGTTAAAATTTCAAATATTTTCCATATGAGCAAAGATTGGATTTGTTTTTATTAAATATTTATTTTTTTCAACCTGAAGGTAAAGAAATCAATATTTCCACTGAGTTTAGCAACTACAGTGACATCGACACTGCATATTGTCACACTAGTTGCCAGCACCATGATTCAGAGACACTATAATCACAAGTTTCCATTTATTATAACTTTTAATGTGATGTTAACAAGTGACAATATGTGTGAAGAAATCAACAGGATTTCACCCCAAAATTGACACTCAACTTAATATTCAGGATTAATCACTTTGCAATAAAATCAACTCAAAATAAGTCAAGTACTTTGAGGTGACTGTGATTGCAATCTTGTTGAGCTTTTGATCACTAGGTTATTTAAAGGGATCTGTGAGAACTTTATCTGATTGGTGTGATAAGATAGTGACAACGGTGCAACCTGCCAGTACTCTGCCAAAATGCTACAAGGACATGGGTGTGTGAGACTACCTGCCTCGTAGTTTAGGAGATGACATGCACAGCAGAGTAAATGCAACGTACTTTCCCACAAAGAAGGAAGGACAAAACCAAAGATAGCAGCATGGGAATATTTTCCCCAAGAATTACTGAGATCAATGAGTTAAAGCAGATGTTTAAGCAAACCTATATTTTCTGCTATGTGACACCTACATCTATTGCATCCCGCTCAAATACTCGGAGCTGAAGAAAGAGATCCAGCTTGATCTTGCGCTCCTGAAAAAGATCTTCCATCTGAGCCTGGGCTTCATCCAGCTGCTGAAGAACACTCTCTATGTGATTAATGGAGCTGTTGTGTGGAGTCTTGTTACTTGAAATGGCAGAATCCCTAATAAGAAGATATGACAGTAAGGTAACTGTAACAAGTAGTAACACAATGACTGAATTCCTGGTATGTTCTGCAAGCAAAACTCTTTAAATCCTTTGAAGTTGTTACTTAGAAGTCTGGTTGAATTTTCCATTTAGCACCCTACTGTACTGTTGGTAAGATGTAAATACAGTAATCCTATTTCAAATGAAAGTGCACTGTAACTTCTAAAGAAAAATACTGTTTGTTAATGAGAAGTGAATTATCTGAGACAGCTAGCTTCTTCTGATCAGGAATGACAAAGTCAAATGCAGAGTCAAATTCCCTCAACTCTGCCCCAATTATGTGCCTCGACCCTAACCTTAGAAGAGCACCCTCAATTGCATCATTGTGCCATTTTTCAATTTCACACATCAGCTGTCCTATAACTAAGTGAGATTGCCAACTTAGTGCAAAATTAGGGGCAGTACAGTTCTGGGCCCACGCCTATAAAGAACTGGATTGATACTGTCCAAACTCATTGCATGCATGACTCTCAGAGCCATGGGCCACTGATTTAAAGTGAATTAAGTCAAATTCCATTGTTATTACATAGGATTCTGGGATTTTTTTACCAGTGTTTTAACCCAGAGGCACACTGTGGTGCCATTATTGCTACACTGGCTGAGAACTAACTCAACACAGACCAGAATCCATAAATAATATTGCTTCATTTGATGGTATTTTTAAAATGGAAAGCATGCGCTCCTTCAAATCGTGTCTGGGTAACCTTGTATAGTAGTGGTACATGTTGTGTATGTGCCTTTAAGAGAAGAACTGATTCTGTACTGCAGTACCGGCAGTGACCACCCCTGTATATAAAGCCATAGCAGGCTTCTGTATTTCAGTCTTAAGTTACCCTCTGTTCAGCTGCAAGCACAAGCAGAGGGAGCAGCCAGACTTTGGAGAGTGGATTAAAGTGGTGGTCCCCTGACCAGGAAGAGGAGGAGAACGTTGGACCACCACCACCAACTCCACCATCATTACATCAACTGAGGTGCCTGGAGAGAGAGGACAGAGGAGGAGAAGGAGAAAGGAGGCCTACATCAACATCAACCAGGGGAGAGGCCTTTCTATCACTGCCTCCCCAATTTGGCCTCCACTTCAGGAGAGGGAGAGAGGGGAGAGAAACCAACTGCTTGAAAGGAGGGAAGAAAACTTCATCCGGAACATCTACAGGTGGGTGTTATTTGGGGCACTCTCCCAAGACTTTGTATTTTAGGTGGGGGGAGAAAAGAAGAAGCAAGGCCGGATCATCAAGGGGTGTAGTGTGTGTGTGTGTGTGCTCTTGTTAAAAGCTAGGCCACACACACCACTAATTAGCATCCCTTCTATTGCCTGCCCTGGGAGAGCTTGGAGCTGCCCAAGGTGAAGTCCTTAATTTAATTTAATTACATCGTTAAGACCTGTTGCAGGACTAAGCCTGGGCTTCTCCAGCTTTTCCAGGTGAAGACGTCTTCTCCCCCTGCCAGAAGACCACCATCACCAAAGACTTTTTCCATCGGAGAGTGCAACCCTGCCTACACCCACCCACGATCCTGAGTGGCAACACTGCCCTTTGCGGCCTCCCTCCTTCCCACCCCCCCACCTCTCTCTCTCTCTTTGTCTCTCTCTGCCTGTCTTTCTAAGGCACCTTAGTTTCATCTATTTTATTAATTGCCAATTGAGCAGAGGGGCGAGGGCTCCTCTCCCAATTTAAATCAATAAGGAGAGAGGTGTGTCCTCATTTTAATCAGCTCCCTCTGCTCAATAGAGGACAAAAAAAAATATATATATATATATACACCGAGGCCATTAACACCTTCAGGCCTGTGACTTGGGGTGAGTGTAGCCCTTAAAAAAAAAAGCACCCCAGAATGGCGACTGCATCTTCGCCGGTGGCGGGGCCAGCCGGGACCTATGCGAGAGTGGTAGCCACAGCCACAGCTGCTCCCGCTGTTCCTGCTGCCCCGTCACCTTTTCGATTAATAACGAAAAAGCTTGGGGTGAAGAGCTACACTCACCCCACTATGACCATCGAGGCCTGCGTCAAGGCCATGGCTGGGGTTGTCGGCCCCTCAGCCATCGTCGCGGCCTCGAAAATGTATGGGAAGGCTGTGTTCTTCCTGGGGTCGGAGCGGGCGGTGTCCCTGGCTGTCGCCAAGGGGCTCACCGTGGGCGGGACCTTCCTGCCGGTGGATCCTCTCGAGGCCACCGCGCAGAGGATCATTATTTCCAACGTCCCGCCCTATGTTCCTGGTGAGCTCCTCCTTCCCCATTTGCGACAACTTGGGGAGGTGAGGTCGGGGATCACGCCCATCCCGCTCGGCTTCCGGGAGGCCAGCCTTCGCCACGTCTTCTCCTTCCGGCGCCAGCTGTTTATCCAGCTGGCGCGGGAGGAGGACACTGAAGGGGCGTTCGTCGTCCTCCACGAGGGGACCGCCTACCGCGCCTTTTGGACGTCGGACGGTGTGAGGTGCCATGCCTGCAGGGAGGTGGGGCACATCAGGAGGAACTGCCCTGCCTCCAAGGCCGCCGGATCATCTCGTGCGGCCGAGGCTGGCGCCGCCGCCCTTCCCCCCGGATCTGCCCGCGCGTCAAGTACGTCTGATGCGCGGTTGACGTCGGGGGCCGATGCCACCAAGGCCTCCGGCGGGGGGGAGGGAGCGTGTCCGGCCGGAAAGGCGGCGCGGGGAGAAAAGAAGCACCTTGGGGCAGGCCCCCCCGTGGATGGTGAGCCCTTGCCCCTTGAGCCCCTTACACCCGCGCTCCTCGCGGAGTTGATCAGGGCAGATGTGAGCGGGAGGGGCCCCGTGCCCGAGCCTGTGGCCGCAACCGCCGCAGCGGTAATGCCAATACCTGCGGCCGGGCTCGGGCCCGAGGAACCCGACAAACCTGCTCCGCCGGAGGGAGTCGAGGAGGAGGCCTTTGCAGACATGGAGGTCTCCCTCGCTCCCTCCGTGCTAAAAAGAAGGCGCGACCCCCTGGATGAGGAGGAGGACCGGGAGGAGGAAGGTCCCTCCGAGCAGGGGGAGTCGTCGCCCGCCGCGGGTACTGCGCCCCCCCAGCGCTGTCGTCATCACCAGCGATCGGCAGGGGTCGCCTGTCCCTCGGGAGGCTGAGGCAGATGTGTCTGTCCAGCACGTGCCTCCCGGGGATGGGGATGAGACCCTGCCCGTGGGGGGGGTTGCGGAACAACCCGCGGCAGTAATTGAAGTTGACCTTTTATCGGTGTCGTTACCCCTCGCCGGGTCGGGCAGCCTGGGGGCTGGGTCGGGCGAGCTCGAGGATAATGAGCTCGCCCAATGCGACCCGGACGTCTCCCAGGGGATGCTCGTCCTGGTAGAGCTTTTAATTCAAAACCCCCCGTCCGCTGGGTCGGAGGTTGGTGGCGGGGAGGAGGATGGCCCCCTGGCTGCGTCTCTGGTGCCGGACGTACTGGAGGAGCTGGAAATTGTTCTCTTCCCCGGTTTCTCCGGTCGTTCCGGCGTCTGAGGCGGAGGGGAGCTCTGAACCGCCGCCGTCTTCTGGCCCGGCACCCCTAGAGGAGCCCAGGGAGAAATCCTCTGCCGCCGATCCTGGGGGTGGGATCCGGGCGGAGGCGGGGCTGGCTGGCGCGGCCGAGTCGTTCGCTTCGCACTGCGCGGCGGACGGGTCGGCCGCTGGTGACGACCCCCTGGAGGAGGATGGGGACTCGGTGATGGGCACGGAGGACGATTCGGACTCCAGCGCCGACGTGGCGATGGATGACCTCGTGCCCCTTGCCGAGTCTCCCTCATTTCCGTAAGGGAACTCCGGGATTTTATGGCCACGTGCCTGGGTCAGCGCAATAAGGTCCGGCTGGCCCTCGACAGGTGGTCGGAGCTGGCGCTGCTCATTGATTCCGTCCGCGCCGCCGTTAAGATCTTGGGCGCGGACGAGGGTGTGAACCCGCTCGAGCTGCGTCGGCTCACAACGTTTCTCACTGGGCTGCTGAGGAAGTGGCGGCGGACCAGCGGCTGCGCTTCCTCGCCCCGTTAGGTGTAGGTAGAGGTTGCACTATGCTTCTGACATGAAGATAACCATAGCCAGCCTCAACATCAACGGCAGCAGGGAGGCGCGCCGCAGATTCAATAACTTCTCGGTCCTTCGGGACGGGAAGTATGCGGTGTGCTTCCTGCAAGAAACCCACACCGTTCCGGGAGACGAAGCCACGTGGCTCCTGGAGTGGCAAGGAGGGGTCAGCATGAGTCACCTCTCCAACAATTCCAGCGGGGTGGCTATCTTGCTGGCCCCGCATTTTCAGCCGGAGATCTTGGGGGTCAAGGAGCACGTGCCGGGCCGCTTGCTCCATGTCACTGTTCGCCTGGGGGGCGTGCCGCTCCATCTAGTGAACGTGTACGCCCCTCAGACCAGTGCGCAGCAAGTGCGCTTCTTCGAAGAAGTGTCCGCTCTCTTGGGCTCCATCGACGTGGGCGAGTGCGTCATCCTCGGGGGGGATTTTAACTGCACCCTCGAGGCGAGGGACCGTTCGGGTCCCCCGCGAAGCCCGGCGGCGATGGAGAAGTTGAGGGACCTGGTTGGGTCCTTCGACTTGGTGGACGTCTGGCGAAATCTCCACCCTGACTCCAGCGCCTTCACTAGCGTGAGGTCTGGGGGAGGAAGGTCCAGAATCGACCGCCTCTACATTTCCCGGGCGTTCGTCTCCTGCGTTCCGGCAGCTTCCATGCGGCCGGTGCCGTGCACGGACCACCACCTGGTGTGGGCGGAGCTCGCTCCGCTGCGCGCGCGGGGGGGGTCCGTGTACTGGCATTTTAACAACCTGCTGCTGGAGGACGCACGGTTCCGGGATTCGTTTCGTCGATTCTGGGCCGACTGGAGAAGGAAGCAGGGGGGCTTCCCCTCCTTGAGGCTATGGTGGGATGTGGGCAAGGCTCACATCCGTCTCTTCTGTCAGGAGTACGCGAAGGGGTCGACCAAGAGGCGGGAGGCCCGGGTCGGGCGGTTGGAGAAGGAGGTGCTCGACCTGGAGTCCCGTCTCGGTCAGGTCGTCGAGGACCCGGCCCTGCGGAAGGTGTACGAAGAGAAGAAGGGCGCGCTGAAGGACCTGCAGCTCGTCGGGTCCCGAGGCGCGTACGTGAGGTCGCGGATCCAGCTCCTGCGGGACCTGGACCGCGGCTCCCCCTTCTTCTACTCGCTGGAAAAAAGACGGGGGGTCCGTAAGCAGCTCTTGGGGCTGCTGGCCGACGACGGATCTCTGGTCTCGGATCCGGAGGGAATCAGCGCGGAGACCCGCGCCTATTACGGGGCTCTGTTCTCTCCGGATCTGTCCAGCGAGGATGCGCGCAGAGTTTTGTGGGAGGACCTGACGAAGGTTGGCCCGGAGGGCGCCGAAAAATTGGACGCTCCGCTAAGTCTGGCGGAGCTGACCGGCGCCCTCCGCCAGCTCTCTAGGGGAAAGTCCCCGGGGCTGGACGGGCTGACCGTGGAGTTCCACAGGGCGTTCTGGGACGTCTTGGGGGGCGACTACGCGCGGGTCCTGGGGGAAAGTTTGGCGACCGGGGAGATGCCCCTCTCTTGGCGCAGGGCGGTCATTGTCCTGCTGCCTAAGAAGGGCGATCTCCGCCTCCTTAAGAACTGGCGCCCGGTCTCCCTCCTCAGCACGGACTATAAAATCTTTGCCAGGGCCATGTCTGCTCGCCTTGGCACCGTGCTGGCCCACATGATCCACCCCGACCAGTCCTACACGGTCCCGGGCCGGACCATCCACGATAACATCCATCTGGTCCGGGACCTGGTCCACCACTCCCAGAGGGCTGGTCTGTCGGTCGCCTTCCTTTCCCTGGATCAGGAGAAGGCGTTCGACAGGGTGGATCACGAGTATCTCTTCGGGACTCTGCGCGCATTCGGGTTCGGGACGCATTTCGTCGCCCGGATCCGACTTCTGTACGCCGCCGCGGAGTGTCTGATTAAAGTTAACGGGTCCTTGACGGCGCCCCTTCGCTTCGGGAGGGGGGTGCGTCAGGGATGCCCCATGTCCGGTCAGTTATATGCCATTTGCGTGGAGCCTTTCCTGCGCCTCTTGCGGAAGAGGTTGACGGGACTGGCTCTGCAAGGGCCGGGCGTGGAGGTGGTCCTCTCGGCTTACGCCGATGACGTGCTCCTCACGGTCACGGATCCCGCTGACCTGCGGAGGATGCGGGAATGCCAGCAGATTTACTCGGACGCATCCTCCGCCAAGATCAACTGGGAGAAATGTTCCGGACTCCTGGTGGGTCAGTGGCGGGTGGACTCCCTGCCGGAGGAGTTCAGGCCTTTCGCCTGGAGCACCACGCACCTCCTCTATTTGGGAGTCTACCTTAGCCCTGCCGAGGACGCTTGGCCGGCGAACTGGCAAGAGCTGGAGGCCAAAGTCACCGCTCGCCTAGGACGCTGGACAGGACTGCTCCGAGTGTTGTCCTACAGGGGTCGAGCGCTGGTCATAAACCAGCTGGTGGCCGCCATGTTGTGGTACCGGTTGGTCACTTTGATCCCTCCCCCTGCGTTTGTCGCCAAGATTCAGAAGAAGCTCATCGACTTCTTCTGGGACAAAAGGAAGCACTGGGTCTCTGCCGCGGTTCTGTGTCTCCCGCTTAGGGAGGGCGGTCAGGCGCTGGTGTGCCTTCGCACCCAGGCTGCGACTTTCCATCTTCAGACGCTGCAGAGATACCTGTACGTCGAGAATCCTCCGAGATGGTGTGCGCTGGCGACGTTTTTCTTCCGCCAGCTGCATGGCCTCAATTACGACACGCAGCTCCTGTTTGCGAAAGTGGGCAGCAGGCGTGCCGGCCTGCGGGAGCTGCCTGTCTTCTACCAGGAACTACTATGGGTTTGGAACTACGTCGCTTCCAGGCGGAGCTCTCCCCCGTCAGGAGCGGCGGCTCTCCTTCGGGAGCCGCTGCTCAGGAATCCGCACCTCCACGAACACGGGTTCGGGCGGCTGGCGGAGGGTAGGGCTGTGGCTGGCAAGGTGACCAGAGTCGGGGACCTGCTCGATGGCGGAGGAGCGGGCTGGATGGCGCCGGAGGAGCTGGCGCGGCGCCTGTCCTGGGCCAACGTCCAGCTCGCGGTCGAAACCATCGAATCGGTAAAAGCGGCACTGGGCCCCGACTCCACTAGGTGTATCGAGGCGGCTCAAGCACGTGGGGCGATCCCGTCCGAGCTTACCCCCGTTCGGACGGAATTCCTCATCGGCGCCCGGCCCCGAAACTCCCCTCGGGAACTGGCGCCTCACAACTTGAGCCGTCTCGAGGAAATACCCTCCGTGCCTTTTCATTCCGCGCGGAGGGGTTTCCTGTACGGGCTGCTCCTGCACACTCTCCACTTTGCCATCTTCGTCTACCGTCCGGACACGCCTTGGCGTGGCGTTTTGCCGACCGGCGGTAGCGGAGGTCCCCAATGGAGGGCTCTCTATGCGGGAGTCCTCCCTTGTTCCATCGGGGACTTGGACTGGAGGGTGTTGCATGGAGCGGTCCCGTGCAATAAGGTTTTAAGTAGGTTCACGGACTCCCAGGCCGCCTGCATTTTTTGCGGCCTGGAGGAGTCCGTGTTTCACGTTTATATGGATTGTGAGAGGTTGCAGCCCCTCTTTCACTACTTGAAGGGGCTGCTCCTCGATTTTTGGTTGCACTTCAGTCCCACGCTATTGATCTACGGTCACCCGGTGCGGAGGGGAGCGGACAGGTTGGAGGACCTCCTTGTGGGCCTGCTCCTGGGCCTGGCTAAAAGAGCCATCAATTGGTCCAGGCCGCGGGCGGTCGAGGGGGTCGTCCAGCCGGATTGCCTGCATCTCTTCCGCGGCCATGTTCGCGCCCGGGTGGCCCTGGAGATGCAGCACGCGGTGTCCGCCGGTGCGCTTGAGTATTTCCGTGACCGGTGGGCGCCGCGGGGACTGGAGTGCATCATCAACACGGAAAACCAAATTTTAATTTGATTTGTTAAGCTTTAGTTGAACTTTTGTTTATTTACAGTCGAATTGGTTTTTTTTGGGTCCAAATAAAAGAGTACCCTCTGTTCAAGTAAATACCTGTTTTATTGTTCTCCTGCAGTCCGTGTATTATTTATACTCGGACATTACACTGGCGACGGGCAGGTTCGAACTCACCTGCAGTACTGCATCACCTCATGGGGATCTTTTCCCTGAAGAGAAGCTTCTTGGAGGTCGAAGTCAGAACGGCGGGCGTCGACCGCGGGCAACCAGCCAGGGATCCATCGGAGAGTTGCAGGGGAGGCTGTGGAGAGCTGGGCCTGGCTCCCCAGTCGAGGTGTTCCAGCAAGTCGTGCTGGAAGCAGGTAGTGCGCTGACCCTTCCAGACTGCGGTGGGCTCGGGCTCGATCGAGCGGCTCTGCAAAGGGGCCGTGCAGCTTTGTCGGGAGAGAGGGTGGAGCGCACAGGGCGCAGTCGGTGCTCAAGAACAGGGCAGCGTGGAGAGGATAGAACGCGGGGAAGGAAAAGTGATACGCGCCAAAGCCGCAGGTCGCCGCCATTACCCTGTAGAACGCTAGGAGCAGCGTGGAAGCAAGGGGAAGAAGGAAAAGCACGGGAGGCGCCATTTTATTATATTGGGGAAGAAGGAAAAGCGCGGGAGGTGCCATTTTATTCCATTGGGGAAGAAGAAAAAGCGCGGGAGGCGCCATTTTAAATCACTCAAGATGCCGAAGAGTGGCAGTATCACTGCTTTCGACAATGAGGTAGAAGACTGGACCATGTATGTGGAAAGAATTGAAGTGTACTGCAAGGCAAATGAGGTGGCCGATGGAATCGGTATTATTAAATTTGATGGGCGCGAGAACGTACGGCCTATTGCGGAATTTAATTACCCCAGCTAAACCAATGGAGAAAAGTTTTGAAGAGATTGTTAATATCTTACAGGAACACCTAAACCCTACACCACTGCTGATAGCAGAAAGATTCAAGTTCCATAAAAGAAACCAGCACAAAGATGAGAGCAATGCTGACTATCTTACGGAACTACGCAAGTTATCGAAGCACTGCCAGTTTGGAGCAGGACTGGCAGACACCTTGCGGGATAAGTTTGTCTGCGGTCTCCAGAGTGAAGGAACCCAGAAATGACTACTTTCGGAAAAGGACCTGACGCTAGAACAGGCTTTCAGCGTGGCAGTATCCTACGAAGCAGCAGCACGGGGAGCTGCGGAAATACAACAGAAACCACAGGAATACAGCGCTAACGAAATGGCGTATGGAGCAGAAAAGTGCTATCGCTGCGGCAGAACAACCCATGATCAGAAGGACTGCTGGGTTAAGGACAAAGTATGCAGGCAATGTGGGAAAATGGGACACATAGCAAGAGTCTGCAGGTCGGGAAAGAAAACCAACACTACAAGAACTACTAAGGAAAAGTACAAGAAAGTAAAGAAATTGACAGACAGTAGTTCGGAAGATCAGGAGAGTGATGAGGACTCCGGGAGCAGGAGATTAAGTTGTCTAAAGTTACACAACGTGATCGCAAAGGAGGATCACCAAACCATTTGGGTCACCCTCATGATAGCAGGGTCCCCAGTAAAGATGGAATTGGACACAGGATCAGCCCTAACTGTCATGAATCGACGAGACTATGAGCGGCTATTCTCACACATACCCTTGAAGGACACGTCCATTGTATTGAAGACATACACGGGGCAAAAAGTCTACCCCAGAGGAAAAATAAGGGTGCCAGTTGAATACAACGGCAAGGAAACACAGAAACTGTATCTATATATACTACCAGATGGAGGACCACCATTATTGGGACCTGAATGGATCCGAAAAATACAATTGGATTGGCATTCCATTCAGGCGCTAACTGTGACTGATAAAAAGGATGATGGCGTCACACCTGGATGACTGTCAAAAATTCTAACTGACGCGAAAGAGGTGTTCCAACAAGGACTTGGGACTCTAAAAGGAGTAACGGCAATGATAAAAATCGAAGATAATGCAAACCCAAAATTTTTTAAGGCCAGACCGGTACCTTATGCGATCCGCCCAGCCGTTGAAGCAGAACTGGAGAGTCTGGAGCGTTCGGGTGTGCTGTCCAAGGTGGACTGGAGCGAGTGGGCCACACCCATCGTTCCTGTAATGAAGAAATCATTGAGCAGCACGCCTGGTGAACCGAAGAAGGTTCGCATCTGTGGGGACTTCAAGGTAACTGTGAACCCAGTCCTGCACACAGTACAATATCCACTTCCACGGATAGAAGATATTTTCGCCTCACTATCTGGAGGGAAACGCTTTACAAAGATTGATCTGGCCCAAGCGTATCTACAAATGGAGGTGGAAGAAGCGTCTAGGAAATACCTCACGATAAACACTCACAAAGGCCTTTACCAGTACAATCGACTGGTATTCGGGGTAGCATCAGCCCCGGCTATTTGGCAGAGGGCGATGGAACAAGTCCTGCAAGGGATCCTGGGGACCCAGTGTTATTTGGACGACATCCTGGTTACGGGCGAAAATGACAGTGAACACCTTGCCAACCTGGAGCAGGTGCTCACAAGATTACAGGAATATGGGCTACGAGCCAACCGCCCCAAATGCGAGTTCTTCAGGAGACAAATCTCGTATTGTGGCCACATGATTGATGAGGAAGGGTTGCATAAGTCACCGGACAATTGAGGCTGTAGTCAAGGCTCCAGCACCGGAAAATGTGTCGCAACTGAGGTCGTTCCTCGGGTTGGTGAACTACTACCATAAGTTCTTGCCGAATTTATCCACAATTCTGCACCCACTGAACGCCCTACTGCAAACTGGAGTAACATGGAAATGGAGTGATGAGTGTAAGCGTGCCTTTCAGAAATGTAAATGCCTAATCACTTCAAAAGAAGTATTGGCCCACTACAATCCAACACTACCGATTCGGTTAGCATGTGATGCGTCTCCCTACGGCATCGGAGCGGTGCTGTCACACAAATTCCCTGACGGTTCAGAGTGGCCAATAGCCTTTGCGTCGCGCTCGTTAACCTCAGCCGAGCGTAACTACGCCCAGATTGACAGGGAGGCCCTCAGCCTGGTGTGGAGGGTGAAGAAGTTCAATCACTATCTGCACGGGCAGAAATTCACCCTACTGACTGATCATCAGCCCCTGGTCTCCATTTTTAACCCAAAGAAGGGCGTTCCGGTGATGACGGCGCAACGGCTGCAAAGATGGTCACTTTTTCTAGGGGCACATCAGTACGACATAGAGTACAAGGGTACGAAACAGCATGGAAACACTGATGGGTTGTCGCGCCTACCGTTGCCTATGGTAGAGGAAGCACCTGCAGTGGACCCTGTTGAGATATTCCATGCGACCATAGTCGAATGTCTACCTGTTACAAACTCAAGTATGAAGAAGGAAACCCGAAATGACCCGACACTCTCTCGGGTCTATGATTTGACGGTGAAGGGATGGCCAGCACATGGCGACTCACTGTTGCCAGCATTCTCGCCAAGGAGAGAACAGCTGTCAGTGTGCCGGGGGACCTTGATGTGTGGATCCCGAGTGGTAATTCCACCCAAGTTGAGAGATAGAGTGCTCAATGAGCTTCATGAGGGTCATCTGGGAGGGGTAAAAATGAAGAGCCTAGCCAGGGCGTTTGTGTGGTGGCCGGGAATCGATAAAGAAATCGAGGATATGACCAAGAGATGCACAGGATGCCAGAAGGTCCAAAACGCTCCACCACAGGCCTCGCTACATCCATGGGACTGGCCCTCATCTCCATGGCAATGGGTACACATTGATTTTGCTGGTCCATTTATGGACTCAATGTTCCTAATCGCTGTGGTTCGAAATGGCCAGAGGTCATCAAGATGTCCTCCACCACCACGGAGAAGACTATTGCAGTCCTGCGGACCATCTTCGCCAGGAATGGCTTGCCAGAACAGATTTGCTCTGACAATGGGCCACAGTTTGTGTCCGAGGATTTCCGGAGGTTTCTGAGGAATAATGGGGTGAAACATTACACATCTGCCCCATATCATCCAGCCACAAATGGATTGGCTGAGAGGTTTGTTCAGACCTTTAAAAAGGCCATCAAGGCAATGACGACATACCACTACAACACAAGGTGGATAATTTCTTGTTTGCTTACCGGAATGCGACACATGCAGTCACCAACCAAGCTCCAGCCGTAATGTTCTTCAACCGAAGGCTAAGATGGCGCCTGGATTTGCTCAAACCAAACATAAGACGAGATGTTGAGGATAAGCAATTCCAGCACATAAATGAGAAGCCAACCAGGGGCTTCAAGATAGGGCAACCAGTCTTGGCCCGCGACTACCGAACAGAAAAATGGCAGCCAGGAACGTTACGCACAGAGCAGGGACCACTGATGTACACAGTGGACGTTGGAGAGAGCATCGTGAGACGCCATGCTGACCAGATTCTAGAGTCACAGGAACAAGCCAAACCCATACCACGAGCAGGTGCACCTGGTAATCAACCCGAAGTACAGATTGCGTCTACCTCAGAAGCAGTGGTATTGGAAGCTGACGAACCAACCAATGACAATGAGCCAGAATCAACTCCGCCGCAAGAACAGGATACTCGAGAAAGGCGCTATCCAGTCAGGATCAGGAAGCCTCCTCAAAGACTGAACTTATAAATGATTATTTCAGTTGATGTATATAGTACAGAGAAAATTGTAATTGTAATTAGTTATTATTTAGTTGTTAAATGAATGTTATGTACTGTTTATCTAAAAGGGGAGGAATTGTTGTGTATGTGCCTTTAAGAGAAGAACTGATTCTATACTGCAGTACCGGCAGTGACCACCCCTGTATATAAAGCCATAGCAGGCTTCTGTATTTCAGTCTTAAGTTACCCTCTGTTCAAGTAAATACCTGTTTTATTGTTCTCCTGCAGTCCGTGTATTATTTATACTCGGACATTACAGTAGAGATGTGAAAAAACAAATCCCTCATGTGCTTGAACATGGAAGGCATGATGTGAAGGAGAGCAGGCTTCCCATTTCAAAAGCAGTGAAAAGGAACAACGTTCTTGATGGAATTATTATTCATGAAGTATACCAGCCAGTCCTGATTAAGAAAAGTTCATGTTGCTACTTTTGCTACAAATTTTAACAAAGAAAAGTATGTCATACTTTAGCTGCATATTGTGTAACTGTGGCATCACACACAATTAACCTGCCCATGAAACCTCTTACTGAACACAGGATTTATTTCATGCAATAATTTATTCCATATTCTCATGTGTGACAATTTAACTCTGCCATCAAGTTCGTTAGCATGGTCTTTCATAGATCAGAGGGAACAGTGACTAAAAACTGGAATTAAATCAAAGGATTCAGATGATCAGATCACATCTCAGACTAAATGCATGAAAGGCCTGCTTTACTGTAGCCATCTAGATCCCCAAATCTGATGACTGCCTTTAACTTTCTTCAAGTTTTTATAGTTATTTTAAATTGAGAGAAAGACACAGGCCTAGAAATTCAGTCGCGTTTGCGCCCACTTATTGGCTATAAAGTGGTTTGCGCCTGAAGTTTTTTATCGCCCGAAATTCAGATGGACCCTAACATCGGCGTTAGCCGGTAGCGCCGTGCCGGCACCGATGACGTCATCGGTGTGCGCAGCACCCCGGTTGCAATGCTATTCCGGCCCGATGGCCAAATTCAGTTGCGGCCGCCTCGCCCGTGGCAGCCGCAAACAGCGTTTATGAAACGGGGTTTTGCAACTCCGAAAGGCCGGCGCATAAAGGTGGAGCGGCGGCCGGCCGCTTTCCCGGCGGCCGCCTGCCCGCACCTCCCTCCCCGGACTCCTGCACCACCCCCCCGCGGCATTGATGTCTGAGTCCCGCGAGCCCAGCACTTCTCCGTGGTGCCGGGCTCATTTGCCGGGGGAATCCACCGGTGATCTGACGGCTGCAGGCAGCTCCTCCTTAAGAGAAGGAGGAGGCCTGCAGTACCCCAGCCTGCCGCACCGCATCGGGTGCCGCAGCAGGAGCTGGACGCCTGAAAGTGACATTCATCGCCCCTAGCGAGGTGGCCAAACCCTGCAATAGCGCCCGCCGCCGTCTTGGCCCGTCGCAACTGAATTTTAGGCGGGCGCTACGGGAATCCTGGCGGGCGCAAAATTTCGGGCGCAAAAGACCTGGCGGGGCCATACCGAATTTCTAGGCCACAGTCTTTAAAATTTATTTTTGAGAAAAATGCATTCCCTCTCCCCTTATTAAAATTAGAACAAAAATATGCTGGAAATACACAACAGCTCCATCAGCATTTATAAAGAGAAGTGCCAGGATCTATTGGGTCTTTCCAGCATTTTCTATTTTTATTTCAAGTTTCCAGTATTTGTACTTTATTTCTTTTTAGCCCCCATTTCATTCATCTCTGCACGCCATGCACCTTTCATAGCATAAACTCACAGCTGAGTGTAGAAGTAAACACTAGCGGAGAGACCTATGGGAATATGTGCAAGAGTAGACTGGGGTGACTGATTTTCTCTCATGAAAGGAAGGACCTGACTCCTGGTCTGCATGTATCCCCAGTTGAGTTTGACGAGATATATATTTTTCAGATAGCACATACTTCCTGTAACTGTCAGACTTAACTTCCTGTAACATTTTCTCCATCACACTTTGTGGATAACATCCCCACTATTATAAAACAGTGTATCCAATGCCATATATATAAAATTATGTTGTTCATTTGATTTTGTGGCTTTGCTCTACAAGGTCCTTTATTATGCTGATAGTTAACACTCATCTTGCACTGCTGAAAGAGGATGACATTTATACTAAATGATCACTAATATTACTTAAGTAATATAAGTTTATCAAAAAATTATTTGAGCTTTATTACAAATTTCTTTTACATCCCGTACAGAAGGTTATAGGCTTTAAGGCATCCCAATGAGAAAAAAAGAGAATACATCATTCTTCAACTATATTTTTCACCCAAATGCTGCAGTTCAGTCTCAAAAATATACTGTACTTAACTTCCGCAATAAGCTGCATTTTCACTGTTGCTTATTTAGTTCAGATTCTGGGAGATTGCTATCTGACCCAACTCCCCAAGTTTACACAGCTTTTACAGCTCCCTTATCCCAGTGACAAAAACGTAAGCCTGGTTTTTTGTCCATCTATAATCCTGCCACCAAGATAAGAGAGGGGGATTTAGTTGTGCAAATGGACACCAGGCTCCAGGAATTCAAACTAAATGAGAGTGACAAACCTAAAGGATGTAACAACCTGATTACCAACCTCAACTGCTGGATTAAGTCCTCCCCTTCTTTGATGACATTCACTGTCACTTGCAGGGTGGTTTGCTGCTGCTGCCCAAAACGTTTGATCAAATCCTGCACTGCCTCCACAGATTCAGCATACACATCATCCAGGAGCTCCTTCTGTAAATCCTCCAGCCACGTCCAGAGCTGCAAAACAGCAAACACCCACAGGCAAAACATTAACAATGTGGAATATAATAGAGGCCTGTGATTGAGAACAGGTTTGAGAGGAAAACTACTCTGCTGTACACATCTCTGTAAAGTTCCAATTGAAGTGATTTCCTGCCACACAGGGTTAGGTTTTTTTGTGTGGACCAGTGATGGTAGAATTGTGTCATCAGATTTCTAAAACAACAATCCTATTCTGTTGTATTTCCTGCTTTTCCAACAGCCAAGCACAATCAGCACCAGCTTTCCACTCAAAATTTATTGCAAAGTGATCTACTAATGGACTTTTTACAGCGCCTACAATTGTCACTGTTGCTGATGTTTAATCAACATGTTCACCTTACAAGGTTCAAGCTCAAACTTTCAACCATGGCCATGGTTAAACTGCTGAGATTACATTGAGCTGAAAACAAAGAAGGGGGCAGCGTCAGAAGAAATCTCTCAAACGGCCAAATCAAAATGTAAAACTCCACACTACTCTGAAAATATGTTACTTAAAATGTGGGCAGGCGAAGTCACAGGATGGTGTATTAACTTGCAGCACCATGGAATAGTGGAACCCAGGCTCGACCCTCCCATTCTGCCAAGTTCCTGATAAGCTGCAGTGAAATGACAGGGATAGAAGGGTGCTTCTTCAGTGCACTCTTAATTTCCTGCTGGCTGATGGCCAAAAGTCACATTATCTGTGATCTAGGAGAAAGGTGACTGCAACTTAATCTCATTTCTGTGGCTATCGCTAGTCACCCCAGCAGATGTTTCAAGGGGGAGAGACACACCGTGATGGTTTCAAAGTGTATTAAGTTACAGAATTACAGAAGCAGCGTCAGAAGAATGAAGATGCATTTTGCCCTCATTTACCATTTTTTTGCCCCAATTTGTCATTTTTTTGCCCCAGTTTTCTTCCCTATATTCCCATGGGCATGTTTGCTGGGGTTCCACTGCCACAGACACCAACAGCCCTCTCATACTTCACCCAAGAGGCCATTCTTGATAGGTGTCAATATTAGCAGGTTGACAATGGAAACTCACATCTGAGCCCAATCCTGCCCTCCTCCAACATCCACACATCACTAAGATCCTTAACTGGCAGTACAAAACGTACAATACACTCAGCTGTTCCAGTAAAAGTGTGCATCACATTTCTCCTCCTCTCCAACTAGGTCATAATCACATCACTTCCCTGTGTAACTCCAGGCATCGCAACCATTGCATTGTTATACAAATAACAGCTAGACATGCTTAGTACAACAAACATCGTGACTACAACTGCAGCAATTTTTATCAAACAAAAAAATGCCATTAAGCAGGTAAAGTGCCTGGAATTGTAACTGAAAGATCGCAAGGTCGATTTAATTTCCCCCCACCTCACGGAAACTAGGCAGAGGGGCAGTTAAAATGGAGTGGGGGACTTACTCGCTACTTTCCCGTCCTGGTCTGTCTGACTGCAATTTTAAACCTTGGGTCTCCCCTGCCCTGGGTTTCCACCCCCCACCCCCTCTCCCGACCAGGACTCCTCTCCGGAGCACTTACCTTGCACCGGGGACTGTACACCCGGGTCCCCGGCAGCAGCCTCCTGATCTTAACAACCGGGCAGCCACTTCCTACTGACTTCAGGACCATTTCAGTCAGTAGGTTGGCAAGCTGCACAATAATGAGGCACAGCCTTTGAAATCAGCTGAGCCTTCCTGCAACCACTCCTGGATGGGCTTAACCGCATGCTTTGTCCCGTTCCCACCTGGGAATTAAAATTGAGCCCAATATTTCCTAATGGGAATTGTAACTGCTTGGCAACAGCCTGCAGGTTTCAACAGTGCACTTCATTTCCACCTCATCTAATGCTCAATTTAGTTCTAGAATTTAAGCAAATGATATTTATGCCATGTGGCAAAAGAGTATTTCACCTGATTTTTGGGGAGGGATACAGTTTTGCAGTTGATTCTAATTCATGAGTCATAATCTGAAGGAGTACTGCAATTTTAAAACTGAACTAAACAATGTAAATTTATAATTGCAAAATACTGCGGATGCTGTATTTATTACTGGCAAGACATAATTTCACAATACCCTAGTTCTAAGTGAGGTCACTCTTCTAGTACAAGAAGCACAGCACAGAAGTTATATTCCAACAAACAAGATCTATTTATCATCACACATTAAGTACAGGAAACTGGTACCTCTCCTTTGTGGGTCAGCACAGTCCATAGCCCATTCACAGTGCTTCTGGAGAGATACCAAAATGTACCACATTGAGGATATGGCTTCCCATTTCAACTGACCAATTGCTTGTACAAGTTCTAACATGTGTTCTTTTTCTTAGAGTTTGCGCAACAGGTGTATTTTAATTGAAGATAAAGTTCAATGGGAAAGGTTGACTCATACTGCAATCAAAACAACAGTCCTCAATTCAGAGCCAAATGCATTGGAATAATAGCAAAGTGTTTTATATGAACCAATTATAGTATATGCTTGTCAATGGGAACATTTGTTCAAGGTTGCCTTCCAGACTCAACATTGAGTTCAACAATTTCAGATTATAACTTCTGCTCCCATTTTTTTGGACAGCAACTGTTGGTAATGATTCTGCTATTCCCATTTACACTTCATCGAGACCCATCTTTTGTTTCTTAGCTTGTCCCATTACCATCTCCTCTTGCCTTGCACTATCATCCCTTTTATCATTTAATCTTCTCCTGCCTTCCATCCTATCACAGACTTTCCCTTTTGTTCTTTCCCCACTTTTCCTGCCTCTGTACTTGCTTAACACCTGTTGCATCACCAACTTTTTCCAGTTCTGACGAAAGGTCGTCGACCTGAAACGTTAACTCTGTTTCTCTCTCCACAGATGCTGTCTGACCTGCTGCGTATTTCCAGCATTTTATGTTTTTATGTGTATAACAATTACTTGCCTTTAATGTGGAAAAACATTCCAAGGTGCTTGACAGAAGTGTGATGAAAAAAATAGGAATAGTTTAGACTGAGCTTGGAAATTTATTCCCATGAAATTTGCATAGGTAAAATTTCTATTTGCCTGATATGGATTGTCACTTGACTTGTCATATTTTTTATCACACTTCATGTATCAACATTTCCATTATAAATTCCTATGTCAACATTTATAATAGAAAACATCTGTGTAATCCGGCCACTGGGTTGCCGCAACTTTTTCAAAATGCTTTCAAAAAAAATTTCGGCCACCATTTTTTCCCCCTCAGTAACTGTGATTTGTAATGTTCAAATAAGGAACCAAAATTAAAAAAATACATGTCACAATAATATGATTAAATTTATCTACTGAATTGTCTTTTGTGGCTTTAAATAACTTTATTAAAGTTTTAACTTGAAAGATCAGCCTCTCCCAAAAGCATAGGCATGATACTTTTGCCCAGAGCTATGACTTTGTGAACTAAATTTGGATTGTGCCATTTGAGCATGTTCAATGTACCTAATTTTCCAGGATGCATCAGCACCTTTCAGTCAGACATACTGATGGAATATTTTTTCGTTAGCTTCTAGCAGATCCTGATAGAGAGATAACCAGTAACAAGAAGACAGCAAAGACCGGCGAGAGAGACCATATTCTCTGACTTCCCTTGTGCAGCGCCATGGAAAATTGATTAATATATGTCTTGCTTGCATTTTATCCTTCACACACCAGATGCAAAATAATCAAGAAAATGAAAAAAAGGGGACTTAGCGTTACATCATGACATAGGTAAGTGCCTAATGTAAAAGCTTCAGATGCTGATTCCAATCCTCGGCAGAACTCAAAATGCTTAAACACAGAAGATACTGCCTCCCCACAACATGGCGTAAAGGAAAGTAGCTAGAAAACCATTTAATGTCCCCTAAAAGTCCTAAAATGGGCTCACCTCTGAGAATCCACCCAAAAACTCCAGGACATTGCTCTTAAATTGATGAAGAGACAAGCATTCTCCCAGAAACTTTCACAGTTGCAACATTTAACAGTAATTCACAAAAAGCCCAAGGCCCCACCAGCTCCTCATCTTGCAGTTCCATATTACTGCTCAACACAGACTACAAAATATTGTTTAAAATCTTAGTCAGCAGATTGGATGCCGTTCCCCAACCATAATCAACGCCAGCTAAACAGTGTCACCACTCAATACTGCAGGGTAAGTCTGCAGAGGCAAGTTCCATTATAAATGTGGTCACAGGAATTTCTAATGAAAAAAGTTGACAGTATGTATGTGCAGAGATGAGACTTTGAATATATATTAAATAGATAAACTTAACGAAAAATCAAATGCTGTCTCACCTCTTTGACATGGGTATGAAATGAGACCGACATATCCAGCAAGATCTTCCGCTGCTCCACTCTCCTGACAAAGTCCTGAATCCGATCTTCCAGCTGATGGGCTGCCTGGTAAATCTCTTCAGGGTCACACTCCCCAGTCTGAGCCAGTTGCTCTGCTGCTTCCAGGAGTTTATCTGCATTGGTGTATGTGTTCTAAAGAAGAAAAGAATGTTTCTATATTTTCCGGTGGTATTCAACTGAACTCTGTAATACAATATCAATTAAATAAAATGTTGCTAACTCCCAACAGGAGCTGCTGTGTTTATTCAAAAATGTTAGCTAGTTATATTTAGTAAGTAATTTGGTTGTTTTGGAAACTTGGAGAATACACAAGAAAATTTGGACAGATTTTGCGGAAGTTTTCATCGCAGTTTAATTATGGACTGAAGGCGACATTTCCCGAACATGCTGGCGCTCTACAGATGATATGGTGCAATTTGCACAATTCCTTACATAATGAGCGGCTAATTTTTAATACAACAGAAAATGCCAGAAGCACTCAGCAGGCCAGGCAACATCCGTGGAGAGAGAAACAGAGTTCTGTTGTTATTTCAGATTTCCAGCATCTACAGTATTTGGCTAATTTTGGTTGTGCCACAAAGGAGATGGAATGCGTGAAACCTAGGCAACCGAGATAGGGAGAAAGAATGAGTGTGTGCGTAAAAGACAGAATGAAGTACACATAGCTCATGATGGGCAGACCCAGTAAAGGAGCATCATAGAATGGTTACAGCACAGGAGGCCGCCATTCAGCCTGTCGAGCCCGTGCCAGCTCTCTGCAACAGCACTTCAGCATATAACTCTTTATATTTAGAAAATATTTATATTAGGAACCATCTATATTTGGAAGCAAATTTGGTATTTTTTATGTTGGTGACGAACACTTTTAACATTGATTCTACAACTAAATTCACCAGCAATGTAGGACAGCTTCTTTAAATGTGCGTTATGTACGACGTTCACTATCATAACCAAACAAAGTACATAGTTGCTAGCATCTAACAAACCTCCTGCAGTTTACCCTACTTCCAACTTTTCTAGCTAGGAAATGAAAACCATTTGTAATTGGAGGTGCTTGGTGGTGAGAAACTGCACTAACTTTTGGACTGGTGTTACATGTACAGGATTTTAAATGTGTGCTTGGAGATATGGTGTCTTTTAATAACGATGAAGCTGTTATGCAAATTCATCTGCAGCCTGCATCTTCAGTACTAACAGTGTGGTGGGCAAGGTACTGAACTAGCAACCCAGAAGTTGAGAGTTTAAATCCCAATATTGCAAGTTGTTAAATAGATTTCAACAAATTTGGTCATTTGTGAGCTGGCAAAAAGAAAACATGAAACTTACTGAATTTCTGTAAAACTCCATTTGATTCTCTATTGTCCTTCCCTTCTGGGAAAATAACCAGCCATCCCTACCTGGCCTGACCAACACGTGACACCAGTCTCACACTGCATGGTTGACTGTTAAAGCCCTCTCAAGAGGCCTACCAAGCCACTCAATTATAAAACAATCCATACCATCAACTTCTCGGACCAACTAGGGTAAGGCAATAAATGAGCCCACGTCCCAAGAACAAATTTAAAAAAACTTCTGTCTTCAACCTTTAGTCACTCCATCACAATCTTAGAATACCTTTTCAAAACAAACCAAGTTAAGTTTGTGTATTTAGATGGCCGCTCTATGCTGAGCTAGGAAAACATCAAAGGATTTGGTCTTTTAACAAGTATTAACAGAATAGCCAAAAACAAATATGAGCTGATATGGGAGAGCCAGTATGGATTTGTAAAGGGTAAGTCATGTCGAATGAACCTCGCTGAATATTTTGAAGCGGTAACAAACGTGGTAGATAATGGAGTGTCGATGCATGTTATTTGTATTGATTTCCAGTAGGCATTTGACAAGGTTCCACATAAGAGACTGTTAAGAAACGTATTTGGAACTGGACGCAACCTATTGGCTTGGATAGGGAATTGGTTAGCAGGTAGGACACAGAGAAGGGATAATGGGTATGTATTCAAGTTGGCAGAATGTGACTTGTAGTCTCTCCCAGGGATCTGTACTGGGGCCGCAGCTTTTCACTATATATTTATAAATAACTTGGATAAAGGAATTGAGATATCTGTTTGTTGACAACAACAACTTATATTTATATAGTACCTTTAACGTAATAAAATGTCCCAAGGCGCTTCACAGGAGTGTCATATTAAAAAAAAATTGACACCAAGCCATACAAAATATTAGGGCAGATGACCAAAATCTTTTAAGGAGCATCCTAAAGGAGGAAAGAGAAGTGGAGCCGGAGAGATTTAGGGAGGGAATTCCAGAGCTTAGGACCTAGGCAGCTGAAGGCACTACCGCCAATGGTGGAGCATTTAACATCGTGGATGTTCAAAAGGCCAGAATAGGCAGAGCGCAGAGGTCTAGAGGGATTATAGGGCTGAAGAAGATTACAGAGATAAGGAGGGGCGAGGCGATAAAATCGAGGCTTTGCTTAATTGGGAGCTAATGTAGGTCAGCAAGCACAGGGGAGATGGGTGAGTGGGACTTGGTGCAAGCTAGCACTCGGGCAGAGTTTTGGATGACCTCAAGTTTATGAAGGGCAGAACTAGGGAGGCCGGCCAAGAGTGCGTTGGAATAGTCAAGTCTAAAGGTGATAAAGGCATGGATGAGGGTTTCGGCAGCAGATAAGTTGAGGTAAGGGCGGAGATAGGCGATATTACAAAGGTGGAAATGGGCGGTCTTAGTGTTAGAATGTAATGCATCCAAGTTTGCTGATGATACAAAGCTATGTGGGACAGTAAGTTGTGAGGACAACACAAAGGGCAGGATTTTCATTGGGCCGTGGAGGCGGGATTGGAGGCGCGTGGGGGGTTAAAATCCTGAAATCGGGGGTCCCGAACCCATCCCGCCCCCATGCCAGTTTCAAAGGAGGCAGGTACCCGCCCCGCACTGGGACCCGCCTCCCCGAGGCGGGAACGGGATTAGTGCCAATTAACTGCCTGTTAGTTAACAGGTAGTTCACAGAATCACAGAAACCCCACAGTGCAGATAGAGGCCATTTCGGCCCATCGAGCCTGCACCGACACATATCCCACCCGATCCCCGTAACCCCTACACCAACACATATCCCACCCTATCCCCGTAATTAATCCCCCTAACACTAAGGGTCAATTTTATCATAGCCAATCAACCTAACCCGCACATCTTTGGACTGTGGGAGGAAACCGGAGCACCCAGAGGAAACCCATGCAAACACGGGGAGAATGTGCAAACTCCACACAGACAGTCACCCGAGGTCGGATTCGAACCCGGGTCCCTGGCGCTGTGAGGCAACAGTGCTAACCACTATGCCACCGTGCTGCCCACTAGGCAGTTTTTAGCCTAATCACTATTTTTAATATTGAAGTGTGGGATTCCCGACCACGCCAAGTTAGAGGAGGCGGACCGTCAGGATGAAGGGGTCGAGAGTCCCTCATCTCACCGGCACAGAAAGCAGAATGGCTGCGAGCTGTCAAAAATTGCAGCATTCAGCTTTCTGTTCCGGGGAGATCTCTAAATCATCCTGAGAGGAAGGAATTAACGTAAGAGTGCAGATTGTCAGTGTTTGACAGCTTCAAACAGCTGATATTTCATCTGTCAATAGGTCTTGACAGATGAAATATCAATCTGTGACGTCACCAGTTGTCGGGTGGCCCGTAATTGGCCTGCTGAGCCCGGTCAATCAAGTCAAAATCGCGTGGGTTGGCTAGAACTTGACATAGGCGGGACTACAACCCCGAAAGTTGTAGTCCCGCTTCCTACCCGACTCCTCAATGAATATCCAGCCCAAAGAGTCTGCAAAGGGATATAGATAGGCTAAGTGAGTGGGCAGTAAGGTAGCAGATGGAGTATAATGTAGGAAAATGTGAGGTTATTCACTTTGGTAGGAAGAATAGAAAAACAGAATATTTTTTAAATGGTGAGAAACTTTCAAATGTTGGTGTTCAGAGAGATTTGGGTGACCTTGCACAAGAAACACAGAAAGCTAGCAGGCAGGTACAGCAAGCAATAAGGAAGGCAAATGGCACGCTGGCCTTTGTTGCAAGGGGGTTGGAGTATAAGAGAAAGGAAGTCTTGCTACAATTGTACAGGGCCTTGGTGAGACCACACCTGGAGTACTGTGCACGGTTTTGGTCGTCTTATCTAAGGAAGGATATACTTGCCTTGGAGGCGGTGCAACGAAGGTTCACTAGATTGATTCCTGGGATGAGCGGGCTGTCCTATGATGAGAGATTATGTAGAATGGGCCTATACTCTCTAGAGTTTAGAAGAATGAGAGGTGATCTCATTGAAACATACAAGATTCTGAAGGGGATTGACAGGGTAGATGCTGAGAAGTTGTTTCCCCCGGCTGGAGAGTCTAGAACTAGAGGGCATAGTCTCAGGATAAGGGGTAGGCCATTTAAGACTGAGATGAGGAGGAATTTCTTCACTCAAAGAGTTATAAATCTTTGGGATTCTCTGCCCCAGAGGGCTGTGAATGCTGAATCTTTGAGTATATTCAAGGCTGAGATAGATAGATTTTTGGACTCTAGGGGAATCAAAGGATATGGAGATCGGGGGGGAAGTGGAGTTGTGGTCGATGATCAGCCATGATCTTATTGAATGGCGGGGCAGGCTCGAGGGGACGTATGGCCTACTCCTGCTCTTATTTCTTCGAACGGATATGTGGCCGGAAGCGAACAGACTTGATCAGCCTCAGACAATGGCCGGGGAGTGAGGTCGAATCAGTGGAAAGGGAACAGAGTTTGTGGCATGAACCAAAGACAATGGCTGGAATTTTTCGGGGTGGTAGCGGGTGCGATCGGTGGCGGGTCGGGTGGGAAAGTTGTTATTTCTGACAGCGGTTCAGAAGCACGCTGTCATCCCGCCTCCACGCGCCTGTCATCGCGGAGCCAACTCAACCAGCAGCAGCGGGCGAGCCAACTGAGATGATTAACAGCTAGTTATCAGACCCTTAACAGGCTTTTTCTTTTAAACTTACTTTTTAAATTTAACTGCATGCCCACGGGAACCACACTGCTCGGGAAGCACATCTATCAACCTGAAGCGGGAGTTCTGTGGCCATTGCACCAGCTGATTACTTGACAGCATCAAATGTACAGTAAAAGCTCCCACCTGACAGATGATCACTTTCCTCAGGCAGGAGCTGTTGCTCAGTCCATTTCCAGCAGAGATTCTACAGACTGCAAGTCTTTCCAGCAAAGTCTCCATCCAGTCTCACCTCATGGAAGAACTCTCTCACCATTGACAAAATGCTGCCGTCATCTGTACTTCACCTGCCATCTATTCCATCAACATGGATGCCATTTGTACTCTCTCACCTTGGTCCTCAGATTCAGAGCACGATGAGCCCAACACCAGCAGCACCAGGCACACCAACACCACCAATCTTCTCCGCAATCACCTGATGCTGCACAGGACACAGGGCATCAGCACCCAAGCACATTGCTGCCCGGGAGGCCAGGGATGGCCTCACCATAGCCAGATTTAGTTAACTTTACGCCGTACACCCATATGGCTGCCACATTATATGCCAGGTTGGCACCACCCCACACCAACACCATAAAGCATCCCTACAATGACCAAGCCATCCCTTTCACACTCATCTCCATTGCGGAGGGTACCATTAAGTCTCACCAATCACTGCAACTCACTAAGCCACTTCCAAAGGTGCACACAAATCTGTCCAAGAACACAAAGTGTTGAAAAAAAGATTTTTATGTTTGACACCAAATGAATAGAAACTTTACATAAACATTGGATAAAACACCCAAGTGGCTACCTTTGTGTGTTGTTAGTTGGTATGATTGCACGAGGATTAGGATGAGTATGAGGGGTGGCTAATGAGATTGGGATGTGATAATGTAGATAGAGAGAGGGGGATGGGTAGAGGTGCAA
The DNA here is from genome assembly GCF_052327205.1 of Somniosus microcephalus. Taxonomy (NCBI): domain Eukaryota; kingdom Metazoa; phylum Chordata; class Chondrichthyes; order Squaliformes; family Somniosidae; genus Somniosus; species Somniosus microcephalus. The sequence goes on along the minus strand of NC_140991.1, from coordinate 237,347,638 downwards.
GGTATGTTGGTGAGTAAGGATGTGCAGGAGTAGGGTAGGGAAGGCAGAATGATGGGGATGTGATGAGAGGCACAGCAGGACGAAGCTGACTGTGGCTTTGTACAGTGCTGCTCAGAAAGGGGGGAAAAAGAGTGAGAGAGCAATAGTAGTAGGGGATTCTATCGTAAGGGGAACAGATAGGCGTTTCTGTGGCCGCAAACGTGACTCCAGGATGGTTTGTTGCCTCCCTGGGGCCAGGGTCTGGGATGTCACTGAGCGGCTACAGGGCATTCTTAAGGGGGAGGGTGAGCAGGCAGAGGTCGTGGTCCACATTGGGACCAACGACATAGAAAGGAAGGGGGATGAGGTCCTGCATCAAGAATTTAGGGAGCTAGGTAACAGATTAAAGAGCAGGACCTCGAAGGTTGTAATCTCTGGATTACTCCCAGTGCCACGTGCTAGTAAGTATAGGAATGGGAGGATAGAGCAGATGAATGCGTGGCTAAAGAGTTGGTGTAGGGGGGAGGGTTTTACTTTCCTGGACCACTGGGCCTGCTTCTGGGAAAGGTGGGACTTGTACAAGTCGGACGGGTTGCACCTGAACCAGAGCGGGACAAATATCCTTGCGGGGAGGTTTGCTAGCACTGTTGGGGGGGGTTTAAACTAACTTGGCAGGGGGATGGGATACAGAGGGGAGCTGAAATAGGGGGTGATGTGCTGCCAATTATAGAGAAAAAAACAAGTCAGCTTGGTAGACAGGGCAAATATATAAGGGCAAGGCTGGATGGCATCTATTTTAATGCAAGGAGTCTTGCAAATAAGGTGGATGAACTGAAGGTGTTGATAAGCACATGGGAGTATGATATTGTTGCTATCACGGAGACATGGTTGAGGGAGGGGCAAGACTGGCAGCTCAATATTCCGGGGTACAGAATCTTCAGGCGAGACAGAGGGGGAGGTATAAGGAGGGGGTGTCGCAATATTAATTAAGGAGTCAATTACTGCAGTAAGGAGGGATGATATATTAGCAGGTTCCTCTAATGAGGCCATATGGGTGGAGCTTAAAAACAAAAAGGGGGCAAGCACTTTGCTGGGAGTGTACTATAGGCCTCCAAACAGTCAGGGGGAGATAGAGGAACAGATATGTAGGCAAATCTCAGAGAAATGTGCAAATAATAGGGTAATAATAATGGGGGATTTCAACTTCCCCAATATTAACTGGGATAGTCAGAGTGTGAAAGGCTCAGAGGGTGTAGAATTCTTAAAGTGCATCCAGGGGAGCTTTTTGAGCCAGCATGTAGAAAGTCCTACAAGAGAGGGGGCGGTACTGGACCTAATTCTAGGGAATGTGGCCGGCCAAGTGGAAAAAGTGCTAGTAGGTGAGCACTTTGGTGATAGTGACCATAATATGGTAAGATTTAAGGTGGTCATGGAAAAGGACAGGGATGGGCTGGAAATAAAGGTTCTAAATTGGGGGAAGGCCGATTTTAATCGGATAAGGCAGGATCTGGCCAAAATGGACTGGGATCAGCTACTTGTGGGAAAATCCGCATCGGAGCAATGGGAGGCTTTCAGAAGGGAGATTGAGATCATACAATGGCAACATGTTCCTGTAAAGGTCAAGAGTGGTTCCAAAAACCACAGGGAACCTTGGATGTCAGGGGATATACGAGAATGGATTAGGAAAAAAAGGAGGGCTTTTGGTCGATACAAAAGGCTAAAGACGGAGGAAGCCCTAGAGGAGTACAAAAAGTGCAGGAGGATACTTAAAAAAGAAATTAGGAGATCAAGGAGGGGCCATGAAATAACACTGGCGAGCAAAATAAAGGAAAATCCTAAGATGTTTTATAAGTATATTAAGGGTAAGAGGATAACTAGGGAAAAAATAGGGCCCATTAGGGACAAAAGTGGCAATCTGTGTGTGGAGCCGGAAGATGTAGGAGGGGTTCTAAATGAATTTTTTGCATCTGTTTTCACTATGGAGAAGGACGATGTAGACATAGAAATAGGGCGGGGGGACTGTGATATGCTCGAACATATTAACATCGAGAGGGAGGAGGTATTGGCGGTTTTAGCTGGCATAAAAATGGATAAATCCCCAGGCCCGGATGAAATGTATCCCAGGCTGCTGTGTGAGGCAAAGGAAGAGATTGCGGGGGCTCTAACACATATATTCAGGACCTCTCTGGCCACAGGGGATGTGCCAGAGGACTGGAGAACCGCTAATGTAGTGCCATTATTCAAGAAGGGAAGTAGGGAAAAACCGGGGAACTACAGGCCAGTGAGCCTAACATCAGTGGTAGGAAAATTATTGGAAAAAATTCTGAGGGACAAAATTTGTCTCCACTTGGAGAGGCAAGGATTAATCAGGGATAGTCAACATGGCTTTGTCAAGGGAAGATCATGTCTGACTAATTTGATTGAATTTTTTGAGGGGGTGACTAGGTGTGTGGATGAGGGTAACGCAGTGGATGTGGTATACATGGATTTCAGTAAGGCCTTCGATAAAGTCCCGCACAGGAGACTGGTCAAGAAGGTAAGAGCCCATGGAATCCAGGGTGCCTTGGCACATTGGATACAAAACTGGCTTAGTGGCAGAAGGCAGAGGGTGATGGTCGAAGGTTGTTTTTGTGACTGGAAGCCTGTGGCCAGTGGGGTACCACAGGGATCGGTGCTGGGTCCCTTGCTGTTTGTGGTCTACATTAATGACTTGGATATGAATGTAAAAGGTATGATCAGTAAGTTCGCGGATGATACAAAAATTGGTAGGGTGGTAAATAGCGAGGAGGGTAGCCTCAGTCTGCAGGACGATATAGATGGGTTGGTCAGATGGGCGGAACAGTGGCAAATGGAATTTAACCCGGAAAAGTGCGAGATGATGCACTTTGGGGGGACTAACAAGGCAAGGGAATACACAATGAATGGAAAGACCCTAGGCAAGACGGAGGGTCAGAGGGATCTGGGTGTGCAAGTACACAGATCCCTGAAGGCGGCGGAACAGGTGGATAAGGTGGTAAAAAAGGCATATGGGATACTTGCCTTCATTAGCCGAGGCATTGAATATAAGAGCAAGGAGGTTATGATGGAGCTGTATAAAACACTGGTTAGGCCACAGCTGGAATACTGTGTGCAGTTCTGGTCGCCACACTACAGGAAGGATGTGATCGCGTTGGAGAGGGTGCAGAGGAGGTTCACCAGGATGTTACCAGGGCTGGTGCGCTTCAGCTATGAAGAGAGACTGGGCAGATTGGGTTTGTTTTCCTTGGAGCAGAGGAGGCTGAGGGGGGACATGATTGAGGTGTACAAAATTATGAGGGGCATAGATAGGATGGATGCTGAGGAGCTTTTTCCCTTAGTAGAGGGGTCAATAACTAGGGGGCATAGATTCAAGGTAAAGGGCGGGAGGTTTAGAGGGGATTTGAGAAAGAACTTTTTCACCCAGAGGGTGGTTGGAGTCTGGAACTCACTGCCTGAAAGGGTTGTGGAGGCAGAAACCCTCACAACATTTAAGAAGCATTTGGATGAGCACTTGAAATGCCATAGCATACAAGGCTACGGACCAAATGCTGGAATATGGGATTAGATTAGACAGGGCTTGATGGCCGGCGCGGACACGATGGGCCGAAGGGCCTCTATCCGTGCTGTATTACTCTATGACTCTATGATAATGTTTCCTGCTCTAATGAGATCGTTGACACATTTGCGGCACTGCACCCAGGTCTTCCTGAACACATCCCTGCTGGGGACCTCCTATTCAATCTGCAACCAGGCTGTTTTGATCTCCCTGCGTGCTCTGACTCCCTCCATAAGCATCTGGAGGGAGTCATAGGAGAACCTGGATGCAGCCCTCTGCCTCTGCACAGTCATTGTCAGTGTTTACAGCACTCCAATGCTGTAGTGCACTGACAACACTAGGTTAGAATAAACGTCAAATCTAATGTGGCCATGGTCACTTTAAAGAACCCGGCTGAAAATGGGTCACGAATGACTTTACCAGACCCGCTCCATTTAATTAGGCTGGGTAACGCACTGGGTGGGCTTAATAGACCCTATTAAGTTAAGTTAATTTTCAGCAGCGGGATGGAGCCAGCAGAGTGTTCGCGACCCGCCAGCGCCACCGCCCGCACCGGACCCACCGAGGTAGGCAAAATTCCGGCCAATGGCTTCGGTTTTAAGAACATAAGAAACAGGAGCAGGAGTAGGCCAATCGGCCCCTCGAGCCTGCTCCACCATTCAATAAGATCATGGCTGATCCAATCTTGGCCTCAACACCACTTTCCCCATACCCGTCGACACTCTTATAGTTCAAATGTCTATCAATCTCCACCTTGAATATATTCAATGACTCCGCCTCCACAGCTCTCTGGGGTACAGAATTCCAAAGATTCACGACCCCGTGAGAGAAGAAACTCCTCCTCATCTCCCTCTTAAGTGGGCGACCCCTTATTCTGAAACTATGTCCCCTCCACTAGGGGAAACACCAGCGCCCTGTAAAGTTGCATCAAAAACTTCCCTACTTTTATACTCCATACCCTTTGCAATAAAGGCCAACATTCCACTGGCCTTCCGAATTACTTGATGTACCTGCAAGCTAACCTTTTGTGTTTCATGTACTAGGACCCCCAGATCCCTTTGTACTGCAGCATTTTGGAGTCTCACTCCATTTAAATAATAATTTGCTTTTTCATTCTTCCTTCCAAAGTGGATAACCTCACATCTTCCCGATATTTAATTGGAGAAAATTTCTACTCACACAGAGCTGGATGTCAGACCAGGAGTCTGATAGTATATCCAGACTGATACCTGGGATGGCAGGAATGACGTATGAGGAGAGATTGGGTCGATTGGGCTGATATTCGCTGGAGTTTAGAAGAATGAGAGGGGATCTCACTGAAACTTATAAAATTCTAACAGGATTAGACAGACTAGATGCAGGATGTTCCCGATGGCGGAGGAGTCCAGAACCAGAGGTCACAGTCTAAGGGTAAGGGGTAAGCCATTTAGGACTGAGATGAGGAGGAATTTCTTCACCCAGAGAGCGGTGAACCTGTGGAATTCTCTACCACAGTTGAGGCCAATTCATTAAATATATTCAAGAAGGAGTTCGATATATTTCTTAAGGCTAAGGGGATCAAGGGATATGGGGAGAAAGCAGGGACAGGGTACTGAATTTGGATGATCAGCCATGATCTCATTAAATGGCGGAGCAGGCTCGAGGGGCCGAATGGCCTACTCCTGCTCGTATCTTCTATGTTTCTATAGAGAGGGCTGAGTGTTCGAGAGAGGTGGAAGAGAGGTAGAGCTGAGTATCATCAGCGTACATGTAAAAACTCATGTTATGTTGCCGGATGATGTCACCGAGGGGCTGCATGTAGATGAGAAATAGGAGGGGGCCAAGGATAGATCCTGAGGTGGCAGTGCGGGATTGGGAAGAGAAACCATTGCAGGTGATTCAATGGTTACGGTTGGAAAGATAGGAATGAAACCAGGCGAGTGCGGTCCCATCCAGCTCGACGACGGTGGAGAGGCGTTGGAGTAGAATTTTGTGGTCAGCCATGTAAAAGGCTGCAGAAAGGTCCAGAAGGACAAAAGGGGATAGATTACCTTTGTCGCAGTCAATTAGGGTGTCAATTGTGACCTTGGTAAGAACAGTTTCGGTACTGTGGCAGGGGCACTGAGTTACGACATTAAGTTAGGTGTCACAGTAAATCGTGTAGATGGGAGCAGAACATTGCAAAGGGACATTAAGCAAGTGGGGGAAACTGTGGCAGATGGAGTTCAATGTGGGAAAGTGTGAGGTCATCCACTTTCGACCTAAGAAAGATAGATCAGAGTGTTTTCTAAAAAGCGAGGTGCTAGGAACTGTGGATGCGCAGAGAAATTTAGAGGCCTAAGTACAGAAATCACAAAGCTAATGGACAGGTAAAAAATACAATTAAAAAGACTAATGGCATATTGGCCTTTATCTCAAGAGGGCTGGAGTACAAAGGGGAGGAAGTTATGTTACAGCTGTACAGGGCTCTGGTTAGACCCCATCTGGAGTACTGCATTCAGTTCATAGAATCGTAGAAAGTTACAGCACAGAAGGAGGCCATTTCGGCCCATCGTGTCCGCGCCGGCCAACAAAGAGCTATCCAGCCTAATCCCACTTCCCAGCTCTTGGTCCGTAGCCCTGCAGGTTACAGCATCCGAAGTGCACATCCAAGTACTTTTAAAATGTGGTTAGGGTTCCTGCCGCTACCACCTTTTCAGGCAGTGAGTTCCAGACCCCTACAACCCTCAGGGTGAAGAAAGTTCCACTCAAATCCCCTCTAAACCTTCCACTGGTTTTTGACCCCTCTGCTAAGGGAAATAGGTCCTTTCTATCCACTTTATCTATGCCCCTCAGAAGTTTATACACCTCAATAAGGTCTCCCCTCAGCCTCCTCTGTTCCAAGGAAAACAAACCCAGTCTATCCAGTCTTTCCTCATAGCTAAGATTCTCTACTCCCGGCAACATCCTTGTAAATCTCCTCTGTACCCTCTCTAGTGCAATCACATCTTTCCTGTAATGTGGTGACCAGAACTGCACGCAATACTCCAGCTGAGGCCTAATTAGTGTTTTATACAGTTGAAGCATAACCCTCCGCTCTTGTATTCTATGCCACGGCTAATAAAGGCAAGCATTCCGTATACCTTCTTAACCATCTTATCTACCTGGCCTGCTACCTTCAGGGATCTGAGGACATGCACTCCAAGGTCCCTTTGTTCCTCTACACTACTCAGTCTCCTACCATTTAATGTGTATTCCCTTTCCTTGTCAGCCCTCCCAAATGCATTACCTCACACTTCTCCGGATTGAATTCCATTTGCCACTGTTCTGCCCACCTGACCAATTTATTGATATCTTCCTGCAGTCTACAGCTTCCTTCTTCAGTGTCAACCACACAGCGACTTTAGTATCATCTGCAAACTTCTTAATCATACCCCCTATGTTCAAGTCTAGATCATTGATATATACCACAAAAAGCAAGGGACCTAGTACTGAGTCCTGTGGAACCCCACTGGAAACAGCCTTCCAGTCACAAAAACACCCATCAACCATTACCCCTGCTTCCGGTCTCCGAGCCAGTTTTAAATCCAACTTGACACTTTGCCCTGGATCCCATGGGCTTTTAACTTCGTGACCAGTCTGCCATGTGGAACCTTATCAAAAGCCTTGCTAAAGTCCATATACACTACATCAAACGCACTACCCTCATCTACCCTCCTTGTTACCTCCTCAAAAAATTCAATCAAGTTTGTCAGACACGACCTTCCCTTAACAAATCCGTGCTGACTATCCTTGATTAATCCGTGTCTTTCTAAATGAAGATTTATCCTGTCCTTCAGAATTCTTTCCAATTAATTTTCCCACCACCGAGAACTGGCCTGTAATTACTCGGTCTACCCTTTTCTCCCTTTTTAAACAAGGGTACCACATTAGCAGTCCTCCAGTCCTCCGGCACCACACCTGAAGCCAGAGAGGATTGAAAAATGATGGTCAGGGCCTCTGCTATTTCCTCTTTTGCTTCGCTTAACAGCCTGGGATACATTTCATCCGGGCCTGGGGATTTATCCACTTTTAAAGCTGCTAAACCCCTTAATACTTCCTCTCTCACTATGTTTATTTCATTGAGGGCAAAGTGCCGCAGGAAGGATATATTGGCCTGTGGGTGCAGCGCAGAATCACCAGAACAATACCAGGGCTAAAAAGGTTAAATTATGAGGACAGGTTGTACAGACTAGGCATGTAGTCCCTTGAATATAGACAAATTATGGGGATTTTGGATACTAAGGGAATCAAATATGGGGATAGTGCGGGAAGGTGGAGTTGAGGTAGAAGATCAGCCATGATCTTACTGAATGGCAGAGCAGGCACGAAGGGCCTACTCCTGCTCCTATTTCTTATGTTCTTATGGTCTAATTGAGATGTTCAAGATGATCAAAGGAGTCGACAGAGTAGATAGAGAGAAACTATTTCCTCTGGTGGGGGAGTCCAGAATAAGGGGGGAACCTTATAATTAGAGCTTGGTGATGTCAAAAAGCACTTGTTCATACACAGAGTAATGGAACTCTCTCCCTCAAAAAGCTGTCGAGGCTACATGAATCGAAAATATCAAAACTGAGATTGCTAGACTTTTGTTAGGCAAAGTTTAAGGGTTATGGAACCATGGCGCGTAGATGGAGTTAAAATACAGATCAGCCATGATCTAATTCAATGGCGAAACAAGCTCGAGGAACTGAATGGCTTACTCCTATTCCTATGTTCCTAACTGAAGCATGGGAATAAATCATTAATGCAAAAAGCAGAGATGATTTTTAATTAAAAAACCTGTAAATGGCACAAACCATAACTATCTATCATATATAAACTATATTAAAATTCCCTAACACAACTTATCTGGTACTCTGCAGTTTCAAATAGATTTTCCTTTGGCTCAGACCGTATTAAGGACTAAATTAATCTGAAGCAGGACAGCACAGATATTGATTTCAGTCCCAGTGTTTTCATTTATTAAAATCTCCTCACATCACACTCTTGAGATTAACCTTCCATATATTTTAAAGAATGTTTGTGAGATGCCAATGAGTTTAAATTCTCACTTTTACGTTTTTGTGCTTAGTTTCAAAGGCCATTTGGATAGCTTCTTGTTTGATCATTTTAACTGTCTGATCACTAAACCCGAGGCTGTCAGATACTGTTCTGCTTAAAAGTCATCTGATCTTACAAAGGTATTTCAATATCTGTGTATGTATATATGAGTGTGTTGTTGAATGCAACACCAACTGGTTATACACACGCTCCACTTGTTGTGTATGTTCCTTTAAGAGGAAGAACTGATTCTATACTGCAGTGACCACCCCTGTATATAAAGCCATAGCAGGCTTCTGTATTTCAGTCTTAAGTTACCCTCTGTTCAGGGACTGGAGTGCATCATCAACCCGGATACCCAAATTTTAATATGATTTGTTAAGTTTTAGTTGAACTTTTGTTTTGTCAATTTGGTTTTTTTTTGGTACGAACAAAAAGAGTACCCTCTGTTCAAGTAAATACCTGTTATTATTGTTCTCCTGCAGTCCGTGTATTATTTATACTCGGACACTACACCACTCACTGGCACTTTTGACGTCCTCTTCTTTAAAACTGTAGCTTGTGCCAATGACCTTATCATGTGTTGTTGGATACAGAGTAATCAGCTGGTAATATGTTCAATAATGCACTCCGCTCACTGGCACTTTAAACATTTTGAGCTAGAAATTCGTCTCGGGCAATGGCGCAAAACGGGCGGTATCAGATCGGCTGCCCGTTACACTGCATATTCGGCACACACACTCCGATCACCAGCTCGCAAATCATTTTTGCTCCATTGTCAGATAGGTGGATTGGAGATTTGGGGCTCAGGTAGATGTGCAAAGAGAAGCCGGTGAGCAATTCTACGTTTGAGTTATACGATATTAGTCTTTGCTTTGCAAACACAACAGATTAGCAGTAATGTAAAGAACAGATAGTTTATGTTTCGAGTGTGTATACCCTTCGAGGAAATGCACCCAAAACACAGAATGCTCTTTTTACAGATGCGACTAATCTGTTGTGCATTTCCAGCTTTTGTCATTTTTCTTTGATTTCCAGCATTACAGCAGTTGGCTTTTTACTTAGTAGCAATGTACCTCAAATCAGAGTCTATTGGTTTAGCACAGGAAAAAACTTCACAGCTTGTTCATAGAATGAGCTGCAAATCTCTTTCTCATGCTGAAACGAACTAATCTGATTAACACGGCAATACCCAGAGCTTTGTCAAAGACAGTCAGACCATTGCTAGATTATTAAAACTAAAAAAACCAAAATATTACTGCATAACATGACTCAGATATAATGGGGCAGTAGCAATAACAAAATGTGTAATTTGGACAAAACATAGTCATCTCAATGAATTTATGATGGAATGAAATAACAACAGAAAATGCTGGAAAAACTCAGCAGGCCAGGCAACGTCCGTGGAGAGAAAATAGAGTCAACCTTTCGGGTCAAAACCCCTTTGTCAAGACTATTTTGCTATCGTTATGGTGGAATGAAGTCAGTTGACAGAAATGCAAATAAAGATAAGAAAAAAAACTGCAAATGCCAGAAATCAAAGAGAAAATGTTGGAATTACACGTTAGCATCTGAAAAGAGAAAAGATAGGTTAACATTTCTGGAGTATGTTATGTTCATTAATAACTAGACATTCTTATTATGAACACAGCTAGCTTTTGCTAGACACTTTTATTGAGCACATGTGGACTTGTACAGCATCTTGTAGCGGCTTCCATCTTGACTGCTGCCTTGTGGGTAGCCTAGCCTCATGGGTAATGTAGTCTTAATATAATATATAGCTGGGTAGTGTAGTCTTATACATACAGCTATATACAGCTCTCCGGCTCCACCTAGTGTCCACTATAGAATGACATGCTATTGATCACTACATCCCCCTTTCTTTGAGGTTTAACAAAATCAATATCAATCAACTTTCAAGAAAACAATAAAAATAATATCAGTAACACTTTTGTTAGTGCTCTATAAACATAAACATTTTCAAAACAGTCAACACATTTTCAAAGCTTTACATTGTACTCAAAGATTAAGTCTATCAGGCTCTTTTACTTCACGTGTGGATCTTCTCAACACGGGTAAGTCTGATGTGTCTTCATGAGATTGTTCTGGCGGTGAATGACAAGATGCAGTTGCGGCATTGTCATCAATCTGCTCTTGTATAGATCGAGGTCTCCTTGCGATCTTTGCTTGGAGAGGGTTTCAGTGCTTCCTTCACTCTTCATGCCATAACTCTCAATGTACTCAATGCACTCTCGAAAAACTGCTGGCAGCTGGATCCCATCATACAGCATAGTCCTCTCAGCAGCCTCGGCTAATGGAACACCAAAGATTGGCCTGAGGGAAGAAGGAGTATCCACCGAACTGCTTCCTGCTCTGGTGCAGGCTTCTTCTTTTTCTTTTTCTCTTTCCACTGCTTAACATCTGCTGCGGTTATATCTTTGGACTTTTTCTCCTTGTGTTTTTCCTCTTTGTGCTTTTCTTCCTTTGGCTTCTCTTTGACCTTAAAGTCTTTTTCTTTCTTCTTGGAGAAACTAGGCTTTTTGAAGACATGGATACCCTTTGGCCTTTTCATCCTTGATGGGCTCTCTGCTTCAGCACCTGAGTCATCTGGTCTGCTTATGGCACAGTTTATACGGTAGACTCTCTTGACTAGGTCTTCACAAGCTTTGTCACCGAGTATCGAATCAAGTCTTTCAGCCACAACAGAAAACATGAGATGATGCACTTTGTCTTTGACTGTCACTTTAAGTCTGCATACACCTAAGCTATCTATTTTTCTGTCCATTATAGTTCTTCAGTAGTACTGACTTTTTCTGTATTTTGGGCTTTTCTTTCATATCGTTAATGTCACTCATACTGATTAAGTTTGCTTTTGCCCCAGTGTCCAGTTTCAATGTAACTAATGCTCCATTTATCTGCAGTGGGATCATCCATTTGTCCTCTTTTACTGCATTAACTTTATGTTCAGCATTGTCTATTTCTGAGGGCTGCACATTTTCTGTATCTTTTTTGATATCGTCACGACACCATTCCTACAAAAAATGTCTCACTTAAATCAGTGTCCTCAATCACATTAACTCGTTGCCCTTTCTTAGTTTTTACTTTTGAAAAGCATTGTTTGGCAAAGTGATTCTTTCCATTACACTTTGTGCACATTTTTCCAAACGCTGGGCATTGTCTTAACTGGTGTTTGTAACCACAGCGTTTACAATTAAAAATGTCATCCTCCGATTGCTTTTCATTTCTGTTCCGCCCACGTTTCTTCCCCTTGTAGGACACAGCACCGACAGCAGCATTATCACTCATTACATTCGCATCATTATTGATTTCACTGAAAGTCTTAGCGTGCTTTCGAGCTAGCTCGCTGGCTTGGCATATTTTCACCGCATTTTCCAAATTTAGTTCGGTTTCTCTCAACAGACGTTCCCTGACTTTTTTATCATGAATACCAAACACAATCTGGTCACGAATCATGGATGCTTTGAGCTCAGAGAAATTACATGTCTGTGCTTTCAGTTTCAGATCAGTTATAAAGCTATCAAAAGTCTCATTTTGCTGCTGTGTCCGAGAACAGAAGACGTATCTTTCATAGGTCTCATTCTTTTTGGGAGAGCAATGTGCATCAAATTTTTTTAGCACATCTTCTAATTTTTCTCTGTTCTCCTCTGGATTAAATACAAATGTATTAAATACCTCTATCGCCTGTGGGCCTGCAACCTTAAGCAACAACGCTATCTTCCTTGCGTCTGGCTTCGTACCGAATCCGATGGCTGCAATGTGGAGTTCGAATTGTTGTTTAAGAGTCTGCCAATTGTAGTCGATGTTTCCTGTGAGTTTCAAACGCTCTGGTGGCTTCAAATTCTCCATGTCGCTTTTCACAATTTTCAGCAGATCTTCACCACCCTGGTACCATGTTATGTTCATTAATAACTAGACATTCTTATTATGAACACAGCTAGCTTTTGCTAGACACTTTTATTGAGCACATGTGGACTTGTACAGCATCTTGTAGCGGCTTCCATTTTGACTGCTGCCTTGTGGGTAGCCTAGCCTCATGGGTAATGTAGTCTTAATATAATATATAGCTGGGTAGTGTAGTCTTATACATACAGCTATATACAGCTCTCCGGCTCCACCTAGTGTCCACTATAGAATGACATGCTATTGATCACTACAGAGTAGACCCTTTTTCAATTTCCAGTATTTTCTGTTTTTATTTATCATTAGCAGATTTGTTTTCTTTAGCATCGACCAGGGGGTTAATGAAAACAAATCTTCAGGTTTAGTAAAATACAGATTTCTAATTCAATAAGCTGAGACCAACCACCAGCAGGTGGTGGTGCAGTAACAAAGCAACATTTTCAAAAACACCATTCAGGCAGTGCATTCCAGATCATAATCACTCGCTGCGTAAAAAGGGTTTTCATCATGTCACCTGTGGTTCTTCTGCCAATCACCTTAAATCTGTGTCCTCTGGTTCTCGACCCTTCTGCCAATGGGAACAGTTTCTCTCTATCTACTCTGTCGAGACCCCTCATGATTTTGAACACCTCTATCAAATCTCTTCACAATCTTCTCTGCTCTAAGGAGAACAACCCCAGTCTATCCACGTAACTGACGTCCCTCATCCCTGGAACCATTCTTGTAAATCTTTTTTGCACCCTCTCTAAGGCCTTCACATTCTTCCTGAAGTGCGGTGCCCAGAATTGGACACAATACTCCAGTTGAAGCCGAACCAGTGTTTTATAAAGGTTCCATCATAACTTCCTTGCTTTTGTACTGTATGCCTCTATTTATGAAGTCTAGGATTCCATATGCTTTTTTAAACTGCTTTCTCAACCTGCCCTACCACCTTCAATGGTTTGTGCACATATACCCCCAGGTCTCTCTGTTCCTGCACCCCCTTTAGAATTGTACCCTTTAGTTTATATTGGCCCGTATTTTCCGATCGCAGGCCTCCTGCGGGCGGAGGCCTGCGATCTGGAAAAATCTGCGCTCTTACCCGAGGGCTCCCGGGACGCACACGCTTCCGCTCCTGGGCTCCTCCAAACTCCAAGTGCGCAGGGCCCACGTATCCCAGAGGCGCAGGTAGTTCGCAGCGTCCCTGGGATCACGTGGGCCATGGGGAGCCAATTGCAGAAGGGGATCTCCCTTCATACATTTGACAGGAAGACCTGTCAAATATATGAATGGAGATCAATGAAAAAACATAGTAAAACATTAAATAACATTTTTTTAAATCACATTTTTAAAATGACTTGAAATTACAATAAATTAAGTACTGTATTTTAGACAAAAATTTATTTTTTGAAAAAAAATTAAAGTTTTTTACAGGGCTAAAAATAAACTTACCCTTTTTTTAAAAAAAAAAGTCTTTTTAAATGATTTAATCAGTGAAATTTTTTTAAAAACTTTTTTCAACTCTTATCCTGGTAAAAGCGGGCCTTATGCCTGCTTTTACCAGGCGTAAGAATTGTAAGGGTTTTCTGAGGGAGGAGGGTCTCCAAAAAGCGGTGGCATAGTAGTTAGCACTGTTGCCTCACAGCGCCAGGGACCCGGGTTCGAATCCGGCCTCGGGTGACTGTGCAAACTCCACACAGACATTCTCCCCGTGTTTGCGTGGGTTTCCTCCGAGTGCTCCGGTTTCCTCCCACAGTCCAAAGATGTGCGGGTTAGGTTGATTGGCTATGATAAATTGACCCTTAGTGTTAGGGGGATTAAATATGTGGGGTTACGGGGATAGGGTGGGATATGTGTTGGTGTAGGGGTTACAGGGATCGGGTGGGATATGTGTCGGTGCAGGCTCGATGGGCCGAAATGGCCTCTATCTGCACTGTGGGGTTTCTGTGATTTCTGTGATATCCACCCGCAGAGGCCCTTCTCCAGGGCAGCCTGAAACCATCATTTCCGATGTCCCTACGGGTGGGTACACAGCGTGTACCCACCCGTTGGGAACGGAATATCTGGGCCATTGTCTCTCCTCGTTCTTCCTACCAAAATGTATCACTTCACACTTTTCTGCATTAAATTTCATCTGCCACATGTCCGCCCATTTCACCAGCCTGTCTATGACTTCTTGAAGTCTATCACTATCCTCCTCACTGTTCACTATACTTCCAAGTTTTGTGTCATCTGTGAATTTTGAAATTGTGCCCTGTACACCCAAGTCCAAGTCATTAATAAATATCAAGAAAAGCAGTGGTCCTAGTACCGACCCCTGGGGAGCACCGCTGTATACCTTCCTCCAGTCCGAAAAACAACCGTTCACCACTACTCTGTTTCCTGTCACTTAGCCAAATTCGTATCCATGATGCCACTGTCCATTTTATTCCATGGCCTTCAACTTTGCTGGCAAGCCTATTATGTGGCACATTATCAAATGCCTTTTGGAAGTCCATGTACACCACGTCAACCGCATTGCCCTCATCAACCCTCTCTGTTACCTCATCAAAAACACGATCAAGTTAGTTAAACACGATTTGCCTTTAACAAATCTGTGCTGGCTTTCCTTAATTAATCCATACTTGTCCAAGTGGCTGTTAATTTTGTCCTGGATTATCGTTTCTAAAAGCTTCCCCACTGAGGATAAACTGACTGGCCTGTAGTTGCGGGGATTATCCTTACACCCTTTTTTGAACAAGGGTGTAACATTTGAAATTTTCTAGTCCTCTGGCACTACCCCCGTATCCAAGGAGAATTGGAAGGTTATGGCCAGTACCTCCTCAATTTCCACCTTTACTTCCCTCAGCATCCTAGGATGCACCCCATCTGGCCCTGGTGACTTATCTACTTTAAATGCAACTAGCCTTTCGAGTACCTCCTCATCATTAATTTTTATCCCATTCAGTATCTCAACTACCTCCTCTTTCACTATGACTTTGCAAGCATCTTCTTCCTTGGTAAAGGCAGATGTAAAGTACTCATTTAGTACCTCAGCCATGCTCTCTGCCTCCATGCGTAGGTCTCCATTTTGGTCTCTAATCAGCCCCAACCCTCCTCTTACTACTCGTTTACTATTTATATGCCTAAAGATGACTTTTGTATTCCATTTTATGTTAGCTGCCAATCTATTTTCATACTCTTTGCCCCTCTTATTTCCTTTTTCACTTCATAGAAACATAGAAGATAGGAGCAGGAGTAGGCCATTCGTCCCCTCGAGCCTGTTCTGCCATTTAATGAGATCATGGCTGATCATCCAAATTCTGTACCCTGTCCCTGCTTTCTCCCCACATCCCTTGAGCTTTAAGAAATATATCTAACTCCTTCCTCTCTGAACTTTCTATATCCAGCCTGGCGCTGACTTGTATTCTCAACCTGACATCTGTCATACGCTCCCTTTTTCCGCTTCATCTTACTCGCTATCTCTTTTCGTCATCCAGTGAGCTCTGGCTTTGGTTGCCCCACCTTTCCCCCTCATGGGGAATGTACCTCGACTGTACCCGAACCATCTCTTCTTTAAAGGCAGCCCATTGTTCGATTACAGTTTTGCCTGCCAATCTTCGATTCCAATTTACCCAGGCCAGGTCCATTCTTAACCCACTGAAATTGGCTTTCCTCCAATTAAGTATTTTTACACTAGACGGCTCCCTGTTCTTTTTCCATGGCTAGTCTAAACCTTATGATACTGTAATCACTGTTCCCTAAATGTTCCCCTACTTGCCCCACTTCATTCTCCAGAACTAGATCCAGCAATGCCTCCTCTCTCGTCGGGCCGGAAACGTACTGATCAAGAAGGTTCTCCTCAACACACTTCAGAAATTCTTCCCACTCTCTGTCCTTTACACTATTACTATCCCAGTCTATATTAGGATAGTTGAATACCCCCATTATCACTACTCTATAGTTCTCTGTAATTTCCCTGCAAATTTGCTCCTCTATATCCTTCCCACTAGTTGGTAGCCTATAGAATACACCTAGTAGTGTAATGGCACCTCTATAGTTTTTCAACTCTAACCAAATAGATTCTGTCCTTGACCTCTCCAGGACATCCTCTCTCTCCAGCACTGTAATATTCTCCTTAATCAATACTGCCACCCACCCCACCTTTTTTTTTTCCTTCCCTATCTTTCCTGAACATTTTATATCCAGGAATATTTAGTACCCAATCCTGCCCTTTTTTGAGCCAGGTCTCCGTTATTGCCACAACATCATATTTCCATGTGTCTATTTGCCACATTTTGTGCATTCACACACATGCACTGTAAAACTCTCAGACCTTCTTGTATTCTCTCGTAGTCTAACCCCATATAATACCTTACTATTTCTTACTCTAGTGCTATCTGTCTCTCCCAATCCTTTGTGCACTTTGTTTCTCCTATCTAATGCTACATCCTGGTGTCCACCCCCCTGCCAAATTAGATTAAACCCTCCCCAACAGCACTATCAAACCACCCCCTCCCCCACCCCCTCATGAGGACATTGGTCCCAGCTCTGTTGAGGTGCAACCCATCCGGCCTGTACAGGCCCCACTTCCTCCAGAACCGGTCCCAATGTCCCAGGAATCTGAAGCCCTCCCTCCTGCACCATCTCTCCAGCCACGCATTCATCTGCTTTATCCTCCTATTTCTGTACTCTCTAGCTCGTGGCACCAGAACTAATCCAGAGATTACTACCTTTGAGGTCCTGCATCTTAATCTCTTTCCTAGCTCCCTAAAATCTGCCTGTAGGACGTCATCCCTCGTTCTACCTATGTCGTTGATACCAATATGAACCACGACCTCTGGCTGTTCATCTTCCCCCTCAGAATGTTCTGCAGCTCCTCAGTGACATCCTTGACTCTTCCATAAATTTCAGATTATCCAAAACTCTGCTGCCCATATCCTAATCTGCACCAAGTCCCACTCACCCATCACCCCTGTGCTCGCTAACCTACATTGGTTCCTGGTCCCTCAGTGCCTCCAAATTAAAATTCTCATGTTCAAATCACTTCATGGATTCGACCCATCACCATCAGCCCCCCCCCCCCCACTTGCTCTGCAACCTCTTCCAGCCCTACAACTGTCCAAGAACTCTGTCTTCCTCCAACTCTGGCCTCTTGTGAATCCCCCACTCCCTTTGCCCCTTCATTGGCAGCTTTGCTTTCAGATGTCTAGGACACAAGCTCTGGAATTCCCATCCTAAATCTCTCCGCCTCTTTCTGCTCCTTTAAGAGCCTCCTTAAAAGCTGTGTCTTTGACCAAGCTTTTAGTCACCCCTCCTTAGATCTCCTTTTTTGGCTGATACATTTCTGTGAAGCGCCTTGAGACATTTTTCTACATTAAAGGTGCCATTTAAATGTAAGTTGTTGTTGTGATGGCTGCCTTCCAGTAGCCCGCCTAAGTAAGCCTCTCCCCATTCTTCATGTACATGTCTTGATGATGAGTTTTGGTGTGGTATATAATGGAGAGTAATTCAGCTGATTGTAAACCTAGCCTTCTGACAAAAGATCATTGGTCTGAAACGTTAACCCTATGTTTCCCTCTCCACAGATGTTGCATGACATGCAGTGTTTCTCCAGCATTTTCCATCTTTATTTCAGTAATCTTATCCTTACCGGCTTACAATCATATGCTGCTCCCAGTGGCCGCTATTGCATAACAGAAACTCTAACCTAGTCCAAGGACACTGGGGCATTTTCACTGCCACTTCAGCTGAGATCAACTAGCTCAACACAAAGCAGGGATGCAATTGGGCACTGGGCCACTGGAGGAACAATCATTAATTTATTGATTAATATAAACCATTAGTGGAGGGGGTGAAATTAATTAGTGCGCAAGTAGTACATTAAGTGCAAGCTAAAACTTTTGCCCAAATTGTTTGTAGCACACTTACGGAAGCACAAAGCTTTGTGCGCTTTCTGGAACTTTGGGTGGCAGAGGGTGCACTAAAAATAATATATATCTGAGTGGCCAATTAGAAAGAATACTGATTAACTAGCTAAATAGTAACTTGACCAATGCACAGTGGTCTAATCCAGCTGTGGCATGTGTAATTTCTGTAATAAATGGATGGCGAGCACAGGTGGTATAAACCAAGATTTACAGAAGAAGATCTGTAAATTATAGTGAACAGTGTGGGGGCACAGCAGAGGGCTCTATATGGTGCAGGGTACAATCCAATAAGCAGGACAAATCCAATCCAGCTAATCACTGCCCCATCAGTCAACTCTCAATCATCAGCAAAGTGATGGAAGGTGTCGTCGACAGTACTATCAAGCAGCACTTACGCACCAATAACCTGCTCACTGATGCCCACTTTGGGTTCTGCCAGAACCACTCAGCTCCAGGCCTCATTACAGCCTTGGTCCAAACATGTACAAAAGAGCTGAATCCTAGAGGTGACGCGAGAGTGACTGCCCTTGACATCAAGGCAGCATCTGACTGAGTGTGGCATCAAGGAGTCCTAGTAAAACTGAAGTCAATGGGAATCAGGGGGAAAACTGGCTGGAGTCATACCTAGCACAAAAAAAGATGGTTGTGGTGGTTGGAGGTCAATCATCACAGCCCCAGGACATCGCTGCAGGAGTTCCTCAGGGCAGTGTCCTAGGCCCAACCATCTTCAGCTGCTTCATCACTGACCTTCCCTCCATCATAAGATCAGAAGTGGGGATGTTCGCTGATGACTGCACAGTGTTCAGTTCCATTCGCAATTCCTCAGATAATGAAGCAGTCCATGCCCACATGCAGCAAGACCTGGACGACACTCAGGCTTGGGATGATAAGTGGCAGGTAACATTCGCGCCACAGAAGTGCCAGGCAATGACTATCTCTAACAAGCGAGCATCTAACCACCACCCCATGGCATTCAACGGCATTACCATCGCTGAATCCCCCACCATCAACATCCTGGGGGTCACCATTGACCAGCCACATAAATACTGTGGCTACAAGAGCAGGTCAGAGGCTAGGTATTCTACAGCGAGTGTCTCAACTCCCGACTCCCCAAAGCCTTTCCACCATCTACAAGGCACAAGTCAGGAGTGTGATGGAATACTCTCCACTTGCCTGGATGAGTGCAGATCCAACAATACTCAAGAAGCTCGACACCATCCAAGACAAAGCAGCCCGTTTGATTAGCACCCCATCCACCAACTTAAACATCACTCCCTCCACTACCGGCGTTCCGTGGCTGCAGTGTGTACCCATCTACAAGACGCACTGCAGCAACTCGCCAAGGCTGCTTTGGCAGCACCTCACAAACCCGCGACCTCTACCATCTAGAAGGACAAGGGCAGCAGGCACACGGGAACACCACCACTTCCAAGTTCCCCTCCAAGTCACACACCATCCTGACTTGGAAGTATATCGCCGTTCCTTCATCGTCGTTGGGTCAAAATCCTGGAAATCCCTCCCGAACAGCACTGTGGGAGTACCATCACCACACGGACTGGGCAATAAATGCTGGCCTTGCCAGCGATGCCCACATCCCATGAATGAATTAAAAAGTGTAAA
Source organism: Somniosus microcephalus (assembly GCF_052327205.1). Classification (NCBI taxonomy): domain Eukaryota; kingdom Metazoa; phylum Chordata; class Chondrichthyes; order Squaliformes; family Somniosidae; genus Somniosus; species Somniosus microcephalus. Next base: position 237,327,616 of record NC_140991.1, on the reverse strand, counting down.
GCTGGCATGCAAGGCCATCACACAAGAGTTCAAAGAGAGTCACACAGCAGGAGAATGTCAAATGATATCGGAAGAAATGATCAGAATTGGAAAGCAAACATACCAAGGTGAGAAATGCAAAGGAGTGTGAATAAACCTAGCCTGTCATGTATGTAGGTCTGGAGACAAGTAAATGTCAGATGAGTTTGCTCGAGTGCCTGAGTATACTAAACCTGAATTGATCCTGCTGCAAGTGCAACATGAAGGGAACTAATGAACATAGTTAAGAACTAGCGAAGCAGCATTAAAAACCCAGAATGATGCAGCTGATAAAGACTGAAGGCTGACTTTAATTACTCACACATATAGCTGACTATTACTATGCATTCAGTCAAGTCTCAAACATTATAGAATCATAGAATGATACAGCACAGAAGGAGGCCATTCGGCCCATTGTACCTGTGCTGGCTCTTTGGTAGAGATATCCAATTAGTCCCACTCCCCTGCTCTTTCCACATAGTCCTGTAAATGTTTGCCCTTCGAGTATTTATCCAATTCCCTTTTGAAAGTTACTATTGAATCTGCTTCCACCACCCTTTCAGGCAATGTATTCCATATCACAACTCACGGTGTAATTTTTTTTCCTCATGTCACTTCTGGTTCTTTTGGCAATCACCTTAAATCTGTGTTCTCTGGTTAGTTTCTCCTTATTTACTATCTCAAAATTCTAACCAATTTTTTAGCAGGCAAGGTAATTGACATTCCATTGCCCTCCACCCGCCCCTACTCATCCCCCTAGGAATTAAGTTTCATTCCTTCAGCGCTCGCATCTCCCTTCAGTAATTTCGAAGTTCACCATTGCTGAAAACTGTACTTTTATACACTTTAAAATTTCATCCTTACAATAAAGGCAATTTAATACCAGGTATACCTAGAGCTTCAGTTATTGTCTGCCTAGGTCCCACTTCACATTCATTACAACCCCTCGTCTTCATTTGTCATAAAGCCTTTATGCAGTTGAGTTGTCAGCTTTTCTGGAGTTGCGTCAGCTTTTGCTAGTTTTCGAAGTTGCTTAGTATGGGACTTGTTTTAATCCAATCTCAGACAAATTCATCCAATGGGCCATAGATACAAGATTAAATGTAAGAGATTTAAAACAGAGGGCAGGAGAAACATCTTCACACAGAGTTGTGAGGCTGTGGAATTCACTTCCAGGGTTAGTGTTTGAGGCAAAAATGAAATCAACATTCAAGATTAGATAGGAGAGGTAGATTAAGGAAACGGGGTTGAATGGATATGGGAACAGGGAGTGTAAATGTGATTACTGTATAACTATTTGCTCGCATGGAGGGTAAATGCTGGATGGACTGAATGGCCTGTATCCATGTTGTAACTATATGCATTAAGCTAAATATTTAGATGTGCCAAAACATCCTCAACCTCATGTGCAGATTGCAATCTTCATATAAAAAAAATTCTGGGATGTCATTTGACTGAACTCAGCATCCCTTCACTACTTGGACCATGTGGTCATTCTTCCTATGTGAGCCTAGACAGTACATGTAACAGGCCAGCCCAATCCTGTTCTTATACGATAGCAAAATACTGCAGTTGCTGGAAATCCAAAATAACAACAGAAAATGCTGGAAAAACTCAGCAGGTCAGGCAACATCCGTGGAGAGAAATCCGAGTTGACGTTTCGGGTCGAAACCCTTTTTCAAAACTGGAAAGGAAATAAAATAGATCGAAGGCAGGGCTGCGATCGAACAAAAGAAGTAAAAGAGACATTAAAAGGTATTCAAAACCAGATGAGATGGTAATAGGCCAGTGGAGACAAAAGACAGCTGAGATTAGGTGTGAAGTGTACTGGCAGGATAAGAGACAGCTGCCAGGTGGGAGAGAGAAAAAAAAGGAAAAAGGGGGGGGAGAGGAGGACCCAAAACAAAGGGGTGGAAAAAGAGTAAAAAAGTAATAGTAAAAAAGTAATAATCAATCCATTTTATTTCCTTTCCAGTTTTGAAAAAGGGTTTCGACCCGAAACGTCAACTCAAATTTCTCTTCACGGATGTTGCCTGACCTGCTGAGTTTTTCCAGCATTTTCTGTTGTTATTTCGGATTTCCAGCATCTACAGTATTTTGCTATCGTACTAGTGTTTGGTTCACTGCCACACCCCTTCTAGGAATGCCTACCTTGAAGAAGTTCTGCTCTTCTCTTCGATGGGATCTCCGTTTGGCTCTTCAACCTTCTTCATCTTCATTACTTTCAGTTTCCCTTCTCGTGTTTGATCAGGTATCTGCCAAGACTCGGTTTCACAGCCACATCATTTTCCTCAGCAACTATCTCCGGTGCCGACTTATTCCACGTGGATTCCAACTAAACTTCCACCCTTCGTGTTTCAAATCCACCCAGGATTACAAATATCTCCAAGATATTCATCGTTCCTCGAACTACTGCTCTCGCCGCATCCTGAGATCCACGCTCAACGCCATGCGGCGCCACATGAACACTCTCGACCTCTCTCTTCAGCAACACCGGCGCACTCTATCTCAAAGCTGTCCAGGTCCACAGTTCCATTTCATCCTTCGACTCATCCGACGCTTCAACAAAAATGTTTTTTTCTTCCTTTCCGATGTCAAAGATCGCAAGCTTCATCAACTCTTGGATACCAACGCCCCTCCGGAACCTTCTTCCCCTTCACGTTCCTCTGACCCCCCTTCTCCCAATCTCACCCCCTGCCACGTTTTCACTATCCCCTCTGACCTTCCACTCTCTGACCCCGAACGATCAGTCCTCAGCAAAGGCCTGAGCTTCATCCCCTTACGCCCCCACCTCAATGAATTTCAAGCTCGGCACGATGTTGAGCTCTTTTTCCGCCACCTTCGCCTCCGTGCCCACTTCTTTGGCCAGGATTCTTCCCCCCGCACGACTGACCCTTTCTCCCGCTTGCAGAATTCCCGTTCTACCTGGACCCCTCCCCCTGGCCTCTTACCCGCTCTAGATCTTTTCATCGCTAACTGCCGCCGTGACATCGGCCGTCTCCATTTCTCTGCTCCCCTCACTTACTCCAACCTACCTCCCTCTGAACTTGCAGCACTCCATTCTCTTAGATCCAACCCTGACATTGTCATTAAACCCGCTGACAAGGGTGGTGCTGTTATTGTTTGGCGAACTGACCTCTACCTAGCGGAAGCTGAACGCCAACTCTCCGACACCTCCTCCTACCTCCACCTGGACCATGACCCCACTACCGAACATCAAACCACCGTTTCCAAGACTGTCACTGACCTCATCTGCTCTGGAGATCTTCCCCCCGCTGCCACCAACCTCATAGTTCCCCAACTCCGCACAGCCCGCTTCTACCTCCTTCCCAAGATCCACAAACAGGACTGCCCTGGTAGACCAATCATTTCAGCCTGTTCTTGCCCCACGGAACTTATCTCTTCCTATCTCGGCTCTATCTTTTCTCCCCTTGTCCAGTCTCTTCCCACCTACATCCACGACTCTTCGGACGCCCTCCGCCACTTTAACAGTTTCCTGGCCCTAACCGCTTCCTTTTCACCATGGACGTACAATCCCTCTACACCTCCATCCCCCACCAGGATGGCCTGAGGGCGCTCCGCTTCTTCCTTGAACAGAGGCCCGTCCAGTCCCCATCCACCACCACCCTCCTCCGCCTGGCTGAACTTGTTCTCACATTGAACAACTTCTCCTTTAACTCCACTCATTTCCTCCAAATCAAAGGTGTTGCCATAGGTACCCGCATGGGTCCTAGCTATGCCTGCCTTTTCGTGGGATATGTGGAACAATCTTTGTTCCAGTCCTACTCAGGTCCCCTCCCTCACCTCTTTTTCCGATACATTGATGACTGTATCGGTGCCGTTTCCTGCTCTCGCCCCAAACTAGACAATTTCATTCACTTTGCCTCCAATTTCCACCCTTCCCTCACCTTCACATGGTCCATCTCTGACTCTTCCCTTCCTCGACTTCTCCGTCTCCATCTCTGGGGATAGGTTATCGACCAATATTCACTACAAGCCCACTGACTCCCAGAGCTACCTGGACTACACTTCCTCCCACCCAGCCTCCTGTAAGGACTCTATTCCATTCTCCCAGTTTCTCCGTCTCCGCCGTATCTGCTCCGACGATGCCACCTTCCACACCAGTGCTTCCGACATGTCTTCCTTTTTCCGCAACCGAGGATTCCCCTCTACCGTGGTTGACAAGGCCCTCGACCGTGTCCGTTCTACCTCCCGCACTTCTGCCCTCACCCCTGCCCCTCCCTCCCGGAACCACGATAGGGTTCCCCTTGTCCTCACCTTTCACCCCACCAGCCTCCACATTCAACGGGTCATCCTCCGCCATTTCCACTACCTCCAAAGTGATCCCACCACCAAACGCATCTTCCCCTCCCCTTTCAGCATTCCGTAGGGACCGCTCCCTCCGAGACACCCTAGTCCACTCCTCTATCACCCCCAACAGCCCTTCCCCTTTGCCTGGCACCTTCCCTTGCAAGCGCAGGAGATGTAACACCTGCCCCTATACCTCCCCCCTTCCCACTGTCCACGGCCCCAAACACCCCTTCCAGGTAAAACAGCGATTTACTTGTACTTCTTGCATTCTAGTATACTGTATTCGCTGCTCACGATGCGGTCTCCTCTACATTGGGGAGACCAAACGCAGATTGGGTGACCGCTTTGCGGAACACCTCCGTTCAGTCCGTAAGGGTGACCCCGAGCTTCCGGTCGCCTGTCATTTTAATTCACCGCTCCATTCCCACTCGGACCTCACCGTCCTTGGCCTCTTGCACTGTTCCACGGAAGCTCCACGTAAACTCAAGGAACAGCACCTCATCTTCCGATTAGGCACTTTGCAGCCTTCTGGACTCAATATCGAGTTCAACAATTTCATATCATAACCTCGGCCCCTATTAATTTTTTAATTATATTTTTTTCCACCCCTTCATTTTGGGTCCTCCTTTCCCCGCCCCCCCCTTTCCTTTTTTTTCTCTCTCCCACCTGGCAGCTGTCTCTTATCCTTCCAGTACACTTCACACCTAATCTCAGCTGTCTTTTGTCTCCACTGGCCTATTACCATCTCGTCTGGTTTTGAATACCTTTTAATGTCTCTTTTACTTCTTTTGTTCGATCGCAGCCCTGCCTTCGATCCATTTTATTTCCTTTCCAGTTTTGAAAAAGGGTTTTGATCCGAAACGTCAACTCAAATTTCTCTCCACGGATGTTGCCTGACCTGCTGAGTTTTTCCAGCATTTTCTGTTGTTATTTCCAATCCTGTTCTTGCTGTCTACACACCTATGTGCATAAGACTATACAACTATGCTGCTGCCTAAAATACACAAACTACTCACATGTTCCATGCGTACCATCGTCACAATACAGAAAAAGGCCACCTCCAACAAAGGGCACAGAGTGTAAATGGATGGAAGGACTCAACAGGCCAAACTTCTTGCACCATTTAAAGAGGTCATTGGCTAGAAAGCTCTAAATGGCATAGGTAGCACATAAGCATAAAAATAATATGCTCCTGGTTTGTGCAGTTACAATCACATATTTTTCTGTGTAAATGTACGTCAGCAGGTGTCAAGCAATGACTGTTTTTTGTCTGCCCAATCCCTACCCCAACCCATCACTGCTCCTCTTCCTTCCTTCTCTCCTGCCGCAATCCAAGGTTTAGATACCCCTTGAATATGCCCATGGCTACCCTCTGTGACTCTATTGGCATTTTTAAAATGACCCATCGAGGCAGCTATAACAGCCTCCTTAAGAGCAGCACCCCAAATGCCCTATCCTCCTCTCACACTGACCCTTCCATTCAGCATGCCTGCTGGAGGTTAATCTCACTAATCTCCTTCCTATACCGTTCATCCCATCCACCTCTGACCCCTTGGACTCTGCCAGCTGATCAAAAATCTGGATTTCCCCCCAAAATATCAATTCACTCACAAGGCCATTGTCATCCATGACCTTATTGCGGGTGACTGCACAGTTATCCTAGCTTTAACTGAAACTTGGCTCATGGGTGGCAACACCTTGACTCTTTCCAAAGCCGCACTCCTTGGCTACACTTTCCACCACCTAGTCACAACTTGGTCTTTGCCCCTACTTCTCTGCTACCTTCCTCTCCTTTGAGCACCTCATCCTGTTTCACTGCTCTAACTTCTCCTTTAAAATCCTCATTGTGTAATGAGTAAAGGTAGAGGTCCGGCATCACAATGGTTTCTGTTGAGTTGCTTTGTAATTCCGACTCGTAAAGTCAGTATATTAAATGGAAGATACTTCATGCGCATGGAAGAGTACACGAGACATTTAGTTCTTTGCAAAGCAAACTAGGTTTATTACAGCTGCAGATTGTACCACGATGTCCTGCAATAAGGGTTCTCTGCTCTGCAGTCTGCCATTAAACAGCAGGTAGCATCTGCAGCACTAACCTTGGGTATAGAGATGGCATCTCTCGGAATGTTGCCACTGATGGTGTTGAGGCTTTGGGTCCAAATTCCAAGTCACTACAGCAGTGGGTTTCAACAGTAATGGGAGACATAGCTCAAAGAGCCACAAGAGACCTCATTGCAGTGCAGTACTGTATAGTCAATCAGAGCTTTGGCTGAGTCAACCTCAAGCAGAGGTGAAGAGCCTGAAGCACAGGAACACTGGGTGGCTCTCAAGTCACCACCAGTTATAGCTACCTCTGGACAAGAGGCAGCAGAGACCCTCTTAAGCAAGCAGATCACCACAGCTGGATTACAACATGCTACAGGAAACTTTTTTTTATCCGGCACCAACGGGACCGACGTGGTGCCGGTTCATCAAAACTTCCGGATAACCGAAAGCTATAGTAAAAGATACGGAGTTGCTTAGCAACAGGTTCAGAACAATGGCCACAAGTTCCAAGCGTCTCTGTAACTTAGCAACAGCTGCAGCCACACCCTTGCACAGCAACAGATCAAGGAAGGCAAGTAATAAAACTTACCTGAACCTACTCCTGAATTTTGCTGGTTAACCGAGATTTCCGGTTATTTAGGTGCCGGTAAATCGAAAATTTCCTGTATTCATGACACACAAGCAAAACCATCTGGATCTCCCATGTCACAGCAAACAACCAATGAATCACAAGCATGTCTGCAACAAATCTTGCACAATGCCTCCGCACTTATTCGTTCCAGCATTTTTATGTGCTTTTATATTTTTTATGTACCTCTCCACCGCTCTACCTCTCTTTCCTCATTTAAGACACTCCTTAAAACCTACCTCTATGACCAATCTTATATGTCTCGGTGTCAAATATTTTGTCTTATAATAATCCTGTGAAGCGCCTTGGGACGTTTTACTATGTTAAAGGTACTATATAAATACAAGTTGTTGTCGTTGAAGCATCTGGGGAAGTTTTACTACATTAAAAGGTGCTATATAAATGCAATACATCACATAAGAATAATAGAGTAAAATTATTATGGCATAATTAATAGTTTATGTCTCACAAGGGGTCACACAGCAGCACGTTACTTTTAAATTCTCTCCAAACATACTGCAGACCACCCCCAGTGCAGCCCTTGGTGCTCTGGACCATCATTTGAGCATGCCAAATGTCTGCTAAATGATGTTCCTGTCTCTTAAATGTGGTTTATTATATGCATTTTGCTGGAAAGTTTGGGAGTTCCATGTGATGTCGTGAGCCTTGTTTCAAGCAGATAGCAAATATATCAGATCAACTGTTTAACTGTGCGCACCCAGGCTTTTTGTGGTATACATTAGTGATTTAGACTTCAATTTAGGAGGCATGATTAAGAAGTTTGCAGATGATTCAAAATTGGCTGTGCGGTTGATAGTGAGGAAGAAAGCTGTAGACTGCAGGAAGATATCAATGGACTGGTCAGGTGGGCAGAAAAATAGCCAATGTAATTCAATCTGGAGAAGTGTGAGGTAATGCATTTGGGGGAGCTAACAAGGCAAGGGAATACACAATAAATGGGAGGACACTGCGAAGTGCAGAGGAACAGAGAGACCTTGGAGTGCATGTCCACAGATCCCTGAAGGTAGCAGGACAGGTAGATAAGGTGGTTAAAGAAGGGATACGAGATATGTTCCTTTATTAGCCGTGGCATAGAATACAAGGGCAGGGAGGTTATGCTAGAACTGTACAAAACACTAGTTAGGCCACAGCTAGATTACTGCATAAAGTTCTGGTCACCACATTACAGGAAAGATATGGGGCGCGATTTTGTGGATTGTGTGGGAAATGGTCGGATTCCCCCGAATGTGGGGTTCTGACATACAAAAAAAATGTCAGCCAGCTCCACGCAATTTTCCCTCAAGTGGCCAATTAATTTCCAGTGTGTCGGCAGCCTTGCTAGTTGTCCATTTCCAGTCAGGAAGCCCCACAGTATGATGTCATCATTCGTGGTGCTTTCAAGGTCCACAGCAAGCATCTGTTGGCTTCCAAACGCACCATACAGGATGGCAGAGGAGCCTGCAGCAGCTGTGGCCAGTGCCAGACCCCGAGCTGCCTCCAAATTCGACGAAGCTTCACTGCAGGCATTATTGGATGGGGTTAGGGCCCACAGGGAGGTCCTCTTCCCTAGGTCAGGCAGGAAGAGGCCTCCCACTGAGACCAAGGCTGCATGGATGCAGGTGTCAGCAGATGTCAACTCGAATGTGCATGTCACCTTGGCATCACATCTCTAACTCCTTCCTCTACTCCCCCACAGGACCATCCAGAGCCCCCGCCCCCACTGTGGAGGAGGAAGAGGCTGTGCAGCCAGACTCCTCAGAGGAAGCTCCAACCTCTGAGGGCGCAGCTTCAGCAGAAGTAAGCGCACCCAGCACCAGCGCAGATATGTTCCTTTATTAGCCAATAAAAGCCAAGATTCCATTGGCCTTCCTGATCACCTGCTGTACCTGCATACTAACCTTCTGTGTTTCATGCACCAGGACCCCCAGATCCCTTTGTACTGTAGCACTGTGCAGTTTCTCTCCATTTAGATAATAACTTGCTCTTTGATTTTTTCTGCCAAAGTGCATAACCTCACACTTTCCAACATTATATTCCATCTGCCAAATTTTTGCCCACTCACTTAGCCTGTCTATGTCCTTTTGCAGGTTTTTTTATGTCCTCCTCACTCACTGCTTTCCCTCCCATCTTTGTATCGTCGGCAAACTTGGATACGTTGCACTCGGTCCCTTCCTCCAAATCGTTAATATAGATTGTAAAGAGTTGAAGTCCCAGCACTGACCCCTGCGGAACACCACTAGTTACTGATTGCCAACCCGAGAATGAACCATTTATCCCAACTCTGTTTTCTGTTAGATAGCCAATCTTCCACCCATGCCAGTATATTGCCCCCAATCCCATGATTTTTTAATCTTGTGCAGTAATCTTGTGTGGCACCTTGTCAAATGCCTTTTGGAAGTCCAAATACACCACATCCACTGGTTCCCCTTTATCCACCCTGTTTGTTATGTCCTCAAAGAATTCGAGCAAATTTGTCAAACATGACTTCCCCTTCGTAAAACCATGCTGACTCTGTCCGATTAAATTATGCTTATCCAAATGTCCTGTTACTGCTTCCTTAATAATGGACTCCAACATTTTACCAACCACAGATGTTAGGCTAACTGGTCTATAGTTTCCAGCCTTTTGTCTGCCTCCCTTTTTAAATAAGGGCGTTACATTGGCAGTTTTCCAATCTGCCGGGACCTTTCCTGAATCCAGGGAGTTTTGGAAAATTACCACCAATGCATCCACAATCCCTACTGCTACTTCTCTCAAGACCATAGGATGTAAGCCATCAGGTCCAGGGGATTTATCTGCCTTTAGTCCCATTATCTTACCGAGTACCACCTCCTTAGTGATTTTAATCGTGTTTAGCTCCTCCCCCCATAGCCCCCTGTTTGTCCAGTGTTGGGATATTTTTAGTGTCCTCTACTGTAAAGACTGATACAAAATATTTGTTCAGCGTTTTTGCCATCTCCATGTTCCCCACCACTAATTTCCTGGTCTCGTCCTCTAAGGGACCAACATTCACTTTAGCCACCCTTTTTATATAACTATAGAAACTCTTGCTATCTGTTTTTATATTTTTTGCTAGTTTACTTTCATAATCTATCTTCCTTTCTTAATTAATCTTTTAGTTATTCTTTGCTGGCTTTTAAATGCTTCCCAATCTTCTATCCTCCCACTAGATTTGGCTACTTTATATGCCCTTGTTTTCAGTCGGATACTATCCTTTATTACTTTACTTAGCCACGGATGGCTGTCTTTTCCTTTTACGTCCCTGTTTCCTCAATGGACTATATTTTTCTTGAAAGTTGTGAAATATCTCCTTGAATGTACACCACTGCTCATGTACCGTCTTACACTTTAATCTATTTTCCCAGTCCACTTTAGTCAACTCTGCTCTCATACCTTCATAGTCTCCTTTATTTAAGCTTAGTACGCTGGTTTGAGATCCAACTCTCTCACCCTCCAACTGAATTCGGAATTCAACCATGTTATGGTCACTCATTCCAAGGGGATCCTTTACTAGGACATTTTTTATTAAGCCTTTCTCATTACACAGGACCAGATCTGAGATTGCCTGCCCCCTGGTTGGTTCAGTTACATACTGCTCAAGGAGCCCATCCCTAATGCACTCTATGAACTCTTCCTCAAGGCTGCCCTGCCCAATTTGATTTGTCCAGTCAATATGAAACTTAAAATCCCCCATGATTATAGCTGTTCCCTTATTACAAACCCCAACTATTTCCTGATTTATACTCCAACCAACAGAGTTGCAACTGTTAGGAGGCCTATAGACTACGCCCACTAGTGACTTTTTCCCCTTATTATTCCTTATCTCCACCCAAACTGTTTCACTATCCTGATCCTTTGACCCAATATCATTTCTCACTATTGCAGTAATTCCATCCTTTATTAACATAGCCACCCCACCTCCCTTTCCTTCCTGTCTGTCCTTCCTAATTGTCAAATACCCCTGGATGTTTAGTTCCCAGTCATGGTCACCTTGCAGCCATGTTTCTGTAATGGCCACCAGATCATACTCATGCGTAGTTATTTGTACCGTCAACGCGTCTATTTTGTTAAGAATGCTGCGTGCATTCAGATGAAGAAAAGGCGTCCCATGCTTCTGGTAGATGCCTCCGCTGAGGAAGCGCTGACTGAGGGTAGCGAGAGGGGCTTCCCAGGAGATCACATTGAAGAAGTGTGTGAGGCTCCAACCTTCCACAGCTGTGCCTAAGTCTTGAAGAAGTAGCCCCAAACCTGCAACAACAAGCTCCTTCAACATACAAATGCTGTCCCTTTAAATCTCAGCTTTCCCGAATGAGCTGCAGCTGACAGCAAGCAAGCCGGCAAGCTTCATGCCAGGTTTCATCAGCGGGGTTCCCCGCAGGCGTGTTTAGCCCCTGAAAATCGCAAGGGCACCCTAAAATCAGCTTAAACATGGTGATAATTGCTCATTACTGTTCCGACGGCCAGTCCCGCCAGTGGCAGGCGGGACTGACTCAGGTCGCGGAGAAACGGCGGTCCGAAAGTCTGACGGGGCGGGGAATCAGGCGGGGGGGGGGGGGGGGGGGGTGGTCGTGACCCGCTTTTTCGGTGATTTTTCGGCCCCCGGCCGCCTGGAAAGCCGCCCGACGGCTGGCAGAAAATCGGGGCCATGGTTGCACTTGAGAGGGTACAGAGGAGATTTACAAGGATGTTGCCAGGACTGGAGAATTTTAGCTATGAGGAAAGATTGGATATGCTGGGGTTGTTTTCTTTAGAATAGAGGAGGCTGAGGGGAGACTTAATTGAGGTGTGTAAAATTATGAGGGGCCTAGATAGAGTGGATAGAAAGAACCTATTTCCATTAGCAAAGAGGTCAATAACCAGGGGGCATAGATTTAAAGTAATTGGTAGAAGGATTAGGGGAGAGTTGAGAAGAACTTTTTTCACCCAGAGGGTGGTGGGAGTCTGGAACATACTGCCTGAAAGGATGGTAGAGGCAGAAGCCCTCATCACATTTAAAAAGTACAGGAAACTTTGTGATACCCGGCACCGACGGGTCCGGCGTGTTGCCGATCTATCAAAACTGCCGGACATACAAAGTTAATGTTGAAGCATACGGAGGTTTTCATCTCCGTATCTGACAACAAACACTGTTGCTTAGCAACAGCTTCTAAAGAGTCAGCTGCAGCTGCAAGCGTCTCTAGCTGAAGCTGTTGCTATAGCTACAAACCTTGCAGTGCCTGACTGGGAAAAAAAAAGAACGAGAACTAAAAAAACTTATAGAAAACGGCTCCTGATTTTTGCCGTTAGATCGAGTATTCCGGACGTACAACCTCCGGATAAACCAAAGTTTCCTGTACTTGGATATGCACTTGAAATGCCATAACCTACAGGGCTACGGACCAAGAGCTGGAAAGTGGGATTAGGCTGGATAGCTCTTTTTGGACCCGCACAGACACGACGGGCCAAATGGCCTCCTTCTGTGCCATAAATTTCTATGATTCTATGATAAGTGGGGTTCCTATGATTTCATTAAGAAAAAAGAGCATCGTGGGCACACCCTAGAAACTGTGTATTCACATGCATAATTCTTGAGCAGTGATAGTAGATCCATTTGGATGTTCCTCAAATGGGACCCTTTTCTGTTGGTGAATGCGTGGGATGTTATACAGGTGCTTGAATGGCCTAAAGATGCAGGTGATGATGTTCGATACCCTAGGAATGGCACATCTTTAAAAACACCTCTCCTGCTGTTGTTGCAGATAAAGTACTCAACCAGCATGTCAGCATCTGTAACCTGGGTAGTACAACAGTAAACCCCTGATCCTAGCTAAGTCTCTTGCCATTGCCTGGAAGGTGCCTATGACAAAAAGGGTGCGTACCATCATTACTTTTAACTCTACTGGCAGTGAGGTGCTAATGTTGTACCTTGATTCCAGTCTAGTTCTAGGAGATGGCATAATTTTATGGCTTCTTTGATGAATTGTAGCCTCCTTTCACATTAGTCCTTGGTGAGGATGAGGAAACCCCGTTGGTAGCAGTAGATAAGAACATAAGAAATAGGAGCAGGAGTAGGCCAATCGGCCCCTTGAGCCTGTTCTGCCATTCAATAAGATCATGGCTGATCTTTGATCTCAACTCCACTTTCCCGACCGATTCCCATATCCCTCAATTCCTTCAGGGTCCAAAAATCTATCTATCTCAGCCTTGAATATACTCAACAACTGAGCATCCACAGCCCTCTGGGATGGAGAATTCCAAAGATTCACAACTCTCTGCGTGAAGAAATTTCTCCTCATCGCAGTTCTAAAAGGCTGACCCCTTATCCTGAGACTATGCTCCCTAGTGCTAGACTCTCCAGCCAGGGAAAACAGCATCTACCCTGTCAAGCCCTCACAGAATCTTATATGTTACAATGAGATCATCTCTCATTCTTCTAAACTCCAGAGAGTATAGGCTCATTCTAGTCAATCTCTCCTCATGGACAATCATGTTCTTTTTAAGCTGCGCAGTTGCGCAGCGCTCTGCAGCTCCCGCACAGCCGGTGAGTCGGCTTTTAAACAGGAAAAACCACGTATGGACCGCGCACCCCCATAAAGGGGCCGCGCACAACCAAAAAAAATTGAAGGGCACATTGAGGATAACCCTCTCATCCCAGGAACCAGTCTGGTGAACCTTCGTTGCATCCCCTCTAAGGCAAGTATATCCTTTCTTAGGTATGGAGACCAAAACTGTACACAATACTCCAGGTGTGGTCTCACCAAAGCCTGTACAATTGCAGCAAGACTTCCTTACTCTTGCACTCCAAACCCTATTGCAATAAAGGTCAACATACCATTTGCCTTCCTAATTGCTTGCTGTACCTACGTTAACTTTGTGTTTTGTGTACAAGGACACCTAAATCCCTCTGAACACCAACATTTAATAGTTTCCTACCATTTAAAAATTCTGTTTTTCTATTCTTCCTACCAAAGTGAATAACCTCACATTTCCCCACATTATACTCCATCTGCCACCTTCTTGTCCACTCACTTAACCTGTCTTTATCCCTTTACACTCTTTTGTGTCCTCCTCACTTACTTTCCCACCTAGCTTTGTATCATCAGCAAACTTGGATACATTACACTCTGTCCCTTCATCTAAGTCATTAATATAGATTGTAAACAGCTGAGGCCAAAGCACTGATCCTTGCAGCACCCCACAGCCTGCCTACCTGAAAATGACCTGTTTATTCTTGCTCTGTTTTCTGTCCTTTAACCAACCGCTATCCATGCTAATATATTTCCCCCAACCCCATGAGCTCTTAGCTTGTGTAACAACCTTTCATGTGGCACCTTATCAAATACCTTTCAAAAATCCAAATATACTACATCCAGCAGCTCTCCGTTATCTACCCTGCTAGTTACATCCTCTAAAAACCCAATAGATTTGTCAAACATGATTTCACTTTCATAAAGCCATGATAACTCTACCAAATCATATCATGATTTTTTAAGTGCCTTCCTTAATGACTAATATCAGGCTAACTGTCCTGTAGTCCCCTGCTTTCTCTCTCCCTCCTTTCTTCAATAGCGCTGTTACATTTGCCACCTTCCTATTCACTGGGAACATTCCAATGCATTCACTATCACTGCAGCCAACTCTTTTAGAACCCTAGACCCATTAATTTCTCCAGTACTTTTTCTTTACTAATATTAATTACTTTAAGTTCCTCACTCTCATTAGACCCTCGGTCCCTCACTATTTCTGGTGTGTTTTTTGTGTCTTCCACTGTGAAGACAGATGGAACATATTTGTTTAATGTCTCTGCGCTGTCTGAGGTAGTAGTGTGTTCCTTTCCTAAGGCATTGCGTCTTCCTCAGAGGCTCGCTGTACTCCTTCAACATGTTCAGTAAAGGAAGACGTGCTGTTGCACTCGGACTGCGTGCACTGAAACAGTTGCAGTGCTCTTTACAATGAATGCTGCTGGATCCCTGCCCATTCGCTGCTGCCTTAGTACCATCTTTATAGTAAGCTTCATTAACCTTCTGTCATTTAATCACTCCTACCTTCCACCCTATCACAGACCTTCCCTTGTTCTTTCCTCCCCTCCCCCTTTCCCTGGCTCTGTACTTGCTTAAAACCTGTTACATCTCTAACTTTTTCCAGTTCTGATGATCGACCTGAAATGTTAGCTTTGTTTCTCTCTCCACAGATGCTACCAGACCTGCTGAGCAATGTTTCCCCTAATTATTTTTTTTGGGGTGCGCGGCCCATTCACAATTTTACACATGCACAAAATTTAACATTGGAAAAGCTGGTCCCGGGCTGCGCGGGACCAGCAGACAGCTGCACAGCCGCGCAGGTTAGCGGGAACGTTGCTGCTGAGTACTTCCAGCATTTTCTGTTTTTATTTCATTAACCTAACATGGGCTAGAAGGCACTTCTAAGCAAATCGGCTTGTACATCTTTGATAAGTCCTTAGCAAGCTGAAAAACTGTCCACGCAATGTCTGTACATTAACATGCATAAAACTGGTTCAGTCCCAGAAAGAATTTTAGGAACATGGGTAAATTTGTGCAAGTGTTTCATTGGTGCTAATACATGAAACTATTAAGCATTATATCACACTCAGCAAACGCATCACCGTTAAAAGAGAATAATTTCCTCTGTTAATTAGGAAATAAAGTTGGACTTTTCAAGTACCTAGTGAATTAAACATCCTTTTTAAATTAAAACCAAACAGCATTTTCTTACAAGAGAATCTCCAAACAGAAGAAACCATTCCTATGCAATTTCCTGTCTTCATTAACCTACAGAAAAAACTATTTTCCTGGCATTTCAAACTCTACAATTGTTCAGAACATTTTAATAGTGACTTATTTACATCCATCTTTTTTGTATCGACGATAAATTATGTTTTGTGTCCAAAGATGTGCGGGTTAGGTTGATTGGCTATGATAAATTGACCCTTAGTGTTAGGGGGATTACATACGTGGGGTTACGGGGATCGGGTGGGATATGTGTCGGTGCAGGCTCAATGGGCCGAAATGGCCTCTATCTGCACTGTGGGGTTTCTGTGATTCTGTGAAAAAGGAGAAAGCATAGGATTTGAAAACAATATGCTGTGGGGGACTACGGTCTCCCGCGTAAAGAAATAGGCAACACAGCGAGCTACAAGAAATAGGTCTTTACTCCAACTCTCACAATACAGTACTGAATTCGTGAAGCCCGCGAACCTGTGATGACTCACGGATTATTCACCTGCTGGAACCTGATTGGTTTTCCTTCTCTCAGCAGCAGGCAAGTCTGAACGTGCCTTATTCCTCTCAGCTTGCAACTGTCTTGCGGGGGGAGGGGAATACAGCAGTTAAAAGGGGATTATACAGGTTTATCTACATACACACAGTGTTTCCCCAATGTGGCAACGCCACATACGCCCCCCCAAGAATCCTCGTTAACTGTAAAAGTCAGTCTCTGCGGAGGTTTGACCAAGCGGCCGTAGCGGCTGTGGTAGCCATCTGGCGTGTGAGGAGGGCTGTCTGGGAGGTCGGCCGGTTGGTTCGTCGGCTGGTCTGGCGGCTGGTCTGCCGGTGGGCTGGCTGGACGGGCTGCCAGCGAAGGTGAGGCGGCGGCCGGGAAGTAAGGTTCTCACGTGTCTTGGTCCTCTTGTGGGGCCGCCGCCAACGCGAGCGGTCTGCCCCGCCGTGGGGGAAGAGCCGGCCGAAACGGGAAGCTGAGGTCCAGGTGCGCCGGTTTGAGGCGGTCTACTGAAATAAGGTCCGGCTTCCCGCCGACGTCGATAAGAAAAGCTTTGTCCCCCGTCTCCAATACTGGGAAGGGGCCGGTGTATGGTGCCTGCAGCGGGCCTCTGTGCGCGTCCCAGCGCACGAAGACGAACCCTGCATGTCGTAAGTCTCGAGGCACGTAGGACGGCTGCGGGCCGTGTTGCGAAGTGGGCACTGGACGGAATTGCTGGGCCGTGTCCTGGTGCAGGGAAAGCTGTCTGGCAGCCGACCACGGCTCCGTTGTCAGGGGGAGGAAGTCGCCTGGTACTCTGAGCGGTTGGCCGTAGACCATCTCGGCCGCGGAGGCGCGGAGGTCCTCTTTGGGCGCGGTGCGCAATCCCAGGAGAACCCAGGGTAGTTTGTCGATCCAGCTGGTGTCGGCCAGGCTGGCGCGGAGGGAGGCTTTCAAAGAACGATGAAAGCGCTCGCAGAGCCCGTTGGCCTGCGGGTGGTAGGCTGTTGTCCTGTGCAACTTGGTGCCGAGGCCAGTGGTGATGGCATTCCACAAGTGGGAGGTGAACTGGGGGCATCTGTCTGAGGATATGTCGGTCGGCACGCCGAACCGGGCCACCCATGTTGAGAAGAATGCTCGTGCGACGTCGGTCGTGGTGGTGGAGGCGAGGGGAACCACCTCGGGCCATCTGGTGGTGCGGTCGACGATCGTGAGCAGGTGTGTAAAGCCGTGCGACGGCGGCAAGGGGCCTACCAGATCGACGTGGACGTGGTCGAAACGCCTATCGGGCACCGGGAAACACTCCAATGGCGCCTTGGTGTGCTGCTGGACCTTCGCGCGCTGACATGCCATGCATGTGTTGGTCCAGTCTCTCACATCCTTGTGGAGTCCAGGCCAGACGAACTTGGCGGACATAAGTTTCTGAGACGCACGCATCCCTGGATGTGAGAGGCCGTGGATGATGTCGAAAACTCGCTTGCGCCAGGCGGATGGGACGACCGGCCTAGGCGAGGGGACTGAGACGTAGCACAGGAGGGTTGTGCCGGCTGCGTGGAAGTGGATATCGGCCAGGGTGAGGCTGGTGGTTGACGTCCTGAGGACCTGGATCTCCGCGTCGGCGGCCTGGTCTCTCGCCATGTTGGCGTAGTCGACGCCCAGGTGCACTGCGTGGAGCGAGGGTCTTGAGAGGCAGTCGGCCACCAAATTGTCCTTGCTGGCGACGTGGCGGATGTCCGTGGTGAACTCCGAGATGAAGTTGAGTTGGCGCGCGGACCAGGGTTCGGTTACTTTGGCCATGGCAAAAGTGAGCGGCTTGTGGTCCACGAATGCAGTGAACGGCCGGCCTTCCAGGAGGAAACGGAAGTGCCGGATTGCCAGGAACAGGGCCAGGAGCTCTCTGTCGAACGTGCTGTAGGCCTGCCCATTCTTGCGCAGCTGTCGGCTGAAAAATGCCAGTGGCTGCCACGCGCCTTCGACCCACTGTTGCTGGACGGCGCCGACGGCGTAATCCGAGGCATCCGTGGTGAGGGCGGTCTTGGCGCCCGGGATGGGGTGGGACAGTAGTGTGGCGTTGGGCAAGGCGCTTTTGGTCTGGTGGAAGGCTATCGCCATCTCGCTGGACCAGGTGAGTTGCTCTTTGCCCGTTTTGCCCCTGGTGGCTTCGTAGAGGGGGTGCATGAGTGCGGCGGCCTTGGGCACGAACCAGTGATAGAAATTGACCATCCCCAAAAATTCCTGCAGCGCCTTGACCGAGGTGGGCTGGGGAAAGTCCGCCACCGCCTGCACCTTGGAAGGTAGGGGAATGGCTCCCCTTGGCGAGATTCTGTGGCCGAGAAAGTCAATTTGGGCTACTCTGAACTGGCATTTGGCCGGGTTGACGATTAGCCCGTGTTGGCTGAGGCGCTGGAAAAGGGAGCGCAAATGCTCGATGTGCTCGGCCTTGCTGGTGCTGGCCACGAGGATATCGTCCAGATAGATGAACAGGAAGCTCAGGTCCCGTAGGACGGAGTCCATGAGCCGTTGGAAGGCCTGTGCGGCGTTCTTAAGCCCGAAGGGCATGCGCAGGAACTCGAACAGTCCGAAGTAAGTGATGACCGCCGTCTTCTGGACGTCTGCGTGGTGGACGGGGACCTGATGGTAGCCGCGAATCAGGTCGACCTTGGAAAAGACGGACTTTCCTGCTAGGTGTGCCGAGAAGTCTTGGCTGTGCGGAATGGGGAATCTATCGGGCGTGGTGGCGTCGTTGAGCCGTCTGTAGTCGCCGCAGGGGCGCCAGCCACCGCCCGGCTTGGGCACAATGTGGAGGGGGGGGGACCAAGGGCTGTTCGAGCGGCGGATGATGCCCAGTTTTTCCATCGTGCCGAATTCTTCCTTGGCCACCGCCATCTTTGCTGGGTCCAGGCGTCTGGCTCGAGCGAACACTGGTGGTCCCGTAGTGGCGATGTGGTGCTCGACCCCATGCTTGGCTGCCGCGGCTCAGAAGGTCGGTTGTGTGAGCCTCGGGAAATCTGCGAGTAGGTGGGCGTAGTCGTCATGCGCTGGGGCGGAGCAGGACCCGACGAGGGCCGGGCTGTTGCTCTGCTGGCAGGCCAGTGAAGCGAAAGTTGTTGCGTCGATCAGGCGCCTGTCGCGGACGTCGACCAGGAGTCCGTGGGCGCAAAGAAAATCGGCGCCCAGCAAGGGATGTGCCACCGAGGCCGTCACGAAATCCCACGTAAATCGCTGGCCGTTGAAACAAACCTCGGCCCGTCGCTTTCCGAAAGTAGCGATGGCTGCGCCAATTGCCGCCACGAGGGGTGGGCTGCTGCGGCCTGCCTGGATGTCAAGCTGGGAGGCAGGAATTATGCTGCATTGGGCTCCGGTGTCGCAAAGGAATCTGCGCCCTGAAAGAGAGTCGGTTATGTACAGCAGTTTACCTGCGGTGCCGATGGCCATCGTGGTGGCGGGGGTGCGGTCGAGCGGGCCTAGGCGGCGGCGCGGGGCTGGTGCGTTGGGCCGGGCGGCCATCTTGGTTTGATCGAAAGAGCAGGGTGCTCTGCAGCATTGGGCCTTGTGGCCGAAACGCGCGTGGTAGTAGCATAGTTCTGCGGCCTGGCGTGGCGGTACGCGCTCGGTGGTGTCGGGGAGCCTCGCGGCTGCACAGCCGAGTTGGGCGACAGCGAAGACTTTGTCCGCGGCGGCTGCCAGTTGTACGCAGTCCGTGATCGGGGACCCCGCGAGGGCAGTCTGTACCTGCTGAGGAAGCAGGCTGAGGAAAAGGGCCCGAAACAAGAAGCACTGCAGTTCAGAGCCCAGGAGCGCAAGCATCCGGCTCATCAACTGGGTCGGGGTAGAATCGCCGAGGCCTGGTAGTGAGAGAAGCCTACGGGCCCTCTCCTCCCTGGACAGGCCGTAAGCCTGCAGCAAGCGGCCCTTAATGGTTGAGTACTTGCTGGTCTGTGGTGGGTTCCCCAGCAGGTCGAGAACTTCGGCGGCGGTAGAGCTTGCTAGTGCTGAGACTACATGGAGGTACCTTTCTTCATCGTCTTGAACCCTGCGAAGGGTGAATTGGGCCTCCGAGTGCGCGAACCAAGCTGGTGCTTGGTGTTCCCAGAAGGTGGGGAGCTTCAAGGACGCGGCGCCAGCCGACATCAGGCTGCTGCTGGTTGCCATCGGGTCGTTGCTGGCCTCTGTAAGGCTGCGTGAGTCGGGGGCTTCGGCCGCCGACATTCGGGGTCACCAATGTGGGGGACTACGGTCTCCCGCGTAAAGAAATAGGCAGCACAGCGAGCTACAAGAAATAGGTCTTTACTCCAACTCTCACAATACAGTACTGAATTCGTGAAGCCCGCGAACCTGTGATGACTCACGGATTAGTCACCTGCTGGAACCTGATTGGTTTTCCTTCTCTCAGCAGCAGGCAAGTCTGAACGTGCCTTATTCCTCTCAGCTTGCAACTGTCTTGCGGGGGGAGGGGAATGCAGCAGTTAAAAGGGGATTATACAGGTTTACACACAGTGTTTCCCCAATGTGGCAACGCCACAATGCCTTAATTAGCATTATTGACAGCAAAATAGCTATTCTACCAATTAAATATATATATATGTTAGTGAATCCCAACATGAGTAGCCAGCTTCAGCAGAAGAAGGAAGAAAATAAGAGGAAAAAAAATAATGCCCAGGAGGAAATGGAGAAAAACAGGAATGCTTGAAGGAACAGGAAAAGACAGACAAAAACAATGGGAAAACTCGAAAGAAGTCTAGAAGAGGGAACACTAAACAGTCCTCAAGTAGTTCCAAAGCTTGGACTAAGTCAGAAAACAAAGTTGAGATCAAAAGATAGAGTTAATGTTGAAGACTGTGAGAACTGAACTAATTCTAGCCCACAGTAAATTAGCAGATGTTTGCCATTAATTTTTGATGAGGTTAAGTTGCTCCAAAATAAGGTTCTAAGCATTACAAATTGGCTTTGCTCATGCTGTTTATGGCATCATTTAAACTCCTTGTTGACATTATTTTCTGATCATGTTTCTCTCAAGAACATTTTTTACATTTTATTTCAATTTCAATTTTAAGAAGATTATTATTCTAGAAGATTATCACCCTGGTTTCCCCATCAGAGCCAACATTTTGAATTGCAATGGTTCTGACCGTACAGTAATAGGAAATGATGGATACAATAATAGGAAATGATGGATGCAATACACTCATTATGATGTCAGCCACCGAATTAATGTGGAGGAAGGTGGACCAGCTGACTTGGGGTAGATGAGTACATCTTAAAACAATTCTAATACATTCAAGATGAATGAGGGCATAACGTAATTACTAAAGAAAATCTGGAATACTTTTCCTTTACTTGTTCTTAAATATTGCATAATACTTAGTATTAATGCAGTCTTCACATCACATAAACCCACAAAGTGTTTAATCTGGTGAAGCCCTCTGAAACATGGTGATTTCTGAATTAAGTTTCCAAATGACAATATCTCACTGCCTAACATAATGTAGGCATTAAGTACCATAAAAGTGTTTTTTAATTCCTTGTTTTTAATATCCCAAACAGCTAAAAATACCATATTTTTGATTAATGAGGATAGTTATGGTACATAATGTGAAAGGTTTGCTTTCACAAGAGTACACTGGTTCATCCCTTATTCTACAAATTTGCAAAAACACGAGCAGTGTCAGGGATTGGGAATTGGAGACAACTTAAATGTAATAGCAAGGCAGGAAAAAAAAGTTTTTTGTTGGGAAGAGAAGGGACACAAGTATCAGCTGCAGCCAATGTTCCCGTTAAGCTGCGTGGCCGTGCACCGGTCTAGAGGTCCCACACAGGCCGCTCACCGGCTTTACAATGCAGGAAACCGCAAATATGAATGGGCCTCGCAGCCCGTTAAAGGGACCGTGCACCCAAAAAAAAGAGAGGGTACATTGGCTGCAGCTGAGAACTACTCCTTCAAATCACTGCAAAGACCACTACAATTTAGTAATAAAATCCACTTCTTGTTTCTGTGCAACTACTAGTAAATTAAATAAAAATAAAATATGAAGAGTTGAAGGAAGTACAAACAGCTGAGCTAGCGTTCCAAGAATTGATACAAAATAAACACTAGACATAGCATGTGGAATTTCGAGATACGTAGAAAGAAACTTAACCAAACCTATTAAGGAAGTGAACAAAATAACCACTTACGCCTGCCCCTTAGTCTCAGTAGTCTCAGGAATTTGGTAGAAATGCTGAATCAGTGCTATTCATGCAGGGCTAATTTCACAGGAAGACATTTAACTGGTGCCAGTACTGGTGATGTACTGAACAACTGCAGTTATCAAAAAGTAAAAATACAGCAGAATTTGAGGTGGCAGAAAACAAAATGAGGTGCTGAAAATCTGAAATAAAAACAGAAAATTCTGTAACATACAGATGTTCCATCAGCATCTCAGGAAAAAAAAATGTTTTCAGATGTGATTGAGCTAATGTGTATTTCCAGCACTGTTGAATTCAGCTGGCAATACTATCCATCACCAACATATGGATCCTGTGCATCTCCTTAAAAAATTCATATTACCTCTTCACCCTCCAGCCTGCATGAGCAAGGATATTTTAATGCAGGGTTTGCATATCCTCACCTGTGCAACTTCTTCAAAATCCTCATGCCGTTTCTGTAAAGCCCTGGCTCTATGCAGTGATTTCCCCACTCCAGTGTGTTTGCTGAGAAAGGCCTCTCCATGGTTTTCAATCCAGTCCAATACCTACAACATTTAATGAAAGCACTGAATTATGAACACACTATCAGATATTTTGTCCAAAGCAATTATCATAATATGAATTCTAGTGATGATCAATAGATTCTCAACTTTTGTAATAAATGTAATCATCGACTGAGATAAAGGACATTAGTTAAATAAATCTCCTCTCTTGTTCATCACAGTCGACATGCTTTGGACTGCCACAATGAAGGGACAAAAGCAATAACAATGACAACAACAACTTGCACTTATATAGTGCCTTTAACATAGAAAAAAGTCTCAAAGTACTTCAGGCACTGTTTGTTTGATGTGGGGTTTGACAGATGGTATATTTATGGCCTGAGATTTTTAATTCCATTATTCCTTACAGTAAAAGCCAGTGCAAAATTCTCACTTGCATACAGGTTTTTATGACCTGGAAACTTGGTGATGTGTTTATGCACTAATGCAACTGAATTTTTTCCATCCAGCAAGCAACGCTCCAACTAATTCAAAATTCCACGCATGCGTGGTTTTTCTATTTAACAGCCGGTTCACCGGCTGTGTGGGACCCGCAGCGCACTGCGCGGCCGTACAGCTGAAAGGGAACGTTGCTAGCAACCTATTAGAAAAGTTATGGATGGTGCAACTTACGCACCAGATTTAAGCTAACTATTGAAGGGACATATCTTTTTTAAAGAGGCAAAATGTATAAAATACAAGATGCAAAAATAGAACAACCCAAACAGGAAAGAATTTCAATACTTCAACAACTTACAATTATATAGTGCCTTTAATGTAGTAAAATTACCCAAGCTGCTTCACAGGAGCATTATGAAACAAAATTTGACACCAAGCCACATAAGATGATATTAGGACAGATGACCCAAAGCTTAGTCAAAGATATAGGTTTTAAGGAGCGTCTTAAAGGAGGAGAGATGATTAGCAAGCGAATTCCAGAGCTTCAGGCCGAGACAGCTGAAGGCACGGCCGCCAATGTTGGAGCGATTAAAATTGGGAATGCACAAGAGGCCAGAATTGGAGGAGGGCAGAGGTCTGGGAGGGTTATAGGGCTGGAGGAGGTTACAGAGATAGGGAGGGGCGAGGCCATGGAGGGATTTCAAAACAAGGATGAGTATTTAAAATCGAGGCGTTGCCGGACCGAGAGCCGATGAAGGTTCGTGAGCACAGGGGTGAGGGGTGAATGGGCTTTGGTGCGAGATAGGTCACGGGGAGCAGAGTTTAGGAAGAGCTCCAGTTTATGGAGAGTGCGAGATAGGAAGCCAGCCAGGAGAACACTGGAATAGTCAAGTCTAGAGGTAACACAGGCAGGGACAAGGGTTTCAGCAGATGAACTGAGGCAGGGGCGGAGACAGGCGATGTTATGGAGGTGGAAGTAGGCGGTCTTGGTGATGGAGCGGATATGTGGTCGGAAACTCATCTCGGGGTTAAATACGACACCAAGGTTGCAAACGGTCTGGTTCCGCCTCAGACAGTGGCCAGGGAGAGGGAGGAATCTGTGGCTAGGAAACACAGTTTGTGGCAAGACCGAAGACAAAGGCTTCGATTTTCCCAATATTTAGTTAGAGGAAATTTCCAACATTACTATACATTTTTGTTCATTTGTAAGGGAAACAGCAATTTGACTACATGCTTTTTTTCTGCTTGCAGAAATGTCAGTACTGGCAATAAATCTGTATGTAAATGTCATTGCATTACAGGCAAAATAGGAAATAAAAGTAATTCTGTCCAACATATACGGCTCCTCATTGAGTTCTAAAATGAGGTTGATGAAAACAGACTTCTCTTACAATTGTGATTCTCAGGATTAACTCTGAAATCCCACTTCCTAACTGCAATTTAGTCCTTTAATATTACAGAGAAGTGCTTCAGTGATTGTGCCAGTTTCTGTTGTGTTGAATCTGGAGGTGAAATGAAAGGAGTGGTTTATACAAATATTCGGTCACCAAACACAGGTACTACTGCAGTAACAATGGCCCAGAAATTCGGGTCTCCACGGGTGAGTACGCACGGGGTACTCACCCGTAAGCCCAATGGAAGTGCCGGTTTCCTGCATGCACTGCGCATGCGCGGGAAACCGGCACTTCCGTTCCCCTGAAAGCAGGGGTTCAGAGGTCGAACGCGTGCGTAGGAGAGGCTGCGCGTGTGCATCGAACTTCGGTTTTTATTTACAGGTTTTCCCGGGAGGGTAAGTCTCCAGATGTTAGACATATAAAAAGCAGGCGTAAGGGCTGCGTTTTACAAGGTAAGTGGTGAATTAATTAAAATTAAAACATTTTTTCCACAGGTTTATTATTTTTAAATAATTTAAAGCAAGGTAAGTTTATTTTTAGCCCCGTTAGAATATAAAATTCTTTTTTCCAAAAATTTAAATTGTTTAAAATAGTTATTTAATGTAATTTATAGTTTATTTAAAGTGATTTTAAAAAAAAATTATTTGAAGGTTTACTGCTATTTTGGGGCCGTAGTATTTATAAGTCTAGACAGCTCTTCCTGTCAAGACTTATGAATGGAGCATTCCCTGCTCCGATTGGCTGCCCATGGCCCACGTGATCCCAGGGGACGCATCGCACTAACTGCGCCCCTGGGACATGCAAGCACTGCGCGCCGGCAGCTGGGCCACGCCCTGGATCGGAATTCCACGGGGCCCGACAGCTCAACTGCCGGCGCGCAAGGTAAGTGCAGGTCGGGGGCTTGCACCCGTGGGAAGCCTCCGACCCGAATTTCTGGGCCATTGTTTAAAATAGTTATTTCATGTAATTTATAGTTTATTTTAAAAATGTGATTTTTAAAAAAATTATTTGAAGATTTAGTGATGTTATGGGGTTGTAGTATTTCTAAATTTTGACAGGTCTTCCCGTCAGACTTATGAATGGAGCATTCCCTGCTCCGATTGGCTCCCCATGGCCCACGTGATCCCAGGGAACACATCGAACTAACTGCGCCCCTGGGATACGCAAGCACTGCGTGCCGGCAGCTGGAGCAGGCCCCGGATCGGAATCCCACGGGGGCCCACAGCTCAACGGCCGGCGCGCTAGGTAAGTGCAGGTCGGGGGCTTGCACCCGCGGGAAGCCCCCGACCCAAATATTAGATTTGATTAGCAATCTTGTTGTACGAGGCCCCTTGGGTCGGAGTGATCATAATATGATCGAATTCTTCATTAAGATGGAGAATGAAGTTGTTGACTCAGAGACTAGGGTCCTAAATTTAAATAAAGGAAACTATGATGGTCTGAGGAGCGAGTTGGGTAGGATTGATTGGGGAATGGCACTCAAAGGGTTGACGGTGGACAGGCAATGGCAAACATTCAAAGACCGCATGGATGAACTACAGAATTTGTTCGTCCCAGTTTGGCATAAAAATAAAACAAAAAAGGTGACTCAACCGTGGCTAACAAGGGAAATTAGGGATAGCATAAGATCCAAGGAGAGGACATATAAATTGGCCAGAAAAAGCAATAATCCTGAGGATTGGGAGCAGTTTAGGATTCAACAAAGGAGGACAAAGGGATTAATTAAGAAGGGGAAAATAGAATGAGAGAGTAAGCTTGCAGGTAACATAAAAACTGACTGTAAAAGCTTTTATAGATATGTGAAGAGAAAAAGATTGGTGAAGTCAAGCGTAGGTCCCTTGCAGTCAGAATCAGGGGAATTCATAATGGGGAACAAGGAAATGGTGGTACCAATTAAATACATATTTTGGTTCTGTCTTCACAAAGGAGGACACAAATAACCTCCCAGAGATGTCGGGGAACATAGGGTCTGATGAAAGGGAGGAACTGAAAGAAATCAGTATTTGTAGGGAAATGGTGTTAGGGAAATTGATGGGATTGAAGGCCGATAAATCCCCAGGGCCTGATAATCTACATCCTAGGGTACTTAAGGAAGTGGCCCTAGAAATAGTAGATGCATTGCTGATCATCTTCCAACACATTCGATGGAATCTGGAACAGTACCCATGGATTGGAGGGTAGCTAATGTTACCCCACTATTCAAAAAAGGTGGTAGAGAGAAAACGGGGAATTACAGACCGGTAAACCTGACATCGGTAGTGGGGAAAATGCTAGAGTCCATTATAAAAGATGTAATAGCAGAACACTTGGAAAAAAGTGACAGGATTGGACAAAGTCAACATGGATTTACAAAAGGTAAATCGTGCTTGGCTAATCTACTGGAATTTTTTGAGGATGTAACTGGTAAAATTGATAAGGGAGAACCAGTGGATGTGGTGTATTTGGACTTTCAGAAGGCTTTCGATAAGGTCCCGCATAAGAGATTAGCATGTAAAGTTAAGGCACATGGGATTGGGGGCAAGGTATTGACTTGGATAGAGAACTGGTTGGCAGATAGAAAGCAAAGAGTTGGAATAAACGGGTCTTTTTCCGAGTGGCAGGCAGTGACTAGTGGGGTACCGCAGGGATCGGTCATGGACCCCAGCTATTCACAATATATGTTAATGATCTAGACAAGGGAACTAGGTGTAATATCTCCAAATTTGCAAACGACACAAAGCTGGGTGGGCGTGTGTGTGCTGTGAGGAGGATGCCGAGAAACTCCAGGATGATTTGGACAGGTTGGGTGATTGGGCAGAAGCATGGCAGATGCAATATAACGTGGATAAATGCGAGGTTATCCATTTTGGTGGCAAAAACAGGAAGGCAGATTATCTGAATGGCAATAGATTGGGAAAAGGGGAAGTGCAACGAGACCTGGGCATCCTTGTGCACCAGTTGTTGAAGGTAAGCATGCAGATGCAACAGGCGGTTAAGAAGGCAAATGGCATGTTGGCCTTCGTAGCGAGAGGGTTTGAGTACAGGAACAAGGATGTCTTGTTGCAGTTGTACAGGGCCTTGGTGAGGCCACATCTTGAGTATTGTGTGCAGTTTTGGTCACCTTATCTGAGGAAGGATGTTCTTGCCATGGAAGGAGTTCAGTGAAGATTCACCAGGCTGATACCTGGGATGGCAGGAATGACGTATGAGGAGAGATTGGGTCGACTGGGCTTGTACTCGCTGGAGTTTAGAAGAATGAGAGGGGAAACTTATAAAATCCTGACAGGACGGGACAGACTAGATGCAGGAAGGATGTTCCCGATGGTCGGGGAGTCCAGAAGCAGGGGTCACAGTCTAAGGATAAGGGGTAAGCCATTTAGGACAGAAATGAGGAGGAATTTCTTCACCCAGAGAGTGGTGACCCTGTGGAATTCTCTACCACAGAAGGCAGTAGAGGCCAATTCATTAAATATATTCAAGAAGGAGTTGGATATATTTCTTACGGCTAAAGGGGTCAAGGGGTATGGGGAGAAAGCAGGGACCGGGTACTGAATTTGGATGATCAGCCATGATCGCATTGAATGGCAGAGCAGGTTCGAGGGGCCGAATAGCCTACTCCTGCTCCTATCTTCTATGTTTCTATGTTTTCTATGAACTTGTCTCACAGTATGTTTAAATTCAACCAATTTATTTGTAAGTATTCCCGTGTAAGCAGTGCCCCGATTTCAAAATTCTCATCTCCAAAATTTCAAATCCCTCCATGGCCTCGCCCCTCCCTATCTCTGTAATCTCCTTCATCCCTGCAACCACCCCCCACCCCCCAGATATCTGCGCTCCTTTAATTCTGCCCTCTTGAGCATCCCTGATTATAATCGCTCAGCCTTTGGTGGCCGTGCCTTCTGTTGCCTAGGCCCTAAGCTCTGGAATTCCCTGCCTAAACCTCTCCACCTCTCTTTCCTCCTTTAAGGCGCTCCTTAAAACCTACCTCTTTGACCAAGCTTTTGGTCACCTGCCCTAATTTATCCTTATGTGGCTCAGTGTCAAACTTTTTGTCTCAAAATACTCCTGTGCAGCGTCTTGGGACGTTTTACTACGTTAAAGGCGATATATAAATATAAGTTGTTGTTGTTGTTGATACCTAATCAACCTCGACTCATCCACATCCCGAAGAGTTAAATATGTTTGCAGTGAATTTCTATGAATACTGATCCTGTTCCAGACTCCAGTTGTTACTCAGGCTTTAATATTAAGTTTAATCACCCAAGACATTATTAATAGGGCGCGACTGTTGCCAACAAACCGGAAGCGTACTGCGCATGCGCACTTCCGGTTCTTGATCTCGTATTAGTGATGATAGACAACATTTGCGCATGTGCAGATGTCGGTCGCGACCTGAAAACTTGACTTGATGGAGCTGGGGTTAGAACCCTGTAGCTAGCCTGCAGGAACCCATCTCCGAGGCTGCTGTGGCCTCTCTTGCACACGGCCGCTGGTGGTTGGAGGTTCGTAGAGCTCGGTAGGAGTTGCGGAGTGAGAGATGGCCACCCACCTGGGGTTGTCGACCTTTTGCCGGATGAACAGAGCCGCCTGCGGAGAGACAGAGAGCCCTGGCCCAGGCTGATGGTGAGTGGCGGGCTGAGCGCCCCTGGGACCCTGGTCGGCGGCTCTGTTCATCCAGTGAAAGATCCGCTTCTCCGACTCGTCAATCCCCAAACCTCCGGAGCAACTGAACAATAACCGACAGCTTGGTCGTGGACTGATATCCCTTCATTACATACAATCACCGAGCACAGGTCAGAAGGAGCAACTTAATCTGATTCTCTGGGAAATGATCAGGAACAGGAACCTGGGCTGATTACCGCACATTAACCCAGGGTCACTGGGTAATGATCAGGAACAGGAACCTGGGCTGATTACCCCACATTAACCCAGGGTCACTGGGTAATGATCAGGAACAGGAACCTGGGCTGATTACCCCACTCTAACCCAGGGTCACTGGGTAATGATCAGGAACAGGAACCTGGGCTGATTACAAATACTAACCCAGGGTCACTGGGTAATGATCAGGAACAGGAACCTGGGCTGATTACCCCACTCTAACCCAGGGTCACTGGGTAATGATCAGGAACAGGAACCTGGGCTGATTACAAATACTAACCCAGGGTCACTGGGTAATGATCAGGAACAGGAACCTGGGCTGATTACCCCACACTAACCCAGGGTCACTGGGTAATGATCAGGAACAGGAACCTGGGCTGATTACCCCACACTAACCCAGGGTCACTGGGTAATGATCAGGACCAGGAACCTGGGCTGATTACCCCACACTAACCCAGGGTCACTGGGTAATGATCAGGACCAGGAACCTGGGCTGATTACCCCACACTAACCCAGGGTCACTGGGTAATGATCAGGAACAGGAACCTGGGCTGATTACCCCACATTAACCCAGGGTCACTGGGTAATGATCAGGAACAGGAACCTGGGCTGATTACCCCACACTAACCCAGGGTCACTGGGTAATGATCAGGAACAGGAACCTGGGCTATTCCAAACACTAACCCAGGGTCACTGGGTAATGATCAGGAGTAGGAACCTGGGCTGATTCCAAACATTAACCCAGGGTCACTGGGTAATGATCAGGAACAGGAACCTGGGCTGATTACAAACACTAACCCAGGGTCACTGGGTAATGATCAGGACCAGGAACCTGGGCTGATTACCCCACACTAACCCAGGGTCACTGGGTAATGATCAGGACCAGGAACCTGGGCTGATTACCCCACATTAACCCAGGGTCACTGGGTAATGATCAGGACCAGGAACCTGGGCTGATTACCCCACATTAACCCAGGGTCACTGGGTAATGATCAGGACCAGGAACCTGGGCTGATTACCCCACACTAACCCAGGGTCACTGGGTAATGATCAGGACCAGGAACCTGGGCTGATTACCCCACATTAACCCAGGGTCACTGGGTAATGATCAGGAACAGGAACCTGGGCTGATTACCCCACACTAACCCAGGGTCACTGGGTAATGATCAGGAACAGGAACCTGGGCTGATTACCCCACTCTAACCCAGGGTCACTGGGTAATGATCAGGAACAGGAACCTGGGCTGATTCCAAACACTAACCCAGGGTCACTGGGTAATGATCAGGAACAGGAACCTGGGCTGATTACCCCACATTAACCCAGGGTCACTGGGTAATGATCAGGAACAGGAACCTGGGCTGATTACCCCACACTAACCCAGGGTCACTGGGTAATGATCAGGAACAGGAACCTGGGCTGATTACCCCACTCTAACCCAGGGTCACTGGGTAATGATCAGGAACAGGAACCTGGGCTGATTCCAAACACTAACCCAGGGTCACTGGGTAATGATCAGGAACAGGAACCTGGGCTGATTACCCCACACTAACCCAGGGTCACTGGGTAATGATCAGGAACAGGAACCTGGGCTGATTACCCCACACTAACCCAGGGTCACTGGGTAATGATCAGGAACAGGAACCTGGGCTGATTACCCCACTCTAACCCAGGGTCACTGGGTAATGATCAGGAACAGGAACCTGGGCTGATTACCCCACTCTAACCCAGGGTCACTGGGTAATGATCAGGAACAGGAACCTGGGCTGATTACCCCACACTAACCCAGGGTCACTGGGTAATGATCAGGAACAGGAACCTGGGCTGATTACCCCACACTAACCCAGGGTCACTGGGTAATGATCAGGAACAGGAACCTGGGCTGATTACAAACACTAACCCAGGGTCACTGGGTAATGATCAGGAACAGGAACCTGGGCTGATTACCGCACATTAACCCAGGGTCACTGGGTAATGATCAGGAACAGGAACCTGGGCTATTCCAAACACTAACCCAGGGTCACTGGGTAATGATCAGGAGTAGGAACCTGGGCTGATTCCAAACATTAACCCAGGGTCACTGGGTAATGATCAGGAACAGGAACCTGGGCTGATTACCCCACACTAACCCAGGGTCACTGGGTAATGATCAGGAACAGGAACCTGGGCTGATTACCCCACACTAACCCAGGGTCACTGGGTAATGATCAGGACCAGGAACCTGGGCTGATTACCCCACTCTAACCCAGGGTCACTGGGTAATGATCAGGAACAGGAACCTGGGCTGATTACAAACACTAACCCAGGGTCACTGGTTAATGATCAGGAGCAGGAACCTGGGCTGATTACCCAGTGACCCTGGGTTAGTGTGGAGTAATGATCAGGAACAGGAACCTGGGCTGATTACCACACATTAACCCAGGGTCACTGGGTAATGATCAGGAACAGGAACCTGGGCTGATTACCCCACACTAACCCAGGGTCACTGGGTAATCAGCCCAGGTTCCTGTTCCTGATCATTACCCAGTGACCCTGGGTTAGTGTGGAGTAATGATCAGAAACAGGAACCTGGGCTGATTACTCCACACTAACCCAGGGTCACTGGGTAATGATCAGGAACAGGAACCTGGGCTAATTACCTCCACACTAACCCAGGGTCACTGGGTAATGATCAGGAACAGGGACCTGGGCTGATTACCCCACATTAACCCAGGGTCACTGGGTAATGATCAGGAACAGGAACCTGGGCTGATTCCAAACACTAACCCAGGGTCACTGGGTAATGATCAGGAACAGGAACCTGGGCTAATTACCTCCACACTAACCCAGGGTCACTGGGTAATGATCAGGAACAGGGACCTGGGCTGATTACCCCACATTAACCCAGGGTCACTGGGTAATGATCAGGAGTAGGAACCTGGGCTGATTCCAAACACTAACCCAGGGTCACTGGGTAATGATCAGGAACAGGAACCTGGGCTGATTACCACACATTAACCCAGGGTCACTGGGTAATGATCAGGAGTAGGAACCTGGGCTGATTACCCCACTCTTACCCAGGGTCACTGGGTAATGATCAGGAGTAGGAACCTGGGCTAATTACCTCCACACTAACCCAGGGTCACTGGGTAATGATCACGGTTCAGAGATGCACGGAGTCATAGAGTCATAGAGTTTTACAGCACAGAAAGAGGCCCTTCGGCCCATCGTGTCTGCGCCGCCCATCCATCCCTGTCCAGTCTAATCCCAATTTCCAGCATTTGGTCCATAGCCTTGTATGCAATGGCATTTCAAGTGCTCATCCAAATGCTTCTTGAATGTTGTGAGGGTTCCTGCCTCTACCACCCTTTTAGGCATTGAGTTCCACATTCCAACCACCCTCTGGGTGAAAAAGTTCCTCCTCAAATCCCCTCTAAATCTCCTGCCCCTTACCCTGAATCTATGCCCCCTTGTTATTGACCCCCCTACTAAGGGGAAAAGTTCCTCTTTATCTACCCTATCTATGCCCCTCATCATTTTGTACACCTCAATCAGGTCCCCCCTCAGCCTTCTTTGCTCCAAGGAAAACAACCCCAGCCTGTTTAGTCTTTCTTCATAGCCGAGGCACTCCATCCCAGGTAACATCCTGGTGAATCTTCTCTGCACCCTCTCCAAAGCAATCACATCCTTCCTATAGTGAGGCGACCAGAACTGCACACAGTATTCCAGCTGTGGCCTCACCAGCGTTTTGTACAGCTCCATCATAACCTCCTTGCTCTTATATTCTATGCCTCGGCTAATGAAGGCAAGTATCCCATATGCCTTTTTAACCACCTTATCTGCCTGTTCCGCTGCCTTCAGGGATCTATGTACATGTACACCAAGGTCCCTCTGACCCTCTGTACTTCCTAGGGTCCTACCACTCATTGTGTATTCCCTTGCCTTACGGAGAAAGGCCTGAACAGATTTTTTTTGGCAAGGAATATCATTCTATTTAACAGCAGCATTATGAAGAGTCAGTGAATGTCCTGTATGTAAAACTGAAGAACTAATGCACTAAAGTACCCAAATCGGTATTTTTCTCTGTAAGCAATACCACAGAAAATCAACTAATATAAAGTCTCAATTTCTTTTATTTAAAGCAGAGTGGAATCCAGGGAATGGCACAAAATATTAATGTTGCAATATAAAAAGTGGCTAAATAAGGATTTACACTCACAAACCCAGGTGCTTCCCCTGGAAAGAACTGGAGCACGAAATTAAGCGCTAATGACCTAAGTAGGGTGCTACAGGGACGCTACCAGCAGATCGATAATGAATTTCAGGTGCTATGCAATCGGGAATGATCCTTTGTGGTAAACCACTTTTATCGTTCACTATCGTTACACTATGGTTATCACTGTTTACACTGTTGTATCACTACACGAGGTCGCCTCTTGTCACGCTGCTATACCTGGGCTGACCACTGCTGACTCCGCCCATGGCTCCACCTACTTGCCCAGGTATAAAGGTGGTCGACTGGCTGGTATTCCTCCTTGTTGGATCCGATCGCCCACGAGGGTGGGCTCTGTTATTTAGCCAATAAAAACCTATAGTTACAGTCTTAACTCGTCGCTTTTCATTGGATGAATTGATAGGTATATCATCCTTCACACTGGCCCCTCCCAGCTCTTAAAGGAGAGGTTGCATCATTGTGCAGATCCTCATTATCAGCATTGCTGGCTGTGAAGATGACCTGCAAACAACTCAATCCCGTGATCCTGATGGCTCGATCCAAGGAGAGAGCTCGTCGGACGAGGCATTGGTCGTGGGAGTGGAGCGAAGGAGGGCAGTGCAGTTCCCGGACACTGGAAGGAGGCCATTGCCCCAGGTCTTCAGGGAAATGTGGAGCAAAGTGGCCCAGGAGGTCTTAGCCAGTAGTGTGGTCGTACGCAGCCGGACAGTGCCAGAAGAAATTCAATGACCTCACTTGAGTGGTCAAGATGAGTACATGCTTCAACCGGACCTACATAACAGCATCTGAAACTCAGTCTGTACACACTGTACAAACCACCACACGCCCACCAAGCATCTGCACCTGCTCAAACTCACATCTTGCCTACAATCACAGCTATTCAACTACAGGTAGATTACCCTTTATCCGAACTTCCGAAAACCGAAACCCTCTAAAAACCGAAGGTTTTTTCGGTCAGCGTAAGTCGTGCGCACGACATGACCAGAGTGGCACACGACTTACGCTGAGCAGAGGGTCAGCGTAAGTCGTGCGCACGACCCCCCGCCGACCCCCGCTGACTTACGCTGAGCAGAGGGTCAGCGTAAGTCGTGCACACGACCCCCCGCCGACCCCCCCCGCGCCGACTTACGCTGAGCAGAGGGTCAGCGTAAGTCGTGCGCACGAACCCCCGCGGACCCCGACCCCCGCCGACTTACGCTGAGCAGAGGGTTAGCGTAAGTCGTGCGCACGACCCCCCGCGGACCCCCGCCGACTTACGCTGAGCAGACCTGTTGGTGGAAATGCGGAACTTCATTGCATTCCAGGCTAGCAGCGACGGACAAGCCACGACTGCGAACCCCCCCGCGGATCCCCGCCGATGCCGACCCCCCCCCGCGGACCCCCGCCGACCCACCTTCCGAAATCCGAAATTTTCCGAAAACCGAAACACTGCTGGTCCCGAGGTTTTCGGATAAAGCATAGTCTACCTGTACAACAGGCATATCTCCCAAACACATAGTTGGACTCTGACTCACACACATTTGTTTCTCTTGCAGGCCAAGATGGCCCACAATAGTAGCAGCAGAGAACAGGCAGGGGTGATGCGCAGCTCCAGCAGCTTTCAGACCTGGAGGAGCGAGTGCTGCGACTCATTCGGCAGCAGGTGGTGAGCAGCAAGTTTGTATACGCTGATGACATTGCCTTGGCCACGCAAAACATGAATCTGTCCATCACCGAGGAGACCCTGACTAGAGATTTACAGAGGATGGAAGCCTACTTCCGCCAATGGCAACTTCGGCCATACCCGCAAAAGACCGTCACCTCAACATTCCACCTCAACGCCCGTCAAGCAAACCAAGCTTTAAAAGTCTCCTTTTGAGGCGCAGAGGTAAACCATGCCAAAACATATTTTGTAGTCACGCTTGATCGCACCCGGTCATATAGACAACATCTCCAGAACCTTGGGAAGAAACTAAAGAGTAGAGTCAACTTGATCCAGAAACTCGTCAGATCCACATGGGGAGCAGATGCTCAAACCCTCCGTACGGCAGCACTCGCCCTGGTGTACTCTACAGCAGAGTACTGCTCTCCAGCATGGCTATCAAGTCCACATGTCAAATCCATTGATGTCCAGCTGAATTCTGCTATGAGAATTATCACCGGTACGCTTTTATCGACACCAACACCTTAGCTGCCCGTGCTTGCAAACATCGCACCACCACACGTACGTTGCGAATATGCAGCCTCCAGAGAATACAACCGCTACACCAGCAAAGACATGCCATTCTAGGCTGACTTGAACAACCTACCACCAACCTGTCTCAAATCTAGAAGGCCATTTTGGACCGTCGTCGAAGCCTTTCAGAGATCTCCCCTCAGCCTTGATGGCCGATGGTGAAATGCTTGGAAGAACTGTGACACACGGAATGGATTCCCACAGTGCAACCTGAAAGATCAAACCTTCCTTGCAAACAGTGGACAACCATCAACCACCTCCAAGCCGGTCATGGTAGATGCTGCCACCTTCTTCATAGATGGAAGATTAAAGCATCCCCATCATGCGACTGTGGAGCTCCTGATCAGACCCTGGAGCACATCATTGAGCACTGCCCTCAGAGGAAATTCGCAGGCAGCCTACAAGATATCCACGCTGTTACACCGGAAGCTTTGGCGTGGATATCTGACTTGGATATTGACATTTGATTTGCTACTTGACATACCTATCAATTCATTCCATGAAAAGCGACGAGTTAAGATAGTAACTATAGGTTTTTATTGGCTAAATAACAAAGCCCACCCTTGTGGGTGATCGGTTCCAGCAAGGAAGAATACTGGCCAAGCAATCACCTTTATACCTGGGCAAGCAGGCGGAGCCATGGGCGGAGTCAGCTGAGGTCAGCCCAGGTATAACAGCGTGCGTGGCAAGAGGTAACCTTGTATAGTGATAACAACAGTGTAACAAAAGAAGAGGGAGTACAACAAAGGTTCACCAGACTAATTCCTGGGATGGGGGGATTGTCCTATGAGGAGAGATTGAGCAGACTAAGCCTATATTCCCTAGAGTTTAGAAGAATGAGAGATGATCTCATTGAAACATACAAAATTCTTACAGGGCTTGACAGGGTAGATGCAGGGAGGATGTTTCCCCTGGCTGGGGAGTCTAGAACCAGAGGTCACAGTCTCAGAATAAGGGGTCGGCCATTTCAATTCAATTTCAATTCAATTCAATTTTATTTGTCATATATGCAACAGACGTGTGTACTGCACAATGAAATGTTGATTTTTACGAGTCCTCCCAACATTGGAATAAATATGGCATAACAATGATAAAAATACTAATAGAAATACTAATAGAAAGACAGTAATAATAAATAAAACAACAGTAATAAATAATAAATTAATCGTTCATGAGTCTTATGGCCTGGGGGTAGAAACTGTTTCGAAACCGGTTGGTACGAGACCGTATGCTTCGGTATCTCTTACCGGACGGGAGCAGGGCGAAGAGGTTGTGGCTGGGGTGACTCGCGTCTTTAATGATTCTCAGGGCCTTCCCCCGGCACCTCTTGGGGTAGATATCCTGCACAGCAGGTAGTTTAATTCCTATAGTGTGTTGTGCAGCTTTCACTACCATCTGTAGAGCCTTGCGGTCTGTGGCGGTGCAGTTGCCATACCAGGTAGTGATGCAGCCAGACAGGATACTCTCGATGGTGCACCGGTAGAAGTTGGTGAGAATCTGGGGGGCCATTCCAAATTTCTTCAGTCTCCTAAGGAAGAGCAGGCGTTGGCATGCCTTCTTGGTTACAACGTCGATGTGATGAGACCACGTTAAGTCCTCCGTAATGAATACACCCAGGAATTTGAAGCTGCTGGCCCTCTCCACCTCAGCCCCTTCGATGTAGATTGGGGTGTGTCCCTCCCCCTGCCGCTTCCTGTAATCCACGATCATCTCCTTTGTTTTGCTGATGTTGAGGGAGAGGTTGTTGTACTTGCACCATTCTCCTAGGGCTCTTACCTCCTCCCTGTAGCCTGTCTCGTCGCCATCTGTGATCAGGCCTACAACGGTCGTGTCATCAGCAAACTTGATGATGGAGTTGAAGTTGTGCGTGACCACGCAGTCGTGAGTAAACAGGGAGTACAGAAGGGGGCTGAGCACACAATCCTGGGGAGCTCCCGTGTTCAGGATCAGTGTGGAGGAGGTGTTTCTGCCTATTTTCACCGTCAGGAAGTCCAGGATCCAGTTGCATAGGGAGGTGTTAAGTCCTAGCTCACTGAGCTTGTTGACAAGCTTGGAGGGGATAATGGTATTGAATGCTGAACTATAATCAATGAACAACATTCTCACATAGGTGTTCCTCTTATCCAGGTGTGATAAGGCAGTGTGCAGTACAGTGGCGATGGCATCATCCCTAGATCTGTTTGGGCGGTAGGCAAATTGGAGTGGGTCCAGTGTGTCAGGTAGTAACGAGTTGATGTGGGTTTTGACCAGCCTCTCAAAGCACTTCATGATGACAGAAGTGAGTGCTATGGGGCGGTAGTCGTTTAAACAGGTTATTTTTGTTTTTTTGGGGACTGGAATAACCGATGTCATCTTGAAGCGGGTGGGGACTACAGACTGGTACAGTGAACGGTTGAATATATCCGTAAACACGGCTGCCAGCTGGTCAGCGCATGCTCTAAGGACACGCCCAGGGATTCCATCTGGACCGGGTGCTTTGTGGGTGTTCACTCTCTTAAAGGTCTTGCTCACGTCAACCACGGAGATTGAGAAGACCCGGTCGTCCTGAGCCACGGGCGCCCTTGTAACAGGTCAGTTGTTGTTGGCCTCAAACCGGGCGTAAAAAGTGTTAAGCTCATCCGGGAGAGAGGCATTGCTGGGCATGACACAGTTGGGTTTCCCTTTGTAGTCTGTAATAGATTGTAGTTCACTCCACATCCTTCGCGAATCTGAGCTATGATAGTGTGACTCCACTTTGTCCGTGTATTGTCTTTTTGCATTTTTGATGGTTTTTCTGAGGTCGTGCCTTGATTTCTTGTACTCATCCATGTCCCCAGAGTTGAATGCGATGGACCGTGCTTTTAGCATAGCACGGATATTGCCATTTACCCATGGTTTCTGGTTGGGAAATGTTCGTACAACAATCCTCGGAACAACGTCGTCTATGCACTTGTTTATGAAACTAATGACTAAATCTGTATATGTGTTGATGTCATTGTCCGAGGCATTCCGAAACATATCCCAGTCAGTGGAATCAAAACAGTCTTGTAACATAGCGTCTGATTGATCCAACCAGCGTTGTAGAGATCTCATCACAGGCTTTTCCTGTTTCAGTTTCTGCCTATAGGTGGGTAGCAGCAGGATGGAGTCGTGATCTGATTTGCCGAAGGGAGGGCGGGGGAGGGCCTTGTATCCATCCCGGAATGGAGTGTAAACGTGATCTAGTGTGTTCTTGGCTCGCGTTGGGCAGGTGATATGCTGATGGTATTTAGGCAGTACTTTCTTCAGATTGGCTTTGTTGAAATCGCCAGCCACGATGAATGCAGCCTCTGGATGGGAAGTTTCAAGCCTGCTAATGATCCCATACAGCTCGTTTAGTGCCCTATTTGCATCGGCCTGTGGTGGAATATACACCGCTGTAATGATCACGGATGAGAACTCTCTCGGGAGGTAGAAGGGTCGGCATTTGATCATCAGGTGTTCAAGATCGGGTGAACAAGAAGATGTAAGTAGTTCCACGTCGGAACACCAAGAATTGTTGATCATAAAGCATACTCCACCCCCTCTATTTTTCCCCGAGTCCTTTGTTCGGTCTAGCCAGTGAATGTTGAATCCCTCTGGTTGAATGGCCGAAGCTGGTGTCGATGGATCAAGCCAAGTCGCAGTAAAAATCAAGACATTGCAGTTCTTAATGTCTCGCTGGAAGGTGAGATGAGGAGAAATTTCTTCACTCAGAGGGTGATGAATCTTTGGAATTCTCTACTCCAGAGGGCTGTGGAGGCTCAGTCTTTGAGAATATTTAAGACAGAGATTGATAGATTTTTGGATATTAAGGGAATCAAGGGATATGGGGATAGTGCAGCAAAGTGGAGTTGAGGTAGAAGATCAGCCATGATCTTATTAAATGGCGGAGCAGGCTTGAGCTGCCAAATGGCTTACTCCTGCTCTTGCTCCTGCTCCTATTTCTTATGTTCTATGGGACATGGTCTCAGGATAAAGGGTGGGCCATTTAAGACTGAGATGAGGAAGAATTTCTTGACTCCGAGGTTTGCAAATCTTTGGAACTCTCTACCCTGGAATCGTGCTGTGTGACAGTATTACAGGACAGTATCTCCATGTGGGACAGTATTACAGGACAGTATCTCCATGTGGGACAATATTACAGGACAGCATCTCCGTGTGGGACAATATTACAGGACAGCATCTCCGTGTGGGACAATATTACAGGACAGCATCTCCGTGTGGGACAATATTACAGGACAGCATCTCCGTGTGGGACAATATTACAGGACAGCATCTCTGTGTGGGACAGTATTACAGGACAGCATCTCCATGTGGAACAGTATTACAGGACAGCATCTACGTGTGGGACAGTATTACAGGACAGCATCTCCGTGTGGGACAGTATTACAGGATAGTATCACACTATAAAGGAAAATCCGAAGATGTTTTATAAGTATATTAAGGGTAAGAGGATAACTAGGGAAAAAATAGGGCCCATTAGGGACAAAAGTGGCAATGTGTGTGTGGAGCCGGAAGATGTAGGAGGGGTTCTAAATGAATTTTTTGCATCTGTTTTCACTATGGAGAAGGACGATGTAGACATAGAAATAGGGCGGGGGGACTGTGATATGCTCGAACATATTAACATCGAGAGGGAGGAGGTATTGGCGGTTTTAGCTGGCCTAAAAATGGATAAATCCCCAGGCCCGGATGAAATGTATCCCAGGCTGCTGTGTGAGGCAAAGGAGGAGATTGCGGGGGCTCTAACACATATATTCAGGACCTCTCTGGCCACAGGGGATGTGCCAGAGGACTGGAGAACCGCTAATGTAGTGCCATTATTCAAGAAGGGTAGTAGGGAAAAACCGGGGAACTACAGGCCAGTGAGCCTAACATCAGTGGTAGGAAAATTATTGGAAAAAATCCTGAGGGACAAAATTTGTCTCCACTTGGAGAGGCAAGGATTAATCAGGGATAGTCAACATGGCTTTGTCAAGGGAAGATCATGTCTGACTAATTTGATTGAATTTTTTGAGGGGGTGACTAGGTGTGTGGATGAGGGTAACGCAGTGGATGTGGTATACATGGATTTCAGTAAGGCCTTCGATAAAGTCCCGCACAGGAGACTGGTCAAGAAGGTAAGAGCCCATGGAATCCAGGGTGCCTTGGCACATTGGATACAAAACTGGCTTAGTGGCAGAAGGCAGAGGGTGATGGTCGAAGGTTGTTTTTGTGACTGGAAGCCTGTGGCCAGTGGGGTACCACAGGGATCGGTGCTGGGTCCCTTGCTGTTTGTGGTCTACATTAATGACTTGGATATGAATGTAAAGGGTATGATCAGTAAGTTCGCGGATGATACAAAAATTGGTAGGGTGGTAAATAGCGAGGAGGGTAGCCTCAGTCTGCAGGACGATATAGATGGGTTGGTCAGATGGGCGGAACAGTGGCAAATGGAATTTAACCCGGAAAAGTGCGAGGTGATGCACTTTGGGGGGACTAACAAGGCAAAGGAATACACAATGAATGGAAAGACCCTAGGCAAGACGGAGGGTCAGAGGGATCTGGGTGTGCAAGTACACAGATCCCTGAAGGCGGCGGAACAGGTGGATAAGGTGGTAAAAAAGGCATATGGGATACTTGCCTTCATTAGCCGAGGCATTGAATATAAGAGCAAGGAGGTTATGATGGAGCTGTATATAACACTGGTTAGGCCACAGCTGGAATACTGTGTGCAGTTCTGGTCGCCACACTACAGGAAGGATGTGATCGCGTTAGAGAGGGTGCAGAGGAGGTTCACCAGGATGTTACCAGGGCTGGAGCGCTTCAGCTATGAAGAGAGACTGGGCAGATTGGGTTTGTTTTCCTTGGAGCAGAGGAGGCTGAGGGGGGACATGATTGAGGTGTACAAAATTATGAGGGGCATAGATAGGATGGATGCTGAGGAGCTTTTTCCCTTAGTAGAGGGGTCAATAACTAGGGGGCATAGATTCAAGGTAAAGGGCGGGAGGTTTAGAGGGGATTTGAGAAAGAACTTTTTCACCCAGAGGGTGGTTGGAGTCTGGAACTCACTGCCTGAAAGGGTTGTGGAGGCAGAAACCCTCACAACATTTAAGAAGCATTTGGATGTGCACTTGAAATGCCATAGCATACAAGGCTACGGGCCAAATGCTGGAATATGGGATTAGATTAGACAGGGCTTGATGGCCGGCGCGGACACGATGGGCCGAAGGGCCTCTATCCGTGCTGTATTACTCTATGACTCTATGACTCTATTGCCGATATCAGCGATCACTAAAATTATGGAGATGATGCAGATTGTGATGTCAGTGAGTGTGCAATGCTCAGTGGACACACGATCTGGGAGTTTGTAGTTCAACTTACCGGCATGCCTTAAGTGCGAAGAGCTGAGCAAGCATTGACGAGCAGGAAGCAGACTCCAGCAGCGGTATTTAAAGGGATCATCAGCACTCACTTGCA
This sequence comes from Somniosus microcephalus, assembly GCF_052327205.1. Lineage (NCBI taxonomy): Eukaryota > Metazoa > Chordata > Chondrichthyes > Squaliformes > Somniosidae > Somniosus > Somniosus microcephalus. Next base: position 237,285,156 of record NC_140991.1, on the reverse strand, counting down.
GCTGTGTGCAACTTTCTGCTACTCCAGCAGCTTTATAAACTTCTTTCAAGGTTCTAAGGTAACAGTGAGTGTTGTTTCAAGTGGAGAACGCCTTCATTCTTATTTAAAGGCTTCTGTTCACACTTAATTACAGTCATGGTGGCTCTACTGGCAGTCGTCCTCCCACCCCGCCCCCCATGCCCGCGTATCTTCGGGGTAGGGAGCGGAGGCAGCTAAGGGGAGAAGATGCACGCAGAGGGAGGAGGGCTCTCAACAGGAAGCCTTACCCACCTAGGGTCTTCCAAGAGCACTTCTCATTTATAATTAAGCAAGGAGCAATGTATTAGGAGGCTACGCCTAACCAATAAGGTGGCCACAGAACTCTGCCACCTCCTGCAACCAGATCTGCAGCCTGACAGGAAGGCGAACACAGCTCTGCCAGTGACAGTCAAGTCATCGTGGCCCTCAATTTCTTCACCAGCGAATCCTTCCAGTCTGCAGCAGGAGACATAGAATAGAACAGCACAGAAGGAGGCCATTCGGCCCATCGACTCTGCGCCAGCTTCTTTAAGAGCTATCCAGTTAGTCCCACTCCCCCGCTCTTTCCCCATATCCCTGCAATATTTTCTCCTTCAAGTATTTAACCAATTCCCTTTGAAAGCCACGATTGAACCCGTTTCCACCGCCCCATCAGACAGTGCATTCCAAATCCTAGCCACTCATTGCATAAAAAAGTTTTTCCTCATGTCACCTCTGGTTCTTTTGCCAATCACCTTAAATCTGTGTCCTCTGACTACCGACCCATCAGCCATTGGAAACAGTTTCTCTTTAATTACTCGATCTAAACCCTTCATGATTTTAAACACCTCTAGCAAATCTCCTCTGCTCTGAGGAGAAGTACTCTGGCTTTGTCCCAAAGACTCAAGTCACTTCTTGCCTTTGATATAAAGAGGAAGAAGGGACATCTTGGGAGTGCTTTCCATAGCTAACATCTCGCAGTTCGTCATCCATCGCTGCATCCAGGAGGTCACAGAGACTGTACAACAGGCAGAGGGAAGCTGGACGAGCACGCATGAGAATGAGGAGGGAGGGAGGAGGCAGGCAGCCGGCCACCCCCTTCCGGATGACTCTTGATTCTACTGAATGAAACCCCAGATGCCCGTTGCTCAACACAGCCCCATCATACCATCCCTCTGTCATGGAATATCACAGCCTCCTCCTGGGCACAAAGCTTAAATTGAGAGTCAACACCACCAAAGATTCCAAATTAATTAATAAATTGATCCCAAATCAATTGACATAATTACACTTACGACATGAACTAATCACCCTTATGCAATCCCTTAGTGCCCATCGTTTGGGTGCCCTTTCCTGATCAAGTGCTCCCACAGTGGCTAAAGCATGGCAAGTGGAAGACTGCTGAGTTTCCATGGGGGAGACTTCAGATGGCCTTGCAGGACGACCTCGAGCAACTGTGGCCCTAGAAGGCCCGGTGTAGACTGCACCACCTTGGCTTGGCTGGCTGGCTGGCAGGCAGTGGCAAGGGCAATGGCATAGTGGCAGTGATGGGAACAGGAATGTTGTCGTCCTGAGAGAGAACAGCAAAGTACTGCTCCACTGACCCAATGCCATTCCCCCGGGCTGGCACCTCAGCATTCCTACTAATCTGTAGGAGCAGAGCTTGCTGGGCTGCTGCGACTCCCTGCAACCCCGGTCGACAACCCAGCCACAATGGCAACAGTCTGAGCTTGGGTGGCATCAAGCTGAGATTTCATGTGAGCACTCTGCGCTTCCGCTGCAGCACTAAGACATTGGGTGTGCAGGAAGAGGACAGCCCGCCTCCTCTCCACGGCCATGGCCTCAACAGCCGAGTTGGAGAATCTGCGAGCTCTCCTCCTGTGCTGAGGTTCCAGCATGTGTTGGCACTGCCGTCTTCTTCCAGCTGAAGTTGTGAGTGGATTAAATGAGGTGCTGTGACATAAATGCACCTTTCCTTGACCTGCCGCAACGAAACATCATTGGGCCTTAACACTGCCCGTTTCGTGGCCAGCTCCAATTTCTAGGCCTATATGTTTCAATGAGATCACCCCTCATTTTTCTAAATTCCAGAGAGTATAGATTGTAAATAGTTGAAGCCGAGGCATTGATCCTTGCAGCACCCCACTAGTCACAGCCTGCCAACCTGATGAGTTGGACTGCTGTTTTGATCATGGCATGCTCTGTAGTCATAAACGTGAGTGGTGGCCAACGGTTTTCTCAGTGATCTATTCAGACCGTGAGCACATTACCCTGTTCTGCCGTACTCATGCACTTCCGGGAACTGCACAGGGCGCTTACAAAGTAATCACTCTTGCACCTGCAAAATATATAGAGAGAAAGACTTGCATTTACATAGCGCCTTTTATGACCTCAGGACGTCCCAGATCGCTTCACAGCCAATGAAGTTATTTTCCTGTTGTAATATAGGAAACGCGGCATCCAATTTGCGCACAGCAAGCCCCCACAAATGAGGTATTAATCAGGTAATCTGTTTCAGAGGTGTTGGTTGGGGGATAAATAATGGCCTGGACAACGGGGCGAACTCTCTTGCTCCTCTTCCAATAGTGCCATGGGATCTTTTACACACACCCGAGAGGACACATGGATCCTTGGTTTAACATCTCACCCGAAACACGGCACCACCAACAGTGCAGTGCTGCCTCAGTACTGCCACTGGGAGTGTCAAACTGGATTATGGGCTCAAGTCTCTGGAGTGGGACTTGAACCTATGTCCTTCTGACTCAGAGGCAAAAGTGCTACCCACAGATCCTATGGGAAGGCAGATCCTAGGGACCATCAGTGGCCAATCATTTTCGAAGGTTAGCCTCTTCCCTCCACAGCCTATTGCTACCGAGCCCTGCTCCACAATTGTAGGATTGGGTGTATTTGTATGATTTTGGAAAACATTTTTATATAACTATAATATGTGAAATTGTATGTTAAAAGCCTAAAAGCCTGTATAAAATGGCGACTGGCTGAGAGAAAAGCAGGATGGGAAATTATGCCAACCTGACTGAAACTCGCTCTGTTTTCAATTACTGAAGCAATGGAATGTAATGCTAAGTTTATGGGGACTATCAGGAATGTGTTATTCAGTAATGTGATGGAAAAGAGATAAGAGGAGAGAGAAATGGAAGGTACCCCTCAGTGATACCACTATAAAATGGACATATTGTTCAGACAACATCTTGGGAAATGGCCTTTGGAAAGAGAACATCTAAAGATAAAAGACACTTTGATATGCACAAAGCTAGACCTAGTGGGATCAACAAGGTCATAAAACATGTACCAGGTGTCAGATAGCTGGTTGCAGTCACGTAGGCAAAAGTGTATAAAGATACAGATATTGAACACTGAAGACAGCGCGAACCAAGTAATCAGAGTTGAAGAAGCTTCAGTCAACAGAACGCAGCAAGAAACCAGAGAAGCGAGCTTCAGTCAACGGAACACAGCAAGAGGATAAAGAGACCGTGCCACAGTCACTCGGAAGGAACGCCGAGGCTCAAACGAACAAGACTGCGACTATCTCCTCGTTAAGTATTACTTCATTGTACTGGATGTTTAATGCTCAATAAACCTGTTTTACTTATACACAATATACCTGGACCCAGAGTGGTTTGTGTAGTCACGGACAAATTATTATACGAGCTTTTGGAAGCTACACAATCCTTCTCTCCCAGCTCACCTGCCTCAGCCTCTTCACCTCTTGCCAATTTCCTCCGCCTTTCCCTACACAGCCTTCCTTCTCCTGTCCTCCTCCCTCAGGTAGATTATTGTGGACAAATCTGCGCACCACACTTGTTGACGTTTCTCCCCCTTCCCTGCTCCTTCCCATGTGCCGTTACTCCCTCATCCCTGCTCCTTCCCATGTGACGTTACTCCCTCATCCCCGCTCCTTCCCATGTGACGTTACTCCCTCATCCCCGCTACTTCCCATGTGACGTTACTCCCTCATCCCCGCTCCTTCCCATGTGATGTTACTCCCCCTTCCCCGCCCCTTCCCAAGTGACGTTGCTCCCCCTTCCCCGCCCCTTCCCAAGTGACGTTGCTCCCCCTTCCCCGCCCCTTCCCAAGTGACGTTGCTCCCCCTTCCCCGCCCCTTCCCATGTGACGTTGCTCCCCCTTCCCCGCTCCTTCCCAAGTGACGTTACTCCCCCTTCCCCGCTCCTTCCCAAGTGACGTTACTCCCCCTTCCCCGCTCCTTCCCAAGTGACGTTACTCCCCCTTCCCCGCTCCTTCCCAAGTGACGTTACTCCCCCTTCCCCGCTCCTTCCCAAGTGACGTTACTCCCCCTTCCCCGCTCCTTCCCAAGTTACGTTACTCCCTCATCCCCGCCCCTTCCCACGAGACGTCACTCCCCCGCCCCTTCCCACGAGACGTCACTCCCCCGCCCCTTCCCACGAAACGTCACTCCCCCGCCCCTTCCCACGAGACGTCACTCCCCCGCCCCTTCCCACGAGACGTCACTCCCCCGCCCCTTCCCACGAGACGTCACTCCCCCGCCCCTTCCCACGAGACGTCACTCCCCCGCCCCTTCCCACGAGACGTCACTCCCCCGCCCCTTCCCACGAGACGTCACTCCCCCGCCCCTTCCCACGAGACGTCACTCCCCCGCCCCTTCCCACGAGACGTCACTCCCCCGCCCCTTCCCACGAGACGTCACTCCCCCGCCCCTTCCCACGAGACGTCACTCCCCCGCCCCTTCCCACGAGACGTCACTCCCCCGCCCCTTCCCACGAGACGTCACTCCCCCGCCCCTTCCCACGAGACGTCACTCCCCCGCCCCTTCCCACGAGACGTCACTCCCCCGCCCCTTCCCACGAGACGTCACTCCCCCGCCCCTTCCCACGAGACGTCACTCCCCCGCCCCTTCCCACGAGACGTCACTCCCCCGCCCCTTCCCACGAGACGTCACTCCCCCGCCCCTTCCCACGAGACGTCACTCCCCCGCCCCTTCCCACGAGACGTCACTCCCCCGCCCCTTCCCACGAGACGTCACTCCCCCGCCCCTTCCCACGAGACGTCACTCCCCCGCCCCTTCCCACGAGACGTCACTCCCCCGCCCCTTCCCACGAGACGTCACTCCCCCGCCCCTTCCCACGAGACGTCACTCTCCTCCCTCCCCCCCCCCCCCCCCCACACGCCGGGACTTCGCTCCTCCTCCCCCCCCACCCCCCACAGCCGGGACCTCGCTCCTCCTCCCCACCCCCCACCCCCCACAGCCGGTACCTCGCTCCTCCTCCCCCCCCGCCCCCACCACCCCCCACAGCCGGTACCTCGCTCCTCCTCCCCCCCCGCCCCCACCACCCCCCACAGCCGGTACCTCGCTCCTCCTCCCCCCCGCCCCCACCCCCCACCCCCCAACAGCCGGATTGATCCTCGCATGGGCAGGCAACAGGGACTTATTTTGTCCTGCTTGATGGGTTGCATTGCTTTGCACGGTTGATTGCAGCGATGGGCAATTCTTGGCGGCTAAGGCTTTCCAGGTGTTCCTTTCGCAGCAAAAACAGAGGATTCCTCACGCATTGGCCCTCAGCTCAATCCAACGCAGTTTTGGTGTCAGAGGGACCTGACCGACATTTCACTTGATGCCAAACCGCACCGTCATTTGCGCAAATATTTTCAATCGTGTCGCACGGTGTGACATAGCGAAACCGGAAGCCGCTCATGCGAAGAACGCCACGCCGCAGTTTCCGATCGTTGGCAGGCGTCACTCCATTAATAACTCCCACTTTCTCTTAGGCAAGAAGTGCTGGCAAAGAGGTGGGTGTGCTAACATTTGGAGGAGGGGGAGAACCCTCCATTGGAACATTATGCTGGTGGAATGGTCCACACTCTAGCTGTCAACCTGCTATTTTCTTCTCCAAGGCTCCTGGAGCCTACTCCACGTTGTTAAGTTTTTTAAGCTTCCATTTCCACCTGCCTCATCCCCAACCTCTCATTCTGCCTCTTACTGTCTCATGCTAATATCACTTAAATCACTTAAGCCATTAAACCATTTCCTGTTTTTCACTTCACTTTTCACTTTACTTCACAGGTCATTCTGTATGTGCATGCGCGTGTTGTCCCTTCTCTTTCCTGCTGTCCCTCTGTAATATCCTCCAGTTCTGACGAAGGGTGCGCACTACTCTGCTGTTTTCTCCACAGTTCTGTCTGACTTGTTTGTTTCTAGCATATTATACTTTTATTTCAGATTTTCAGCAACTGCAGTTATTACTTTTTTTTAACCTTATCGATCCACTTTGATGAACCTTTTTATTCAATGATCTTCACTTAATATTGACATTCCGTTAAATGTCTTCTGAACTGTTAAATTAAGAGCCACACATTAGATTCTTGCGGAATTCAGCAAGATTATATTAACTGTTAGCAGTACATACTATGGGGATATATAAAATCCAGCTAATATACTGCATTTATGCAGTGCCTTTCACATCCCCAGGATGTCCCCGAAGTGCTTTGCAACCATCAGTTAACTTCAGAAGTGTAGTCGCTGTTGTTACTGACAAATATTCTTTCATAAGGCTATGTGAACAATCAACGTTTCTCACATTAATCAGTCACAACCAATTGATGATAGTGATTTTTGAAGTCTACAATCTATAATTCAGCACAAATGGACAAAGTTTTCAATGTAGGGAGTTTTTCATTTGGAAGAAGCTTGCAACAAAGGCTGCAACATAACCATGCATCATTTCTACATTATTCTTCAATCATAAATTTAAAAGATCAACATTTTTGTTTTAAAAATCAAATTAACAGCCAGAAAAGAAAATCCTATTAATTCATGTGACAGAAAGAAAAAAAGACTTGCATTTATATAGCGCCTTTCACGACCACCGGATGTCCCAAAGCGTTTTACAGCCAAAGAATACTTTTTGAAGTGTAGTCCCTGTTGTAATATAGGATACGCGGCAGCCAAGTTGCGCACAGCAAGCTCCCAACAACAGTAATGTGATAATGACCAGATAATCTGTTTTAGTGATGTTGATTGAGGAATAAATATTGGCCAGGACACTGGGGATAACTCCCCTGCTCTTCTTTGAAATAGTGCCATGGGATCTTATGTCCACCTGAGGGAACAGACTCAGTTTAACGTCTCAACTGAAAGACGGCACCTCCGACAGTGCAGCATTCCCTCAGTACTGCACTGGAGTGTCAGCCTAGATTTTTGTGCTCAAGTCTCTGGAGTGGGATTTGAACCCACAACTTTCTGACTCGGAGGCAAGGGTGCTGCCAACTGAGCCACAGCTGACAGAAGGTAGCCAGATCCACTGAGTCCCAGTGCAAGGTCCAGGCAACTCACACAGTAGCCAGTGTTAATCTATTTATCAGAACCACCATCTAATTAGCTTAGGCTCAACTTGCTGCGTAACATCTTCTCTCTGTTAATACAAATATCTTTCTCCACTGCGCACATTTTCATTTATTCTATAGATACAAGTACTGATTTCTCAATGTTTTTCATCATTGAACTGATTGCATGGCATTTACAATTTTCAAATGGTCCTTTCATAGGAACAGGAGTAGCCCATTCAGCACCTCAAGCCTGTTCCAGCATTCAATTCATGACTGATCTGTATTTCGACTCCATTTACCCGCCTTTCCTCCACATCCATCAATACCCTTAACTAACAAAAATCGGGTATAGTAGTATAGTGGTTATGTTACTGGACTAGTAATCCAGAAGCCTGGACTAATGATCCGGAGACGTGAGTTTAAATCCTATCGGCAGCTGGGGAAATTAAATTCAATTAACTAAATCTTGAATAAAAAGCTAGTATCAGTAATGGTGACCATGAAATGGTTGTCAGAAAAGCCCATCTGGTTCACTACTGTCCTTTAAGGAAGGAAATCTGCCGTCCTTACCTGGTCTGGCCTATTTGTGACTCCAGACCCACAGCAAAGTGGTTGACTCATAACTGCTCTCTGAAATGGCCTAGCAAGCCACTTAATTGTAACTAACCGCTACGAAACACAATAATAATAAAAATAAAACTGGACTGACCACCCGGAATCGACCTAGTCACCGGCTTTGGGCATGACAAAAATCACACCCAGCCCAGCTGACCCTGAAAGTCGTCCTCACTAACATCTGGGAGAGCTGTCCCACAGACTAGTCAAGCAACAGCCCGACACAGTCATAGTCACAGAATCATACCTTTCAGCCAATGACCCAGGCTCCTCCATCGCCATCCTGTCCTGGCCCAGCAGCAGAACAGACCCACCAGAGGTGGCAGCACCATGGTATACAGTCAGGAGGGAGTGGCCCTTGGAGTACTCCATGAAGTCTCATGGATTCAGATCGAGTATGGGCAAGGAAACCTCCTGCTGATTACCACCTACCACCCTCCCTCAGCTGATGAATTAGTACTTCTCCATGTTCAACACCACTTGGAAGAAGCATTGAGGGCAGCAAGGGCACAGAATGTACTCTGGGTAGGGGACTTCAATATCCCTCGCCAAGAGTGGCTCAGTAGGCCCACTACTGACCAAGCTGGCCGAGTCCTGCCTGAAGGAAATAGCTGCCAAACTGGGCAGGTGGTGAGAAAGCTAACACGAGGGCAAAACCCTATTTGACCTCGTCCTCACCAATCTACCTGTCGCAGGTGCATCTGTCCATGGCCGTATTGGCAGCAGTGACCACCACACAGTCCTTGTGGAGACGAAATCCCATCTTCACACGGAGGACACCCTCCATCATGCTAAATGGGATAGATTCAGGACAGATCTAGCAGCTCAAAACTGGGCATCATGAGGCGCTGTGAGCCATCAGCAGCAGCAGAATTGTATTCCATCACAATCTGTAACCTCATGGCCCGGCATATCCCTCACTCTACCATTACCATCAAGCAGGGGGGGGACCAACCCTGGTTCAATGAGGAGTGTGGAAGAGCATGGTGGTGGATAATTATACAACTAACAGGAGGAGGAGGCACCATGAACATCCCCATCCTCAATGATGGCACAACCCAGCACGCAAGTGCAAAAGACAAGGCTGAAGCGTTTGCAACCATCTTCTGCCAGAAGTGCCGAGTGGATGATCCATATTGGCCGCCTCCTGAGGTCACCACCACCACAGAAGCCCATCTTCAGCCAATTCGATTCACATGGGCCCCAACAACATCCCGGCTGTCGTGCTGAAGACTTGTGTTCTAGAACCAGTCCCGCCTCTAGCCATGGTGTTCCAGCACAGCTACAACACTGGCATCTACCCAACAATGTGGAAAACTGCCCGGGTGTGTCCTATCCACAAAAAGCAGGACAAATCCAATCCAGCCAATTACGGCCCATCATTCTACTCTCAATCATCAACAAAGTGATGGAAGGTGTCGTCGACAGTGCTATCAAAGGCACTTACTCACCAATAGCCTGCGCACCGATGCTCAGTTTGGGTTCCATCAGGACCACTCAGCTCCAAATCTCATTACAGCCTTGGTCCAGAGGTGAGAATGAGAGTGACTGCCCTCGACATCAAGGCAGCATTTGACCGAGTGTGACATCAAGGAGCCTGAGTAAAATTGAAGTCAATGGAAATCAGGGGGAAAACTCTCCACTGGCTGGAGTCATACCTAGCACAAAGGAAGATGGTTGTGGTTGTTGGAGGCCAAACAACTCAGCCCCAGGACATCACTGCAGGAGTTCCTCCGGGCAGTGTCCTAGGCCCAACCATCTTCAGCTGCTTCATCAATGGCCTTCCCTCCATCATAAGGTCAGAAGTGGGGATGTTCACTGATGATTGCACAGTGTTCAGTTCCATTCACAACTCCTCAGATAATGAAGCTGTCTATGCCCGCAAGATCGGACGACATTCAGGCTTGGGCTGATGAGTGGCAAGTAACATTCGTGCCACAGAAGTGCCAGGCAATGACTATCTCCAACAAGAGAGCCTAACCACTACCCCTTGACATTCAACAGCATTACCATAGCCGACACCCCACCATTAACATTCTGGGGGTCTCTATTGACCAGAAACTTAACTGGACCAGCCATATAAATAGTGTGGCTACAAGAGCAGGTCAGAGGCGGAGTATTCAGCGGCGAGTGTCTCACCTCCTGACTCCCCAAAGCCTTTCCACCATCTACAAGGCACAAGTCAGGAATGTGATGGAATACTCTCCACTTGGCTGCATGTGTGCAGTTCAAACAACACTGAAGAAGCTCGACACCATCCAGGACAAAGCAGCCTATTTGATTGGCACCCCATCCACCACCTTAAACATCCACACACCCCAACACTGTACCGTGGCTGCAGTAACATCTACAAAATCCACTCAGCAACTCGCCAGGGCTTCTTTGACGGCACCTCCCAAACCTGCAACCTCTACCACCTAGAAGGACAAGGGCAGTAGGCGCATGGGAACACCATCATATCTAAGTTCCCCTCCAAGTCGCACACCATCCTGACTTGGAAATATATTACCGTTCCTTCATCGTCGCTGGGTCAAAATCCTGGAACTCTCTCCCCAACAGCACTGTGGGAGCACCTTCACCACACGGACTGCAGCAGTTCAAGGCGGCGGCTCATGACCACCTTCTCAAGGGCAATTAGGGATGGGCAATAACTGATGGCGACGCCCACATCCCTGGAACAAATTTTTTTTAATCTATTGATCTCAGTCTTGAAAGTTTCAATTGACGCAGCATCTACAGCCTTTTGCGGGTGAGAGTTCCAGATTTCCACTACCCTTTATGTGGTCCACCCAAATTTATTAAACAGAAACATTTTGAACAAAAGTGGTTCCATATATGTTTCCTTCCAGTGCTGTGGAATTCACTGTGTTTACATTATAAGTGATTTCACAGCACCAGCAGCCATGCAAAAACATCGGCACAGAGCAAACTGGCACATTTGTTCGAAATTTAGGAATAGCAAATTTAATTTCTTATTGATTGATCATCCCCATTGACTGGGGAATGTCCATAAGGGCCAGTGATAGAAAAAGTCTATTACTGCCTGCATGGGCCAGCTAAACGTTCAGCCTGCCCAAAGCTAACAAACTGGCCGGCATGTAGCAGCCATTTAACTTACTGCTAGCTCCTGTTCCTTGTGGGATAGGGGGGGGAAAAATTTCCTCTCAACCAAAGCCAGCAACTCTGCCTCATTTAACTTGCAATGCTCCTGCTGTAATCAGGACTGCCACTGGTGGGAGCAGTATAATGTAAATGCAGCTTAAAACAAGTGCCTGTAGAATCACAAGATTCTATCAATTGTGACATTACATGTGAAATTTCAGAAATTTTGTAACCAACATTTTATTAAAAAAAAAACAAATTCTGAACATTGAGCAATTTCATAATAGTCAGCTATACTGTTGTAATATAAAATAAAACACACAATAAGCTGTAATGTAAGTGGCCATTAGGATCCAAAATAAATGAACAAGTTATGTGGCCATATGGTAAATATTTTCAAGTCATTCTGAGCCTTAGAGAAGCATGATCGCCATTAAACTAACTTGTAGGCAATTTGGTAGGATAGTGAACACAGACATAATTGGTGATGTAATGTTACTGATCACCAAACACATGTTACTAATTTTGTTACACATATAAAAGTTTCAGATTAAAACTAAGAGAAATGAAAAACTGTAACATTGAGGCAGCTCTATGTCGTGGCAGTAAATGTATTGTTCTGATAATAGTATTCCACTCCCCAGAGCGGACATCCTTCATCTTCACTACAAAAATTAATTTGGGAAACATATTGCAGAAGTTTAGAATGCAGTACAAAGAAGTTCTGATCTGACGTAACCAAACATTGCCCAATGGTCATCATGCATGTAATATAGCAGTTTGCTGTCGAGGCTGTTTGCTTGACTTTGCTAGGAACTAAAGTAACTTAACAACTTAACAATCCTGTATCAGACAACATTGATTTACAGTAACAGTCCTCTGCTGCCATAATAATTATAACTGAGTATCCTCAAAATCATAAAGTTGATCAATTTTTATAATCATTGTTTACAAATAAAAGTACAGAGTACTTTAATCCTCAGTAACAATTGACGCTGTTTAATTAATGGGCTTGCAGCTTTGTGATTTTCTTCCGACTGAAGTTGCCAGTAGGTCAAAGACATTAAAAATATCTCACTTCCAACTTACATTAACACCACTACTGTTGACAGCAGCCTCAAATCTGTATTATTGAGATGGGTTTTGCGTTGTCTCCAGAGATACCAAATATAAAAACGCTTTCATCCAAGAGTGGGCTGAGCACTAAAACACACTTGCACACTGAAAGCTCCTTGTCTGACATTGGGGAAGATCCAGAACCAGAAATTAAATTCTCTCACAAAATTCCCTGTTACCACCTGCAATACAGAATCTATGCCACAATATAAATTAAATGGATTTCACAACATCAGGAGATCAACTGGTATCCGAAATGTGTCTTCATAAATCCCAAATTGAGAGCTGGAGTTGGAGGGTTTGCAGCAGTTAACAATAGTCCACCAACTAGGAAAATTCTCCATCAGTTAAATTATGGTGATTTAACGCAGTAAAATGCATCTATTCAGGAAAACAAACAAGTTTATTCCAGTGTTGTAATGACCTAAATAAAATATTATGGATGCACATATCTCCGAGTCTACAGTATCAATACGATATCGAACATGACATGGGTTCAGGGCTGAAGTCACAAGTAACCAAGGTATAGCAAAACAAAGCCTGATCAACTACCTTATTTTTCAAGTACCTGTTATATTAAGAATCCAAAAACTTTGACCAAATGTTTCTAGTTAAAAACACTGATTGTCGGATTTCCCCGCGAGGTATTCCTCCCATGCACATTCAGCACTTCCTCCGCCAATCAAACAACTGAAGTACTGCAGCTGTGGGAAGGAAATACCACAGCAGCAGGTGGTCAGCTTTACTGCACTACAGCATCAATCAAATCAAATCAATCAAATCAACTTTTATTGTCACTGTTAGTGCACAAGTGCAGTACAACGAAATGTAGGCTTGCGGCTCCCGAGAGTGTACAATTTGGATTAGGACACTTAAACATTTCAACATACATTTGTGCATATATATTAGCATAAATATGACCATAATAAAGTGCATCGGCAGATGTGCAGGCTTTAGTGTTTATTTGTGGAGTTCAGTAGGATGACAGCCCTGGGAAAGAAGCTGTTCCTAAATCTGGTCGTACGGGTGCGAATGCATCTGTAGCATCTTCCAGATGGTAGGAGGGTGAACAGACTGTGGCTGGGGTGGGTAGGGTCTTTGATGATGGACCGTGCCCTCCGTAGGCAGCGTTTCTGATATATATGTTCTATGGTCGGTAGCCGGGTGCCGGTAATGCGTTGGGCAGTTTTGACTACCCGCTGCAGGGCTTTCCGGTCATGGGAGCTACAGCTGCCGTACCATACCGTGATACAGTTTGTCAGGATGCTCTCTATAGTGCTTTCCATGTTCTCTCTACCACCCCCCACCATCTCCAGCACCATTCCCCAGCAAAGATAGTCTGCAGGGCACTGTGCTCTGCAAATAGCCCCAGTATCATTGGCATTCGATCTGTGCCCCAACCGGCCATTTCTTCCAGCCTAGTACAGCTTCAAACAATTTGGCCTAGTTTCACAGTCCAAATAAATTGCTCCACTCCACCATGGCTGTATAGGAACGACATCTGCTGAGGCAGCAGTTTGAGTGGGCAAAGCACTGTAGAAGTGGAATGGAGTGATTTTCAAATTTTCAATTGTTTTCCTGGTTCCATTCCTGTCAAATTCTGCTGCTGCTGCTGCTCCTCTTTCTTGCCAGACCCCACCACTGTTGGTCTATTAGAAACCTCTCAGACCCATGTTGGATTCAACTCCAACTCCTGAATAATTTGAGCTTTCATAGAAACTTCAATATAGCCAGTGTCTCCCAAGCAGCATGCAGCTCTTTGAATGTAGCTTATTTAGCTGAAGATTTTATCTGCTGTTTTATAATTAAAAATAAATTTAAAAATTTCAGAGGTGTGTGGGGGTGGTTACAATTTTTTCCTCTGTGGATCTGAATAAGCAGGGAGGTAGGCCAGGCTTGTGGTGGACAGGAGCGAATTGCTAGTGCGTCAGTTTTTCCTCCAGTCTTAAAACACTAAACACAACCAAAATTAATTTGGTGATTGCATAAATCTTGTAAAATTATAATGTACTGCAAAAAAGAAAAAAAAACTTATATTACATATATTTTTCTGCTTTTCCAAGACACAGAATATTGGCCCAGAAATTCGGGTCTCCACGTATGAGTACGCACGGGGTACTCACCCGTAGGCCCAATGGAAGTGCTGGTTTTGTGCACGCACTGCGCAAGCGCGGGAAACCGGCACTTCCGGTTCCCCTGAAAGAAGGGGTTCAGTGGTCGAACGCGTGCGCCGGAGAGGCAGCGCGTGCGCGTTGAACTTACGTTTTTTTTCCAGGTTTTTCCGGGAGGGTAAGTCTCCAGCAGTTACACTTTAAAAAAGCAGGCGCAAGGCCTGCTTTTAGCAAGGTAAGTGGTGAATTAATTAAAATTAAAACATTTTTTCCACAGGTTTATTATTTTTAAATACTTTAAAGAAAGGCAAGTTCATTTTTAGCCCCATTAGAAAATGTAATTAATGTTTTCAAAAATTTAAATTATTGTTTAAAATAGTTATTTCTTGTAATTTATAGTTATTTTTAAAATGTGATTTAAAAAAAAAAATTATTTGAAATTTTAGTGATGTTTTGGGGCTTATAGTATTTATACGTTTGATAGCTCTTCCCATCAAACTTATGAATGAAGCATTCCCTGCTACCATTGGCTCTCCATGGCCCACGTGATCCCAGGGGACGCATCGAACTAACTGCGCCCCTGGGATACATAAGCACTGCGCGCCGGCAGTTGGAGGAGGCCCAGGATCGGAATCCCTTGCAGGCCCACAGCTCAGTGGCCGGCGCGCTAGGTAAGTGCAGGTCGGGGGTTTGCACCCACGGGAAGCCTCCGACCCGAATTTCTGGGCCATTATCTCAGTGCTGTATAAATATCAAATTACAAGATACAGCAGAAATTAAATAACAACCTATTGGTGATTTTATAAAAAGTATAATGCATTAACTACAAAAAGGTTTTCTTTATAAATATTACAAAAACAGACTACTAAAATGAAACAGTTTGATGCTTTTGTTGTTGCATCATTTGCAAGGTCAATCACCAGATATTGATCTTTTACAGGAACTGTCCTAACTACATTCCCATAGAATGTTTATTTTGGTACTTCAGATATGCACAGGAAGTTGACTTGAAGGTGAATATGGGAGAATGTAGGTGACCTCAATTTCACACTATGCTAGGGCCAAATAATTTCTGAATTAAAAGCTGGCAGCCTATTCAGTGTTCCAAAAGGTTGGATATTCTCATCCTAGGAGGTCACTCACCCTCTGATTTTGTCTATCTATCAACAAACATCTCTCTAAACAATGTGACATCTTGGAACTCTCAACCTTGAACTTCAGACTGTGGTTCAGTACATTAGTGTGCCAATGTTACATGTGCCTGGGCCAGCTTAACATCCAATAGTTTTTTTTAATGGGGAATTCACCAGTTAATACCAGTAATGTATTATTAATTTAGGAGGAAAAATCCTATACAGTTCCAAAACTGATGAAAATCTGAACTAAACAAAACAAAGAAGTGATGCATTTTGTCCTTGCTAATTTGATTCCCTTTCTTCCTGAAGGCACTGACTCCTTGCTGGATGGAGGACTTGGCTGATTTTCCCTAATCCAGAGGTACCGAGACCAATAATAGGGGCCTTACCACCTGGCCAATTTAGATCAAATAACTCAGCACCCAGCAGGGAATCAAATATAATACATAGAAGCTACAACATGGAAATAGGCTACAGGAAACTTTGGTTTATCCGGAGGTTAACTGTCCAGAATGCTCGCGCCACCGGCAAAAATCAGGAGCCGTTTCGTTAGTTTTTTTTTCTTTTTGTTGCTTTTTTTTCACCAGTCAGGCTCTGCAAGGTCTCGCTGAAGCTGTTGCTAAGCTACAGAGACGCTTGCAAGGTACGGCCGACTGTTTAGAAGCAACAGGGTTTGTTGCCAGATATGGAGCTCAAAATCTCCGTATGTTTCAACATTAGCGCTGGTTTGTCCGGCAGTTTTGATGGGACGGCAACAGCTCGGTCCCGTCGGTGCCGGATAGCACAAAGTTTCCTGTATTTAGTTCAACCAGTCATGTTGGTGTTTATTCTCCACACAATTTCTCCCAATCACAAACCTTGTTCTCCTATTCCTTCATCCACCTATCCAATTCTGAATGTTGCCAGTTTCTGCTTCAACTATTAACCCTGGAACTGAATTCCACAGCCTCACAATTCTATGTATAAAGAATTTCTCTTGCACTATGTTCTAAATCTCACATTTAATCTTGCATCTATCAGCCCTCATTCCAGATTCCTCAATGATTGGAAACAGTCGGCTACCAACTACCCTGTCCCATTCTTTCATAATTTTAAATACTTCCACTCTATTGTCCCGTAACCTGGTCTGAATGGCTCAACTGAACATTGACTAAAGGCGCTGTATTTCGAATAAGTAATTATATATGATCAGATCCGACAGAATCTACAGTAACAATTCAAGTAATTAATAGATCTATAAACATAGATAAATTAAAACCATTCAAGTATCCTTCATATTCTTATAATGGAGCTATATAGGCTTGTGTATTAATCTATCCACAAGCTTCAATATCTGAAAAGGAAAGTGCTGAATTGAGTCATGAATTATTATAAATGGTTCCCATTCATTGACACATCACAGGATAAGATTTATGTTGCTGATTGCTTTAATGGTATCCAGATCCTTCTGTTCAAGTGCTTTCTCTAATGCTTCATTTTGCAAACTCAGCATCTTCTAGCAGACAACTTGAAGGCAACTCTTATCTTAATCACTTCGGACAGAAAGCGAACACACAATATAACTGGAAGGCTTATATTCTCTCATTTTGTATACAAATAGGTAAATGACAGTGTCAAACCCTACCTTCTGCCTGCACATTTCTTTTATTGACAACTAGCTGGAGTGCCCGGCGGTGCCGAGGCTTTTTCGAGGGCATGTTGTTGTTGGAAGAGAGAGAGAGAGAGCGACTGGGGGGGGGGGGGAAGAGAGAGAGCGACTGGGGGGGGGCGGGGGGGAAAGAGAGAGCGCGACTGGGGGGGGGGAAAGAGAGAGAGCGACTGGGGGGGGAGGAGAGCGACTGGGGGGGGCGAAAGGGAGAGCGCGACTGGGGGGAAGAGAGCGCGCGACTGGGGGGGAAGAGCGCGCGCGACTGGGGGGGGGAGGAGCGCGCGCGACTGGGGGGGGAAGAGCGCGCGCGACTGGGGGGGGGAAGAGCGCGCGCGACTGGGGGGGAAGAGCGCGCGCGACTGGGGGGGAAGAGCGCGCGCGACTGGGGGGGAAGAGCGCGCGCGACTGGGGGGGGGGAAGAGCGCGCGCGACTGGGGGGGGGGAAGAGCGCGCGCGACTGGGGGGGGGGAAGAGCGCGCGCGACTGGGGGGGGAAGAGCGCGCGCGACTGGGGGGGAAGAGCGCGCGCGACTGGGGGGGAAGAGCGCGCGCGACTGGGGGGGAAGAGCGCGCGCGACTGGGGGGGAAGAGCGCGCGCGACTGGGGGGGAAGAGCGCGCGCGACTGGGGGGAGAAGCGCGCGCGACTGGGGGGGAAGAGCGCGCGCGACTGGGGGGGAAGAGCGCGCGCGACTGGGGGGAAGAGCGCGCGCGACTGGGGGGAAGAGCGCGCGCGACTGGGGGGGAAGAGCGCGCGCGACTGGGGGGGAAGAGCGCGCGCGACTGGGGGGGAAGAGCGCGCGCGACTGGGGGGGAAGAGCGCGCGCGACTGGGGGGGAAGAGCGCGCGCGACTGGGGGGGAAGAGCGCGCGCGACTGGGGGGGAAGAGCGCGCGCGACTGGGGGGGGAAGAGCGCGCGCGACTGGGGGGGAAGAGCGCGCGCGACTGGGGGGGAAGAGCGCGCGCGACTGGGGGGAAGAGCGCGCGCGACTGGGGGGGAAGAGCGCGCGCGACTGGGGGGGAAGAGCGCGCGCGACTGGGGGGGAAGAGCTGCGCGCGACTGGGGGGGAAGAGCGCGCGCGACTGGGGGGGAAGAGCGCGCGCGACTGGGGGGAAGAGCGCGCGCGACTGGGGGGGAAGAGCGCGCGCGACTGGGGGGGAAGAGCTGCGCGCGACTGGGGGGGAAGAGCGCGCGCGACTGGGGGGGAAGAGCGCGCGCGACTGGGGGGGAAGAGCGCGCGCGACTGGGGGGAAGAGCGCGCGCGACTGGGGGGGAAGAGCGCGCGCGACTGGGGGGGAAGAGCGCGCGCGACTGGGGGGGAAGAGCGCGCGCGACTGGGGGGAAGAGCGCGCGCGACTGGGGGGGAAGAGCGCGCGCGACTGGGGGGGAAGAGCGCGCGCGACTGGGGGGGAAGAGCGCGCGCGACTGGGGGGGAAGAGCTGCGCGCGACTGGGGGGGAAGAGCTGCGCGACTGGGGGGAAGAGCGCGCGCGACTGGGGGGGAAGAGCGCGCGCGACTGGGGGGGAAGAGCTGCGCGCGACTGGGGGGGAAGAGCGCGCGCGACTGGGGGGAAGAGCGCGCGCGACTGGGGGGAAGAGCGAGCGCGACTGGGGGGGAAGAGCTGAGCGCGACTGGGGGGGGAAGAGCGAGCGCGACTGGGGGGAAAGAGCAGCGCGCGACTGGGGGGAAGAGAGAGCGCGACTGGGGGAAAGAGAGAGCGCGACTGGGGGGAAAGAGAGAGCGCGACTGGGGGGAAAGAGAGAGCGCGACTGGGGGAAGAGAGAGCGCGACTGGGGGGAAAGAGAGAGCGCGACTGGGGGGAAAGAGAGAGCGCGACTGGGGGGAAAGAGAGAGCGCGACTGGGGGAAAGAGAGAGCGCGACTGGGGGGAAAGAGAGAGCGCGACTGGGGGGAAAGAGAGAGCGCGACTGGGGGAAAGAGAGAGCGCGACTGGGGGAAGAGAGAGCGCGACTGGGGGAAGAGAGAGCGCGACTGGGGGGAAAGAGAGAGCGCGACTGGGGGAAGAGAGAGCGCGACTGGGGGGAAGAGAGAGCGCGACTGGGGGAAAGAGAGAGCGCGACTGGGGAAGAGAGAGCGACTGGGGGAAAGAGAGAGCGCGACTGGGGGGAAAGAGAGAGCGCGACTGGGGGGAAAGAGAGAGCGCGACTGGGGGGAAAGAGAGAGCGCGACTGGGGGGAAAGAGAGAGCGCGACTGGGGGGAAAGAGAGAGCGCGACTGGGGGAAAGAGAGCGCGACTGGGGAAAGAGAGAGCGCGACTGGGGGGAAAGAGAGAGCGCGACTGGGGGGAAAGAGAGAGCGCGACTGGGGGAAAGAGAGAGCGCGACTGGGGGGAAAGAGAGAGCCGCGACTGGGGGGAAAGAGAGAGCGCGACTGGGGGGAAAGAGAGAGCGCGACTGGGGGGAAAGAGAGAGCGCGACTGGGGGAAAGAGAGAGCGCGACTGGGGGGAAAGAGAGAGCGCGACTGGGGGGAAAGAGAGAGCGCGACTGGGGGAAAGAGAGAGCGCGACTGGGGGAAAGAGAAGAGCGCGACTGGGGGAAAGAGAGAGCGCGACTGGGGGGAAAGAGAGAGCGCGACTGGGGGGAAAGAGAGAGCGCGACTGGGGGAAAGAGAGAGCGCGACTGGGGGAAAGAGAGAGCGCGACTGGGGGGAAAGAGAGAGCGCGACTGGGGGGAAAGAGAGAGCGCGACTGGAGGGAAAGAGAGAAGAGCGCGACTGGGGGAAAGAGAGAGCGCGACTGGGGAAAGAGAGAGCGCGACTGGGGGGAAAGAGAGAGCGCGACTGGGGGAGAGAAGGGGGGGGAGAGGAGGGGGGGAGAGGAGGGGGGAGAGGAGGGGGAGAGGAGGGGGGAGAGGAGGGGGGAGAGGAGGGGGGAGAGGAGGGGGGGGAGGAGGGGGGAGAGAAGGGGGGGAGAGAAGGGGGGGAGAGAAGGGGGGGAGAGAAGGGGGGAGAGAAGGGGGGGAGAGAAGGGGGGAGAGAAGGGGGGGAGAGAAGGGGGGCGAGGAGGGGGGAGGGAGGAGCGGGGGAGAGAAGGGGGGTGAGAAGGGGGGAGTGGGGGAGAGAAGGGGGTGGGGGGGGAAGGGGTGGGGGGGAAGGGGGCGGGGGGGGGAGGAGGCGGGGGGGGGGAGGAGGCGGGGGGGCGGGGGGAGGGGGCGGGGGGGAGGGGGCGGGGGGTAGGGGGCGGGGGGTAGGGGGCGGGGGGTAGGGGGCGGGTGGGGGGAGGGGCGGGGGGGAGACAGAGGGAAGGAGAGAGGGCGAGTGGCCCGCGGCCGCAAATGGAGCCAAGCCCCGAGAACAGGCGTGAGCCGGCTTGAGGCTGAGAGACGGCCACGCACGGTTGCCAGGGTAACCCTTCCCCCCCCTTCCGAGCCCCCGTCCTCCCGAGCACCGGCCGCGCCGCGCCGTCCCGCACTCCCGAGAGCCCCGCTCTCCGAGCCCCGCCCGCCCCGCACTCCCGAGAGCCCCGCTCTCCGAGCCCCGCCCCCCCGGCCGAGCTGGCTTGAAGTCCGCCGATTGTGGCTGTGAGAGACGGCCGGCGGGCCCGGTTGCCGGGGTAACCCTTCCCCCTCACCAAGCCCCGCCCGAGATCCGCACTCTCGAGAGCCCCCCCCCGCCCAAGCCGAGCGGGGAACAGAGAGAGACGCCTCGTCTCAGCTGCTCCTGCTGCGCGCGCACCCTGACCCTCGTGGCTGACGCCGTTGCCCCGGGTAACGTGACACCCCGGGGGGCGGGTGGTGAGGAGCTTAGCAGAAGCCGTGGGACAATTACCTAGCTCGGGCCTGGCTGGGCAAGAAAGGCCCAGGCTTTGAGGCCTAACAAAAACGGGGAAAGGTAGGAAAAAGAATCTTCAGGTTAGAGAAAATATTTTACAAATGAATGAAGTTTTTTTTTAAACAATTTAATAAAAGCAATTTTATTTTGCTGGAAATGTATATTTGAAAAGAAAGACGCAGAAAGCAGGAAAAAGAATGGAAGCAAGATGGCGGCTACTCACCTCGGTTCAGAACGATAAGGCCCACCCACACACGCACCCATTGGTCGACCGTCAGGTCACCAATGCGTAGGATTGGTCAATCGTCCCGTCACTCGACCGTAGCGGGGTCCGGCCGCACGCGCGAGCAACCCGGCGTACGATTGGTCGACCTCGAGGTCACTCTGTCGCTAATGAGCGGATAATGAGATGCTAATGAGCGGAATGTTGAAGGTTTTTGGGAAACCGCGGGCGCGATTTTCGTCCGGCCGGAACGTAAATACGCTTACCACCGTTTCGGAAAGGTAAGCTTTCTTTCGACGTAACGCACGCGTAGGTACGCTCTGTAACTTTCGAGCGCATAGCCGGACAGACGCACACCTGAGGACAGACAGACAGAAGGACAGACAGACAGAAGGACAGACAGAAAGAAGCACAGACAGACAGAAGGACAGACAGAAAGAAGTATCCGTTTATATATATAAATAATAAAGATATATAAATAGTAAATTGCTACCATAGCCAATATGCTAGAGATTACAGCTAAACTATTGCAGCCTCCTGGCCAATTTGCCAACCTGTTAAATAATGAATTTACCTACAGGGTTGTCTCATTTGGAAATTAACAACTGCCTAAAGTAAACTGACAAAGTTTCTTCAACCTACCTACGTAAAAGGCCAATGCCTATGCATATAATATTTTTTTTTTTTTTAATCGTTTATGGAATGTGGGCATCGCTGGCAAGGCCAGCATTTATTGCCCATCCCTAATTGCCCTTGAGAAGGTGGTGGTGAGCCGCCGCCTTGAACCGCCGAAGTGCGTGTAGTGAAGGTACTCCCATAGTGCTGTTTGGTAGCGAGTTCCAGGATTTTGACCCAGCAACGATGAAGGATCGGCAATATACTTCTAAGTCAGGATGGTGTGTGACTTGGAAGGGAACTTGGAGGGGAACGTGGAGGTAGTGGTGTTCCCATGCGCCTACTGCCCCATACCTTCTAGGTGGATGAGATCGCGGGTTTGGAAGGTGCTGCCGAAGAAGCCTTGGCGAGTTGCTGCAGTGCATCTTGTAGATGGTACTCACTGCAGCCACGGTATGCCAGTGGTGGAGGGAGTGAATGTTTAAGGTCGTGGATGGGGTGCCAATCAAGCGGGCTGCTTTGTCCTGGATGGTGTTGAGCTTCTTGAGTGTTGTTGGAGCTGCACTCATCCAGGCAAGTGGAGAGTATTCCATCACACTCCTGACTTGTGCCTTGTAGATGGTGGAAAGGCTTTGGGGAGTCAGGAGGTGAGACACTCGCCACAGAATACCTAGCCTCTGGCCTGCTCTTGTTGTCACAGTATTTATGTGGCTGGTCCAGTTAAGTTTCTGGTCAATAGTGACCCCCAGGATGTTGATGGTGGGGGATTCAGCGATAGTAATGTTGTTGAATGTCATGGGGTGGTGGTTGGATCTCGCTTGTTGGAGATAGTCATTGCCTGGCACTTCTGTAGCGCAAATGTTACCTGCCACTTATCAGCCCAAGCCTGAACCTCGTCCAGGTCTTGTTGCATGCAGGCATGGACTGCTTCATTATCTGAGGAGTAGTGAATGGCACTGAACACTGTGCAGTCATCAGCGAACATCACTATTTCTGACGTTATGTTGGAGCGAAGGTCATTGATGAAGCAGCTGAAAATGGTTGGGCCTAGGACACTGCCCTGAGGAACTCCTGCAGCGATGTCCTGGGGCTGTGATGACTGACCTTCAACCACCACAACTATCTTGCTTAATGCTAGGTATGACTCCAGCCAGTGGAGAGTTTTCCCCTCAGATTCCCATTGACTTCAGTTTTACTAGGGCTTCTTGATGCCACACTTGGTCAAATGCTGCCTCGATGTCTAGGGCAGTCAATCTCAGCTCACCTCTGGAATTCAGCTCCTTTGTCCATGTTTGGACCAAGGCTGTAATGAGGTCGGGAGCAGAGTGGTCTTGGCAGAATCCAAACTAGGCATCAGTGAGCAGGTTATTGGTGAGTAAGTGCCGCCTAATAGAACTATCGATGTTATCTTCCATCATTTTGCTGATGATTGAGAGTAGACTGATGGGGCGGTAATTGGCCGGATTGGATTTGTCCTGCTTTTTGTGGACAGGACATACCTGGGCAGTTTTCTACTTTGTCAGATAGATGCCAGTGTTGTAGCCGTACTGGAACAGCTTGGCTGGAGGCACGGCTAGTTCTGGAGCACAAGACTTCAGCACAACAGCCGGGATGTTGTCAGGGCCCATAGCCTTTGCTGTATCCGGTGCGCTCAGCCATTTCTTGATATCACGTGGAGTGAATCAAATTGGCTAAAGACTGGCTTCTGTGATGCTGGGGACCTCAGGAGTAGGCCGATATTGATCATCCACTCGGCACTTCTGGCTAAAGATGGTTGCAAACGCTTCAGCCTTGTCTTTTGCAATCACGTGCTGGGCTCCACTATCATTGAGGATGGGGATATTCATGGAGACTCCTCCTCCCGTTAGTTGTTTAATGGTCCACCACCATTCACGACTAGATGTGGCAAGACAACAGAGCTTTGATCTGATCCGTTGATTGTGGGATCGCTTAGCCCTGTCTATAGCATGCTGCTTCTGTTTTTTAGCATGCATGTAATCCTGTGTTGCAGCTTCCCCAGGTTGGGACCTCATTTTTAGGTACACCTGGTGTTGCTCCTGACATGCTCTTCTACACTCCTTGTTGAACCAGGGTTGGTTCCATGGCTTGATGGTAATGGTAGAGTGAGGGATATGCCAGGCCATGAGGTTAGATTGTGGTGGAATACAATTCTGCTGCTGCTGATGGCGCACAGCACCTCATGGATGCCCAGTTTTGAGCTGCGAAGTCTGTTCTGAATCTATCCCATTTAGCACGGTGGTAGTGCCACACAACACGATGGAGGGTGTCCTCAGTATGACTGTGCAGTGGTCACTGCCACCAATGCTGTCATGGACAGATGCATCTGCAACAGGTAGCTTGGTGAGGACGAGGTCAAGTAAGTTTTTCCCTCCTGTTGGTTCTCTCACCACCTGTCGCAGGCCCAGACTGGCAGCTATGTCCTTCAGGACTCGGCCAGCTCGATCAGTATTGGTACTACCGAGCCACTCTTGGTGATGGACATTGAAGTCCCCCACCCAGAGTACATTCTGTGCCCTTGCTACTCTCAGTGCTTCTTCCAAGTGGTGTTCAACATGGAGGAGTACTGATTCATCAGCTGAGGGAGGGCAATAGGTGGTAATCAGCAGGAGATTTTCTTGCCCAAGCTTGACCTGAAGCCATGAGACATCATGGGGTCCAGAGTCAATGTTGAGGACTCCCAGGGCCACTCCTTCCCGACTATATACCACTGTGCCACCACCCCTGGTGGGTCTGTACTGCCGGTGGGACAGGACATACCCAGGGATGGTGATGGAGGAGTTCGGGACATTGGCTGAAGGGTATGATTCTGTGTGTATGACTGTCAGGCTGTTGCTTGACTAGTCTGTGGGACAGTTCTCCCAATTTTGGCACAAGTCCCCAGATGTTGGTGAGGAGGACTTTGCAGGGTCGACTGGGCTGGGTGTGCTGTTGCAGGTGCCGGTGCCGATGCCGGGTAGTCCGACCGGTTTCATTCTTATTATGTTTCGTAGTGGTTAGTTACAACTGAGTGACTTGCTAGGCCATTTCAGAGGGCAGTTAAAAGTCAACCACATTGCTGTGGGTCTGGAGTCACATATAGGCCAGACCGGGTAAGGACGGCAGATTTCCTTCCCAAAGGATATTAGTGAACCTGATGGGTTTTTCCGACAATCCCATGGTTACCATTACTGATACTAGCTTTTTATTCCAGATTTATTTAATTAACTGAATTTAAATTCCCCACTCTGATGCCCACATGGGTGCCATCTGCAACAACTCGCACTCGAGGGAAGCATACCACCCAGAGAAAGCTCCGAGTCCTGTCAGCTGATGCCCCTTTCCACGGGGAAAATGATTAAAGTGATGCCCCTTGCAAACACAGCATGTGTCATCTGCTTGACACAGGTGTGCACCGCAGAATGCTGGATTGGCACATGTCCTGGGGTGGCTTGGAAGGATCTGGTAACATAAAAACTTCATATTGCGCTAACCTGTTCCAGATGCTGTGTGTGTGTCATCCTGCAGCAGGTGGTACAGCAGTGACAATCTGATTTGTGAAGCAGAGGCAGCACAAACATATCTCCTGTGACAAGTTCAGGTACTGTAAAGGAGACTAGAATGTGGGTCCCAGGGTAGTAATGAGTATGGTTAGAACACCTCAGGTGTCATTGCACTTGAATTTGATAGCACCTCATGATCTCCTCTTTATCATTTAAAGCATCCGGTAAATTTTGAACCCCATGCTCATGACTTCATATGGTGCCATTTAAATGTCAGGTATTGAAAGATTGGGAGATTTTTTTTTTAATGGTAGAGTTCCCAGCAAAAATTAATTAGTACATTTGAACAAAAATGCAGCAGAAATGTTTACAAAATGCAAGAAAAATCACTCTTCCATACATAAGGACATTTATTACCTTTGAGCCGTGCTTGAAGTACCCATTTCAAATGGCTGAGCAGCATGGCTTAGGCAGTCTCAGCCACAGCTTGGAATGCAGACAAGATACCTCCTTTAAATACTCAATGTAAAGTAGGCTCAAGCATGCCAATAGCACGACCTCATTTATGTACCTGTAATAATCGCCAGATGGGAAATCAGGCATTCATGGCTATGGACCCTGCTTGTGAGACTCCACTTCGCTGGTGGAGCCTTGAAAAATGTATCATATAAACTTAATCAACACTTTGCCACTTTACTTCAGGCAAGCCCCGTGAGGTTCAAGGGAATTACAGTACTAGAATAAGAGCCTTGCCTCCAAGTCCTCAATTTCTTCCATCATTTATGTTGCAGTTGCATCACAAACAAAGAAAATATTGCAGTGCAATGCAAAATAAAGAAGTTTTGCCACATTTTTTTTTTAACAAATAAGTCCTATGAACTTCAAATTTGCAGATCAACGGTGCAATGACATTGCTTGAACCCATTCGTACTATAGTCAGCTCACTAATTAATCAAAAACAATGGATTGAAGGAATTCAATTCCTAAAACACCAGTAAAAATTCTGGAATTCTAAGTCATAAAAAGAGAATTTAACTTATTCAATCACAACAACCCTTGTAAATTGGGAGAATTATAGAATGCGATCCCTAAAACACTGCTAAAAAATCTGGAAGCCCATGCATTAAAAACTTAATCAGTCATTGTAAATCAGTGGCTCTGGCTATAATTTCAACATAACGTAGAGGAATAAGTTTTCCACAAACAGGAAAGGGACAACCAAAAATAAAACAATTGTTTAAAAATTCCAATATGCATTAGTACTTTATCAGCAGCCCTGACAAGACACCAATATACACATATACACACCCCATTCTTTTAGTTTTATATCAAGAGCGGCAACAAAACTCTTGCACTCACTTGGTGTACATCCTGTTGGAAAACACAAAGCTGGAGCCGCTGGTGAAGTCGAACCTTTCGATGCTGCCAGATGTTCTCCAGCTGTCGCTGATGGTGGAGGACCTCGTGAATAATGTCCAAGACATGATGAACAGCCTTTGAATAATTGGCTGTTGCCATTAATGAGTCAGCACTGCCAGGGGTCAGAGGTCGTTGGAGTTTATCCAGCAGAGCTTTCCCATCTTGACTCACCTGCACAAGTTAAAACATCATGAGCGTGAACTAAAAATTAAATTAAATATATTTTAAAAATTTTAAATCTAAACTGATCTAAAAAGTGAAATCAAGCTAAATCAGGAGTCACTGAAAATTCATTCATGCATTTACTTATCTTTTATATATAGAATTAATTAATACATCATATGCATTTTCCCTTCCTTTTCTGGAGGCAGTACATAGTGGGATATAGTTCCACAGTGGCAGCATTCTTCATTTGTGAACCAAGACAGAGTGTCAGAAGGTTTTTTGACTGTAGAGGGCACCACAGCTGAGTCTGATCCTGTTCTGACCCAATGTCCATAAATTCACACATTCTAGCAGGAGCCACTGGATAGCACAGGTGTTTGGTTGATTTTTCTCTCCACAGTTCAGGTGCACTGAGTTGCACGTCAAATACAGTTCCCCCGCAAAGACTGACTATCTCAACACAACCTGGGATTCCAATCTGGGACCTTCTGGTCTGTATTCTTAGTGCTGCACCAGGTGGTGCCTTTACTAACAGGGCATCAGGGAACTATTTAATTCAATTTTCAACAAAATGTTAAACTTGTCCTGCTTTCGGGTATTGTTTTGGAAACAAATTTATAAGTGCATATATAAATTATTGTGCAGCACACTCTCAGCTACAGTGGTCGCCAAAAAGGATGCCAAGCCAAAGGAGAGATTAGATGGGGGGGTCAAAGAGATGGGTTTTAAGTTGAGTCTTAAAGCAGAAGAGGTAGAGGGGTTTAGGGAAGGAATTCCAGCGATTGAAACCTATCTGGCTGATGGCATGGCTGCCAATGGTGGGGCATAGAGAGGGGGGATGCACAACAGGCCAGAGTCAAAGGAATGAAGGGTTTGGGGAGTTGTTGTGCTGGAGACAGTTACAGAAGGAGGGAAAGGTAAAGGGATTTAAACACAAGGAATAGAATTTTAAATGTGAGGCGTTCAGGGCAGAGGGAGGCGCACCGGGAGTCAATGTAGATCAACAAGGACATGGGTAGGTGCAGGACAGGATATGGGCAACAGAGTTTTGGATGAACAGAGGTGTGTGGCAGGTGGAGGTTGGCCAAGGGAGCATTGGTGTAATCAAGTCTGGAAGTGACAAAGGTACA
Source organism: Somniosus microcephalus (assembly GCF_052327205.1). Taxonomy (NCBI): domain Eukaryota; kingdom Metazoa; phylum Chordata; class Chondrichthyes; order Squaliformes; family Somniosidae; genus Somniosus; species Somniosus microcephalus. The sequence continues at coordinate 237,257,272 of NC_140991.1, read as the reverse complement.
TACGAGTGCAGCAATTGGCTTGCATCCCTGGATTAAAGAGGTGAAAAAAATCAGCCAAACTTCTTGTTCTTGACTGCTATCCACTGATCCCTGCTGGAAATTGCACAAGCGTGCACGTTGATCGAGAACAGGATCCAACTTGGCTGCGATAACCTCTCAATGACCTCTACTTATTAAGAATGACCACTCGTGACTGCTGGAACTCATGAAATCACAGCACATCAAGGTTAGTTTCAGAAGAGGTTAGGAAAATAATTATAAGCATGCCACCCTTTCTAAAAATGCTAGTCGTAGTAAATTCTGAGTTATTGTAGGCAATTTTGATTCATTTTCTGATCACTTTAAAAATCCTATACTTTATAAGATGCCATATAAGAAATCTATGCACAAATTGTATTTGGTTATCACAAATCAAGCATATTGAAGTCGAGAGACAAAATTCACTCATTAAATAATAAATACAATGTTAGTTCCTTTTTGTATAGGGAAAAATTATGACAAAGATTATAATTTGACAAACATAAAATTCAAAAAACAATCAGTGCCAACAAAGTACTGACTTGGAAGTCTCAGAATGGAGTCTTCATTTAAAACCACCACAGACCTCACAGATTAACGTTTTGAATTTCCTCAAAACGTGTGTGAAAACAAAGGCCTAAGCACGGCGTAATGCCGATCTTCAATGTGGAAGATCGAGGAAATTTGCAGGTAAGTGACTTAATACAGTTTTTATGCTATGCCTGGATTCCCTTTTGCAGTAATTCAGCGAAACCTCTGCCAAAACCCTCTACCTTGCATTAATAAAGCTCTATCACCCATGCAAAAGACATGGGGGAACGCCAGTTCTTATCGGGCTGTAAATTTACGTCAAAAAATTTAGGTGCAGCTAGACCCAAAGTCGTGTTTAATAGGGATTATTTTTTTCACCGAGACCCCGAGTTGTATTTTCTTGTGTCTCTGAATGCATTTTTTATGGCACCAGAATGAGTTACATTAAAAATTAAAAAGCTTCCATGGTTACATTTTCTTAAATATGCTGTGCCTAATGTGCATAAATGATGGTTTGATACTTAAATTTTTACATTTTTCTTGCATAAAGTGGGACTTAAAGAAGGAATATGGCATAAGTTCCATGCTTTCCTTGAGCTCGGATTGTTTATGCTCGTTTACTTTTATGTTCTGGCATATGCTAATGAGTTGGTCTGGAAATTTCAGTGTAACTACTGATCAGCAAGAAGGTCATTGAAACCTGCATTTAATTTGGCATAACTGTTTCCCATTTACTTAATATCTTGTCATTTGCTCAGCATTTGTTCACTTACCTCAGAGTACGCCAATGTTATTTGTTCATATAAACCTTGGTGATGGTGAATGGAATCTTCCAAATCCTGCAGTTCTGAGGGAAGCTCCACCTCTCCACAGGCCTTACACCATGAATCCACATTGCTCATGTACTGGGGAATAGAAATCCATGGTCAATGATGGGCACTTCAGTTTATAGTACCTTGTTCTGAAAAAGTTTGTTTCCTTATATTTTTATTTTAAATGACATAGAAATTTTAGTGTAACAGAGCAGAAGTGAACACATCTACTGTTTTTATACTATTAGGAAATCTCCCATGCCATTACTTACAGTAAGTCAGGATGTAGACTGTCTTAAGAGGTTAGGAACAATATATCATGTTAAGTGTAGGTGTAGCCCTTTAAGAGGCTGCTGCTTTTAAGTAAACACTGGATGGCTCATATGGATGTCAATTAAGAGGCTTTACTTTATACTTTACTTTATACTTTACTTTGAAGTATGGCACAGAACTTCTGATCTGATCCTACATGTAAGCAATCCACAAAGCCCTGCATTCATCATCTGCTTGAAATATTTGTCCAATTTTTCTTTAAAAGATGCAATGGTTTCTGTTTTAACTACTCCCTGTGGAAAAGCATTCCATGCTCAAACAACCCTCTATATTTAGAAAGTTCTCCTCACTCTCTTAGAAAAAAATATCTGTGAGATAATTTTACATTGATACCCCCCGTCACTGACTCTCAAATTAGAGAAAATAGTCCTTTCACATTCAGTATCAACATTGTTCATAATTTTTTAAAATGTTACATTTCCTCTTAGCCTTCTCTGCTCCAGTTGAAACATTCCTAGTATCTCAAGCTTCTCCTCATTATTAGTTTTCTATTCCTATCATCATCTGGTAAATCTATGCTGTATGCTCCCTATGGTTTTTGATAATTTAAAATTTATGCCCTCTAGTTACTAGCTCGCCAACCAGTGGAAACAGTTTTTTGATTTATTTTATCAAAACCCCTACCAGATCTCTTTTTTATCTCTCATAGCTAAAGCCTCATATCCCTGGTGTCATCTCAGTGAATCTCTTCTCAACCCTCTTCATGGCATTGGCATCCTTCCTTAAGTAAGGCACCTAAAACTGGACAGTATTCTATCTGTTTCATCTATTTGTTCATCCCAGTTTGGCATAAAAATAAAACAAAAAAAGTGACTCAACCGTGGCTAACAAGGGAAATTAGGGATAGCATAAGATCCAAGGAGAGGACATATAAATTGGCCAGAAAAAGCAGTAAACCTGAGGATTGGGAGCAGTTTAGGATTCAACAAAGGAGGACAAAGGGATTAATTAAGAAGGGGAAAATAGAATATGAGAGTAAGCTTGCAGGGAAGATAAAAACTGACTGTAAAAGCTTTTATAGATATGTGAAGAGAAAAAGATTGGTCAAGTCAAGCGTAGGTCCCTTGCAGTCAGAATCAGGGGAATTTATAATGGGGAACAAAGAAATGGCCGACCAATTAAATACATATTTTGGTTCTGTCTTCAAAAAGGTCACAAATAACCTCCCAGAGATGTCAGGGAACATAGGGTCTGATAAAAGGGAGGAACTGAAAGAAATCAGTATTTGTAGGGAAATGGTGTTAGGGAAATTGATGGGATTGAAGGCCGATAAATCCCCAGGGCCTGATAATCTACATCCTAGGGTACTTAAGGAAGTGGCCCTAGAAATAGTAGATGCATTGCTGATCATCTTCCAACAGTCGATGGAATCTGGAACAGTACCCATGGATTGGAGGGCAGCTAATGTTACCCCACTATTCAAAAAAGGTGGTCGAGAGAAAACGGGGAATTACAGACCGGTAAGCCTGACATCGGTCGTGGGGAAAATGCTAGAGTCCATTATAAAAGATGTAATAGCAGAGCACTTGGAAAACAGTGACAGGATCAGACAAAGTCAACATGGATTTACAAAAGGTAAATCGTGCTCGACTAATCTACTGGAATTTTTTGAGGATGTAACTGGTAAAATAGATAAGGGAGAACCAGTGGATGTGGTGCATTTGGACTTTCAGAAGGCTTTCGATAAGGTCCCGCATAAGAGATTAGCGTGTAAAGTTAAGGCACATGGGATTGGGGGCAAGGTATTAACTTGGATAGAGAACTGGTTGGCAGACAGAAAGCAAAGAGTTGGAATAAATGGGTCTTTTTCCGAGTGGCAGGCAGTGACTAGTGGGGTACCGCAGGGATCGGTCATGGACCCCAGCTATTCACAATATATATTAATGATCTAGACAAGGGAACTAGATGTAATATCTCCAAATTTGCAAACGACACAAAGCTGGGTGGGCGTGTGTGCTGTGAGGAGGATGCCGAGAAACTTCAGGATGATTTGGACAGGTTGGGTGATTGGGCAGAAGCATGGCAGATGCAATATAACGTGGATAAATGCGAGGTTATCCACTTTGGTGGCAAAAACAGGAAGGCAGATTATCTGAATGGCAATAGATTGGGAGAAGGGGAAGTGCAACGAGACCTGGGTGTCCTTGTGCACCAGTCACTGAAGGTAAGCATGCAGGTACAGCAGGCGGTTAAGGCGGCAAATGGCATGTTGGCCTTCGTAGCAAGAGGGTTTGAGTACAGGAACAAGGATGTCTTGCTGCAGTTGTACAGGGCCTTGGTGAGACCACATCTTGACTATTGTGTGAAGTTTTGGTCGCCTTTTCTGAGGAAGGATGTTCTTGCCATGGAAGGAGTTCAGCGAAGATTCACCAGGCTGATACCTGGGATGGCAGGAATGATGTATGAGGAGAGATTAGGACGATTGGGCTTGTACTCGCTTGAGTTTAGAAGAATGAGAGGGGATCTCATTGAAACTTATAAAATTCTGACAGGACTGGACAGACTAGATGCAGGAAGGATGTTCCTGATGGTCAGGGAGTCCAGAACCAGGGGTCACAGTCTAAGGATAAGGGGTAGGCCATTTAGGACAGAAATGAGGAGGAATTTCTTCACCCAGAGAGTGGTGAACCTGTGGAATTCTCTACCACAGAAGGCAGTAGAGGCCAATTCATTAAATATATTCAAGAAGGAGTTGGATATATTTCTTAAGGCTAAAGGGATCAAGGGGTATGGGGAGAAAGCAGGGACCGGGTACTGAATTTGGATGATCAGCCATGATCGCATTGGATGGCGGAGCAGGCTTGAGGGGCCGAATGGCCTACTCCTGCTCCTATCTTCTATGTTTCTATCTGTAGCCAAACCAATAATTTGTATTGATTTAGCATTACCTTCTTACTCTTAAGCTCTCTGTTTCAATTTATATAACCTAGATTCCCACGTGCTCTTTTATAGCTTTATACAACATTCTCCCACTTTTAAAGATTTGTGTATCTTTAACACCTAAGTCTCTCTGTTCCTCTACTTTTAAAGTTGTAACATTTAGTGAAGGTGCCCTTTCCTTATTTTTCCTCCCAAAATGCATCACCTCCCATTTCACATTTTCATGACATCTATTTGCCCAATCTACTAATCCATGTCCTCCTGTAGTTTCATACAGTCCTCATCACAATTAATTATGCTCCCTGTTTTTATGTTGCTTGCAGATTTTGATATTGTGTCCTTTATACTAGAGTCCACACATATTGAGAAAAGCAATAGTCCCAACACAGATTCTGGGGACACCAATGTTTACCTCCCTCCAGTCTGAAAAACATCCATTAACTTTGAATCTCTGTTTTCTATCCTTTGGTCAACTTCCTATCCGTTCTTCAATATTTCCATTAATGACTTAATTATATTAACAAGCCTCCTTTCTAGCACCCTCCAAACACCTTTTGAAAATCCATATACACAACAGCCACTTCATCAATCAACTCAGGTATTTCCTCAAAGAACTCGATTACATTTGTCAGACACGACTTGCCCTTTACAAATGCATGCTGGATACCCTTAGTTAAACCATGACTTTCTAGACGAGTATGAATTTTATCCTTTATTATGACCTTGAGAAACCGACCTACTACCGACGTTAGGCTGACTGGTCTGTAGTTATCTGGCTTAACACTTTTTCCCATTTTGAATAGAGGTGTTACATTGGCAACCCTGCAGTCCTCTGGCACAACTTCCACTTCCCAAGGTGTCTGAAAGACTTTGGACAAAGCCTCTGAATTGGTTACTGGCCGATTTTCACATCTAGACAAAAACGCTTGTATAAAGTGCTCAATACATTGATTGGCAAAAAGGGTTTAACACGTGGGCTTTAGCAAGGCAGTACAACACTTAAAGGAATAGAACCAGACTTTTGCAATTAATTTACATGTTTTATTTAACAGGGACAGCTAGCATTGGAAAAGATAGAAAATGGGTTTATTTGCAAACATTTTATTCTTTTATCAATTATTCACTTAAGTGGGCTTGACTGTAGTCAGACAAAAGCAAAATACTGTGGATGCTGGAAATCTGAAATAAAGACAGAAAATGCTGGAAATACTCAGCAGGTCAGGCAGCATCTGTGGAGAGAGAAACAGAGTCAACGTATCAGGTCCTTTCGTAAGAACTGGAAAAGGTTAGAGATGTAACAGATTTTAAGTAAGTGCAGGGGCAGGGAAAGGGGGGAGGGGAGGAAAGAACAAAAGGGAAGGTCTGTGATAGGCTAGAAGGCAGGAGAGATGAAATGACAAAACTTATGATAGCACAATGCAAAAAGAGATGGTAATGGGACAAGTAAAGAAACAAAAGATAAGTCTAGAAGAGGTGTAAATGGAAATAGCAGAATCATCAACAGCTGCCGTGTGAAAAAATAGGAGCAGAGGTTATGGTCTGTTGAACTCGTGTTGAGTCCAGAAGGCTGTAATGTGCCTAATCGAAAGATAAGGTGCTGCTCCTCGATCTTACGTTGAGCTTGACTGTAGTCAGTTTTGTTTCCTTTAAAGAATTTCCTTTCTTAATTTTATCCTGAAGGTGCTGCAGGGTAAGGCTCTGCAGGAGCCGACAGCCCTCTGGTACCTCACCCAAACAACCATTCTTCATGTCTGAGCCTAGATGGACAGCAGTCTCATTCTTATCCAACATATACACGTACAATTAAATGCATATTATAAGTAGCAAACGGGAGCAGGAACTGACTGATTTTTTCTTGCCTCAGCTAACACATCTTACATCCCTGCCTCCCTCCTCCCCCTCCAATATCCCATCCAACTGGCTATTCTCTCCTTACGCTACTGACTCATGCTAGGATGCAGTTCCACAGGTGGTAGTATCTCTTGGTATTTGGCACAAGTATGTGTGAGCTTTGGATGGTGAGTTTCTGCAGGATATTCAGTTGTGGGCCGATCACAGCCAAGCCTGATCTGTCCTTGCACAGAGGAGAGGATGGCTGGATAACTGGCCTTTAAACAAGAGAATGAGCTCTGGCAGGCTAACACAAAGATCAATTATAAATGGACCACCAAACCCTTTTTGTCTCTACCAAGTCAGCATTGGCTAAGATCAGTTAATTCATCAAACACCAGGATTTTATTGGTCGATATGGCTCAGTACCACACCAAGCAGTAAGTTTAGTGCACTGAGCCATTGGGGAGACCCAACTCCATTTTTATACATATTTCACTTCAAGATCTCCATTGCTCATAATTGAATTTTGAATAATCTGGCAAAACATGTAAAGGCACACTTGATTCTAGGCCCATCTGCTATTCCTGATCTGTTAAAAAAGGCTTCCATTATTAGTATTAGTGGTTATCTTATTTTACCATGACTTAATCAAAATTACCAGCAGAACGACTGTCCTTTACCAATGAAGGGCAAAGCATAGTAGTTATTTTGGAAGGCAAACCTTAAGAACATCCAATTTATAATTCTGTGGCTCTATTTGTGAATTTTCATTGGGTTTGAAAGAGCTCTCTTCAATTTCAAAAGAGCTGTAATTTAAGATGCAGCAATTACTATTTAAACCAATAATACCACCACACTATATTCTTCGCTGGGTGAATACAAGATTCCCTTTGATCTTCTGATATGGAAATTGATCAAACGGAAAACAGGTATTCAACAAATAACACTACATCAGAAGAAGTTATATGGATGGCGAGATGGATTTCTCCTTTTCAAATTTTCTCTGCTGAATAAATGTCTTCAAAAGTTAATATTCGGCTGTGCTCACTAGTGCAGTTCCTTATTGGCTCCTTGAGACATACTATTATGATGGTAGCAATCTGTAGCAGCAGAGGTTTAAGCTGCAATTAATGTTTTCACAAAAGGGTTCTCTAAGAAAATTATTTAACTTCATGCAGTAATGTTTCATAAAAATGTGCGAGAAGAATTTGCTACCAGTAAGATCCAGAGACTTGAACACATAACCTTAAACTGACACTTCAGTGTAATACCGAGGGAGTGCCAAGACTGTCAGAGGTGCTGTCTTTCAGAGAAGACGTTAAACCAAAGCCCTGTCTGTTTTCTCAGGTGGACAGAAAAGATCCCATGGCTCTATTCAAAGAGGAGCAGGGGAGTTCTCCCAGAGATCTGGCTAATATTCAATATTTATCCTTCAACCATCATCACTAAAACAGATTATCTGGTCATTTATCTCATTGCTGTTTGAGGAACATGCTGTCTGCAAATTTATTGATGCGTTTGCTTACATTAGAACATTGACTTCATTAGCAGCAAAGCACTTTGGGACGTCCGGAGGTTGTGAAATGCGCTATATAAATGCAAGTTCTTTCTTACTTATTTAAGCAGGAGAGAAAAAGGTCTTCTGCCTTGAGCACTCAAACATGCACCAAGGTGTTAAATAGACAGGACTGCCTACGAATACAGAGAGAAAATGAGTTCTTCAATTGGATTTACATGTAAACTCAAGCATTTGGGTTGTATTTGCCAATAAAAAAATTAGATAAACATCAGTAACTTTAAAGAGAAACTCCCTACTGAACTACTTGAACTGTATTCGCTACCATCACATCTGCCTTTCACTACAATGCTGTTCAGTTATGCACCTTATCCAAATACGTATTTTGAAATTTATAATGGTGGATATACAAATGGGACAAAAGTTTCGCTTTGGACACAATCGGCGATCCGTTGCAAATTGCGCTCAAAATTGCGCTGGTTTTGAGAAGTTTTTTTCCTCCACGTTTCCGCTCAAACTTATCTGCATATTGCCGAACGTAAAATCTTCCATGACGCAGTGTAATTGGGCAGTGTTTCAGAATGTATTTTTTTTTAATTGCATAAAAAATATTCCGTGATATATTCAAGAGTGGGAACCTGGTGCAGTTTTATTATTACAGCTGAAAATGGGTTAACAAACATTTTTAATCAGAGTGTCTAGTTACCACCTGTGAGTAACCCAATTTTAAATAACTGAAAATGACTTTTAGAAAATTATACTAGTTGATGTAATAAAACTCACTACGCACTTGGTTTGAGCATAAAATCAACTTATTTCAGAACATGGAACATAAGAACATAAGAACATAAGAAATAGGAACAGGAGTAGGCCAATCGGCCCCTCGAGCCTGCTCCGCCATTCAATAAGCTCATGGCTGATCTGATCCTAACCGCCAATCCACTATCACAGAACCATCCCCTGCATCTAACAGAATTAGACACATGAAATAGGAGCAGGATCAGGCTACACGGCCCCTGGGCCCGCTCCGCTACCCACAGGGCCATGACCGATCCGAACCTAGACTCATGTCCAAATTCCTGCCCGCTCCCCATAACCCTTAATTCCCTTTACTTCTAGGAAACTGTCTATTTCTGTTTTAAATTTATGTAATGATGTAGCTTCTACAGTTTTTTGGGGCAGCATATTCCATGGACCTACCACCCTCTGAGTAAAGTAGTTCCTCCTCATCTCAGTTTTGAAAGAGTAGCCCCTTATTCTAAGACTATGCCCCCTAGTTCTAGTTTCACCCATCATCGGGAACATCTTCCCTGCATCCACCCGATCCAACCCCTTCACAATCTTATATGTTTCAATAAGATCGCCTCTCATTCTTCTGAACTCCAATGAGTAGAGTCCCAATCTACTCAACCTCTCCTCATATCCATCCCCTCATCCCCGGGATTAACCGAGTGAACCTTCTTTGTACTGACTCGAGAGCAAGTATGTCCTTTCTTAAGTATGGACACCAAAACTGTACGCAGTATTCCAGGTGCGGTCTCACCAATACCTTGTACAACTGAAGCAATACCTCCCTATTTTTATATTCTATCCCCCTAGCAATGAAAGCCAACATTCCATTGGCCTTCTTAATCACTTGCTGCACCTGCATACTAACCTTTTGAGTTTCGTGCACCAGGACCCCCAGATCCCTTTGTACTTCAGTACTTTCCAGTTTCTTGCCATTAAGATAATAACTTGCTCTACGATTTTTCCTGCCAAAGTGCATAACCTCACACTTTCCAGTATTGTATTCCATCTGCCAAATCTCTGCCCACTTACTTAGCCTGTCGATGTCCCCTTGCAGGTTTTTTATGTCCTCGTCACTCACTACTTTCCCTCCCATCTTAGTATCCACTAGCTTCTTGTCTTTACAAAATGTCCCTGCTAAGCTGGGGCCAACGCCCGAGTATTTATACTCCTTGGACAGCGCCACCAGCTGGCCGTCCAGTGTTATTTCATAGGTAGTTTCTCGATGATGAGATTTATGACACTAGTTACATTGGTGTACAGTAGTCAGTTGCTTAGTAAATTAAAAAAAAATTTTTAAAGCTTTTAAAACGTGCCTGTTAGTGTCCTTGTGCCTAAAAAAAGCTTAATTTTAAGAGCCTCCTCGGAGGCCCGCAAACCGGTGCAATTAGCGGAAACCCGCATTGGTGATTAATTCATCCTGGGCATGTGGCTGTTTTGTGAGCAAGGCCAGCTTCTAGCGCAATGTTTTTTAAACTAGTTCAAAAGATCACGAAAACTCGATGTGCGCTGAACATTATTTGAGCTTAAAGGTCTGTGATCTTTTGTGCCGGTTCAGCCAATTTCGGGCGAATTGCACTGAATAAACCAGCGCAACCTAGTGAAGACTCCTGCCCGTAAACATTTGATAACCGGTATTTTGAGTGCAAAACCCCCAGCCTTGTTCACTTAAGATCTCCTCCCCCAGATAAACTACCCAGTCAATTTTTATTTTCCCAAATCTTTCTAACCCTGCACCACAATTATTTTTTTCAGGTGCTCCAATTTAAGCTCCCCCTCTTTCGCTCTCCCCACAGCTTTGCCAATGACATTCAGTAGTTAATACTTCAGGAAGCATGGTGAATGCTGCTTGGTGCTTTCCCACACCAACATTTGAAGCACAGCAGAAAAAGTGGGTGCAAACCTACATCTTTCCAATTTTTGGAATATCTTATTGATACACTGATATTCCCACAACTCTACCTGTGGTTTTATGTACAACAATCCCTCACACAATAATTACAGATCTATTACAGTAACAGCCAAATGACAATGAATTCACATGTTACATATCTGTCACTGAAATTACTTTCTGGTGGACAAATCTGGTTATAACAAACTCTCACCAAATTAGATGCAATGCAACAGTCTATTATGCAGGTTCCAGTCCATGAACCATGTAATCGAGGGCTTTTCAGCCTTGAAAACAGGTGATGAGAAGGAATTTCATAACGGTATCTAAAATAGTAACTATGTAGAAAAAGTAAATCCATAGCACAACTTCAATGTAAGCCACAATAGCAGAAGTGAATACAATTTCAAACTTCACTCAGAGGGTGGTGAACCTGTGAAATTCTCTAGCACAGAAGGCTGAGGAGGCCAAGTCACTGAATATATTTAAGAAGGAGATAGATAGATTTCTAGATGCAAAAGACGTCAAGGGGTATGGGGCGAGAGCGGGAATATGTTATTGAGATCGAGGATCAGCCATGATCATACTGAATGGCGGAGCAGGCTCGAAGGGCCTACTCCTGCTCTTATTTCTCTATGTTTCTTTCTATGTTTCTAAAGGCAAATTCAAGACTGAAGATAGGAAGTCATTCTTAAAACAGAGAGTGATAAACACTTGGAATAAACTTCCAGGTAGGGTAGTGGAAACAAAAACTATGGAAATATAAAGAGACATTTGGATTTTAGGTTTATCTAGTTGATGAGTTTGCCGTATTTATCTTGTGATCAGGTCAGACCTGCAATCTTTAATGTCACCAGCCATGCTTGTATGGTGTCAATGTACACTTTTACAGGAACCAGCAGAAAATCTTGTCTGGCTGACTGTGATTGGTTTAGTTATTAACGCAACTAGCACGGCTTTTGGCAATTAGCAAAGTGGACTACTAAGTCAAATAAATTAAATCCTTATAATTAATTAACAGCAGCAAAGTGACAGGCTACCATCTTAAAATCGCTTTAGCAGGATAAAACATTAGATAAATATTATGACTTTCATTCACTAGAGGATCCCCCATGGTGTTATTCACGCTAAGTCGGATGATGCACTTTTTTATAAAGATAGAAGTGTTATTCCACCTAATGCACAATGTATTATTATACTGTTATGTTAAACAATACTATGCCCATGTCTGCCCCATAAAGGTCATAAAATCTATTACTATAAATAGACATATTCTAATACCAATTAGTGGCTAATTCTTCTTATGCAGGTCTTGAGCTTACTTATGTTATTAATTTCTCTCTGGATTGGCAGCTGCTGGTTAATCTCTATCTTCTTCTCAAGGCCAGAAAAACCAACAAGAAATTACTAGCTATTTTTCTAATTTTTTTCAACACACTAGCTGCTGCATAAAAAGAAATACCACTTTTGTGTTTCAATTATATACCATAAATTCCATGTGTCCTGTTTCAGAATTATTGGACCATTTTTTCCACAGAAGGGATAGGAAAGAGAGTTAATTTTTTAAGCCAAGTGCATTCGCACAAGTTTTAAAGCATCTGGACAAAAGCTGGACATATGCTAAATGGACATTTCCCCCAGATATTAAACAATAAAGAATTTGTTACCTTATCTGGGTAATCAAAAAAAAATCTCAAACTCACTCTTTTAAAGTCTTATAATTACTCTTTGGCAAGTGAACAGCAAGAGATAAGACAGAAACGAGGACAGAAGCTGGCAGAGAGAGGTTTTTTGAAACAGGAAGGCTTTGAGGGTAATTGCATTTGTTGAAGAAAAACTGTGAGGGATTTAACTGAGGTGAAGAGGTTGCAAATGCTGGAGGATAGTTATAAGCCTCCTTGCTTAATTCAAGTGAGATACGCCACTGGCTAGTATTCCTGATTTTGTATTGTTTACATGAAGATAAGGTGTACAGATTGAATTAAGTGAGCCCAGTCACAACAGCACCTTTGTATGTTCACCTTAGTGTGACATAAAGTAGATTATTGATTCAAATCAGTCCTTGGACTGGCTTCAGAGAAATTGAAGTAGAACATGTGCAAAAAACACAAGTATCCAGTTTAGATCAGAATACTATGCCCCTGGATTATACTATCGTGCAAGTAGATATAAGTGAGTCAACTTCCATAAGAGTAAGACGCTCAGACCGCTTATGAAAGTGACTCAAGCTGCTACGGCAGACCCAAATTTGTAACAAGATGATATATGGAAATCATCTAGTCATAATGTCATCACACTCGGTGATGAATTTAATGTCATAGAGTCACAACAGCACAGAAGGAGACCATTCGACCCATCGAGTCCTTGCCGGCGCTCTGTAGAGCAATCCAGTCAGTCCCATTCCCCTGCTCTATCCCTGTAGCCCTGCAAGTTTATTTCCCTCAAGTGCCTATCCAGTCTCCCCTTGAAAACATAAGAGTGTCTCAGCAGATGAATGATAACACCCCATATTAAAATACTTGTCCTTGTGAAAAAACAAAATGGTAAAAGGGAATTCATTTCAATATAAGCTTCAAATTTGGAATAGTTCACATTTCCAAAATTCAATGGATTAGAGAAAGCTCATAGTAAACTTGAACATTTTGTACATCTTTTTCTACAAATATCATATTAACAGCATATAAGCCATGGATAATAAATAATCCAAAACAGGGAGGATCTCTGGTTGAAAATTTGAATTCAAGGAGTAGTGGAGTAGAAAGAGGCTTACATGGTATTTAAATTTTTCCCACTTTCTTTAACCTACTAGAGGATAATAAGCTGTCATAGTAGCAGCAATACTATGTGATTCTACGTTATATTTTAAAAATGTGTCTATTGTGAAGCCAAATTGCAAATGATGAACCCCTATCAAAATTTGCACATGGCTTCGAATTAGTCATAGAAATCAAAACATTTTTTTAGAATGACTTTTTAAGATTTTAATTGGATTTATTGCTAGGTATTTTGATAGAGGCATGGAATGGTAATGGGTAGCTACAAACTATAAACATTAAAAAAAATATATATACCCCATATTTGACTAAAGCCCTGCCTAGCTGCTTGGCATTTACAAATTATTCCACACTAGTGAGATTTTTGTGAAACAGGAACTACAAAGAAACCTGAAGAATTACAGCAGAAATATACACATTTTTCTTTAAAAAAAAAAGTAAAATGTGTCAATAAAAATATAGAATATAATGTCTAAACAAATAGCAGAATGCAACCTTAGATGTGTGCCTGGACATTTGTAAACACTGAGACCATTCAATCCCATTTTGCCAAGATATGACTATGAAGTTCAAGCGTCATTTGGAGATATAAAAATTCTCTGTGGTAATTAGCTGAGCAGAATCTAGAATATGAATGCTGGGCAAATTTTATCTGGCTTTTACATTAAATACAAATAGACTATGGCATTAGGAACACAAAAATCAATCACTAGGTATTCAGCTACTTTAAAAAATAATTTGTGTTACTCTCTTCTAAATATGCCAACTAAGACTTGTGCATAGTAGAGAAAAACAGGCTTCCATTTCATTACAGCATCCCATTTTAGTCAATGCCTCATTATCTCTCATTTTGATGTATATTTTTAAGTTAGAATTACAGCAATGGGTTTTGCTGCTAACTAACAAAAATGTTTGTTATAATAACATCTGACTATTTTCATAGTAACAGGAAGTTATACTAGTCTGGCTTGCCCAGTTGAAATGTTCTAACTCTACAAAAAGCCTATTCACAGAATAAAGCACCCAAAGAAAACAGAACAGCTAACAAGTTGACAGACTGTCCATATAAACAGCAGTTACATAGACTATGAACATTTACTGACCTGCTCGGCTTTCTGATGAAAGACAGCAGACATGTCAAGCAAGGTGCTGCGCTCATCTAGTGCTGCTGCGAATGCCTTCCACTCCAGTTCCAGTTGACTGGCAATCTGCTTGATTTGCTGAGATGCATAATGGTTAGATTCCAGTAAACGATTGGCCACTGACATGATGCGGTTGATGTTTACATATACATTCTGTGGAAAAGCACACAGAGCAAACAACTGTTGGCCTTTGTCAAATAAGCAATGTAATTTCCAAATGGTCGGCAGTTTGGATAATGCATTAGTCTTTTGTTGTGATGGTACAGTAACATTTCATTTTGTTAATATATTATGCAAGTTAACATAACCTCTCGATAATAAATGGTACAAAGCAACATGTAATGAATCATCACACCTCATGAGTTTGTGAATTCCAAAAAGAGAAATTAAATCTAATTTTCACTTTTCTTAAAACAAACGCTGAAGAAGGGATTTAAATAGTCAAAAGGAAACTATTTATATGAAGCAAAATCTTTGGTAAAGCTGTATGGAACAAAGCCTCACCACCCCCATAACAAAATGTTAATATTGCTAACAGGCATTCATTATATCAAAGGTCCATTGTAAATTAGATTAAAATGTGGCGAGGCCAATGCCACACCTTCAATTTTAACACAGTGATTTAAGGTGCTAGCCACTAAAATAAAACTTAGATATTCAGACACCGTAACAATCCACAAGAGCAAATATTTTAAGAACATGTACGTAGCTAGAAATAAAAGTTAATGTGCAAAAATAGTTCTGTAGCATTTCAGTACGTTGAAGTTGACTTATCTGTTTAATATATTTTAACCCTCATTACAATGTGATGTCCAAGAGTCAGTCATGACAGTTACATGCAATAATCTCTCAAAATGCCACTCAAGGCATGTTGGAGGCTGTGTTATCTTATAACAAAGGGTGTTATGCAACATTTTCAGCATCACTATTTTACAGTGACTGAACAAAGAGTTTAACCAAGAGCAGAGACAGAGAAAAGGAAACTTAGACCAAAAGGAGAAAGAGAGAAAATAGTCTTAGACAAACACCAAGATACAGAGGTAACAAGAGGCATACAGTTACAGAAAACATGAAAATAGAGTGCAAGACAAAAAAAGTATCAGACATGGTGTATCTGACAGGAAGGAAAGAGAACAAGAGAGGGAAGGAAACAGAGAAAGTGAGGGGTAAGGAATAAAAGAAGAGGATGCAGGGAGAAAGAGAGCCAAAAAGGAAGAGGGGAAGAGAACAAAAGAAATGAGAAACACACATAAGTGAGTAAGAGATACAGAACGGTAGAAACAGACAATGAAACAAACTTTTAAAAGGAGAAAGGGTCAAATAAGAGTCAAAAATAAAAAAAGATACTGAGACAAGAAGAAAGTGCCTGAGAGACATACAAGGAGAGAAAACACAGAGAGAAAGTGTGGAAAACAAACAGGAAAACACAGAGCATAAGAGAGCGAAAACAGGGTTGGAAACAAGCAGAAAGACCGTTCTAGAAAGAGGAATGCATTTGAATTTTTGTTCATAAACAGTGTCACGGTAGAACAAGTAGTACACCTAAAGTTTATAAAGCGACACAGCTAATTATTCTGTTAAGTAATTTGTACATTAGTATTTACTCAGTACACTTGTGACATCTAATGGCAGAACACAAGTACTGCACCATATTTTTATATATCCTGACAGCCCATCCCATTTCTAGCACTTATATGCTTTTCACACTGTCTAATTAGAATGTCAACCACGATTGGACACTTGCACATGTGGCTCAATTTAACACAATCTTGCAGTGTTAATTATCCATTGCAACACCACTCAAAATATGCTGCTTCAGTAAAATCCAAAGTTTCAAACAAAACCACAGGCAATTAATTTGACAGTAAAATTGATGCAAACTTATCACTTTGTAATTTCCCAACTAATATTTTATATTGAATTACAATTAAATATATCTCTTCCGAAAAAATCAGTAAAAGTGCCTTTTTACTTTTTAGATTGAATGAAAAGCTACTTACTCCATTGAAAAAAAACCAAAAAGGAATTTAAAGTTTTACCATTAAATGTCCCATTCCTCCTCTTATTCTCTCTCCCAAAACATATTACTTCCCATTTCTCCGTGATAAATTTTATCAGACCGTTCTGCTAACCTATGTCCTCCTGAAGGGGCTTACAGTCCTCTTCATAAGTTAACCATTCTCCATAAATATATAATGGGGCAGAATTTGCAGTTGGTATGATGGCGTACCACCTTTGAAACTGACCACAAGTTCGGGATTTCCATGTGCTAATTTCCAAACTTGCAATCTGTCAAGTTCCGATTAGACAGATCATTCGCTGCGACGGTCAAGTCCTCATTTGAAATGATGTGCTGGCGCAGAGTTTGGCTAATTGCCTACCAACTGCGCATCAATTATGCTGGAAAATTTTATGGCTGGTGCACAGGCGCAGGACTGTTTGCACAGTGTAAGGGGAGAGGGAATGAGAAAGTTGTATAAATAATTAAAGACGAACACATAAAAGCACCGTGTATCAACCTACCAGGCTCAGTTTGAGGGATGAGATTGTTTTAATCTTTTTTTAAATCTTGCACAGTCTTCTAGTAAATAACTGTACTTGCTCCAAAGTATTCCCTGTGCTTTTTAAGGCCAAGTATGGAGGTGGAAATAGGCGGTCTTAGTTATGCTGCGGATATGTGGTCGGAAGCTCATGTCAGGGTCAAATATGACACCAAGGTTGTGAACAGTGTGGTGCAGCCTCAGACAGATGTTAGGGAGAGGGATGGGGTCAGTGACTAGGGAACGGAGTTTGTGGCGGGGACCGAAAACAATGGCTTTGGTCTTCCCAATATTTAATTGGAGAAAGTTTCTCCTCATCCAGAACTGGATGTCGGACAAGCAGTCTGACAATTTAGAGACCGTGCAGGGGTTGAGAGAAGTGGTTGTGAGGTAGAGCTGGGTGTCGTCAGCGTACATGTGGAAACTGATGCTGTGTTTTCGGATGATGTCACCAAGGAGTAACATGTAGATGAGAAATAGGAAGGGGCCAATGATAGATCCTTGGGGGACACCACAGGGAACGATGTGGGAGGGGGAAGAGAAGCCATTGCAGGTGATTCTCTGGCTACGATTAGATAGATAAGAATGGAACCAGGCGAATGCAGTCCCACCCAGCTGGACGATGGTGGCGAGGCATTGGAGAAGTTGATTGATGTCGGGCATCGGAGATTTCTGTTTCCAGATTGGCTAGTGAAAGGAGCACCGCCCCACGTAATCCCAGGTATGCTTATGCACAACGGTGCGCCCCCGGGATCCATGGGCCACTATGCAGCCGTGTCAAAGGCTGCAGACTAGTCGAGAAGGACAAGGAGGGATAGTTTACCTTTGTCACAGTCACAAAGAATGTCATTTGTGACTTTGATGAGAGCCGTTCCGGTACTGTGGCAGGGGCGGAAACCTGATTGGAGGGATTCAAACATGGAATTGCGGGAAAGATGGGCGCGGATTTGGGAGGCGACAACACGTTCAAGGACTTTGGAGAGGAAAGGGAGGTTGGAGATGGTGCGGTAGTTTGCAAGGACGGAGGGGTCACGGGTTGGTTTTTTTTTTTTAAGGAGAGGGGTGATGACGGCAGATTTGAGGGACAGTACCTGAGGAGAGAGAACCATTAACAATATCAGCTAACATGGGAGCCAGGAAAGGAAGTTGGGTGGTCAGCAGTTTGGTGGGAATAGGGTTGAGGGAGCAGGAATTGAGTCTCATGGACAAATGGAGCGCGGAGAAGTCATGAGGGCAGATCGGAGAGAAACTGGAGAAAGATGCGAGTTCAGGGCTAGGGCAGGGGGGAACCTTAATGGAAGTTGATTGATGTCGGGCATCGGAGATTTCTGTTTCCAGATTGGCTAGTGAAAGCACCGCCCCACGTGATCCCAGGTATGCTTACGCACAACGGTGCGCCCCCAGGATCCATGGGCCACTACGCTGCGCACAACTCTGCAGCATTTCAAAGCAAGTTTTTGTTTGGGGCCTCGCACTAGGTAAATGCGGATTTCGTTCAGAGGTCAGCGGCGTACTCCTAAGCTACGTCGCTGACCACAGTTTCAGGGCCAGTATGAGATAGAGAGAAAGAGAAGCTACGGTCTTAACAATAATCTCTGGGAGACACCACTGTTTACATCTCTCCAATCTGAAAAACATTTATTAACTTTGACTCTCTGTTTTCTGTCCTTTAGCCAACTTCCCATCATTGCTGCCACATTCCATTCAATACCACGGTGCTTAATTTTATCAACAAGCCTCCAAAGTGGTGCCTTATGACGAAACACCTTTTGAAA
This sequence comes from Somniosus microcephalus, assembly GCF_052327205.1. Classification (NCBI taxonomy): domain Eukaryota; kingdom Metazoa; phylum Chordata; class Chondrichthyes; order Squaliformes; family Somniosidae; genus Somniosus; species Somniosus microcephalus. The sequence goes on along the minus strand of NC_140991.1, from coordinate 237,238,438 downwards.
ATCCATATAAACACCTACTACATTTCCTTCTACTCAGTTATTCCCTCAAAGAATTTTGTCAGACATAACTTGCCTTTTACAAGTCCATGCTGGCTGTCTTTAATTAACCTATGTCTTTCTAATCTGGGTATGAATTTTATCCACATTATGGCCTAATGAACCTCAGCCATTACTGAGGTTAGGCTGGCTGATGTATAATTAGCTGTTTTATTCCTTTCTTCCTTCTTGAACTGGCAACTTGTGGTCAAAGCCTCCCTCTCTGACTTCTATCAACATTCTACACTGCATGTCATTGGAGTCTAGTACCACAGAACCAGATAAGTTTACAATACAGAAAGAGGACATTCAGCCCAAATGTCTTAATCCAAATGTACTCTCAGCAGCTGCAAGCCTACATTTCGTTGTACTGCACTTGTGCACTAACAATGACAATAAAAGTTGATTTGATTTGATTTGACATGCCTATACTGGCTCCTTGCTAGAGTAAATCAAAACTACTCCCAATGCCCCACGGTCTCCCCAGGGCCCTGTATCTTCCTCTGCTTTAAATATTTATCCAAATTTCCTTTAAAAGATGCAATGGACTCTGCTGTGACCATTCCCTCTAGCAAAGCATTCCATGCTCCAACAATGCTCTGTTTCTCCTCACCTCTCTCCTCACAGTCTTATTGAGGGTATTAAATTGATAACCCATCGTCACCAATTTTGCAAGCAGAGGAATTAAGTCTTTCCTTATTCAGGACATAAAAGCTCTTATTAATTGTAAAAACCACAATTAAATATCCTCTTACCTTCTCTGCCCCAGTGGAAATAGTCCTAGCATCTCGAGCCTCAAAATCATTGCTTACCATCCCTGACATCATCCTGGAGAATCTACAACGTCCTTTTATAGCTGTGCCCAAAACAGCAAACAGTACTCTAACTGTGGCCAAACCCATGTTTTGCACAAACTTAATGGCCCAGAAATTCCGGTCGGAGGCTTCCCGCAGGCTCAAGCCCCCGACCTGCACCCCGACCTGCACTTAAGAAGCGCGCCTACTGTTGTGCTCTGGGCCCGCGCTGAATTCCGTTGCTGTGTCTGCTCCAGCTGCCGGTGTGCAGGGCACGCGTATGCAGGGGTGCAGTTAGTTCGCAGCGTCCCTGGGATCACATGGGCCATGGGGAGCCAATCGGAGCAGGGAATCTCCATTCATAGATTTGAAAGGAAGACCTGTCAAATCTATGAATAGAGATCAGCCCCTTAAAACCTAAGTAAAACTTCAAATAAATTTTTTAAAAACATCACATTTTTAAAATAATTTAAATTACATAAATTAACTATTTTAAACAAAAATTTATATTTTTGAAAAAAAATTAAAATTTTTAACGGGGCTAAAAATAAACTTACCTTTCTGAAAAGTATTTTTAAATGATAGACCTGCGGAAAAAGTGTTTTAATTTTACTTACTTCACCTCTTACCTTGTTAAAAGCAGGCCTTGTGCCTGCTTTTCCACGCGCAGCTGCTAGGGACTTACCCACACTGAAAATACTGAGCAAAAAGTGGAAGTTCGATGCGTATGCGCTGCCTCTCCGGCGCACGTGGTTGACCTTTGAACCCCTTTCTTCAAGAGAACGGAAATTCCAGTTTCCAGCGCATGCGTGAAACCGGCACTTCCGTTGGCCCTACGGCTGCGTACACAGCGCGTACTCGCCCGTAAGGAATGGAATTTCAGGCTCATTACTTCATTGCTCTTGTACTCTATGTCCGCGTTTATAAAAAAAAACCTAAATGCTTTTGGCTTTTTTATTGGCTTTCTGTACCTGCACTTACAGGGAATTATGTATTGGAACCCCTTTGGGGCAGGATAAATGGGTCTTTTTGTTCAATCATACTCTTCAGTGTCTTTCCAATGGGTATATACTGCCTTTTCCTCTTTTGACTTCCAAATTTTTTAGTATTACTAACTTATTATCAATAGCTATTCTATCTAATTGCTCCATCTCCTCCTCTTATTCCCTTTTATTCCCAATACAGGAAACTCTCATTTAAACGGCACCTAAATATCCAGAATTCTCTATTAGCCGGCAAAATTCATACTCCGAAAACAACACCTCAATAACCGGAAATGTTGCCGAGTCCGAGTCTCCTGTGGTGGCCGAGTTAGTCAGTGGGGGTAGTTCTCCAAACTGCCACTACTCGGCTTCTTGGCGCTGTCGGAAGTCCGAACACCTCAATAACAGGAGTTTGACTCTCCCGCGCTGCCAGTAGTCTCTTCCGATCCGCCATTTTTGTGTGTGTGTCTCTCCATCTTTATCGTGAATTATCTCCTCCATCTTGCATTATGGAATTCCCAAAAGTTGGTCCAAACACTGTACTTAATCAAGCAACTTCCACCATCCATTTAACACATTCTGTAGGTGAGTACCCAATTACTGTATACTGCACATTTCTTGATGTTTTTATTTTTGTTTTGTTAAAAATAGCCTCGATGTATAACCCTCTCTGTCATCTGGAATTTTTAATCAACCGGCACCATCCCGGTCCCATCAGTGCCGGATACCAAAGAGTTTCCTGTATCACACTCTTTTGTAAAAAGTGAACATCAGTACTTGCTTAGTATCTCTGCCATTCCTTTACTTTTCATAAGATTTCCTTCTTCATCTCTATTTGTCTCTAACATAATTTTAACTATTCTTTCACTTTGTAAGTGTCTATGATATCGGTGACAATGTTCCTTCATGTTCCCAGTCAATCTTTCTTCATAACTCTTCCTAGCATTTCTAATCGTTATTGCGCCCCTCTATATTTCCCATACTCCTTGTATTGTTTTCCCAAAATTCATCATATGCTGCTTTTTTTAAAGTCTTATTTTAATTTTATTTACTCATCCATGGATTGCCAGATTTTGTTGCACCTGCTTTATTTCTTGAAGGACCATGTCTTCTCTGTATCCTAATCATCTCCTGTTAGAAAGTTTGCCATTGTTTGTTCACTGTCTTATCTGACAATTTCTCTTTCCAATTTATCTGGGCTAGTTCCCTTTTCATCTTGTTGAATGCTCAGACCACGCTTCTAATCCTACTCTACAACATAGGATTCTCCTTCTGTTCCACAAACTAGATATTTCATACATTCGTCACTTTATTGCCTCTGCACCCTACATGCTTTTTGGACAAAATCTTTAGAATACCTCTCAGTTGCCAGGGTAACTTTCCAAATTTTAGAAGTCACCTCATTGATTGTTACTGATCAACAGCACTGTGAATTAGTAGGATACAAGTTTATGTCCACAATTCCCCACACAGCAAGGTGAATATAGAAACATAGAAGATAGGAGCAGGAGTAGGCCATTCGGCCCTTCGAGCCTGCTCTGCCATTCAATGAGATCATGGCTGATCATCCAAATTCAGTACCCTGTCCCTGCCTTCTCCGCATATCCCTTGATCCCTTTAGCCTTAAGAAATATATCCAACTCTTTCTTGAATATATTTAATGAACTGGCCTCCACCGCCCTCTGTGGCAGAGAATTTCACAGGTTCACCACTCGCTGGGTGAAGAAATTCCTCCTCATTTCAGTCCTAAATGGCTTACCCCTTATCCTTAGACTATGACCCCTGGTTCTGGACTCCCCGGCCATCAGAAACATCCTTCCTGCATCTATTCTGTCCAGGCCTGACAGAATTTTATAGGTTTCGATGAGATCCCCTCTCAATCTTCTAAACTCCAGTGAGTATAAGCCCAATCGACACAATCTCCCCTCATACATCATTCCTGCCATCCCAGGTATCAGTCTGGTGAATCTTCGCTGCACTCCTTCCATGGCAAGAACGTCCTTCCTCAAGTAAGGCGACCAAAACTGCACACAATACTCAAGGTGCAGTCTCACCAAGGCCCTGTACAGCTGTAGCAAGACATCCTTGTTCTTGTACTCGAACCCTCTTGCTACAAAGGCCAACATACCATTTGCCTTCTTAACCACTGCTGCACCTGCATGCTTACCTTCAGCGACTGGTGCACAAGAACACCCAGGTCTCTTTGCACTTCCCCTTCTCCCAATCTATTGCCATTCAAATAATAATCTGCCTTCCTGTTTTTGCCACCAAAGTGGATAACCTCACATTTATCCACATTATAGTGCATTTGCCATGTTTCTGCCCAATCACCCAACCTGTCCAAATCGTACTGGAGTTTCACGACATCCTCCTCACAGCATACCCTCCCACCTAGCTTTGTGCCGTCTGCAAATTTGGAGATATTACATCCAATTCCCTCGTCCAAATCATTAATATATATTGTGAACAGCTGGGGTGCTAGGACCGATCCTTGCGGTACCCCACTAGTCACTGCCTGCCACTCGGAAAACGACCCGTTTATTCCAACTCTTTGCTTTCTGTCCGCCAACCAGTTCTCTATCCAAGTCAATACCTTGCCCCCAATCCCATGTGCCTTAATTTTGCATGCTAATCTCTTATATGGGACCTTATCGAAAGCCTTCTGAAAGTCCAAATACACCACATCCACTGGTTCTCCCTTATCTATTTTACCAGTTACATCCTCAAAAACTTCCAGTAGATTAGTCAAGCATGATTTACCTTTTGTAAATCCATGTTGACTTTGTCCGATCCTGTCACTGCTTTCCAAGTGCTCTGCTATTACATCTTTTATAATGGACTCTAGCATTTTCCCCACTACCGATGTCAGGCTTACCGGTCTATAATTCCCCACTTTTTCTCTAACACCTTTTTTGAATAGTGGGGTAACATTAGCTACCCTCCAATCCATGGGTACTGTTCCAGAGTCTATCGAGTTCTGGAAGATGACCAGCAATGCATCTACTATTTCTAGGGCTACTTCCTTAAGTACCCTGGGATGTAGATTATCAGGCCCTGGGGATTTATCGGCCTTCAGTCCCATCAATTTTCCTAACACCATTTCCCTACAAATACTGATTTCTTTCAGTTCCACCCTTTCATCAGACCCTATGTTCCCCGGCATCTCTGGGAGGTTATTTGTGTCCTCCTTTGTGAAGACAGAACCAAAATATGTATTTAGTTGGTCTGCCATTTCTTTGTTCCCCAGTATAAATTCCCCTGATTCTGACTGCAAGGGACCTACGCTTGACTTCACCAATCTTTTTCTCTTCACATATCTATAAAAGCTTTTACAGTCAGTTTTTATGTTCCCTGAAAGCTTACTCTCATATTCTATTTTCCCCTTCTTAATTAATCCCTCTGTCCTCCTTTGTTGAATCCTAAACTGCACCCAATCCTCAGGATTATTGCTTTTTCTGGCCAATTTATATGTCCTCTCCTTGGATCTTATGCTATCCCTAATTTCCCTTGTTAGCCACGGTTGAGTCACCTTTTTTGTTTTATTTTTATGTCAAACTGGGATGAACAAATTCTGTAGCTCATCCATTCGGTCTTTGAATGTTTGCCATTGCCTATCCACCGTCAACCTTTTGAGTGCCATTCCCCAATCAATCCTACCCAACTCGCTCCTCAGACCATCGTAGTTTCCTTTATTTAAATTGAGGACCCTTGTCTCTGAGTCAACTACTTCATTCTCCATCTTAATGAAGAATTCGATCATATTATGATCGCTCCGACCCAAGGGGCCTCGTACAAGATTGCTAATTAATCCTTTCTCATTACATAATACCCAGTCTAAGATGGCCTGATCTCTGGTTGGTTCCTCGATATATTGGTCCAGGAAACCATCCCGTAAACACTCCAGGAATTCCTCCTCCACAGTATTGTTACTAATTTGGTTGGCCCAATCTATATGCAGATTAAAGTCACCCATGATGACTGCTGTGCCCTTATTGCACGCTTCTTTAATTTCCCTTTTTAATGCCATCCCCAACCTCCGCCTTACTGTTTGGAGGTCTATATACCACTCCCACTAACGTTTTTTTCCCCTTTAGTATTTCTCAATTCTACCCATACAGATTCCACATCATCAGAGCTAATATCCTTCATTACAATTGTGTTAATATACTTCATTAGCCTGGATTTTGCGGTCAGCGGCATATACCGCTGGCATCCAAATAGAATGCGAACTTAACTGATGGGGACCCACCTTCGCGCACTTGCTGTTTGACGCTGCGTACGAGAGGGCAGTGTAATGGCCCAGGTATCCCGGGGCGCAATGTGTGCGGAAGCGTACCTGGGATCACATGGGCCTGGTGCTCCAATCATCAAACAGAAGCTCTCTCATTCAATTGTAATCTCCGGAAGGGAAAAACAACAAACCCTCATTACCAGAGCCTTCCGGGATAAACATCTATACTTTCAGTTTTGATTTTATTTAAGCTTATGCTCCACATAGATGCCAAAAAAAAAATTATCAATGTAACAACCACTTCCTCCGAACTTTTCATGGGCAAAAATACTTTCCATGGACAAAATCCTAAAATGCTTCAGTTTCTGGCTTCATAAGTTTTAAGAATTACTTGCATTTGTCAGGAGGTATTCCCCTTACGCTCTGGAAACAAGTCCTGCGCCTGTTTCCACCAGCCATAAAATTTTTGTACGAAATTGCGGGACAGTTAGTGGGCAATTAGCAAATAGGTTTTCTGGTCGGTGTGGATCATCTGTCAAGTTGGAACTTGACAGATCATAAGTTCGGGATTTAGCGCATGCAGAAATCCCGAACTTGCTGTGCATTTCAAAAGCAGTAAATACCCACCGCAAATTCTGGCCCAATGTGCTTGCGAGACAAGTGAAGGATTTGCCAAGTTCTTATCCAGCTGGCATGCTGTTACCAAGGACGTGAAATACTGAAACCCAGCTGACCTGTCCCATGGTGCTACACAACAAGTAGGTTGAAACAGGATATTTGCTTTTTCATTCACATCAGTACTGCTCCCCTCCATTTTAAGAGTCAAAACTGCAAGGGAAGGGGGGCAGTACTATGTAAAGTACTCGTCCCAGAAGAACTTTAAACAGTCTATTTGCAACAGTCTATTGATAGTCTGGTGAAGATCCCCAAATCAACAAGTTCTATCTGTAATTCATACCCTTCCTTAATTCGAAGAGGAAAAAGACTTTATTAATAAAATTAGAAACTAGCAATCCTATTAAACTATAACCTAGCAAAGTTAAAGAATGAAAATTGTAAAATGTAATTATGATTATGTTTCAACGGCTCAACGGTTCGTGCAATCCCACAGACATAAAAAGAGATGAGAGCAATAAGTAGTACAGAAAACTCTTTGGTATCCGGCACCAACGGGACTGGGATGGTGCCGGCTGATGAAAAATTTCGGGTGACTGAGAGGGTTATCTACCGAGGCTATTTTTAACAAACAAAAATAAAAAAATCAAGAAATGTGCAGTATATAGTAATTGGCGGATTGGAAGAGACTACTGGCAGCGCGGGAGAGTCAGACTCCTGTCATTGAGGTGTTCGGACTTCTGACAGCGCCAAGAAGTCGAGTAGTGGCAGTTTGGAGAACTACCCCTACTGACTAACTCGGTCACCGCGGAAGACTCGGACTCGGCAACATTTCCGGTTATTGAGGTGTTGTTTTCGGAGTATGAATTTTGCCGGTTAATTGAGAATTCCTGATATTTAGGTGCCGTTTAAACGAGTTTCCTGTATGTTTTTGCAGTAACAAGGCCACTTGTGATGCTGCACCTGCTCTGCAGTCAGCAGAAAGTCCAAAGCAGTGTGTTTTTGCAGAACAGTGGCTTTTAGAGAAAAGCTTAGTGTCATTTAACTCTTGCAATGCCTAATCCCTCAAATACCCTGAAAAGCCCATATTTTTACAGACCTCCCCAACATAGAAATGACCTGCATGAAGGATTCATTTAATGAACCTATATACAGTCTGGCTCCACTAAATTCAGCAAGGAAATGCTATCTTTCTCATTCTTAGTGAGTATAATCTGCTGTTTCTTGAACTGTACCCAGTTTTCTGATTAAATCTCAAAGCTAAATCAAGCTCAAGTCCATAATATATATCAGATAAAAAAAATTTGAGGATGTAACTGGTAAAATAGATAAGGGAGAACCAGTGGATGTGGTGTATTTGGACTTTCAAAAGGCTTTCAATAAGGTCCCGGATAAGAGATTAGCATGTAAAGTTAAGGCACATGGGATTGGGGGCAAGTTTTTGACTTGGATAGAGAACTGGTTGGCAGACAGAAAGCAAAGAGTTGGAATAAACGGGTCTTTTTCCGAGTGGCAGGCAGTGACTAGTGGGGTACCACAGGGATCGGTCCTTGGACCCCAGCTATTCACAATATATATTAATGATCTAGACAAGGGAACTAGATGTAATATCTCCAAGTTTGCAGACGACACAAAGCTGGGTGGGCGTGTGTGTGCAGTGAGGAAGATGCCGAGAAACTCCAGGATGATTTGGACAAGTTGGGTGATTGGGCAGAAGCATGGCAGATGCAATATAACGTGGATAAATGCGAGGTTATCCACTTTGGTGTCAAAAACAGGAAGGCAGATTATTATCTAAATGGCAATAGATTGGGAGAAGGGGAAGTGCAACGAGACCTGGGTGTCCTTGTGCACCAGTCGCTGAAGGTAAGCATGCAGGTGCAGCAGGCGGTTAAGAAGGCAAATGGTATGTTGGCCTTCGTAGCGAGAGGGTTTGAGTACAGGAACAAGGATGTCTTGCTGCAGTTGTACAGGGCCTTGGCGATACCACATCTTGAATAGTGTGTGCAGTTTTGGTCGTCTTATCTGAGGAAGGATGTTCTTGCCATGGAGGGAGCTCAGCGAAGATTCACCAGGCTGATACCTGGGGTGGCAGGAATGACGGGTGAGGAGAGTTTGGGTCGATTGGGCTTATACTTGCTGGAGTTTAGAAGAATGAGGGGGGATCTCATTGAAACTTATAAAATTCTGACAGGACTAGACAGACTGGATGCAGGAAGGATGTTCCTGATGGTCAGGGAGTCCAGAACCAGGGGTCACAGTCTGAGGATAAGGGGTAAGCCATTTAGGGCTGAAATGAGGAGGAATTTCTTCACCCAGAGAGTGGTGAACCTGTGGAATTCTCTACCACAGAAGGCAGTAGAGGCCAATTCATTAAATATATTCATGAAGGAGTTGGATATATTTCTTAAGGCTAAAGGGATCAAGGGATATGGGGAGAAAGCAGGGACAGGGTACTGAATTTGGATGATCAGCCATGACTGCATTGAATGGCGGAGCAGGCTCGAGGGGCCGAATGGCCTACTCCTGCTCCTATCTTTCTATGTTTCTATGATATTTATTTTAAAGCATGAATCATGTTAACTTTATTACACACGCTCTCATTGTAAGCTAAAATACAGAGGTACGAACATCTTTCAACTCTTTCATTTAATGAGTTTTTCCTGAAAAGACTTAAAAGTTCAAACGAATATACGTACTAGGCACAAAGATTTACTGGCCCTTGGTAAAAGTAACACTATTGATTGCACATGATAGAAATTAAACTCTTGTGTCTTATACAGTATAGGAGTGTACTGGAAGAAGTTTGTAAAATGTCTCCAAAGACACTTTCTCCATGTATAAGCACAGAAAAACATAATGCAATGATGAGTTTATGCCGCACACCAACTGTAATTAGCCCGAGGCTAAATCTACAGGACTAGGTCGAATGAGGCTTGTAACACAGGTTTTTACCTATTTCAGCACCTTAAAGCTGTAAAATCTAAAAAAATGACAAGAGAAAATTGATTTAATTCCCAAGAGAATAATATCTTCAATAAACTACTGTGGCACTCAGAAAATTAGTTCAAACAAACATTGCCTTCCTGTGAGTAATAGCTCTGAAATGTTTTTCTCAAAGAATTGCCCTTGATTTTGCTTTTCATTGTGTATAACTTGTGTCACACAAAACATACTCCGACAATTCTAACCATTTATTTTCAAGAATTTAAAGAAGCAGTTTTCAACATTTCAACTTTCATCTTCCAGCTCGTTTTTCTTCCTCCCCAATCTAATACCCTTACTCCCCAATAACACAGTGCTTTCTTTAGAGTTATAAAAATCACATCAATCTGAAAATGCCAATTTTTAATGACAATACAGGAAGATGCTGTAAATGTGTAGTCAGTGTGACAAGAGATCCTAAATACTCTTACAGAATGCACTTCTGGATCTCCTGTGACATTGCTCACTGATAAAAATATAATAGTCAATAAATAAATCTATGCCCATTTCCTACCCATCTTAGCAGGGAGTGCTAGTAAACAAGGCCCCTTGAGTATATCATTTAATTGTAGTGTAATTAGTGGTACTGATTTGATTTAATTTAAATTAATTGAAGGGTAAGTCATGGAAGCACAACTCGGCCCCGTGGCATGCTCCTCCTGCACTATGTGGGAAATGTGTGCGGGAAGTGTATCCAGCTGCAGCTACTGGCAGACCGCATTGTGGCGCTGGAGCTGCGAATGGATACATACTGGAGCATTCGCAATGCTGAAGACGTCGTGGATAGCACATTTCATGAGTTGGACACACCGCAGGTAAAGGCTGCACAGGCAGGAAGGGAATGGGTGACCGCCAGGCAAAGTAGTAGGCGCAGGCAGGTGGTGCAGGGGTCCCCTGTGGCCATCCCCCTCTCAAACAGATATACCGCTCTGGATATTGTTGAGGGAGATAGCTTATCAGGGGAAGGCAGCAGCAGCCAACTTCCTAGCACCATGGGTGGTTCTGCTGCACAGGACGGGAGGAAAAAAGAGCAGTTGAGCTATAGTGATAGGGGATTCTATTAAGGGGAATAGATAGGCGTTTCTGTGGCCGCAAACGAGACTCCAGGATGGTATGTTGCCTCCCTGGTGCAAGGGTCAAGGATGTCTCTGAACGGCTGCAGTGCATTCTGGAGGGGCAGGGTGAACAGCCAGTTGTCGTGGTGCATATAGGTACCAACGACATAGGTAGAAAATGGGATGAGGTCTTAAAAGCTGAATACAGGGAGTTAGGAGGTAAATTTTTAAAAAGGACCTCAAAGGTAGTAATCTCAGGATTGCTACCAGTGCCACGTGCTAGTCAGAGTAGAAATAGAAGGACATTTCAGATGAATACGTGGCTAGAGGAATGGTGCAAGGGGGAGGGATTCAAATTCCTGGGACATTGGAACCGGTTCTGGGGAAGGTGGGACCAGTACAAACTGGATGGTTTGCACCTGGGCAGGGCCGGGACCGATGTCCAAGGGGGGAGTGTTTGCTCGTGCTGTTGGGGAGGGTTTTAATTAAAATGGCAGGGGGTTGGGAAGCTGTGCAGGGAGACAGAGGAAAGGGAAGCAAGGATAGAAGCAAAAGACAGGAAGGAGAAAAGCAAAAGTGGCAGTCAGAGAAATCAAGGGTGTAAATCAAACATGGCCACAGTAAATAATAATTCTAAAAGGTCTAAGAGTGTTAAAAAAACAAGCCTGAAGGCTTTGTGTCTTATCATGGGTGACTTTAATCTCCATATAGATTGGGCTAACCAAATTAGTAACAATACTGTGGAGGAATTATTCCTGGAGTGTATGCAAGATGGTTTCCTGGACCAATATGTCGAGGAACCAACTAGAGATCAGGCCATCTTAGACTGGGTATTATCTAATGAGAAAGGATTAATTAGCAATCTTGTTGTGTGAGGCTCCTTGGGTCGGAGCGATCATAATATGATAGAATTCTTCATTAAGATGGAGAGTGAAGTAGTTGACTCAGAGACTAGGGTCCTGAATTTAAATAAAGGAAACTACGAATGGTATGAGGCGCGAGTTGGGAAGGATTGATTGGGGAATGTTACTCAAAGGGTTGACGGTGGATGGGCAATGGCAAACATTCAAAGATCGCATGGATGTACTACAGAATTTGTTCATCCCAGTTTGGCATAAAAACAAAACAAAAAAGGTGACTCAACCGTGGCTAACAAGGGAAATTAGGGATAGCATAAAATCCAAGGAGAAGGCATATAAATTGGCCAGAAAAAGCAGTAAACCTGAGGACTGGGAGCAGTTTAGGATTCAACAAAGGAGGACAAAGGGATTAATTAAGAGGGGGAAAATAGAGTATGAGAGTAAGCTTTCAGGGAACATAAAAACTGACTGTAAAAGCTTTTATAGATATGTAAAGAGAAAAAGATTGGTGAAGTCAAGCGTAGTTCCCTTGCAGTCAGAATCAGGGGAATTTATAATGGGGAACAAAGAAATGGCTGACCAATTAAATACATACTTTGGTTCTGTCTTCACAAAGGAGGACACAAATAACCTCCAAGAGATGTCGGGGAACATAGGGTCTAATGAGAGGGAGGAACTGAAAGAAATCAGTATTTGTAGGGAAATGGTGTTGGGGAAATTGACGGGATTGAAGGCCGATAAATCCCCAGGGCCTGATAATCTACTTCCTAGGGTACTTAAGGAAGTGGCCCTAGAAATAGTAGATGCATTGTTGGTCATCTTCCAAAATTCGATGGACTCTGGAACAGTTCCCATGGATTGGAGGGTAGCTAATGTTACCCCACTATTCAAAAAAGGTGGTAGAGAGAAAACAGGGAATTATAGACCGGTAAGCCTGACATCGGTAGTGGGGAAAATGCTAGAGTCCATTATAAAAGATGTAATAGCAGAGCACTTGGAAAACAGTGCCAGGATCGGACAAAGTCAACATGGATTTACAAAAGGTAAATCGTGCTTGACTAATCTACTGGAATTTTTTGAGGATAGAATTTCTTGGTAGAATAGATAAGGGAGAACCAGTGGATGTGGTGTACCCTGTATTTGGACTTTTGGAAGGCTTTCGATAGGTCCCGCATAAGAAATTAGCGTGTAAAGTTAAAGCACATGGGATTGGGGGTAAGCTACTGTCTTGGATAGAGAACTGGCTGGCAGACAGGAAGCAAAGAGTTGGAATAAACGGGTCTTTTTCCGAGTGGCAGGCAGTGACTAGTGGGGTACCGCAGGGATCGGTGCTAGGATCCCAGTTATTCACAATATATATTAATGATCTAGATGAGGGAACCAGATGTCATATCTCCAAGTTTGCAGACGACACAAAGCTGGGTGGGCATGTGTGCTGTGATAAGGATGCCGAGAAACTCCAGTATGATTTGGGCAGGTTGGGTGATTATACTGCATCTGCCCAATGTGGATGAATGCAAGATTATCCACTTGGGTGTCAAAAACAGGAAGGCAGATTATTATCTGAATGGCAATAGATTGGGAGAAGGGGAAGTGCAACAAGACCTCGGTGTCCTTGTGCACCAGTCGCTGAAGGTAAGCATGCAGGTGCAGCAGGCGGTTAAGGCGGCAAATGGTAGGTTGGACTTCATAGCGAGAGGATTCGAGTACAGGAGCAAGGGTGTCTTGCTGCAGTTGTACAGGGCCTTGGTGAGACCACATCTTGAGTATTGTGTGCAGTTTTGGTCACCTTATCTGAGGAAGGATGTTCTTGCCATGGAGGGAGTGCAGCGAAGATTCACCAGACTGATACCTGGGATGGCAGGAATGACGTATGAAGAGAGATTGGGTTGATTAGGCTTATATTCGTTACAGTTTAGAAGAATGAGAGGGGATCTCATTGAAACTTATAAAATTCTAATAGGACTAGACAGACTAGATGCAGGAAGGATGTTCCCGATGGTCGGGGAGTCCAGAACCAGGGGTCACAGTCTAAGGATAAGGGGTAAGCCATTTAGGACTGAGATGAGGAGGAATTTCTTCACCCAGAGAGTGGTGAACCTGTGGAATTCTCTATCACAGAAGGCAGTTGAGGCCAATTCATTAAATATATTCAAGAAGGAGTTAGATATATTTCTTAAGGCTAAAGGGATCAAGGGATATGGGGAGAAGGCAGGGACAGGATACTGAATTTGGATGATCAGCCATGATCTCATTAAATGGCGGAACAAGCTCAAGGGGCCGAATGGCCTACTCCTGCTCCTATCTTATGTTTCTTACATACGTCAGTAACTAGCAATAATTCTCACAGTTATCATCAGATACGGTGTATGGCCCTAGGTACGGACTCCATCCCTCTCCCGAACATCTGTCTGAGGCTGAACCACACTGTTCCCAACCTTGGAGGCATATTTGACCCTGAAATGAGCTTCCGACCACATATCTGCAGCATAACTAAGTCCACCTATTTCCATCTCCATAACATCGCCCGTCTCCGCCCCTGCCTCAGCTCATCTGCTACTGAAACCCTCATCCATGTCTTTGTTACCTCTAGACTTGACTATTCCAATGCTCTCCCGGCTGGCCTCCCACATTCTACCCTACGTAAACTTGAGGTCATCCAAAACTTGGCTGCCCATGTCCTAACTCGCACCAAGTCCCGTTCACCCATCATCCCTATGCTCGCTGACCTACATTGGCTCCCGGTTAAGCAACACCTCGATTTCAAAATTCTCATCCTTGTTTTCAAATCCCTCCATGGTCTCGCCACTCCCTGTCTCTGTACTCTACTTCAGCCCCACAACATCCCCCCCGCTCCGACACATCTGTGCTGCTCCAAATCTGCCCTCTTGAGCAACCCTGATTACAATCACTCAACCATTGGTGGCTGTGCCTTCTGTTGCCTAGGCCCTAAGCTCTGGAATTCCCCGCCTAAACCTCTCCGCCTCTCTCCTCCTTTAAGATGCTCCTTAAAACCTATCTCTTTGACCAATCTTTTGGTCACCTGCCCTAATTTCTGCTTATGTGGCTTGGTGTCAAAATTTTTGTTTTATAATACTTCTGTGAAGTGCCTTGGGACGTTTTACTATGTTAAAGACGCTATATAATTACAAGTTGTTGTTGTTGTAGTGATTTGCTTTATATTATTCACCTATTTTTGGGATTCTACAGGGGAGTCAAGGGTTATGAGGAACAGGCAGGAAAGTGGAGTTGAGGCCAAGATCAGATCAGCTTATTGAATGGCGGAGCAGGCTCGAGGAGCCGAATGGCCTACTCCTGTTCCTATTTCTTATGTTCTTATTTTAAGTGATCAGATATTAGTTCAGAATTGCAGTTTTCCACAAGGTACATTCCTCACTTCAGCTGTGCTGTTGTAAGGAGATGCCAAGCAAAGACAAGCTATTTTCCCTTGGAGAGGGATGAAAAATTAAGTGACAGTCACTTTGTTGGCTGCTGTTGAATACGTCCTAGTTGACAGTCAGAGCAAATGGTGGACATCTCTTTGCTGTCCTCTCAGCAGGGAAATGTGTATTGAATACATGATATGGCTTTTATTTTATTCACAAAGCCCTCTTACATAAAGTAAAGGTGGTTAAGGGCCTCGGTTCTGCCCATAATTTCCATTAGCAGTAAACCATGTCCTCCCAACAGGTGTACTGCTTCTGCCTTGCAGGCTTTTCTTCCATCCTGACATGCTAAGCTTTCCTCTATGAAAACAACTGGGTTTAAATATCAGTAAAAGATCGATATGAATTCAGTAATCTACAACCAGAGGCAAGAGACTGCACTGTCAAGATAGCTAAACACCTTTTCAAAATAACAACTGAAAATGCTGGAAATAGTCAGCAGGCCAGGCAGCATCCGTGGAGAGAGAAACAGAGTTGACCTTTCAGGTCTGGGACCCTTCATCAGAACTGGAAAAAGCTGGAGATGTAACAGATATTATGCAGGTGCAGAGACGGGGTGGGGGGGGGGGTGTATTTAGGAGGGGCGGAAGGAATTGAAAGAACATCCTTGTACTTTTGTAAGAGGCAGGAAAGATAAAATGTTGCAAATGGGAATGGCAAAAATCATACAGCATGGAAAATGTGGGCAGGGATTATTATCTGAAATTGTTGAACTCGATGTTGAGTCCGGAAGGCTGTAAAGTGCCTAATCGAAAGATGAGCTGCTGTTCCTCGAGCTTACGTTGAGCTTCATTGGAACAATGTAATAGACCAAGAACAGAGAGATCAGAGTGGGAGTAAAGCGGAGAATTAAAAGTGACAGGCGACCGGAAGCTCAGGGTCACCTTACGGACTGAATGGAGGTGTTCCACAAAGCGGTCGCCCAATCTGCTTTTGGTCTCCCCAATGTAGAGGAGACCGCATCGTGAGCAGCGAATACAGTATATTAAATTGCAAGTACAAGTAAATTGCTGTTTCACCTGGAAGCAGTGTTTGGGGCCCTGGACAGTGGGAAGGAGGAGGTATTTCACCTGAATCACGATGCGATCTCTTACTACCCGTTTACTGTTTACACGCTGGTAGAAGATTGTTGGGTTGCCTTTTATGTTAACCGCCATTCTACTCTCATATTCTCTCTTTTGCCAATCTTATTTTCATCTTCACTTCCCCTCTCAACTTATTGTATTTGGTCTGGTTCTCCCTTGAAGAATTCACCTGACATGCATCATACATCCTCTTTTTTTGTTTCATCACCTTCTCTATCTCCCTCGACATCCAAGGAGCTCTTGCTGTGGTTCCCTTACCCTTCCCTCTTGTTGGAATGTACCTAGCCTGTACTTGGAACATCTCCTCCTTAAAGATCACGAATTGTTCCGTTACAGTTTTTCCGGTCAGTCTTGGGTTCCAAAAGATCCTTTTGCATCCCACTGAAGTTGGCCCTATTCCAGTTTAGAAGTTCCACTCTAGATTATTCCTTGCTCCTCTCCATTGCTAATCTAAATCTTATGATACGATGATCTCACTCGTACCCATGTGTTCTCCCACAGGCACTTGGTCGACCTGGCCCACCTCATTCCCCAGCACCAGATCCAGTAATGCCTCCTTCCTAGTTGGGCCAAAAACATATTGGTCAAGGAAATTCTCCTGAACACATTTCAGAAATTCTGCCCCCTCCTTTCCCTTTACCCTAGCATTACCCCAATCAATATTTGGTGTAAGTAAAGTCTCCCAATATCACCACTCTATAGCTCTTGCATTGCTCGGCGATTTTCCTGCAGATTTGCTCCTCTACCTCCCTCTCACTATTTGGAGACCTCTAGAATACCCCCAATAGCATGATCATACCCTTTTTGCTCCTCAACTCTAACCAAATGGATTCTGTCCTTGTCCCCTCAACAACATCCTCCCTTTCCAACACTACAATGTCTTCCTAAACCAGCACTGCCACCCTACCTCCCTTTTTCCTTCCCTATCTTTTCTGAACACCTTGTACCCTTGAATAAGTACCCAGTCCTCACCGTTTTTAAGCCACGTTTCCGTTATTGCCACATCATATTGCCACACAGCTAATTGTGCTTGTAGCTCACCAACCTTATTCACCACACTTTGTGCATTCATAACCCATTTTTGAATTTTTCATAGTCTTTCTTAGTCTATTATCTAATATGGTACTACTACCGCCTCTAGTACTATCCAACACACTCACTCTTTTATGCACCTTATTCCTCTTTTCTACTCCTATATGCTTGGTACCCATCCCCCTGCCAAGCTAGTTTAAACCCTCCCCAACAGCACTAACAAACCTCCCCGCAAGAATATGGATCTCGGCTCTGTTGAGGTGTAACCCGTAGGGGGCTTGTGCAGGTCCCACCTTCCCCAGAAATGGTCCCAATGCCTCAGGAATCTAAATCCCTCCCTCCTGCACCATCTCTCCAGCCACACATTCATCTGTTCTATCCTCCTATTCCTGTACTTACTAGCACATGGCACCGGGAGTAATCCAGAGATTACTACCTTTGAGGTCCTGCTTTTTAATCTCTCTCCTAGCTCCCTAAACTCTGCCTGCAGGACCTCATCCCTCTTTCTGCCTATGTCGTTGGTACCGATATGGACAATGACCTCTGGCTGTTCACCCTCCCCCCTCAGAGTGTCCTGCAGCCGCTCAGTGACATCCTTGACCCTGGCACCAGGGAGGCAACATACCATCCTGGAGTCACGTCTATAGCCGCAGAAACGTCTGTCTGCTCCCCTAACATCGAATCCCCTACCACTATTGTTCTTCCACTCTTTTTCCGCCCCCACCGTGCAGCTGAGCCACCTGTGGTGCCATGGACTTGGCTCTGGCTGCACTCCCCAGAGGAACCATCTCCCTCACCAGTACTCAGGACAGAATACTGGTTGGAGAGTGCGATACACTCCGGGGACTCCTGCACTACCTGCCTGGTCCTCCTCTTGAGTCTAGCGGTCACCCATTCCCTCTCTGCCTGCATACTCTTAAGCTGCAGGGTGACCACCTCTAGAAACGTGGTATCCACGGAACTCTTAGCGTCGCGGATGCACCGCAGTGACTCCAGCTGCTGCTCAAGCTCCTAAACCCATAGCTGGTGACACTTCCCGCTGCACATGTGGTCGTCCAGGCTACGCGAAGCGTCCAGGACTTCCCACATGGCACAGGATGTGCACTCCACAGGACTGAGCTGCCCTGCATTTAATAGACTAAGAACTGCAGCTTCTGGAACTTCTAAAGCTCCATCTAATGATTGAAGTGTGCCACTGCAAGTATGAATGAAGCTGGTATGAATAGTTTGCAGAATAGTTTTCTAGAGCGAAAAACCTGGCAAGTTGCAAAAAACAGTCCAAAAAGCTTTAACACAGATCATCATAGTAGGAAAAGCATCTTAATGGGCATTCAAAGGAAGCACGAAGCCCTAGAGGGTGAAAACCAGGTTGCATGGGATAGGTGGATTGGTTAACAGACAGAAAACAGAGAGTAGGGATAAACGGATCTTTTTCAGGTTGGCAGGCTGTAACTAGTGGAGTGCCGCAAGGATCTGTGTTGGGGCCTCAGCTATTTACAATCTATATTAATGACCTAGATGAAGGGACCAAGTGTAATGTATCCAAGTTTGCTGACAATTCAAAGCTAGGTGGGACAGTAAGCTGTGAGGAGAACATAAAGGCCTAGAAATTGAGTTTGCGCTGCGCCAGGGCTTTAGCGCCGGAAGTTAGCGCCGGCGCTAAGTCTCTTTGCGCGCGCCAAAAATTCAGTAGCGCCGCGCCCAAACGGCTGCCGGCGCTACTGAAGGGTTTTAGCGCCTGAAAACTGGCGCAACGCGCCGCATTGCGGCGCTATTCCGGCGCCCGCTGCGGTGCGGCAGGCTCGGGAAGTGCAGGCCTCCTCCTTCCGTTAAGGAGGAGCTGCCTGCACCCGGCCGCGGCCCGCGCAAATCTCATCAAAAATGAGCCCGGCACCTCGGACAAGTGCCGGGCTTGCATCTGTTCCGGGGGGGTGGGGGGAGAAGTCCGGGGAGGGAGCTGCGGGCAGGCGGCCGGCGGGAAAGCGGCCGGCCGCCGCGCCTCCTTAAAGCGCCGGCGCAGACTCCAGCAACACTCGTTTGCCGGAGTCTTAGTTGCGGCTGCCACTGGCGAGGCGGCCGCAACTGAATTTCGGCTTGGGGCCGGGTTACCACGGCAACTGGGACACTGCGCACACCGATGACGTCATCGGTGCCGGCGCAGCGCTACCGGTCTACCGCCGTGGAAGGGCGCCAGGCAATTTAGGAACCGGCGCCAATTGCAGCGCTAGGCCCTCTAGCGCCGCAAAATCGGTGCTAAGGGCACTGAATTTCTAGGCCAAAGAGTCTGCAAAGGGATATAGATAGACTAAGTGAGTGGGCAGTAAAGTGGTAGATGGAGTATAATGTAGGGAAATGTGAGGTTATTCACTTTGGTAGGAAGAATAGAAAAACAGAATTTTTTTTTTAATGGCGAGAAACTTTCAAATGTTAGTGTTCAGAGAGATTTCTGTATCCTTGTGCAAGAAACACAGAAAACTAGCGCTGTGAGCCATCAGCAGCAGAATTGTATTCCACCACTATCTGTAACCTCATGGCCCGGCATATCCCTCACTCTACCATTACCACCAAGCCAGGGGACCAACCCTGGTTCAACAACGAGTGTAGAAGAGCATGTCAGAAGCAGCACCAGGCGTACATAAAAATGAGGTGGCAACCTGCAGAAGCAGCAACACAGGACTATATGCATGCTAAAAAGCGGAAGCAGCATGCTAGACAGCGCTAAGCGATCCCACAATCAACGGATCAGATCAAAGCTCTGCAGTCCTGCCACATCCAGTCGTGAATGGTGGTGGACCATTAAACAACTAACGGGAGGAGGAGGCTCCAAGAATATCCCCATCCTCAATGATGGTGGAACCCAGCATGTGAGTGCAAAAGACAAGGTTGAAGCGTTTGCAACCAACTTCAGCCAGAAGTGCCGAGTGGATGATCCATATCGGCCTACTCCCGCGGTCCCCACCATCACAGAAGCCAGTCTTCAGCCAATTCGATTCACTCCACGTGATATCAAGAAACGGCTGAGCGCACTGGATTGGCTATGGGCCCCAACAACATCCCGGCTATCGTGCTGAAGACTTGTGCTCCAGAACTAGCCGCACCTCTAGCCAAGCTGTTCCAGTACAGCTACAACACTGGCATCTACCTGACAATGTGGAAAACTGCCCAGATATGTCCTGTCCACAAAAAGCAGGACAAATCCAACCTGGCCAATTATCGCCCCAGCAGTCTACTCTCAATCATCAGCAAAGTGATGGAAGGTGTCATCGACAATGCTATCAAGCAACACTTACTCACCAATAATAACCTGCTCGCTGATGCCCAGTTTAGGTTCCGCCAAGACCACTGGGCTCCCGACCTCATTACAGCCTTGGTCCAAACATGGACAAAGGAGCTGAATTCCAGAGGTGAGGTGAGAGTGACTGCCCTTGGCAAGGCAGCATTTGAGAGAGTCTGGCATCAAGGAAACCTAGTAAAACTGAAGTTAATGGGAATCAGGGGGAAAACACTCCACTGGCTGGAGTCATACCTAGCACAAAGGAAGATGGTTGTGGTGGTTGAAGGTTAATCATCACAGCCCCAGGACATCGCTGCAGGAGTTCCTCAGGGCAGTGTCCTAGGCCCAACCATTTTCAGCTGCTTCATCAATGACCATCCCTTCAACATAAGGACAGAAATGGGGATGTTCGCTGTTGACTGCACAGTGTTCAGCGCCATTCGCAACTCCACAGATAATAAAACAGTCCATGCCCGCATGCAACAAGACCTGGAAGACGTTCAGGCTTGGGCTGATAAGTGGCAGGTAACATTCGCGCCACAGAAGTGCCAGGCAATGACTATTCTGCAACAAGCGAGAGTCTAACCGCCTCCCCATGACATTCAATGGCATTACCATCGCTGAATCCCCCACTATCAACATCCTGGGGGTCACTATTAACCTGAAACTTAACTAGACCAGCCACATAAACACTGTGGCAACAAGAGCAGGTCAGAGGCTAGGTATTCTGTGGCGAGTGTCTCATCTCCTGACTCCCCAAAGCCTTTCCACCATCTACAAGGCACAAGTAAGGAGGGTGATGGAATACTCTCCACTTGCCTGGATGAGTGCAGCTTCAACAACACTCAAGAAGCTCGACACCATCCAGGACTAAGCAGCCCGCTTGATTGGCACCCCATCCACCACCGGCGTACCGTGGCTGCAGTGTGTACCATCTACAAGATGCACTGCAGCAACTCGCCAACGCTGCTTCGGCAGCACCTCCCAAACCTGCGACCTCTTCCACCTAGAAGGACAAGAGCAGCAGGCGCATGGGAACACCACCACCTCCAAGTTCCCCTCCAAGTCACACACCATCCTGACTTAGAAATATATCGCCGATCCTTCATCGTCGCTGGGTCAAAATCCTGGAACTCCCTACCTAACAGCACTGTGGGAGTACCATCACCACACGGACTGCAGTGGTTCAAGGCGGTGGCTCACCACCACCTTCTCAAGGGCAACTAGGGATGGGCAATAAATGCTGGTGTTGCCAGCGACGCCCTGATCCCATAAAAACAAATTTTAAAAAAGGTACAGCAAGCAATAAGGAAGGCAAATGGCATGTTGAAAGGGGGTTGGAGTATAAGAGTAAGGAAGTCTTGCTACAATTATACAGGGCCTTGGTGAGACCACACCTGGAGTACTGTGCACAGTTTTGGTCCCCTTATCTAAGGAAGGATATACTTGCTTTGGAGACAGTGCAACAAAGGTTCACTAGATTGATTCCTGGGATGAGAGGGCTGTCCTATGAGGAGAGATTGTGTAGAATGGGCCTATACTCTCTGGAGTTTAGAAGAATGAGAGGTGATCTCATTGAAACATACAAGATTCTGAAGAGGATTGACAGGGTAGATGCCGAGAGGTTGTTTCCCCTGGCTGGAATGTCTAGAACTAGGGTCATAGTCTCAGGATGAGGGGTTGGCCATTTAAGGCCGAGATGAGGAGGAATTTCTTCAGGGCTGTGAATCTTTGGAATTCTCTGCCCCAGAGGGCTGTGAATGCTGAGTCTTTGAGTATATTCAAGGCTGAGATAGATAGAATTTTAGACTCTAGAGGAATCAAGGGATATGGAGATCAGATGGGAAAGTGGAGTTGAGGTCGATGATCAGCCATGATCTTATTGAGTGGCGGAGCAGGCTTGAGGGGCCGTATGGTCTACTCCTGCTCCTATTTCTTATGTTCTTATGTATAATAGTGCTGTTGTAGGTATGAGGATCGGCAACTTCTGAAACCTATGATGTTGCATCTAGTAGTGGAGGTGTGTGGCTGTAGAAGTGACTGTGTCACATTGGTGATGCCCAAATAAGGAGTGTGACATACATAGCACATTTAATATATGTAGGTAAAACTGAACAACAATTGAATTGGTTAAAAAAGTGGACATTAATGCATGATAAAAACCATATTCCCAAAGTCTCCAATATCTACTAAAAGCAATAAAGAATGTCCTACTGCTTTAAATTGCAGCAGTACCCATTCAGACGAAAAGCATCCCAGATTACTAAAATAACATCCATCTTGGAGTAAATTGCACAGCTATAACCTAATTGGAGCTAAAGATAATGTCATCAGACATGAAAGCATGAATTGCAGTATTAGGTTACAAGTTTTGCTTCAACCATGGTATCTTATTTTGCAGAGCATATGCTATATAATGAATATTAACTTGTACCATTTTCAAGATTTCTTGACATTTGAAGGTATCTCACTTTTAGTGCAGTGTTGAATGGTATATGAAGAACTCTTTGCAGCACGGTGGCATAAGTGGTTAGCACTGTTGCCTCACAGCGCCAGGGACCCGGGTTCGAATCCGGCCTCGGGTGACTGTCTGTGTGGAGTTTGCACATTCTCCCCGTGTTTGCGTGGGTTTCCTCCGGGTGCTCCGGTTTCCTCCCACAGTCCAAAGATGTGCGGGTTAGGTTGATTGGCTATGATAAATTGGCCCTTAGTGTTAGGGGGATTGAATACGTGGGGATACGGGGATAGGGTGGGCTATGTGTTGGTGTAGGGGTTACGGGGATCGGGTGGGATATGTGTCGGTGCAGGCTCGATGGGCCGAAATGGCCTCTATCTGCACTGTGGGGTTTCTGTGATTCTGTGAAATGATTTCACATAAAGGGACTGCACTATTCTGTGGCATTGTCCAGATTTATTGGAAAATATCTTGCTGTTGATTATAAGGAAACCCAATGTATAGTACAGAATCTAATGGAAAACAGATGCTTATTGATTAAGAGGACATGGATAAATGATACGATTATCCTGATTCAGTACAAAGAAGCAAGGCACTGCAATGTCAAATTTGTTCCAGCTGCAACTGAATAGTCACAGTCCCTATGGCAGCAACTCAAAATAGTTTTACAGCCTGTCAAATATGGTTATCGGGTGAAGTAGCCATCACTCTATGCATCACAGCCCAACATAAAATACATTTCTTCATGAAGTGAAATAGATGGCTTACGTCGTCAAGCAGAGTAACTGCAATAATTAAGAAGGGTGTTAAATTAGATAGGACAAGATAAATCTACATTTAACCATTTTAATTCGATCAGCTGCACACTTGTAATTTTTCAAAATGTATAAACTTAGCATATCATCTTTTCTCTTGAGAGCAGTTTTAAAAAACACGGTTTAAAAATGTCAAATTTCAATAATTAGGGAATCATACAGCTGGCCTCCTCTCCCTTCAGATGAGCTGCGGTGCAAGTCAGCCACTTGTTCTGCCACAGTATCACGCTCAATTAGGGAAGTAGGTCAGATTGCAAGTGCATGGGAACTTAAAGCTGCAGTAGAGAAAGGAAAGTTTAAAGGAAGTATTCATTTCGCATTGCAAAAAACAGATACAGGTAGACTATCCTTTATCCGAAAACCTCGGGACCAGCCGAGTTTCGGATAAAGGAGAATTTCGGATTTCAGAAGGTGGGTCGGCAGGGGTCCGCGGGGGGGTCGGCGGGGGTCCGTGCGCACGACTTACGCTGACGCTCAGCGTAAGTCAGTCGGGGTCGGCGGGGGTCGGGGCCCGCGGTTGTCGGGGCCGGCGGGGTCGGCGGCGGGGGGGATCGGCGGGGGGGGGATCGGCGGTTGTCGGGGCCGGCGGGGTCCGCGGGGGGGGGTCGGCGGTTGTCGGGGCCGGCGGGGTCCGCGGGGGGGGTCGGCGGTTGTCGGGGCTGGCGGGGTCGGCGGTTGTCGGGGCCGGCGGGGGGGTCGGCGGTTGTCGGGGGGTCGTGCGCACGACTTACCCTTTATCCGAACTTCCGAAACCGGAACCCTCTAAAAAACGAAGGTTTTTTCGTTCGTACGCATGACTTACGCTGAACGAAAAAACCTTCGGTTTTTAGAGGGTTTCGGTTTTCGGAAGTCCGGATAAAGGGTAGTCTACCTGTACAAAAATATTTGGTGTCTTTTTTTTTCAAAAAGTCAATTTTCTATTGAGAATGGAGACCTCCTATGTTGGCAGTGTACCCGGCAGGAATATGCTTTCCTGCAGTCAATGGAGCTGCAGATCAGCTCTCAGGTATGTCCAAAGATATGGCCCAGTGGAACTGTATTGGATGCCCGTCCATCGATGATTTCATGGAACTGTTCAGCAGCAAAAAGACTCTTGCTCCACTGGAGGATAGAAAATTAATTTTTTTTAAATATTTTTGAATCTGTTATTGTTATACATTGCACAAAAAGCATTCCCTATTCATTCCTTCTTGAACCACCCTCCATCAATAACTTTTCTTTTCCATTCGATCCTGTGATGTGGGTATCACTGGCAGGGCCAGCATGTACTGCCCAACCTTAATTGCCCTTGAGAAGGTGGTGGTAGTGAGCCGCCCTCTTGAACCGCTCAAGTACGTGTGGTGCAGGTACTCCCATAGAGTTGTTAGGGAGAGAGTTCCAGGATTTTGACCCAGCGACGATGAAGGAACAGTAATATATTTCCAAGTCAGGGTATTGTGTGACTTGGAGGGGAACTTAGAGGTGATCGTGTTTCCATGCGCCTG
Organism: Somniosus microcephalus; assembly: GCF_052327205.1. Lineage (NCBI taxonomy): Eukaryota > Metazoa > Chordata > Chondrichthyes > Squaliformes > Somniosidae > Somniosus > Somniosus microcephalus. Next base: position 237,213,288 of record NC_140991.1, on the reverse strand, counting down.
CTTCCCTTGTCCTTCTAGGTGGTAGAGGTCGTGGGTTTGGGAGGTGATGTCTAAGAAGCCTTGGCGAGTTGCTGCAATGCATCTTGTAGATGGTACACACTGCAGCCACGGTGCGCCTGTGGTGGAGGGAATGAATGTTTAAGATGGTGGATTGGGTGCCAAGCAAGCGGGCTGCTTTGTCTTGGATGATGTCAAGCTTCTTGAGTGTTGTTGGAGCTGCACTCATCCAGGCAAGAGGAGAGTATTCCATCACACTCCTTACTTGTGCCTTGTAGATGGTGGAAAGGCTTTGGGGAGTCAGGAGGTGAGACACACGCCACAGAATACCCAGCCTCTGACCTGCTCTTGCAGCCACAGTATTTATGTGACTGGTCCAGTTAGGTTTCCGGTCAATGGTGACCCCAGGATATTGATGGTGGGGGATTCAGCGATGGTAATGCCGTTGAATGTCATGGGGCAGTGGCAGATGCTCTCTTGTTGGAGATAGTCATTGCCTGGCACTTCTGTGGCGCAAATGTTACTTCCCACTTACCAGTACAAGCCTGAATGTCCTCTAGGTGCATGGCATGGACTGCTTCATTATCTGAGGAGTTGCGACTGGAACTGAACACTGCAATCATCAGCAAACATCCCCACTTCTGACCTTATGATGGAGGGAAGGTCATTGATGAAGCAGCTGAAGATGGTTGGGCCTAGGACACTGCCCTGAGGAAATCCTGCATTGATGTCCTGGCGCTGAGATGATTGACCTCCAACAGCCACAACCATCTTCTTTTGTGTTAGGTATGACTCCAGCCAATGGAGCGCTTTCCCCCTGACTCCCATTGACTTCAATTTTATTAGGGCTCCTTGATGACTTGGTCAAATGCTGCTTTGGTGTCAAGGGCAGTCACTCTCACCTCACCTCTGGAATTCAGCTCTTTTGTCCATGTTTGGTCCAAGGCAGTGATGAGGTCTGGAGCCGAGTGGTCCAGGCAGAACCCAAACTGAGCATCGAGTAGGTTTTTGGTGAGTAAGTGCTGCTTAATAACACCTTCCATCACTATGTTGATAATGGAGAGTAGACTGCTGGGGCGGTAATTGTCCGGATTGGATTTGTCCTGCTTTTTGTGGACAGGACATACTTGGGACAGTTTTCCACATTGCCGGATAGATGCCAGTGTTGTAGCTGTACTGGAACAGTTTGACTAGAGGCGCGGCTAGTTCTGGAGCACAAGTCTTCAGCACTTCAGTCGGGATGTTGTCGGGGCCCATAACCTTTGCTGTATCCAGTGCGCTCAGCTGTTTCTTAATATCATGTGGAGTGTATCAAATTGGCTGAAGACTGGATTCTGTGATGGTGGGGACCTTAGGAGGTGGCCGAGATGGATCATCCACTCGGCACTTTTGTCTGAAGATGGTTGCAAACGCTTCAGCCTTGTCTTTTGCACTTGCGTGCTGGGCTCTGCCGGGCCATGAGGTTAGATTGTGGTGAAATACATTCCTGCTGCTGCTGATGGCCCACAACGCCTCGTGAATGCCCAGTTTTGAGCTGCTAGATCTGTTCTGAATCTATCCCATTTAGCACAGTGGTAGTGCTAAACAACACAATGGAGGGTGTCCTCAGTGTGAAGTCGGGACTTCGTCTCCACAAGGACTGTGCAGTGGTCACTGCTACCAATACTGACATGGACAAATGCATCTGCAACAGGTAGATTTGAGAGGACGAGGTCAAGTAGGTTTTTCCCTCGCATTGGTTCTCTCACCATCTGCTGCAGGCCCAGTCTGGCTGTTATGTCCTTCAGGACTTGGCCAGCCAGGTCAGTCATTGTGCTACCGAGCCACTCTTGGTGATGGACATTGAAGTCCCCCACCCAGAGTACATTCTATTCCCTTTCTACCCTCAGTGCTCATTCCAAGTAGTGTTCAACATGGAGGAGTACTGATTTATCAGCTGAGTGAGGGCAGTAGGTGCTAATCAGCAGGAGGTTTCCTTGCCCATGTTTGACCTGAAGCCATGAGACGTCATGAGGTCCGGAGTCAATGTTGAGGACTCCCAGGACCACTCCCTCCCGACTGTATACCACTGTGCCCCCATCTCTGGTGGGTCTGTCCTGCCGGTGGGACAGGTGTAGGGGGAAAAAAATTACTTATTAGAATTAAAAGTTAGAAGAAACTATAACTTCTTAGAATTAAAATTACTGGAAACTAGAAGCTGATAAGTTTGTCTCCTATCCTTGCTTCGGAATGTAGGATCTAGGCAAAACAGGAACTGTAAAGCTAATAAGCTGGTCTTATGTCCTTGCTTAAGATAAGACAGGAACTGTAAAGCTAATAAGCTGGTCTTTTGTCCTTGCTTAAGATAAGACAGGACATACAGATTCTCAATGCATGATTCTGTAGACCAATCAATGGGCGTAGAAGGGGGGTGCACGCCTCAAGTTAGGGTATAATTGCTGTACGTATTTGATACTCGGTGGAAGAATCCTTTCTCTGGGATGAGACTGAGATTTTCCCCCTGCATATGCATGAATAAAGATCGTGAAACTTATCCAAGGTGTCCGTCGTGAATTCGTGGTTGCTATAGGGCAAGTGTCGACCCCTTATCTCAGGGGGTCCGCTTGAGAGGAGGGAAGACTTCTCTTTTACCCCAACACAGGGATAGTGATGGAGAAGTCTGAGACATTGGCTGAATGGTATGATTCTGTGAGTATGACTATGTCAGGCTGTTGCTTGACTGGTCTGTGTGACCCTTCCAATTTTGGCACAAGTCCCCAGATGTCGATGCCTGGTGATCCATCCGGTTTTATTCTTATTATTGTTTTCAGTAGCAGTTTGTTACAACTGAGTGGTTTGCTTGGCCATTTCAGAAGGCAGTTAAGAGTCAACCAGGTAAGGACGGCAGATTTCCTTCCGTAAAGGACATTAGTGAACCAGATGGGTTTTTAATGACAATCCAGGAGTTTCATAGTCACTATTACTGATACTAGCTTTTTATTCCAAATTTATTTAATTAACTGAATTTAAATTCCACAGCTACCATGGTGGGATTTGAACTTGCGTTTCTGGATCATTCGTCCAGGCCTCTGGGTTACTAGTCCAGTAACATAACCACTATACTACTGTGGAGCTCATTTATCAGCAGAGCAAGTAATTTGCCATCACATAATATCCCACGAATTTCTCCGACATGCACTGCAAGTTGCTGCCAGAATACTGTTAATTTTGCATAAAAAGTCCCAAAGCTGGTGAAAATCTGCTTCGGAGGGAATCCAAGCAATAAAAAAATCACTTGCCTTATGCATTAGTGAAACACATCACAGTTCTTTACCAAGCACTTTTCATTCTGCCCCACCTGAAAAGTAGGAAAGCAATATCTATTGCATCAACTTTTATCTGTTTCCCATCTATAGGCCCTTACCATGCAGTTCATTGCAAAGTGATTGTGCTGTGTCTGAAGTTCCATCGCGTGCTGATGAGTAGCTCCAATCTCTGTGTAGCTGTTCAAAAAGAGGCCTTTGTTGTGAGAGATCCAGTCAAACATCTGGAATAGAAGCAGAATGAGATTTATTAGACACATTGAATCTCAATTAGTTTTCCAAAACAACTCATCACAATTGACACCGGGTTACTTAGTAGTTATCGCACACCAGTGACTGAAAACAAAAAAGGTACAGCATGCAAGAGGGACCAGTCTAATTTAACACAGACGACATCTCCTGTCAACTTAATCTTTTCTTCTGTAAGCAGCTTGTTTGAATAGAAACAAGCAATTGTACCAGGAACTTTGGGCACTCTTTTGTGATGGAGGTTTGGCTGCAGTGCTACACACAACAGCAGAATCATTTGAGAATTTAAAAGGACACCGGCATCTGACAAACTGTTTTCCAAGACAGCATACCTGTTTAGTAAATACAATAAACAAATCAGTGATACAATGATGTCATTACATTAACTGTTTAAGACAAATTACAAACAGGAAAATAACCAGACAACTGCACTGCAAATTCACATTGGAGCATATATAGCTGTACTTATCTACTAGTCAATCACTGTTGATACAGCATAATGAAATACAGATCACACAGCTGAGGGGTATTTTTAATTACCTGAATGGCATGCATCCTTCATAGCCTACTTTGAAAGATTCTGGGGAAACTATGCACTGAACACACATCTGAAAATGCGTCAGCTCAGCTGAGTTGGTAGCACTCTTGCTTCAGAAGATTGTGGATTCAAGCCCCGTTCCAGGACTTAAGCACATGAGCTAGAATGATATTTTAATGTAATGCTGAAGGAGTTCTACATTGTTGGACGTGCTGTTTTTCAGTTAAGATGTAAAATTGTTGCCTGATCAGGTGGATATTTAAGATTCATTAGCATTATTCAGCAGGCATGTATTGGTGTGTTTATGATATCTGAATGATGCACATCAAGAATGAAGGCAACCTTACTAGGCAGATATTCTCGTGTTTCTTCTGCATTCAGCATTCTTCACATACCATAGGTACACAAGAGTCATTACCCTAACTATTACGACACTCTGCCAGAGGTATTGTGTGCTGCAGCTAAATCTAAAAAGTAATCATTAGAAATGTGCGAGCATTGCTCCATGTAGTAGACTTGCAAGTGCTATTAATTGTAAGCTGATTGAGAGATGACCATGAAGCACCCATGTGCTACATTTGGAAAAAAGAGATTTTGGCAGAAGGAAGGCATGATTAAGGGTCTTCCTGGGGATCGTTAAGGAATTTTTTGACAGTAATTTCCTGAATTGGGTAGCGGTCTCCTTTTTTGCCTCTCAGGATGTTTCGGGGAGTGGGGGGTAGGGGTCGGTTGGTGATGGAGGGAGAGGGAGGGAAGGAAGGATGCAGGAATATGGGCTTGAGTCCAGTAAAAAATGGTGGGAGCATGTAATTGGGCTGATCGCTTTTTCTCATCCTGAGTACAAGGAATACCAATATGGCCAAAAACAGAGTTCTTACTGATTCCAAAAAGTCACCGACAGCTCACGGAGTCAAATCAATCCTGTGGTGTGCTGTGGCTTCCTTGCATATTGTCTGGGGCAGGGTGCCGGTATCACCTTTGTTTCCTCAAGTCCTCCCCCTTAGTGGGAAGTCTGTAGAAGTCTGACAAAGGGGAATCCTGACCTGTATGGATGACGGCAAAAGTAGAAGTAACCCCCACATTGGGGACCAAATACAAATCCAGGATTATTTCAAGATACTTTCTTGGGCTATGGTTCAGGAGTCCTATCAATGTTTGTCAGAGGGATATTTATGCTTGTTTCAACTACTCTTGAGGTAGTATAATACCCAATGCTTACTGATGGTGTTGACGTCTCCAAGCCAAGGAGGTCCCTACCTAAGGGAAGTCCCATGTTATGAGACTATTAGTAACCTTTTGACACCTAGAAAGGGGCCCGTGATGACTCTTAGTGCCAGCATCATCTTTTGATGGTTAACTCCCATAGAGTGGTCAACACCTTGTGGTACTGGTGTATCAGTCAGCTCAATTAATATCCATTTGAGTTTGGCAACGTCCAAGTGGGAGTGGCTGGACTTCTTTAGCTTACTGGGTTCACTTACTTTGTTCTGAATAATGTGGGGAAACAGTACACAGTGGTGTTACCCAGGGGTTGGTATTAGGGCCATTGCTTTTCTTGATACATATTAATGATTTGGACTTAGGTGTACAGGGCACAATTTCAAAATTTGCAGATGGCACAAAACTTGGAAGTATAATGAACAGTGAGAAGGATAGTGATAGACTTCAAGAGGACATAGACAGGCTGGTGGAATGGATGGACATGTGGCAAATGAAATTTAACGCAGAAAAGTGCGAAGTGATACATTTTGGTAGGAAGAACGAGGAGAGGCAATATAAACTAAAGGGTACAATTCAAAAATGGGTGCAGGAACAGAGAGATCTGGGGGTGTATGTGCACAAATCATTGAAGGTGGCAGGGCAGAGTGAGAGAGGTTAAAAAAGCATACGGGATCCTGGGCTTCATAAATAGGGGCATACAGTACAAAAGCAAGGAAGTTATAATGAACCTATATAAAACACTGGTTTGGCCTCGACTGGAGTATTGTGTCCAATTTTGGACACTGCACTTTAGGATGGGTGTGAAGGCTTTAGAGAGGGTGCATAAAAATTTTACAAGAATGATTCCAGGGATGTAACTTCACTTCAGTTACGTGGATAGACTGGAGAAGCTGGGGCTGTTCTCCATAGAGCAGAGAGGATTGAGTGGAGGTTTGATAGAGGTGTTCAAAATCATGAGGGGTCTAGACAGAGTAGATAGAGAGAACCTGTTGCCATTGGCGGAAGGGTCGAGAACCAGAGGACACAGATTTAAGGCGATTGGCAGAAGAACCACAGGCGACATGAGAAAAACTTTTTTACGCAGCGAGTGGTTAGGATCTGAAATGCACTGCCTGAATGGGTGGTGGAGGCAGTTTCAATCGTGGCTTTCAAAAGGGAATTGGATAAGTACCTAAAGAAAAATAATTTGTAGGGCTACGGGAAAAGGGCGGGGGAGTGGGACTAGCTGATGTGCTCTTGCAGAGAGCCGGTACGGGCTCGACGGGCTGAATGGCCTCCTTCTGTGCTGTAAACATTCTATGGTGCAGTCATTCTTTATGGTTGTGTTTCATTAACCACAGGCAAATTTGGCAGGCATGAAATCGTGGTTGTACAACGATCAGGAGCAAAACAAAGGTGAATAGATCATTGTATTTTGCACAATATTTACAATATCCTATTGGTCAACAGCAAGTAGACAGAGTAACAATATTAGAAATGACTGATAGTAAAAGTCTTCTCCAGTAACTACACAATAAAACAAACCAGATTTCGGCACATGTGGTCATGTAGAGGTCAAAGAAAGGACTTGCATTATATAGTGCCTTTAACAACCTTAGCACATCCCAAAGTAGTTCACCACCAATTAATTACTTTTAAAATGTAGTCACTGTTGTAATGTAGGGAAACGCGGCAGCCAATTTTCACTGTGCAAAGTCCCACAAACAGCAATAAGATAAATGATCAGATAATCCATTTTTTGGGTGGTATTGGCTAAGGAATAAATATTGGCCAGGAGCAATCCCCTGCACTCCTTTGAATAGTGCCATAGGATCTTTTAAGTCAACTGGGAAGGCAAACAGAACCTCAGTTTCATGTCTCATCTGAAAGACGGCATCTCAGAGAGTGCAGCACTCCCTCAGTACTGCAGTGAAGTGTCAGCCTAGATGATGGGCTAAAGTCTCTTGAGTGACCCACAACCTTTTGTCTCAGATGCGAGAGAATGTTACCACTGAGCCAAGGGTGACACTTCAAAACAGACATTCACAAATAAAGCAATGATCGTAACGGGGGGGGGGAAATCCCTATCATAAATATTTATACATTTCATGCACATACATATATTGCAAGTACTTTTAAATAATTGTGGGAAGGAACTGTTGACTTTTTAAAGTTAGCATGACGGTGCTGGAGAACAGAACGGTATTTTTTTTTCAAAGATACTATAATTACAGTGGATAATGCAGGATTATGCCACTACTCCTATCCTCCTTCCAATAAATATAATTTCTTCCTCATCTGGCTGAAGTTTTCTATTTAAAAAATAGGCCTAACCATGGTCTTCTTTACCGGAGTGCTTACAAGGCACATATCTCATTAAGGGACATCTTGAAAGCAAAACTTTATTGGTTTCTAATTGTCATTTGGATTTTGAAAGGAATTGATGGGGTAGATAGAGAGAAACTTTTTCCGCTGGTGGGAGAATCTCGGTCAAAGAGACATAACCTTAAAATCAAAGCCAAATCAGTGGGGGAATGTGAGGTTATTCACTTTGGTAGGAATAGAAAAACAGAATATTTTTTAAATGGTGAGAATCTATTAAATGTTGATGTCAGAGATTTAGGCGTTCTCGTACAGGAAACAGGTTGGAGTTTAAGATTACAATTGTACAGGGCTTTGGTGAGACCACACCTGGAGTATGGTGTACAGTTTTGGTCTCCTTACCCGAGGAAGGGCATACTTGCCTTAGAGGCAGTGCAATGAAGATTCACCAGATTGATCCCTGGGATGAGAGGGCTGTCCTGTGAGGAGACATTGTGTAGATTGGGCCTATACTCTCTGGAGTTTAGGAGAATGATCTCATTGAAACATATAAGATTCTGAGGGGGATTGACAGGGTAGATGTTGAGAGGTTGTTTCCCATGGCTGGAGAGAACTAGGGGGCATAGTCTCAGGATAAGGAGTCGACCACTTAAGACTGAGATGAAGAGGAATTTCTTCACTCAAAGGGTTGTGAATCTTTGGCATTCTCTATCCCAAAGTTGCTGTGGATGCTGAGTCATTGAGTGTATTCAAGGCTGAGATAGAGATATTTTTGGACTCATGGGGAATCAAGGGATATGGAGATCAGGCGAGAAGGTGGCGTTGAGGTCGAAGATCAGCCATGATCTTACTGAATGGCAGAGCAGGCTCCAAGGGCCATATGGCCTACTCCTGCTCCTAATTCTTGTGTTCTTATGAGCCAGGCCATTCAGGAGAGAAGTTAGGAAACTGTGCCCATTGGCAGAAGGGTCGAGAACCAGAGGACACAGATTTAAGAATAGGCCTGTATTCTCTTGAATTCAGAAGAATGAGAGGGGATATTGAAGCATACAAAATTATTACAGGGCTTGATAGGGCGGATGCTGGGAGAATGTTTCCCTTGGCTGGGGAGTCTAGAACCAGCTGGCAGTGACGTCCTCAGTGATCTGGTCCTACATTCTTCTTTCTGGAGGGCCTGCTGGCCATGTGGGTAGAGGGCCTCTCTTGCAGTGTTGACTTGTGCACAAAGCTGGAGTGCAGTGTGCGAGACCCTGGGTGCCCCTTCCCTGGCTTGCTGAGTCACATGTGTTAGTACTAAAGCACATCTCATTTTTTTAGGTGCAGAAGGCAATTCAGCTTTTAGAACTGAAAGACTCCCATTTAGGAATTCATTTTAATGTTAATTTTTTTTTCAGAAGCCAGTTGAGTTTTGAGAGTCTGTTGATGCAGCAACGCCGCTTGGGCATGCCACATTGGAGCCTGTTGCTGGGACCAAAGCCACCAGGGCGGCTTTAAACTGTGAGTTTAGCGCTGGGCTAATGATAATTAGCCCCCAACGCCAATTTTTCGGTCCTTCCAGCGCCACCATTTTCGGCGCCCGTTAACCCCCGACCGCTGACTATATGGAAATAATACAGTTTGGTAAAATTTACACACTGTAGATAGAATAGCTTCAGGAACAATATTTCACTTTCTCCCGAGCACTCTGCAGTTCGCTGAACAAAACATCAACCTTAGACTTTACCTCTATCCTTTATTTGTTTTACAGCAGGAATTACTTGTGATGTGGGGATTGGTCTAGTTTTGAGGAAAACAGGATGACTCATGGGCTGGCAGCTTCTCCTCTCCTTTGCAACACTATCCATGGACATCCGTTGCATTTTCCACCCCCTCCCCCCTCCCAGTTGAGTAGACTGGGCCTATATTCTCTGGAGTTTAGAAGAATGATAGGTGATCTCATTAAAACATACATGGTTCTGAAGAGGATTGACAGGGTAGATACTGAGAGATTGTTTCCCCTGGCTGGAGAATCTAGAACTAGGGGGCATAGTCTCAGGATAAGAGGTCGGCCATTTAAGACAGAGATGAAGAGGAATTTCTTCACTCAGAGGGTTGTCAATTTTTGGAATTCTCTATCCCAAAGGATTGTGGATGCTCAGTTGTTGAGTATATTCAAGGCTGAGATAGATAGATTTTTGGACTCTAGGGGAATCAAGGGATATGGAGATCAGGTGGGAAAGTGGAGTTGAGGTCGAAGATCAGCCATGATCTTACTGAATGGCGGAGCAGGCTCGAGGGGCCGTATGGCCTACTCCTGCTCCTAGTTCTTATGTAATCTGCTGTTTTCCACTGCTTAAGGTCCCTGGTCCTAATAATAGACACATCATAGCACCAAACTACAAGTTCAAAACTACCAAGTTTAAAGCTACAAGTACAGAGCACATTGCTCATCCTGCATTTTTTCAACACCTGGAAATCTGCTCAAATTTGACTTCCCAGTCTCCTGGATTCCTCTGCCATCAGGACTGCACAGCTCCATTGGACGACAATGTAAGACTCCGGAGTGCTGCCGTGACTCTGCTCCTCAGTTGTTTAACGCTTTAAGGTAACCTTTTCTAGCCTACAGTCCACCTCCCATCTGATGCTGCTACCCGCTGAGCTGCTGGCCTGATTGTCATCCTGTTTTTGTTTTCAGATTTACAATATCTGCAGTAGCTTTTTTTTTTCTGTGAATGTATTGCTGCAATACTTAGCTGCTTCTAGTGGCGAACATCAACAATTAAATGTTGCTGTAGGATAGTGTGTAATATAATAGGTTAACAGCATCATGGGTTAATTAGTGCAGAGAGAGAGAGAGCGAGCGAGCGCATACAATCTTTGGTAGAGCTATCCAATTAATCCCACTCCCCTGCTCTTACAGCACAATAAATTTATATAAACAGTTTCCGTTCAAAATGTGGACAAAGGAATTTATAACGCAAGTACAAAAATAAGGAAAGAATGTATGACTTTAAAATAGTGACTCAAACATGACCGCATGCTCTAGTGTAATTATCCCCTGCCTTCTAATTCTGCTTCACCCGAGGATTACACTTGGTTTTGACTCCACGGGACATCAACTAGTAATATATTAAAATCACTATGTGCATCACATGTTCCATTGAAAAGTCCAATGTAAACATTTCCTTTGAGATATACCATGTTAAGATGTCTGCATGTTTCCCCGTGATGCCAATAATTGGTGCAATATTAGAACGGGAAGGTCACACTTGACTGTCACATTACAATCAGTATTCTCCAGATTGCTGATCTGTTCCCATAGATTCAGTGCAGCTGCATCTCCTTTTTCTTAACTGATGAGTTTAAAATAATATTTTTAAACATTTTTACTTTTATATTTTTAAATTAAAATCTTAACTGGTTAGCTGGTAGGCAACAGAGAGCAGAGATATTGGGTATGTATCAAATTGGCAGGATGTGACTTGTGGTGTCCCCCAGGGATCTGTACTGGGGCCTCAGCTTTTCACTTTATTTATAAATGACTTCGATGAAGGAATAGAGAGCCATATATCCAAGTTTGCTGACAACACCAAGTTAGGTGGCACAGTAAATAGTATAGATGGGAGCAGAAAGTTGTAAAGGGACTTTGATAGATTAAGTGAGTGGGCAAAACTGTGGCAGATAGAGTTCAATGTGAAGAAGTGTGAGGTTATCCACTTTGGACCTAAGAAAGAGAACGTTCTAAAAGGCTAGAAGCTAGGAACTGTGGAGGAGCAGAGAGATTTAGGGGTCAAAGTACAGAAACCACTTAAAGCTAATGGACACTTACAAAATATATTTAAAAAGATTATGGAATGTTGGCAATAACACAGAAAATGCTGGAAAAACTCAGCAGGCCAGGCAACATCCGCGGAGAGAGAAACAGAGTCAACGTTTCAGGTCGAAGACCCTTCGTCAGGACTGAGGAAAAAAAGCAGGAAATGAAACATATTAAGAAGCAAGTTAGGGGGCTGGGAAATGGGGGAGGGGATGAAAGAACAAAAGGGAAGGTCTGGGAGGGGTGAGGAGATATTAAGAGAAATTCAAGGCAAGAGACGAGATGGTAATTGGACAAGTAAAGAGACAAAGAATGGCTCTAGATGAAGTGTGAAATGCGCTGGCAGAATGAGAGACAGCTGCCATGTGGGAGAGAGAGGAAAAAAAGGAAAAGGCACAAACCAAAAGCGTGGATTAAAAATGTAATAGGGGCCGAGGTTATGATCTGAAATTGTTGAACTCGATATTGAGTCCGGAAAGCTGTAAAGTGCCTAATCGGAAGATGAGGTGTTGTTCCTCAAGTTTACAGTGAGCTTCCGTGGAACAATGCAAGAGGCCGAGGACGGTGAGGTCCGAGTGGGAATGGAGCGGTGAATTAAAACGACAGGCGACCGGAAGCTCGGGGTCACCCTTACGGACTGAACAGAGGTGTTCCACAAAGCGGTCACCCAATCTGCGTTTGGTCTCCCCAATGTAGAGGAGATCACATCGTGAGCAGCGAATACAGGATACTAGATTGCGAGAAGTACAAGTAAATCGCTGTTTCACCTGGAAGGGGTGTTTGGGGCCCTGGACAGTGGGAAGGGGGGAGGTATAAGGGCAGGTGTTGCATCTCCTGCGCTTGCACGGGAAGGTGCCGGGCAAAAGGGAAGGGGTGCTGGGGGTGATAGAGGAGTGGACTAGGGTGTCTCGGAGGGAGCGGTCCCTACAGAATGCTGAAAGGGGAGGGGAAGATGCATTTGGTGGTGGGATCACTTTGGAGGTGGCGGAAAAAGCGGAGGATGATCCATTGACTGTGAGGCTGGTGGGTGAAAGGTGAGGACAAGGGGAACCCTATCGTGGTTCCCTATCGTGGTTCTGGGAGGGAAGGGCAGAAGTGTGGGAGATAGAATGGACACGGTCGAGGGTCGTGTCAACCACGGTAGAGGGGAATCCTCGGTTGAGGAAAAAGGAAGACATATCGGAAGCACTGGTGTGGAAGGTGGCATCGTCGGAGCAGATGCGGCGGAGACAGAGAAACTGGGAGAATGGAACAGAGTCCTTACAGGAGGTGGGGTGGGAAGAAGTGTCGTCCAGGTAGCTGTGGGAGTCAGTGGGCTTATAGTGAATGTTGGTCAATAACCTATCCCCAGAGATGGAGACAGAGAAGTCGAGGAAGGGAAGAGTCGGAGATGGACCAAGTGAAGGGTGAGGGAAGGGTGGAAATTGGAGGCAAAGTGAATGAAATTGTCTAGTTCAGGGCGAGAGCAGGAAGCGGCACCGATACAGTCATCAATGTAGCAGAAAAAGAGGTGAGGGAGGGCCTTTAACTCAAAAGGGCTGGAATACAAAGGGGTGGAAGTTATGTTACACAGTTATATAAAGTTCTGATTAAAGCCCATTTAAAGTACTGCATTCAGTTCCAGGTACCACACCTCAGGAAGGATATATAATGGCCTTGCAGGGGGTGCAACAGAAATTCACCAGAATGATACGGGGGCTAAGGTTAAACTATGAGGACAGGTTGCATAGACAAGGCTTGTATTCCCTTTAGTATAGAAGATTAAAGGGTGATCTAATTGAGGTGTTTGAGATGATTAAAGAAATTGATTGGGGAGATAGAGAGAAACTGTTTCCTCTGTTGGGAAAGTCCAGAATAAGAGGCATAACCCTAAAATTAGAACTAGGCTGTTCAGGGGTGATGTCGGGAAGCACTTCTTCTTACAAAGGGTAGTGGAAGTTTGGAAAACTCTCCCCCAAAAAGCTGTTGAGGCTAAGTCAACTGAAAATTTCAAAACAGATTGATAAGATTTTTGTTAGGCAAGGATATGAAGGGTTACAGAACCAAGGAGGGTAGATGGAGTTAAGATACAGATCAGCCATGATCTAACTGAATGGCAGAACAGCCTATTCCTGTTCCTATGTTCTGTTTAGATTAGTTGAAGGTTTGTTTTCCTGCCCATCTCCTGCCACCACTAATAGCTCAGGGCTCTAAATTGTTAAGAATTGCCCCTTTGTGGCCTGGTCGTGGGCACCACATAAGCAGCACACACCCAAGTTCACCCACCACCACAGAAAGATCATAAGAACATTAGTAAGAGCAGGAGTAGGCCATACGGCCCCTCGAGCTGCTCCGCCATTCAGTAAGATCACGGCTGATCATCGACCTCAAATCCATCTTCCTGCCTGATCTCCATATCCCTTGATTCCCCTAGAGTCTAAACATCAATCTGTCTCAGCCTTGAATATACTCAAAAAGACTCAGCATTCTCAGCCCTCTGGGGCAGAGAATTCCAAAGATTCACAACCCTCTGGGGCAGAAAATTCCAAAGATTCAGGGGAACAACCTCTCAGCATCTACCCTGTCACGGTGGCATAGTGGTTAGCACTGTTGCCTCACAGCGCCAGGGACCCGGGTTCGAATCCGGCCTCGGGCGACTGTCTGTGTGGAGTTTGCACATTCTCCCTGTGTTTGCGTGGGTTTCCTCCGGGTGCTCCGGTTTCCTCCCACAGTCCAAAGATGTGCGGGTTAGGTTGATTGGCTATGATAAATTGACCCTTAGTGTTAGGGGGATTAAATACGTGGGGTTACGGGGATAGGGTGGGATATGTGTTGGTGTAGGGGTTACGGGGATCGGGTGGGATATGTGTCGGTGCAGGCTCGATGGGCCGAAATGGCCTCTATCTGCACTGTGGGGTTTCTGTGATTTCTGTGAATCCCCTTCAGAATCTTGTATGTTTCAATGAGATCACCTCTCATTCCTCTAAACTCCAGAGAGTATAGGCCCATTCTACACAATCTCTCATCATAGGACAGCCCTCTCATCCCAGGAATCAATCTAGTGAACCTTGGCTGCACTGCCTCCAAGGCAAGTACACCCTTCCTCAGATAAGGAGACCAAAACTGTGCACAGTACTCCAGGTGTGGTCTCACCAAGGCCCTGTACAATTGCAGCAAGACTTCCTTACTCTTGTACTCCAACCCCCTTGCAATAAAGGCCAATATGCCATTTGCCTTCCTTATTGCTTGCTGTACCTGCCTGCTAGCTTTCTGTGTTTCTTGCACGAGGACACCCAAATCGCTCTGAACACCAACATTTGAAAGTTTCTCACCATCATGGAAAATTATCATTTTTATTTTCATGTATAAAAATATATCTTTTTGATTAAGAGGAAATAAATAATTTGCATTTATATAAAGCTCCCATCACAGCCTCAGGACATCCCAAAGCACTTCACAGCTAGTGAATTACTGCAATATCCCACAAAAGCATATGATATAAATGACTAGTTAATCTGTTTTTGTGGTGTTTAAAATCTAATTTTTGGCCAGAAGATCTCCCCAGTTCCTTTTACAATAGTGCCTGAACAGACAGGACATCGGTTTAATGTCTCATTCAAAAGACAGCATTCTGACAATATAGAAGCCCCTAAGTACTGTACTGAAATGTCAGCCAACATAATGTGCTTGAGCATTGGAATGAGGCTTGAACCAATGAACCTCTGACTCGGTGAGAGTGCTATCAGTGAGCCAAGCAGGCACTTAGCTGTTTGTATGCGTTTCATATTTTTATAATTTGTTGCTGTAAATTATGCTGCTTTTGTGCAACCCAGCTCAATATTTAGTGGCCCACCTCCCAAGGAAGTTTGATCAGACCAGGCCCAACGGTTGGCAGCAGAGTATCTCCTGCACTGCCCCAATGTTATGTGCATCTCCCCACTTGTGTGTCTGTCCATTTCCCACAGCCCCCATCTTTGTAGATCTAATACCCTCTTGTACCTATTGCTGTGGGTTCCTCTTTGCCATGCACCTCCCAATCACCAATTTCTTGATTTTCTCCCCACTGTTCTAGACCTCTCCCCTTCACTACATGATTATAGATTCCCTCTAATGCATCTCCTCACTTCCCATTCCAGATCTTCCCTCCTTGTCAATCTCTCCGCACCGATGTGCATCTCACCCCCTTCCCGTTTGTGGATCTTCTAGCCCCTCGGCCATAGTAACAGTTTCAGTCATACATTAAGTTTGGCAAAAGATAGCAGTGCTTGGCCACTGGCTGACTCTTTATGGTCTGGCCTTTTGATGCCGATGGTGATTCATAGAAACATAGAAGATAGGAGCAGGAGTAGGCCATTCGGCCCCTCGAGCTTGCTCCGCCATTCAATGAGATCATGGCTGATCATCCAAATTCAGTACCCTGTCCCCGCTTTCTCCCCATATCCCTTGATCCCTTTAGCCTTAAGAAATGTATCCAACTCCTTCTTGAATATATTTAATGAATTGGCCTCTACTGCCTTCTGTGGTAGAGAATTCCACAGGTTCACCACTCTCTGGGTGAAGAAATTCCTCCTCATCTCTGTCCTAAATGGCTTACCCCTTATCCTTAGACTGTGACCCCTGGTTCTGGACTCCCCGACCATCGGGAACATCCTTCCTGCATTTAGTCTGTCTAGTCCTCTTAGAATTTTATAAGTTTCAATGAGATCCCCCCTCATTCTTCTAAATTCCAGCGAGTATAAGCCCAATCGACCCAATCGCCCCTCATACGTCATTCCTGCCATCCCAGGTATCAGCCTGGTGAATCTTCGCTGCTCTCCCTCCATGGCAAGAACATCCTTCCTCAGATAAGGCGACCAAAACTGCACACAATACTCACCAAGGCCCTGTACAACTGCAGCAAGACATCCTTGTTCCTGTACTCAAACCCTCTCGCTACGAAGGCCAACATACCATTTGCCTTCTTAACCGCCTGCTGCACCTGCATGCTTACCTTCAGCGACTGGTGCACAAGGACACCCAGGTCTCGTTGTACTTCCCCTTCTCCCAATCTATTGCCATTCAGATAATAATCTGCCTTCCTGTTTTTGACGCCAAAGTGGATAACCTCGCATTTATCCACGTTACATTGCATCTGCCATGCTTCTGCCCAATCACCCAACCTGTCCAAATCATACTGGAGTTTCTCGGCATCCTCCTCACAGCACACACGCCAACCCATCTTTGTGTCGTCTGCAAACTTGGAGATATTACATCTAGTTCCCTTGTCTAGATCATTAACATATATTGTGAATAGCTGGGGTCCAAGGACCGGTACCCCACTAGTCACTGCCTGCCACTCGGAAAAAGACCCGTTTATTCCAACTCTTTGCTTTCTGTCTGCCAACCAGTTCTCTATCCAAGTCAATACTCTGCCCCCAATCCCACGTGCCTTAACTTTACATGCTAATCTCTTATGCGGGACCTTATCGAAAGCCTTTTGAAAGTCGAAATACACCACATCCACTGGTTCTCCCTTATCTATTTTACCAGTTACATCCTCAAAAAATTCCAGCAGATTAGTCAAGCATGATTTACCTTTTGTAAATCGATGTTGACTTTGTCCAATCCGGTCACTGTTTTCCAAGTGCTCTGCAATTAGATCTTTTATAATGGACTCTAGCATTTTCCCCACTACCGATGTCAGGCTTACCGGTCTGTAATTCCCCGTTTTCTCTCTACCACCTTTTTTGAATAGTGGGGTAACATTAGCTACCCTCCAATCCATGGGTACTGTTCCAGATTCTATCGAATGTTGGAAGATGACCAGCAATGCATCTACTATTTCTAGGGCCACTTCATTAAGTACCCTAGGATGTAGATTATCAGGTCCTGGGGATTTATCAGCCTTCAATCCTTTTGAATTCAATTTTGGATCCACTTCCAACTTTCTACCCCCACCCAGAATATTCCAGGCTTCGACCCTTCTGTGGACAATGCCACAGAGAATTTACTAATACATAAATTAAAAAACAGAACTTTATTTTGGGTCTTCTTCACATACCTTCTTCTGGACTCCATTTTCTGATAAATTTATTTGTAAGAGATTTATAAGCATCATCAGCACTTCTTTATGCTATAGTATTCTCATAATTTATTCTGAATAATCAATTAAAAAGATGCTCAACTTATAATTTATAAATTCAAATAAAAGTCATGAATCTAGACCAGGAATAAAATAATCGCTCCAAGCCCAACAAAGGTCGTTAATGTATCCCGAGTGGTTCATTTATCCTTACCTTTTCTGCATCTTGTTCAAAGAGCCTGAGCTGAAAGCACTGATCCAGTTTCAGCTTGCGTATATGCCACATCTGATGCAGATGCTGCCTGGTTGAGTGCAGTCTGTCCAGCATACTGGACACTTTTGGTACAAGGCCCTGAAAGTCTGCATTCCCTGATATGGAGTTCTTATGGGGAAAACTTTCACTGCTTTGAATCCTTTGCAGCAATTTTTGCCCTTCTAAGTCCAGCTCTTCAATTGGAGCTTTGATGACTTTCTTCTTCAATAGCGTGTGCTCATCAATCATCTTTCTAGCTCCTTCCAAGTCCTGAGGAAAGTCCTTTTTGGCTAGCATCTCCTGCAGCTCTTCCAGTCTGGACAACATGTGTGATGCATTGCTTATGAAGTCCTCAAAGGCCACACGGATTTCAATCCACTCCTCATGGTTGTACTCCAGACAGCCATCAAACTCAGGAGTGAGCTGGGATGGGTCAACAACTTTGGTAAGACCTTCTATGGACACCATGTTGGTCTAAAAACAGACAGAATAAAAAACATGTGTTATCCTAGCCAGTTGATGTCACATAATATAGTCCAAGGACCACTTGCAGGTCAACTTCCATTCATCTCAGCAGAACTCTTGCTTTATGTTTTCCACAGCTGGGATTCAGAGCTTTTTCCTCTCCTACCATACAGTTAAGAGAAAGCAAGGGAATACATTTAGGAGGCAGGACTATCTCAATATCGATCGAACAAGTTAAAAATAAGAAAATTACAGGGCCTATAGTTCAAAAATACCGGTCCTAAAGATTCCACTCCACTACTGTGGGGAAATGCCTGGCCTTCACTTTGCAAATATGCAGGATGGTTTGTTTCAAAACAGGAACACATTACGTAGGAATTAGTGGCTCAAACTCATGTCCCATGCAGCATTCTGGAGCATTCCCGAAAGTGGTCCGCAGCAAAACAGTGATTGTGATTTTGGCATTGACAAAAACTTAATAGGCACTGCACTAAAGGGTTCATTATTTGTAGATTATTTGTAAAACAATTAACTGACAACCTTCTAAGGTTTTCATGAATCTTGTTTGTTAGGAAAGTGAAGCAACCATTGCAGTTTTTTTAATTAATTAAAAACTGGTTCCCATTTTAAACTTTACCTTGTGTTTTTTCTATATGAAGCTCATAATTCATTTAACTGGAAACATCAAGAAGAAAAAAACGCACACAGATTTTCAGAATATGGTTAAAGAGGGCTCTTTTTTACATTGTCCATATGCCAGTAACTAGATTTTTTTATGCTGTTACATTAATACACTGAACATAGAACTGTTCACCAGTATGAATCTACCTCTATACCTTCAAGAGGAGGAAGAGACAATTAAAACCAGGAGGGGGGGGAAATTGCATCACTGCCACGACTAAATTCAGACTTTATTTGCTGACATTACTCCTTGATCTCCCTGCAGCATTTGATAAGGTGGATCATGACATTTTCTTCAATTGTTTCTCCTCCGTTGTTCAGTTCCATGGAACTGGCCTTGCGTAGTTCCACTACTATCTATCCAATTGTAGCCAACACATCTCAAGCAACAGCTTCTCTTCCTGCCTCACAGCTTCATCTCCAGAGTCCCTATAGCTTTTATATTTAGCTCCTCTCCTCAGCTACTTGCTGCCCCTTGACAACATTACCCACAAGCAAGGAGTCAATTTCCATATGTATGCTGATGATACCCAGCTCTACTTTTTCATCACCTCCTCTCTCTACCACCTCCATGCTACCAGACTGCCTATCCAATCTCAAGTCATGGATGATCAACAATGTAACACTAGGAAGACGGAAGCCATTGTTTTCAGCCCCTGCTATAAACTCCACTCTCTTTCACCAGCTATTCACAATATATATTAATGATCTAGACGAGGGAACTAGATGTAATATCTCCAAGTTTGCAGACGACACAAAGCTGGGTGAGCGTGTGTGCTGTGAGTAGGATGCCGAGAAACTCCAGTTTGATTTGGACAGGTTGGGTGATTGGACACATGGCAGATGCAGTATAATCTGGATAAATGCGAGATTATCCACTTCAGTGGCAAAAACAGGAAGGCAGATTATTATCTGAATGGCAATAGATTGGGAGAAGGGGAAGTGCAACGAGACCTGGGTGCCCTTGTGCACCAGTCGCTGAAGGTAAGCATGCAGGTGCAGCAGGCGGTTAAGAAGGCAAATGGTATGTTGGCCTTCGTAGCGAGAGGATTCGAGTACAGTAACAAGGATGTCTTGCTGCAGTTGTACAGGGCCTTGGTGAGACCACACCTTGAGCATTGTGTGCAGTTTTGGTTGCCTTATCTGAGGAAAGATGTTCTTGCCATGGAGGGAGTGCAGCGAAGATTCACCAGACTGTAACCTGGGATGGCAGGAATGACGTATGAGGAGAGATTGGGCTTATACTCACTGGAGTTTAGAAGAATGAGAGGGGATCTCATTGAAACTTATAAAATTCTAACAGGACTAGACAGACTAGATGAAGGATGTTCCCGATGGCCGGGGAGTCCAGAACCAGGGGTCGCAATCTAAAGATATGGGGTAAGCCATTTAGGACAGAGATGAGGAGGAATTTCTTCACCCAGAGAGTGGTGAACCTGTGGAATTCTCTACCACAGAAGGCAGTTGAGGCCAATTCATTAAATATATTCAAGAATGAGTTAGATATATTTCTTAAGGCTAAAGGGATCAAGGGATATGTGGAGAAAGCAGGGACAGGGTACTGAGTTTGGATGATCAACCATGATCTCAATGAATGTCGGAGCAGGCTCGAGGGGCAGAATGACCTACTCCTATCTTCTATGTTTCATTGGCCACTCACTTAGATTGAGCCAGACTGTCCAAAACTTTGGTGTCCTCTCTGATCCTAAATTAAGCTCTAAACCCCACATCATGTTCATCACCAAGATTGCACAACTGTACAACATTACACTCCCCCATCCCTACCTTGGCCTTTGCACTGCTGAAACCCTTATCCACTCTTCTGTCACATCTCGATTCACTTATACCATTGCCTATCTTTCTGGCTCCCCATCCTCCACACACCGCAAACTCCAAGTTGCTCAAAATGCAACCACCTGCAACCTGTCTGACATCAAGTCCCATTTTCTCATCACCCTGGCTTCTCTGACCTGCAATGGCTTGCTGTCCTCGAACATATTAAACCCCTCATCCTCGTTTTCAAATTCCTCTACGTCCTTGCCCAACCCTATCTCTGCAACTTATATATCCCCCTGCCGAGCCTTACAATGCATGGTTCTGGCATTTTCTATGTTCCTCTCTCCCTTCGCCCCATGTTTGATGACAGAGGCTTTAGGTCCTTCCCTAAACCCTCAATGTCTCTACTTCTCTCTACCAGTTTAAAAGCCCCTAAAAACCAGTAACCATTCCCTCTCACCATCCTAATCTCTCCTTCCACAGCTCAACATCTGTCCCCTGAAAGTGGTTATTACACGAATGTATGCTGGAAATGAAAAGCATTGCTGTTGTCACACAGTTAACAAAAAAAACATTTTCATGTGACTGGGCGCCCATTAAGCATGTTGTCATGTTGTGAACTATAGTGGCTTTTGTATTGCAGTCCCGCTCTCAGAACAGTTAGCTGACTGCGCCATTCTCCCACATTTAGCTTAGCAATGCGCAGCCAAGTTTTAGAAACCAGTGTGCAGAATAGTGACATCATGATGTCACCCCAAAACAAGCTGCTATATTTTATTAGCCTCAACAAGACTGACTGCAGGCAGGAAGACCAAATGAAAAACAGGTCTGCTTTGCCACCATTCTAAAAATAAAGGAACAGGTTGTGGCGGCGCCACTAAGGGACTCCAATCAATTGTATATAATTCCCTTTAATAATATGTTGGCTACAGCCTGAGTCTGTATCTTTGTTTTCACTGTTTACATGTACAGAGCGCGATCACTTTAATAGCGCGGGCAAACGCGATGACGTCACGCCGTTCATCACGTGATTCCCCCACCGGCGGGAAAAACGTGATGACGTCAGCCACGGGACCGCTCTAGCAGTCCTCGTGGAGCCTCCGAACTGACTAGACCTATATTCGATGTTCTCCTGTAGTTATCCGTTAAACTCTGTTACTTTTCATTAAACTTCGTTTATTTGATCGCCTGAGTGGACCTCAGTCTTTTGGATAGGAACTAGGCATTCCTACATTGGTGACCCCGACTTTTGCGAACGGTTTTCGCAAAAGTTACTGAACATGGAATCGAACGCCGTTGCTTTGAAGCTACCACAGTTCTGGGAGCAACAGCCAGCCGCGTGGTTCATCCAGGCTGAAGCCCAGTTCGCAATCAGGAACATTGTTGCGGATCAGACCCGTTACTATCACGTGGTCTCCGCCCTAGACAGCGCCACAGCCTCGCGGATCGTCAGCCTGCTTGGTAATCCACCAGAAGATCGCAAGTATGACACGATAAAGGCGCGGTTGTTACAGGTCTTCGGGCTCACGAAGTCGGAGCGCGCCCGCCGGCTGCTCAATATGCCCAGCCTCGGGGACGCCAAGCCGTCCGAGCTCATGAGCCAAATGCTCACGCTCCTGGGCTCCGAACCGGAATGCTTCCTCTTCAGGGAGCTATTCCTCAGCCAGCTACCGGAGCAAGTTCAGGCTGCCCCAGCCAGGTCGGAAGTCACCGACTGCGCAGAGCTGGCTGCCGATGCGGGCAAGATCTTCGCGGTGACACAGCAGTACTGCACTGCCACGAGGCGCCCATCCCCCACAGACGCCGCTCCAGCCCCTCAACCTGCGGGGTTGTGCTTCTACCATGCCCGTTTTGGCGCGAAAGCAAGATGTTGCCGCCCGCCCTGCAGCTTGTCGCTCAAAAAAAAACACAGCAGCCACCCTGTCGAAAGAGGACCGGTTATAACGAGCGCCCCGCGGCTGCGATGGCAATCGGTAATTCGGGAAAACTCCTCTTCATCAACGACTCCCTATCTGGTCGACGTTTCCTTTGTGACACCGGAGCGCAGTGTAGCATCCTACCCGCGTCAAATCTTGATCTACAAGTTGGGGGGCACGGCCCCTCCCTCCAGGCAGCTAATGACGGGGCCATTCGGACCTTCGGAAGCCGGCGGGTCCAGGTGTGCTTCGGCGGCCAGCGGTTTTACTGGGATTTCATCACGGCCAAAGTCTCTCAAGCCATCCTCGGGGCGGATTTTTTGTGCGCCAGCGGCCTCCTGGTGGATGTACGACACCGCCGGTTGATCAATGCGACCACTTTTCACTCCATCCCGTGCTACCGCGGTAACACCGTGGCACGCACTGTCTCCTGCGCGTCCCCACCTCCGGATGACTTCACTCGCCTCCTCGGAGATTTCCCAGACCTGACCAGACCCACTTTCTCTTCCACGGCAACGAAACATGGTGTCGAACATCACACCACTACTACTGGCTCCCCGGTCTACGCACGGGCCCGGCGCCTCGAACCTGGCAAGCTCGCGGCTGCGAAAGCGGAGTACGACACGATGGAGCGGCTAGGGATTATTCACCGGTCGAATAGTCCCTGGTCTTCGCCTCTCCACATTGTTCCAAAACCTGGCGGCGGATGGCGGCCTTGCGGTGACTACCGGCGCCTGAACGACGCCACTACTCCTGATCGGTACCCAATCCCTCATATTCAGGATTTCTCTGCCCATTTGGCGGGAAATACCATTTTTTCAAAAGTCGACCTTGTCCGTGGCTACCACCAGGTCCCCGTACACCCGCAAGACGTCCCGAAAACTGCAGTCATCACCCCATTCGGCCTGTTTGAATTTCTGTGGATGCCGTTTGGATTGAAGAACGCTGCACAGGCTTTCCAGCGCTTGATGGACTCCGTGCTTCGGGACCTCAAGTTTCTGTTCATCTACCTTGACGACATCCTCATCGCCAGCCCTAATAAAGAGGAGCACATCTGCCATTTGCGCACCCTCTTTAGACGCCTCAGTCAACACGGCTTGATCAACCCGGCCAAGTGCCAGTTCGGCCTGCAGCAGATTGATTTTTTCGGCCATCGCATCACATCAGACGGCGCAATTCCCCTGCAAACGAAGGTGGAGGCAGTTACTTCGTTCCCGCGCCCGTCAAGGCCCTGCAGGAGTTCCTCGGGATGGTAAATTTTTATCACCGGTTCGTCCCTAATGCAGCTCTGCTCATGCAGCCCCAGTACGAGGCCCTCAAGTGCAAGTCCGGCAAGGATCCGATCAGCTGGACGGTCGACATGGATCGGGCGTTCGTCGACACAAAAGGCGCTTTAGCCAACGCAACCATGCTGGCACACCCGCTGCCAGGTGCCACCATCGCCCTTACCACCAACGCGTCAGACTACGCCATCGGCGCAGTGCAGGAACAGTGGGTGCATGGGACGTGGCAACCGCTGGCGTTTTTCAGCCGTCAACTACGGCGAAACGAACGAAAGTACAGCACGTTCGACCGGGAGTTGCTGGCCCTTTTTCTGGCCATCCGCCATTTCCGGTTCTTGCTAGAGGGACGTCCGTTCACGGCTTTTGTGGACCATAAGCCACTAACGTTCGCTATGGCCAAGACAACCGAACCGTGGTCAGCTCGGCAACAACGTCAGTTGACGTTTATCTCAGAATTCACCACTGACATTCAGCATGTGTCCGGTAAGGACAACCTGGTGGCGGATTGCCTCTCCCGCACGACTGTTCATGCAGTCCAGCTCGGCATTGACTATGCCCTCATGGCTGCGGATCAAGCCTCGGATCCGGAGGTCCAATCTTACAGAACCAACCCCTCTAGCCTCCAAGCGGCCGATGTCAAATTCCATGCCGCGGGCACTGCACTACTCTGCGACATCTCCGTAGGAGATCCTCGCCCTATCGTCCCGGTCACCTGGCGCCGAAAAGTTTTTGACGCCATCCACGGATTGTCGCACCCTGGCATGAAGGCCTCGCAACGGTTGATGTCTTCCAAATTCGTGTGGCGGGGCATGCACATGGATGTTCGTGACTGGGCCAACACCAGCGTGGTCTGCCAAAGGCCACGGTGCAGCGTCACGTCAAGGCTCCATTGGCCACTTTCGCTGTTCCGGAACGTAGGTTTGATCATGTGCATGTGGACCTGGTGGGGCCACTTCCGCCTTCGCACGGGTTTACTCATCTTCTTACAATGGTGGACCGCACCACTCGATGGCCGGAGGCGGTTCCTCTGTCTTCCACAGACGTGGCCAGGGCATTCATCTCCTCTTGGGTCGCCCGCTTCGGGGTACCGGCGGACATCTCGTCCGATCGTGGGCCGCAGTTTTCTTCGGAGCTCTGGAACGCTGTGGCTCAGGGGCTCGACGTCAAGCTACATCGCACCACTGCCTACCATCCACAAGCGAACGGCCTGTGCGAACCATTCCGCAGGTTGCTCAAAGCCGCACTGCGAGCCAGCCTTCAAGGCGCGGGCTGGGTGGACAGGCTTCCATGGGTCCTTTTGGGTCTTCGTACGGCACCTAAAGAAGATCTTCAATCGTCCTCGGCGGAGCTCGTATATGGCCAGCCGCTATGCGTACCAGGGGATTTCCTTCCATCTCCAACAGAGCCATGGTCCGCGTCCCAGCAGCTCATCAGCCACCAGAAGGAAGCCAGAAGTTTCGCTCCACTGCCTACGTCGCATCACGGCTTGCAGAGCTCCCACGTCCCAGCTGAGCTGAAGAACGCCGACTATGTGTTTATCCGCCACGACGCTCATCGGGACCCGCTCAAACCCCCTTACACTGGTCCTTTCCATGTGATAGAGCCGGGAGACAAATCTTTTTCAGTCGATGTCGGAGGTAAATCGGACCACATTTCGGTTGACGCCGGCTCACTTGGACCTTGACCGCCCAGTTGAGATCGCACAACCGCCGAAACGTGGCCGACCGCCCACAGTCGCCGTGCCAGATCAAACGCAACTGCCCGCCAGCTCGCCCGCCGTCCATCAGCTTCCACTTCAAGGCTACAGAAGTCGATCTGACAGGCTTGTCAGGCCTCCTCGCCGTTTTACTTTTGCTATTAAAGACAATTCTGGGGGGGCACATGTGGCGGAGCCACTAAGGGACTCCAATCAATTGTATATAATTCCCTTTAATAATATGTTGGCTACAGCCTGAGTCTGTATCTTTGTTTTCACTGTTTACATGTACAGAGCGCGATCACTTTAATAGCGCAGGCAAACGCGATGACGTCACGCCGTTCATCACGTGACCCCACACCGGCGGGAAAAACGTGATGACGTCAGCCACGGGACCGCCCTAGCAGTCCTCGTGGAGCCTCCGAATTGACTAGACCTATATTTGATGTTCTCCTGTAGTTATCCGTTAAACTCTGTTACTTTTCAATAAACCTCGTTTATTTGATCGCCTGAGTGGACCTCAGTCTTTTGGATAGGAACTAGACATTCCTACAAGGTCTTACTTTGATATGGCTGCTAGCTGAGGGAGACCTATGCTGCAGGAACTGTTGACTAAAGACTAACTAAACATTGCATTCCACCAGGGAGCACAATGAGCTGGACATTACTTTGCCACACCAAAATACAACTGAAAAGCAGTTTACCCTGTGATTGTTCTACTCAGCCTGGGATTCTTTGTGGATGAAAATTTTATAATCAAACTGAAAGTGAAAAAGTACAATTCAGCAGAAGTTGTTCACTAGATGGTCCTCCAGTACACTAGCACTGTCCTAACAGCTCGTGGGACTAGTTCTTAAACCTCTCCTAGCAACGATTTAACTGTGTTAAACAATTATATCGCATTATGACAATAATGGATGTTTTTCCACAAAATATGTTTAGAAACTTCAGGCATTTCCCAACATTATCAAAATTGTTTTGTCGTGTGCACAGACGACGGCATGAAACAGGCTGAAACCTAAAATAAGCTTTAAACCTTTTTTATGTAGGAAGGAAGCACATAAGCTAAATGACTTGGCCAAAAGAACAGTTACTTTAGAAGCGGAGGAACATAAAAAACTGTTTGTTATTAGTCTGATATCTATATCTGAAAGTACCTCAAACTCGAACTTTGAGCTGCCAAAGTTAGTTCTCTGCTTCTGCCAGAAGTTGTCTGGCTTGATGATCAGTGCAACATGAATACAGCCAGGAAATGACTCCTGTAGAATCTTCAGCAGTGGTTTAATGGAGTCCCATTTGGAGCCACGCATGTCAACTATCACAGTGAACCCTCGCTTACACACCTCCTCACTGGAGAAAAGAAAAACAAGTTACATCCTGTGTATAAATATTTTCAAGGCAAATCAGATAACATGAGAATAGCAGCAGCAAATGAAGATCGACAGTGACACGATTTTGGTTGACTGGGTTAAGCAATTATATCGCATTATGACAATTTCATCAAAGTTTTTGGGGGGGTCAGAGAATAAGTATAAAATGGCTTTGTTTAAATACATGACCTGAAGCAACTTCTGCTGCCCCTCTTCTTTTTCTGTCAATTTTCTCGCTTCCTTCTTATTTGAACTCCTTGCTGGAATATGGTTCCGCAGATGCTGGGCACCCTCCATCTTCCAGTACTCAGCCAAGTGGTTATCATTCATGTGCAAGCCCAGACAGCAAGCATCAGCAGGTTATATGAGCATCACAGCAGAATCTGATGCTGTCCGCAACAAACGCCCAAATAAGCATTTCTAGCAGGGGCCGCTGGATAATGATTAGGAGTGGGGACCATGTCAATTTCCCTCTTCCTTAATGCAGGGTGCCAAATCAACTTCAGCATCTCTATCACCACCCTGGTTGAGATTAGCTGCTGTAACAGAATAGGGACCAAACATGGGATCTTTGCATCTATATCCTTAGATGAGGTCAAGGAGGATGAGGAGTGATAGAGCACCATGGTCACATGACAAAGGATATAGTTGGTGACTTAACAAGGGCAATCTTGGTACAGTGGATAGGACACGGGAGTGCTAGGAGAAATAGGAATGGAGCAGGTGACTCCGTTCAAGGATTTCACCTCTTGGAAGTGGGCTTGATCCATCCCAGATCAGCGAGATGAAAGTCTTTTCACTAGTCTGGCTTCAGAGGTCCTAAGTGAAATAAATTTGGTTAGTCTTAAACTAGTTTCTTGTGGACACCAATCACTGGCACAAAATTGTAAACCTCATTCATAATTATGACAGCTTCTATTTCCCAATGATTTTGGTTCAGTTAGAAGCATTCTTCCAAGGATATGGTTCAGGCACATTGTTAGAGCAGAATAAAATAAATGTTTCTCTATATCCAGTTGTACTATACTTGGCTTTAGAATACTTGATGCTGGCAAGGAGTTCTGAAAACAGAAAAATACCCTATTACCTTCAGAACTAACATCTGTCAATTTGATGGGCACAAAAATTACTGAACTATAAATCAGAAAATCCTGTACATATGCTTGTATACAAGGCTCTTTCTGATGGAAACATGAAGGGAATGCCAGATAACACAATGCGTCCAACAATGCAGCTTTGTGACCAGGCGAACCTGAAGTATAATAGCAAAATACTGCAGATGCTGGAAATCCAAAATAACAACAGAAAATGCTGGAAAAACACAGCAGGCCAGGCAACATCCGTGGACAGAAAATAGAGTCAACGTTTCGGGTGAAAACCCTTTGTCAAGACTGAAGAAGCACAGGAAATGAAATAGATTAAAAGGCCAGTGGGGGCTGGGAGAGAACAAAAGAGAAGTGAAGAGACAGTAAGAGGTATTCAAAACGAGACGAGATGGTGATAGGGCTGGTGGAGACAAAAGACGGCTCTAGATTAGGTGTGAAATGCACTGGCAGAATGAAAGACAGCTGCCATGTGGGAGAGGAAAAAAAGGGGGGAAGGGGAAAGGGCCAAAACAAAGGTGTGGATAAAAAACATAAGTAAAAATGTAATAGGGGCCGAGGTAATGATCTGAAATTGTTGAACTCGATATTGAGTCTGGAAGGCTGTAAAGTGCCTAATCGGAAGATGAGCTGCTGTTCCTCAAGCGTACGCTGAGCTTCCGTGGAACAATGCAAGAGCCCGAGTACAGTGAGGTCGGAGTGGGAATGGGGCGGTGAATTAAAATGATAGGCGACCGGAAGCTCGGGGTCACCCTTACGGACTGAACGGAGGTGTTCCACAAAGCGGTCACCCAATCTGCGTTTGGTCTCCCCAATGTAGAGGAGACCACATTGTGAGCAGCGAATACAGTATACTAGATTGCAAGAAGTGCAAGTAAATCGCTGTTTCACCTGGAAGGGGTGTTTGGGGCCCTGGACAGTGGGAAGGGGGGAGGTATAAGGGCAGGTGTTGCACCTCCTGCGCTTGCACGGGAAGTTGCCAGGCGAAGGGGAAGGGGTGCTGGGGGTGATAGAGGAGTGGACTAGGGTGTCTCGGAGGGAGCGGTCCCTACGGAATGCTGAAAGGGGAGGGGAGGGGAAGATGCGTTTGGTGGTGGGATTACTTTGGAGGTGGCGGAAAATGATCCATTGAATGTGGAGGCTGGTGGGGTGAAAGGTGAGGACAAGGGGAACACTATCGTGGTTCCGGGAGGGAGGTGCAGGGGTGAGGGCAGAAGTGCAGGAGATAGAACGGACACGGTCGAGTCAACCATGGTAGAGGAGAATCCTCGGTTGAGGAAAAAGGAAGACATGTCGGAAGCACTGGTGTGGAAGGTGGCATCGTCGGAGCAGATGCGGCGGAGACGGAGAAACTGGGAGAATGGAATAGAGTCCTTACAGGAGGCGGGGTGGGAGGAAGTGTAGTCCAGGTAGCTATGGGAGTCAGTGGGCTTGTAGTGAATGTTGGTCAATAACCTATCCCCAGAGATGGAGACGGAGAAGTCAAGGAAGGGAAGGGAAGAGTCAGAGATGGACCATGTGAAGGTGAGGGAAGGGTGGAAATTGGAGGCAAAGTGAATGAAATTGACGTGAACCTGAAGTATAACTGGAAATAGAATATCTGCCAATTTTCGCTTTGTTTCCACTCAATGATTCAATAGAATTCAAACCTTCTCTTATTTACCACTGTACTGCTACAGTTGGCTAAAATAATACAGGTGTTAAAACTGAATCTAGGCAGTAACTGATTTTCTGGGAACAAGAACAAAGGCAAGGGAGCATTTTAGCAGGTTGCAATAGCAGAGGTATTGTGGCAGGTGAAGACAGGTGCAGTGCCAGAAGAAAAAGAGCTGCGAGTTTGAAAGTAAATGTGAGAGAGATCTGGGGAACAGTTATTTCCATAGGAAGATGGAATGGTTAATGAAATTGGAGGTGGAGATGGGGTAAGGAGATGTGAGTGATAAGCGAGATGAGGAAGTGGTCAGAGGTAGCCTTGTCAGTGATTAAGACTTCAGGAGTGGTGAGACCGCGAGAAATTATGAGGTCAATGGGGAGACCAAGGTTATAGATGGAGAGTTTATATGAAGGGGGAGACTGAATGAGGCTTGGGAGGACAGCAAATGATGAGGAATTTGAGTAAGAGGTAGCCTTCTGTTCTACTGTTTCATTCAAAGAAAGTTTAGCACACCACACATTTAAAAAATGTCTTCAAAATAAATAAATACATCTGCAGAGTATAAACAAATTACAATCCACTCAATTCAGCTGCAGGAATCTGATGTTTGAACCCACGTGGCAGCACTGGTTCTCAACATAAACAGAGTATAAACAGTGCTTTGATTGGTGCATTATTTCAGGAACTTTCCCCACCTCACAGTTACGAGGGTCGTGTTGTTCTACAACAGTGTGGCCAAGAAGCTTCAACAGGACTCCAAGCACTGACAAACACTTCAGTTTGCAAGTCCAATCGACCACAAGATATGTTGATGGCACCCAGTCTGCATATATTACTCTTAAACATGCGAGATCCTGAATGACAGGATATACACTTTTTGCGGGTGGGGAATGAGACAGAGAAATAAACAGAAGTAGAAGTCTTGACCATGCTCTATTGAAAATGTTTTGGGTGACTATGTTCACAGAATTATTTAAACAAGCTTAATAAACATGGCATTTGTAGTTACTATTTATATTGGCACACTAAGCAGCACCGCGGTCTAACTCTACTTTTACAGCTAACAACTGGTGCAGGTCACTGTAATATACTCAACTATTTTACTGTATTACCACCTTGCAAATAGGCAACTGATGATTCATATTAGGTGTAAGATGTGAAAGGACCATGGTATTCAGCGCCGTTCACCAAGTTTACAAACATCCTCAAAGCAAATACACAAGTTATCTCAATATTTCAATTATGGGGTACTCTTGGGTATCTCAGAGTTAAGGGAAACTGAAAAGATGTCTTCACTATCATCAAAAACATAAATACTGACAAAAGAGGAAACATTTTTGAGTGGGCTTCAAGAATATTTCGATCTGGAAGACAACATGGTATTTATTTGTGTAAGATATTTGATGTTTATTGAAAATCAACATCTGGCAAACACTACATGACAACAATGCCAGAATATAAACCAATACTTAACTACAGTAAAATATTTCTACAATTGTGGTATACATTTATTATATAGCTAAACATCTGAATTCTGCATCTGGTTTCTGTTACACAAATAGTAGCTTCACAAATCTATTGATACACAAGCTATGGCTAAAAGGTGAATTTTGACAAATATATCTACTTTTTAAAAAGACAATGGCATTAATAATTGTCCAATCTTCTTGAGAACTTAGTGTATTTCTGTTCACAAAAGGTAGAAGATGAAATTAGAATCTTTAAAAGATGAATCATGAATGGCTGAGAGAAAAATTTCACCATTAAAGAAATACTCCAGCATGCAATTTTAAATGCAAGTTAACAAAACCAACCAATGCCATAAAAAAATGCCAAATTCCCAACTGCTCAAAGCCTTGTAAAAGTGGATTTAAGCAACACAGCAGGTGGATTGCCTCTACAGTGCCGCTTTCTTTGGTGTGGGAACAGTTGGAGGAAGTTGGCTAGCAAATCATTTAATGGAGAAAAAGCACATCAAATAATGGTATCCGTCATTCATGTTTGGTGTACCTTATTAAATGCAATTTTTGACCACAGTTTTAAACGTACTGAGTATTTGGGACTGTCATACAGATGACAGCTTGGAATATTCTTTTCAATTTAGAGTATACAGAGTAGAAAGTCTAACAAATTTACAAAACCGTTCACATTTTTCACACAACTTAAACAGCTTAGTGGCAGGAAGCCAAGAGTAATGGTCGATAGGTCAACTGGAAGGCTGTTTCCAGTGGAGTTCCGCAGGGCTCAGTACTAGGTCCCTTGCTTTTTATGATATATATCAATGATTTAGACTTCAATGTAGGGGGCATGATTAAGAAGTTTGCAGATGATACAAAAATTGGCCGTGTGGTTGATGGTGAGGAAGAAAGCTGTAGACTGCAGGAAGATATCAATGGACTGGTCGGGTGCACAGAAAAGTGGCAAATGTAATTCAATCTGGAGAAGTGAGAGGTAATGCATTTGGGGAGGGCAAACAAGCTAAGGGAATACACAATAAATGGTCAGGTACTAAGAAATGTGGAGGAACAGAGGGACCTTGGAGTGCATGTCCACAGATCTCTGAAGGTAGCACGACAGGTAGATAAGGTGGTTAAGAAGGCATACAGAATACTTTCCTTTATTCGCTGAGGCACAGAATATAAGAGCAGAGAGTTATGCTAGAATAGTATAAAACACTAATGTGGCCACAGCTAGAGTACTGTGTACAGTTCTGGTCACCACATTACAAGAAAGATGCGATTGCACTAGAAAGGGTAGAGAGGAGATTTGCGAGGATGTTGCCAGGACTGGAGAATTTGTGTTATGAGGAAAGATTGGATTGGCTGGGGTTGTTTATCTTGGAACAGAGAAGGCTGAAAGGAGACTTAATTAAGGTGTATAAAATTGAGAGGCCTAGATATAATGGATAGGAAGGACCTATTTCCCTTAGCAGAGAGGTCAATATCCAGGGGGCATAGATTAAAGTAATTGGTAGAAGGATGAGAGGGAAGTTGAGGAGAAATTCTTTCACCCAGAAGGCGGTGGCAGTCTGGAAATGGTGGTAGAGGCAGAAACCCTCATCATATTTAAAAAGTACTTGGATATTCACTTGAAGTGTCGTAACCTGCAAGGCTACAGACCAAGAGCTGGGAAGTGGGATTAGGCTGGATAGCTCTTTTTCGACCGGCGCAGACACGATGGGCTGAATGGGCTCCTTCTGTGCCATAAATTTCTCTGATTCTAAAGAAGTGAATATGCAATGTGTCCACCATACCCCAATACCCATTCCATTTTTAGGGATTACTGGAGAGTCACCTGCCTGCAACCTACATTGTGAAGAAAATCTAGAGTAAATCCTCAGCGGTCATATTTTGAAATCACCCAGAAAATGCACAAGTTAGAAATTTTATAAACAGATAATAAAAAGCTCTTTTCAGATTTCAAGTTTGCAGTCTCAGTCTTTGTTGCAAACAATTTAATTTCTGCTGTAAACAGACTTCATTTGTGCTCAGCCAATGTAAACAGCTGCAGCCCAAAGGTTTACAGTATACTGAAGCAAAATAAAACAAAACAAAGCCAACTGATCTGCACAAATGATAAATCACATCTCAAAATTATGTTTTAAACTATATTTTACAGTAACATGTCAAATTTGATTTCTGCTATATTACACAATGTACTCCAAGTTTATTCACTGCACAACTTCAATGTAAAAGCACACACAAAGAACACCATTAATTATTCAGTTCATCCTTTTTGAAGCAACCAACAAACCAATTCTCGTTGAATAAAATAGAATATCACAAATCCTTCAGTTTAAAAGCTTAATTATATAGCATGTGGTTTACATTACAGACACAGAACAATCCAAAGATGTACAAATTTACAAAAGTAAATTTGTACAACTATGAGAACAGTTCTGGAGAGCATTAATAGAAACAGAAATTTGCATTTATATAGTGCCTTTATCATAGAAAACTGCCCTAAGATGCTTGAGAGAGGACAAAAGGAGCAGGTACTAAGCTTCTGTGGGTGAGTTAGGATAGATGACCAAAAGCTTGGTCAAAAAGATGTGGTTTGCAAGCTTTTAACGGTGGGGTGGCGGTTAGGGAGTTTGTTCCAAAGTGTACGGCCAAAGTTCTACCACCAAAGGTGGAATGGGGAGAGAGAGGATGCACAGGAGTCAGTGGACCAGAGCACTCAGGAGAGACAAAGAGGTTCTAGAGGTAGGGGGAGCAAAACAGAACGAGAAAATAAAGAAGAAGAAAAACAGAATTTTAAATGTCATGGAAGGAAAATAAAGCCTTATGAAAAAAATCTTATCAAGACCTCAACCAGGAAATAAAAAGGAAAGCACAAATGCTGGAAATCTGAAATAAAAACAGAACGTGGTCTAAATGCACAGCAGGTCAATCGGCATCTGAAATTAGATACACGCTGGTGTTTTGAATGTGACTTTTCATCAGTTCTACACTGAAAACATTTTTATTTGAGCCCTAGATCATAATGACTACACAAAAAGGTCAAAAATAATAAAAGGAACTAAACTGAAATATTTGAGAAGATGCAAGGAAACAAAATGCAGTGAGGATTGAGTTTACAAAAGTCAGTTGAGGCTATCCAAAATGCTGATCATAAGTAACAGGACAAGAGAAAAGTTATCTGCACATAGCAGCAAAAGAGATACAAAGTCATTATTTTCTATTTTCTAAAAAAAAGATTCTAACCTTGTATGAATCTCAGATGAGGCCACACTTGGAATAGTCAAAAGGAAATAGACTTGTTGGGGACTGTTCGTAAAAGGAAGATTCTGGGACTTAGAGCTCACAGTTAGGGGGAGAAACTCACAGAGCTGAATTTGTTTTCATTGGATTTGTAAAACATTGATGTAAGTTATTTGACTTAGATGATGAAGGCAGTACTAGAAGTCATAGATGGGAGTTCTGACGAAAGGTCATTGACCTTAAACATTAACTCTGTTTCTCTCTCCACAGATGCTGCCTGACCTAATGAGCGAGAGATGGGGAAATGTTGGTGTTCAGAGGGACTTGGGTGTCCTTGTACACGAATCACTGCAAGTTAATATGCAGGTAAAGCAAGCAATTAGGAAAGCAAATGGTATGTTGAGTATAAAAGTAAAGACGTCTTACTGCAATTATATAGGGCCCTGGTGAGGCTACACCTGGAGTATTGTGTACAGTTTTGGTCTCCTTACCCAAGGAAGGATATACTTGCCTTAGAGGGAGTGCAACAAAGTTTCACCAGATTGATTCCTGGGATGGGGGGATTATCCTATGAGGAGAGATTGAGTAGACTAGGCTTATATTCCCTAGAGTGTAGGCGAGAGGTAATCTGATTGAAACATACAAAATTATTACAGAGCTTGGCAGATAAGGTGGATGCAGGGAGGATGTTTCCCCTGGCTGGGGAGTCTAGACCCAGGGGTCACAGTCTCAAAATTAGGGGTCGGCCATTTAGGACTGAGATGAGGAGAAATGTCTTCACTCAGAGGGTGGTGAATCTTTGGAATTCTCTACCCTAGAGTGCTATGGAGGCTCAGTATATTGTGTATATTCAAGACAGAGATCGATAGATTTTTGGATATGAAGGGAATTCAAGGGATATGGGGATAGAGCGCGAAAGTGGAGTTAAGGTAGAAGATCAGCCATGATCTTATTGAATGGCGGAGCAGGCTCGAGGGGCTGAATGGCCTACTCCTGCTCCTATTTCTTATGTTATGTTACGCATTCACCATCCCTGCACCCCATCTTGGCAGCTGTGCCTTCAGCCTGCTCGGCCCCACCCACAATCTAGAATTCCCTTCCCAAACCTCTCCACTCTCCCCGATTTCCTCCTGCAAGACGCTCCTTAAAACTAACCTCTGTGACCATTCCTAATATCCCCTTCTATGATTGCATCCATTTTATTCCTTGTGCCTTTGTGAAGTGCCTTGGGGCATTTTTTTCTACGTTAAAGGCACTATATAAATGCAAGTTGTTTCTATTGTTGTTGCAATTGGAAAACTTCACTATCTCTGCATATTTAAGTATGTGGAAACACACATTTGGATTAGCATACCAAATTCAGAATTTTGGTACTCCATCATGCAGGCCACTGTCACCAGTTTAAACAAAAATAAAAGACTTGCATTTATATAGCACCTTTCACGACCACCGGACATCCCAAAGCGCTTTACAGCCAATGAAGTACTTTTGAAGTGTAGTCACTGTTGCAATGTAGGAAATGCGGCAGCCAATTTGCGCATAGCAAGCTTCCACAAACAGCAATATGATAATAACCAGATAATCTGTTTTAGATGTTGATTGAGGGCTAAATATTGGCCAGGATACCTGATCCATTCGAAATAGTGCCATGGGATCTTCTACGTCCACCTGAAAGAGTAGACAGGGCCTTGGTTTTACATCTTATCCGAAAGACGACACCTCCGACAGTGCAGCGCTCCCTCAGTCACTGCACTGGAGTGTCAGCCTAGATTTTTGTGCTCAAGTCTCTAGAGTGTTAACGAGCCATGTTAGGTTTATTTTTGACTTGATGTACAAGTTTTTAATGATCGGTTGGAAATATTTTACATTTCCATATATTACTATGATGATGGCAAGAGTAATAATACAATGACATGAACCATATACTAACTATTATGGTTAAGGAAATTAGTTCTCTGTAATAAGAAACTTTAAATTTGAACCGCTTTCACAGGTTAACATCTCTCTTTCAAGGTTTAGAAATCCTTTCCTGAATGCTACTCAGTCTCCTTGAAAAGTCATTAGCAGCTTTATATATTTAAGTCCGGCAGATTAAATAAAACTCCTTAATGAATTCACCAATTTTCAGCAAGACTCCCTTTCAGATTGGTTACTAGAAATGGCAAGGATTAATTACATTAATTCCACTTTCTCATTACAATTAAGAACACTAGATATTGTGCCCTCACTTTTGATTGACTTTAAAAATGAATCCAAATTAGGTCACCAAAAAGTGGTACAGCATTTCTAAATCACATGATAAATTAAAAATTGCTCTAGTTTCTATAACCGTCAAAAAGTGCTGAAATTAATCTAATTTATTATCCTCCATCAATATATATCTGTTCATTTTCATTCCAAGAAAATCCTTTGATCAGATAAGCTGCATTAATCAAACCAGAAGCAAAATAGCAGAGGTTATAGTTTATTTCTAGTGTGAGCTCCGACTGCAATTTTGAATCAACGCTGGAGAATCCATAATCAAAGATATGGAGAGAGGAAGTAAATGCGCCAAATCTGGGCTATCAGAAGTGGAGCATGATGACACTGAAGCTCTGCTTCTTCCTTCTAAGTAGAATGTAAAGTGGGCCTACACTCTCTGGAGTTTAGAAAAATGAGAGGTGATCTCATTGAAACATGCAAGATTCTGAGAGGGCTTGACAAGGTAGATGCTGAGGCTGTTTCCCTTGGCTGGAGAGTCTCGAACTAGAGGGCATAGTCTCAGGATAAGGGGTCAGCCAGTTAAGACTGAGATGAGGAGAATTTCTTCACTGAGCGGGTTGTGAATCTTTGGAATTCTCTACCCCAGAGGGCTGTGGATGCTGAGTCATTGAGTATATTCAAGGCTGAGATTGATAGATTTTTGGACTCCAAGGAAATCGAGGGATATGGGGATCGGACGGGAAAGTGGAGTGGAGGTCGAAGATCAGCCATGATCTTACTGAGGGCTCGAAGGGCTGTATGGCCTACTCCTGCTCCTATTTCCCATGTTCCCATCTCCTTCATGTCATCGCCCTGAAACATTAATTCTGTTTCTCTCTCCACTGGAATGAAAATGAACAGATATATATTGATAGAGGATAATAAATATAGATTAATTTCAGCACATTTTGACGGTTATAGAAACTAGAGCAATTTTTAATTTATCATGTGATTTAGAAATGCTGTATCACTTTTTGGTGACCTGCTGAGTATTTCCAGCATTTTCTGTTTTTATCTCATGTTCTTATGTTCTTCCATCCCTCACTCCAGTCCTAACATAACTTATAAATATTCAGCATCATACCTTGTGGAACAAAAGCACTAGGAAAATAATATAAAATGCATTTAAAATACAATCAGGTCTTATTTTAAACTATGGGAATTATTACTTAAGTGTGCAGTACACTGTTATTCATCAAATTTAGCATTTGTACATGCAGAAAGCCTTTCTAAATGCAAAAAAAAGCCAATAGCAGATTAAGAGCAAAAAAAAATCACCATCTTCAAGTCACGTGGTTAATATCCTGGAACATATGTCATAGATACTTGTAATCCTATATCACCAGTCACAAGGCACTACTTTCAATGCTATCTATTTACTTACCATCCCTTTAATGTCTTTCACTAGCATCTAAGTAAAATTCTATGATATATATGTTTGGTAGAATATTGATCCTTTCATTAATGGCTCACAGTTTGAAAATAGTGAATTAGAGTTCTGGAGGGACAAAGTGATCTCATATAAGACAGATAATTGTACTGGTATAAAATTCCTAACACAGGTACGTTTTTCAGAATAAATGCAGTGCATGTGTCGTACCTGGGAATATTAGCTAAATAGGAGATAAGCCGCCTAAGATCTTCTTGTCTTATTCTGTCATGGTTGCTACGTGCTGGAAATGTCAAGACAGGACCTCCACGCTTATCTCGTCCACCTGGAGAAAAAAAAATCCAAGGACAGATAAAGACAAGCAAGTTATAACAAATGCAATTCTTCAGGTTTCTCTGAAAAAAATCCTGTAGTGAGTTTCCTTACCAATATATTTGGAAGGAAATTGGCTCTTTTACAAGGGATTAAGTGTTAAAAAGTGCAGCAACCCCAAATAGAGCAAAAGAAAATAGTAAATACTGATTGTCGTCACTATAATATTTATAGCTCCAACACCTGTGTCAGTCTGAGATGGCCATTGGACTAGGGAGCATGCAAGGCTGGACTAATGATCCTTACCCACTTTTCGTTGTCACAGAAGTGTCTCCACACAGCAGTGCAGCACAGCTCAACCACATCAGACTTAAATTGGGACAATCCAACATTTGACAGTACCACTCTGCCTCAAGTGAAAGTCCCTCACCACATGTGTGTCAAGTACCCAAATAAAGTCAGTCTCATCATATGGCAACTACTGCAGTGAGTTTTCGTTTTCCTTTAACTGAATCCTCCAGGATAGGGCCTCAATCTTAGCCTGGCAAAACTTACCAGTAGTGTGGTTCCCCATATTTGTAGTTTTCTGTTTGTCAGAAGAAAAATCTGTATGGTGTACTGTGTGAAGATCATTTCTGCAGCATGAGACACCATTAAATGCACCTTGCAGGAAATAATACGCTCAGAATAGCTAAATGATGATGGCCAGTGCCCTGCAATCAATAGTCATGTATCCAATTGGCAGAAAAGTGATCGCTAGGTGCTGGCACATTTCATTTAAAGTATATTATATGCAAAGCAGTCTCAAAGAAATGTGTGTGATAGATCCAGAATCTGTCTAGTTTTATTCAAAACCAATTCTATATTTTATCTTTTTTATTTTAGATTAAATTTTAGCTAGGTCAAAATGGGCAAATTTAATTGGTTTCTGTAAACTGTTGGGTGAAAAGGGTTTACTGCCTTTCTGTCTATGAATGTTCAGGGCTCCCATCTGAAGACACTGCAATTTTAATTTTCATTAGAAATTTGAACCTGGCTGTGTAAATTTTGTATTGCCCTTTGAACTACAACTAACCAAATTATAGATAATTTTCAGAACAGAAAACTAATTTGCAGTTTCCTTTCGTATGGTTGCTTAGAACTGAACTAACTGATCAATATACGTTGATGACACCCAGTTCAATTCTCCATCACCTCTCTCAAATCATCTATTGCCTCTGTGCTATCAGACTTTATCTTGGATAAGCCACCAAGAAAACTGAAACGCTGTCTTTGGCCTTCATCACAAACTCCATGCTCTCACCACCAACTCTATCTCCTTCCCCAGCCACTGTCTCAGATGAACCAGATTGTTTGAAACCTTGGCATCCTATTTGATCCTGAGCTGAGCTTCTGACCCCATATCCTCACCATCACAATGGCTGCCTACATCCACCTCTCTAATAGCGCCTGCCGACGCCCCTACTTTAGCCCATCTGGTGCTGCTCCCTCCAGACTCCACTATTCCAATGCTGTCCTGACCGGCCTCCCATCCTCCAC
The DNA here is from genome assembly GCF_052327205.1 of Somniosus microcephalus. Taxonomy (NCBI): domain Eukaryota; kingdom Metazoa; phylum Chordata; class Chondrichthyes; order Squaliformes; family Somniosidae; genus Somniosus; species Somniosus microcephalus. The sequence continues at coordinate 237,173,462 of NC_140991.1, read as the reverse complement.
CCAGTGTAAGCTTTAGTTCATTCAAAACACTAAGATTTGTGGTGAACAGAAATGAAGTGCGTTAGGAAGTAGCCTGAATTGCAACAGCCTGCATCACATACCTGATCCATGTGTAGAATTCGAATATTAAACCATTTGTCATTATATGGAACTCCAAGCAAAAAATATTTCCCAGTTGTTCAGTCCACTGAGTGCGTTCAGTCCAGGATCATAAATCATCATTCCTACACTAATACTGTAAGTTCTTGTTAAAAGATCCTATAACAAACATTTTAAGTTAGATTGAGTTGTCACATGAGTGACCAAGTAAGTTTAAGGTATAGAACCTTTTCCTTTAATGAGTCTTCAAGAACTTGCCATGATTCCTCCTGAAGGACATAATTTCATAGAATCATAGAATGGTTACAGCACATGAGGCAGCCATTTGACCCATCGGGCCCGTGCCGGCTCTCTGCAAGAGCACTTCAGCTAGTCCCACTCCCCCGCCCTTTCCTCGTAGCCCTGCAATTATTTTTCTTTCAGGTACTTATCTAATTCCCTTTTGAAAGCCACGATTGAATCTGCTTGCACCACCCTTTCAGGCAGTGAATTTCAGATCCTAACCACGCGCTGCGTAAAAATGTTTTTCCTCATGTAGCCTTTGGACCTTCTGCCACACTTTTACAACATTAATAAATGGAAGCAGCACATTACCAGTGTGTCCTTAACAACAGGACTGTTACGCTCTAAACCAAGACCATTCTAAATTCTGCAGTTGCCTGGGGTCATCTTTAGATGAGTCTCTGGAATTTTGTCCAGGTCAAAAATCTTGACAGACTACCAGTAAGGAAGAACTGTCAGCCTCGCTTTGTGGCTAAATGCCTGCAGATGAATGTGTGTGGTAACCAAAGTCTAATTATAATTCCTCCAAGTGGCATTGGATATCACTACTGCAATAGGTCTCACCAGGTGCTAGCATTACATCACTGTGTTAGTAAATTACAGTATATGTTTATCATTAACCTGAAGGGTTCCCAAGTTTTAGAATCAATTTTATTAATAAAGTACTATGTGCTTCATTTAATACTTAATTGAATAACCTTGCAGAAACAAAGTTAGCCATGCATATTTTTCATGAAAATTCCTTTAATTTCAGAAGTCAGGACGAGTTTGTTCAAGTATAGTTCAGAGTATCCAACTGTTGTGACAGTTCTCAGTAGGATGTGAACAGTGCAATCTAAACTGGGGCTCTGCGGACCCCTAGAGGTTTTCAGATTTCAGGGGGTCCGCCAGTTGGTTTGTCCCATCAATATACAAAGGGGACTACTGATGTTTATGGCATAAACATCTGTAGTCTCCTCTCTATATTGAGACGAGTGGAATAGTCTCAGCAATACAAAACCTGTGCATGCACAGTCAATTCAGGTTCCTACTGTTGGACACCATTTGTATGGTTAGACAAGTCCTTTTGCACGTCACTGACTTTTACAGCAGCATTTATCTCAAAGTTTTTTTTTGATCCAGCAATATTCGCTTCCACGTTCATGAACCACTCATCGCTTTTAACCACTAAATAAAATAGTGGGAGTTATAAATTCTCTTTCGGAGTATTAAAACCGAATTTCAGAGTGGGGAAATCCGCGAGTTAGTCCGGCATCACATGGGCCAAGGTAGCACACGCCTTCCTTTTAACCCTTTTCTTTCCCCTTGTGTGGTGCCGCCTTGTGTCGGTTGGAAGCTGCTCGCGTGTTTGAAAAGAGGCCATTTTTTTCCTGATTAAACTGGTGTTTGAGACGGGGAAGTGGCGCCATCAATGGAGAGAGTGCGCATGCCACGTGGCCTTGGAGGTGGGGGGGAAGTAGCAGAGTGCTTATGTTACTGGGCTAATAATCCAGAGGCCTGGATTAATGATCTAGAGACATGAGTTCAAATCCCACCATGGCAGCTGGGGAATTTAAATTCAATTAATTAAATAAAATCTGGAATAAAAAGCTAGCATCAGTAATGGTGACCATGAAACTACCGGATTGTCGTAAAAACCCATCAGGTTCACCAATGTCCTTTAGGGAAAGAAATCTGCCATCCTTACCTGGTCTGGCCTATATGCGACTCCAGACCCACAGCAATGTGGTTGACTCTTAACTGCCCTCTGCGGTTCAAGGCGGCGGCTCACCCCCACCTTCTTCAGGGCAATTAGGGATGAGCAATAAATGCCCACATCTCATGAACAAATAAAAAAGAGACTTTCCCGTCTCTGTGCCTGCGACAAGGCCGTAATAATCGGGGTCAGGTGAGACTCACTCTTTCAATGTCTTTCGTCTGAGTTAATAAAATAGCGGAAGGCGTTATCAGAATTTTCCTCGTACCTCAGACTCGGAGCTTTATATTCATGGCTATCTGCTTCTCTGATGGACGGATAGGCCTAGTCTGGGCACTCATGTCCTTTGAGATACCGCCGGCTATTTGTGAAAGGGTTAGGGAGGAGGAAAGAGGAGGACTGCCTTTGTCAATAAAGGATTTATGGCAATGAGGTTGGGTGGGTAAAGTTGCTCAGGGTCCTGTTTATTTCTCCATTTCTCTCATGTGCCAGCCACCTTCTACTGGTGCAATTAATTCAAGTTGCTGGCTTTCACCGCCGTGTTGGGGTTTGGTATCGAAATAAGAGGGACGTTCTGTTTCCGAAACGGAAGACGTGGACCTGGAATTTTAGTCCAGTCCGACTGAGTGTGCACAAAATGAGCCTGTAGTGAGCGCTGCGCTCATTGCTCCTGGTTCATTTCCTGTTAAGCAAATGGTTGATGGGGTGGAGCAGCCCTTGGGCAGCAAATGAGCACATAATGTAAATTTAAGATAAAAACAGAAAATGTTAGAAATACTCAGCAGGTGGAGAGAGAAACAGAGTTAACGTTTCAGGTTGATGACCTTTCATCAGAACGTTAACTCTGTTTCTCTCTCCACAAATGCTGGTTGACCGGCTGAGTATTTCCAGCATTTTTGATTTTTATTTCAGATTTCCAGCATCCACAGTATTTTGCTTATGTAAATCTAGCACTTAATAAATTCTTCTTTACATAAAGTTTTAGAGATATTAATAATTAATTTTTACACAAGAAATAAACTTGTGTTGTGTTACTCTGGGTCCGTGGAATTTTTATAACACGGGAGGGGGGCCTCAGAAGCAAAAATGTTGTGAACCCCTGAGCTAAGTGTTATTTAAGTACTACTTAAATCCAGAATCCGTAAAATGTTGCAGAATCCGGACACCCTGAGGGAGGCTTACCAAAAACCGGAACCTGGGCCCAGGCATTTCCGGACTCGGCACGTGTTTCTGATGTCCGAAGTCCGAAAATATCGCAACCTGGGCTCGGGCGTTTCCAGACATCAGAAACACATTCCGAAGCTTGGAAAAACCAGCTCGGCCTCGGTCCCGAGGTTGCCGGATTTGGGACGTTCTACCTGTATAAGCTTAGAGAAGCAAAAATATAATATTAATAATGAACAATATAAGGAGGTTCACGGTGTTAAGCAAGACATTAGGAAAAGAAGCCTGAAAAGCTAGAAAAAGATTTTAAATGCCTTATTGAAGATGTGTTCCAGAGGCTGGGACCAGCATAATGCAAAAGATGGAAGTGTTCTGGATCTCATAATTAAACTTCTACCTTATCAAAGAGGTTGTACATTTTTATATTAGCATCATCTAAAATATAGACAAAGAGGAAGTGAACATTTACTATCTGTTATGTAAATAAACCAAAAAGGATTAAATTTGCAAAGCATGTAGTGTGATTTTCGAAACGGGATGTTACTGTTATGCCTTGTTAAGCTGAACCAAGCTACGGCTGTGACATTATAATTCTGAACTGAACTACTCATTGCAAAGTAGAAAATCTATTCATGAATAAGTAATAAAATGTTTAATTCTGGAACCAAAATCATCCTTCTACTGAATCGTTATCAATCAAGGACTCTATTTTTTTTAGTTAAAATTGAAAAAAAACTGGTATAGAAGTGAAGTCCGAGGCACAGGAGGGGAGTAAAAGGCACAGTAGGTTAGAACACCCTTCCCAGCATATCTGGATGCCTTAGCGGATAAATGCACTATATGGCGTGATGCCCTTGTCCCCATTAAAACCATTACTCTCTCTCCCTCTGGTCGTTCTCCCTGATATGGCCCTTGAACATTTATGTCAGACAACTGGTTTAGCCATTCATCGCCAAATCTGGCTGGACACAAAGCATTAATCGGGGAGACCAAACGCAGATTGGGTGACCGCTTTGCAGAACACCTCCGTTCAGTCCGTAAGGGTGACCCCGAGCTTCCGGTCGCCTGTCATTTTAATTCACTGCCCCATTCCCACTCAGACCTCACCGTCTGCGGCCTCTTGCATTGTTCCACGGAAACCCAGCGTAAGCTCGAGGAACAGCACCTCATCTTCCGATTAGGCACTTTACAGCCTTCCAGACTCAATATCGAGTTCAACAATTTCAGATCATAACCTCGGCCCCTATTACATTTTTACATATATTTTTTATCCACACCTTTGTTTTGTGACCTTCCCCCTTTTTTTCTCTCCCACATGGCAGCTGTCTCTCATTCTGCCAGCGCAATTCACACCTAATCTAGAGCCGTCTTTTGTCTCTCCACCAGTCCTATCACCATCTTGTCTCGTTTTGAATACCTCTTAATGTCTCTTCACTTCTCTTTTGTTCTCTCATCCCCATTTCCCAGCCCCCAAACTGTTTCATTCCCTGTGCTTTTTCAGTCCTGACGAAGGGTTTCGACCTGAAACGTTGACTCTATTTCTCTCTCCATGGATGTTGCCTGGCCTGCTGAGTTTTTCCAACATTTTCTGTTGTTACTAAGCATTAATCGGGTCCTGCTCTCCTCGAATAAAACTGCTCACTATTCCAGGATCATCCTGGAATGAAAGGATAACCCCTGATTTCTCTTCTCCACTACAAACGGTCTTCTTAAACCCCTCTCCCCTGCCCCCTCCAACAATAAGTACAAGGAGCTCACTGACTTCTTTGTCACTAAGATTTAGACTATCCATTCAGCTGCCTCTACTGCTTCCCTCCCCTTCCCCTAGCCCACCAAGCCAAACTTCCCCGAAGGTTCCCTCCTGCCCTGAACTCGCACTCTCTCTAGTTTCTCTCCTATCTCCCCTCAAGCCCTCTCAGAGCTCAACTTGTCCACGAGGCCCAGCTCCTGCTCCCACCAAACTGCTGACCACCCAACTTCCCTACCTGGCACCCATGTTAGCTAATATTGTTAACGGCTCCCTCTCCTCAGATACTGTCTCCTCCTGTTCAAATCTGCTGTCATCAACCCTCTTCTCAAAAAAATCCATGCTTGACCACACTATTCTTGCAAAACACTGCCCATCTCCAACCTCCCTTTCCTCTCCAAAGTCCTTGAACGTGTTGTCGCCTCCCAAATCTGTGCCCATTGTTCCCGCAACTCCATGTTTGAATCCCTCCAATCAGGCCCTTATCAAAGTTACAAATGAAATCCTCCTTCTTTTCGTGTATTCTCGCTGTTCCCTTTGGGGCACAGTGTGGCGTGGTGGAAGGATTCGCAGGCTGATTAGCAGTCTGACTGGCCGTGTGAATGCTCCTTCCATGGCCATAACCGTTTTTATACCAGCCGATAAGGTGGTCAGTCCTATACGGTGGGAGTGTTTTATGGGCTCCCACAACCCATACGATGAGGGGGGGGGGGGGGGGGGGCGCACCCACCGGACATGAGTATCCCGCTGGATGTCAACCTAGAATTTAAAGCCAGAGCTCCGACTCCATTCGCTGGGACTGTCTGGAGTGGGGTTCGACCCCTGCACCTTTTGGCCCAGAGGCGGGAATGCTACCACTGCGCCAAAGGCTCACTCAATGACATCCTATGTGACCAAGACTGTGCGAAACTATCCTTCTCGACCTGTCTGCGGCCTTTGACGCAGTTGACCACACCATCTTCCTCCAACGTCTCCCCTCCGCCATCCAGCTGGATGGGACAGCTCTTGTCTGGTTCTATTCTTATCTATCCAGTCATAGCCAGAGAATCTACTGCAATGGCTTGTTCCAGCTGCCGCACCATTGCCTCTGGAGTCCCCCAAGGATCCATCCTTGGCCCCCTCCTATTTCTCATCTACATGCTGTCCCTCAGTGACATCCTGCAAAAATATGACGTCAGGTTCCACATGTATGCTGACAGCACCAGCTCTACCCAACCACTACCTCTCTCGACCCTTCCACTGTCTCTGATTTGTCACATGGCTTGTCTGACATCCAGTATTGGGTGAGCTGAAAGTTCCTCCAACCACAAACCACCCTAGCCACCGACTCCATCCCTCTCCTTGGCAAGAGAGAGGCTGGACCAGACCGTTCACAACCTTGGTGTCATATACGACCACAAGTTGAGCTTTCAACCACATATCTGCTCCATCACCAAGACTACCCATTTCCACCTCCATAACATGCCTGATTCCACCCATACCTCAGCTCATCTACAGCTGAAACCCTCATCCATTCCTTTGTTACCTCTATATCACAGAATCACAGAAACCTCACAGTGCAGATAGAGGCCATTTCGGCCCATCGAGCCTGCACCGACACATATCCCACCCGATCCCCGTAACCCCTACACCAACACATATCCCACCCTATCTCCGTAACCCCACGTATTTAATCCCCCTAACACTAAGGGTCAATTTTATCATAGCCAATCAACCTAGCCCGCACATCTTTGGACTGTGGGAGGAAACCGGAGCACCCGGAGGAAACCCACGCAAACACGGGGAGAATGTGCAAACTCCACACAGACAGTCACCCGAGGCCGGATTCGAACCCGGGTCCCTGGCGCTGTGAGGCAACAGTGCTAACCACTATGCCACCGTGCTGCCCCTTGAGTATTCTAATGCTCTCCTGGCGAGCCTCCAATCTTCCACCTTACATAAACTTGAGCTCATCCAAAACTCTGCTGCCTGTATCCTAACTCGTACCAAGTCCCATTCACCCATCACTCCTGTGCTCGCTGACCTACATTGGCTCCCGGTACAGCAATTTTAAAATTCTCATTCTTATCTTCAAATCCCTCCAGGGCCTCGTCCCTCCCTATCTTTGTAACCTCCTCCAGCCCTACAACCCTCCCAGATATCTGCGCTCCTCCAATTCTGAACGCTTGCGCAACCCCGATTTTAAACACTCCACCATTGGCAGCCGTACCTTCAGCTGCCTAGGCCCTAAGCTCTGGAATTCCCTCCCTAAACCTCTCTACCTCTCTTTCCTCCTTTAAAACGCTCCTTAAAACCTACCTCTTTGACCATCTGTCCTAATTTCTCCTTATGTGGTTCGGTGTCAAATTTTGTTTTGTAACACTCCTGTGAAGTGCCTCGTTAAAGGCACTATATAAATACAAGTTGTTGTTGCTAAATTCTAACTCCACCGTTGTATACTGTTGCAAAGGACTGCAGAAATCGGTGAAATCAGAATTAAGTCCGGGTAACATTGTCTTCAGTAGATAGTTCCCCGCACTCTGACCCTTGCCTAGTTTTCAGTTCAGTTCCATGAAGAGTTTGCTAGAGAACAATATTTTAAACTAACTTTTAGATCTTGAGAGTTATTTGGCACAACAGACTAAACTTTAGTTAAAACTGTGAAAGGGAACTGGACTGCACAACACAAGCTATTGACATGATGAAATTACAAAAATCAGCACTGGAGGCTGTGGTCTGTTCCTTCAATGTTGTACAAGAAAATAATGTAATAGTTGCATAGCAGAAGGAACACAGAAAGAAAGACTTGCATTTATATAGCACCTTTCACAACCTCAAGTTGTCCCAAAGTGCTTTATAACCAATGAAGTATTTTGAAATGTAGTCACTGTTGTAATGTAGGAAATGCAGCAGCCAATTTCCGCACAGTGTGGTCCCACAAACAGCAATGTGATAATGACCAGATAATTTGTTTCAGTGATGTTGGTTGAGGGCTAAATATTGGCCAGGACACCAGGGAGAACTCCCCTGCTCTTCTTCGAATAGTGCCATGGGATCTTTTACATCCAATTGAGGGGGCAGACGGGGCCTCGGTTTAACATCTCATCTGAAAGAAGGATAGAAATGAAAGAAAATAATGGCACAAAACACGGACATGTATGAAAACGTGTAGGGAAAATCTAGAATATAAAAGAAAAGCGAAAAAATGAAATAAAAGTGGAGAATATTGAGATTAGTCACAGGAAGGATGAGCTTGTTTTATCACATCAGATCACTATACATGTAGTGTTTTGGAACTCGGGTGTTGCAGACACAGAGTGCACTTAGTTCGTACCTTCCACAGTTCTACCTCTCTTTCCTCCTTTAAGATGTTCCTTAAAACCTACCTCTTTGACCAAGTCCAAAGATGTGCGGGTTAGGTTGATTGGCTATGATAAATTGACCCTTAGTGTTAGGGGGATTAAATACGTGGGGTTACGGGGATAGGGTGGGATATGTGTTGGTGTAGGGGTTACAGGGATCGGGTGGGATATGTGTCGGTGCAGGCTCGATGGGCCGAAATGGCCTCTATCTGCACTGTGAGGTTTCTGTGATTTCTGTGATCTGTCCTAATATCTCATGTGGCTTGGTGTCAAATTTTGCATGATAACGTTCTGTGAAGCGCCTTGGGACATTTTACTATGTTAAAGGCACTAGAGAAATGCAAGTTGTTGTTGGTGATGGTGGTGTGATACAAAGGCCAGAAGGTCCCAGGTTCGATTAGTGATCTGAATTGAGATAGCTAATCTCACCTCAAGTGTTTTAATTGCCCTTAGTGCCCTTAGGCTAGAGAGGGCAAAAATCAGCCAGGATTCCCACTCCTGATCATTTCCCATGGATGGATATCTGCTGGAAGATAATTGGATATCAGGTAAAGAGATTGAACACTTCAGCTGTGATTCCTTTCATGGTCAAGCAGCCTGCTAAGACTCACTGGTTGACGCTCAGGTAAAAAATTGTCACTTGGATGAGGTGAGAGAGGGCGGCCACTATCTGAGGAGCCCTACCATAGCAAGAGTCAGCACCACCAGGCAAAAAGGCAAGAAATAAATAAATAGGAACTGAATTTAAACAAAACCTCAGAATGAGGTATCTAAAAAGAGGCAAAGCTCCTAAATTACACTAGTTTATGGCAGTCTCAAAATAGCAACCCGTCGAAGCAAGTCTCTAGGCCAAAAACTGCACATAATTTGACACCGGTGGTTCATCCCTGTGAACAAAAGACATTTTACAATATTGCAGTAAAGGATGTCTTTCTCAGGTTGAGGTACTGATATAGCGGTGGAGTACAGTAGAAGAATCTTCACTTTTTTCCCTGCCCTGGACTATGTCTGACCAGGTCGTGTCTCATACTAATATTAGGTGCCAAAAGTGGGAAAAACGTGCTCATTCACCAACATCCTGAGAAAATCGAAAAATTCCCTTTTTTGTTAGCATGTACAGGCCTGTGTTTAACGTCTATTTTCAAGCATTTTAATTATAACTTTTGAACAATGCTATTTAAATAAGGGCAAAGTTCTTTAATTAATGCAAAGTCTCACATTTCATGATCAGATACACTGGATTCATTGCAACCATTATATTGAAATAATCAGAGGTCACTCGGAGAATGGGGACTTTTATCATACATTGGTACTCATTCCATAGCCAGTAAGATTATCAGCATTCAATAATTCATCTACAGCATGTATAGCATCACACATTCCTGTTTAAAAAGTTATCCCTCTCAATCTTAATACATTGCCGATTTGATATTAAAATGCAACCACAGCATAAATATAAATGTGGATGTGAACTTTTAAAATTATATTTTAAAATTGGGAACAGTTCGCCTTACCGGAGAGGAATGCAATCTTCTCCTTCAGTATTGGAAGAACTTCCATTGCCTTCATCTCATCATTTTTACGAAAACCTGAAAAGCAATTAGATTAAAATGAGTGAAAAGCCAATCCCACCAATTTGTTTCAAGTGTTTAACACAAATCTAGAGAAATTCTATAGTTTTCCAAATATATAATTTTAAATGCTACATTACAATACCCATTGGAAGTTAATGCTATTTTTAAATGAGAATTTTTTGTGAACACTTTGTTAAAACTATGTCTCAATCCAAATAAGAGACACAATTAGTTCTGCAATAAACTATTAATAGCAGAAATCCAGACAATTTGCTGAAATTAATATGCAGATTTTTGCCACTGAAGCTATGTAGGAGTCTCTTATGTTTCAGAGTCTCTGTGGAACAATTATTGTTCACCTTCAGTATCTCTGCGACTTGTACACCATATTGTGCCATTCTAACAGAATGACTTGAACATTTAATTTATTCCCACCATGACCAAGAAAACATTTGCCTGCTAATTACAAGACCATGGCTCTCTAAGCCATGAAAGTGGTGACTAGAGATGATATGCAGTCCCTAGCTTCACCCTGACACCCTCAAAAGCAATATGTCCTCCTTTCATGTAGCCCATGTCTATTTGAAAGCACCTTTACATATTTTCCACTCATGTTCTTTTCTTTTTCCCCTCCTTAATAATAGTGATAAGCCATTCCTATACTCCTTAGCAGAGGTGATACCACTCTGAGGAACATGACCAGGAAACAGAACCCTGAGTACGATTCTTCTACCTGCTCCCCATCACAAAGGAGGTCGAGTACTTTTACAATTAATCACTTTCCATCTACTCTAGGTTTGTCTAAAAAGGCAATTTAACTTGGACTGCAAGCAGACAGAGGACATACTTCTGCAACAACAACTTGCATTTATGTCGTACCTTTAATGTAGAAAAACGTCCCAAGTCACTTCACAGAAGTGTAATCAGATAAAAAATAGCCAAAGGAGGAGATTTTAGGAGGGGATAACCAAAAGCTTGATCGAAGAGATGGGTTTTAAGGAGGGTCTTAAATCTCAGGGTCAAATTCGAGATGCGGCATTTTGGGGGGGGGGGGGGGGCGCAACAAGGATTTTAAAGGTCGGCAAACAAGGTGAAGTGCTAAAACGAGATGGTTCCAGGAGTAAGCAGAAAGGCCAACATGTTATTTAAAAATTTATAAATCAGAGGTGAAACTGGAGGTTAGAAGATATTTTCTTCCTTACAGAATAGAGGTTACCTGGAATAGGTCTCGGTAGAAGGAGTTGAGTGTGCTTTAAATTAATTCCTCATAAAGCAGTCAAATAAACATCTAGTTCACACCAAATTTGAGGTTTATGGAATTTGCTTAGACCGAGATAATCAAATACTCCAAAGATCAAGACTGTGATTGATAGATTCTTGGGCACTAAGAGAATCAAGGAGAGGGGGCAGGAAAGTGGAGTTGATGTAGAAGATCAGCTTATTGAATGATCAGAGCAGGCTCGAGGGGCCATATGGCCTACTCCTATTTCTTAAATTCTTATCAGGTTTCAAGGATGGAGATGTGAATCATTGAATGAAGATGGATTTTTTTTTTTAAGTTTACCTTGAATTCTGCTTCTCAGCTATCCCTTGTGAAATTGGACAAATGGAATGGATTGTGCAGAGTCTGTTGGGGAAATAGGCTTGATAAGCCAAATGACCTTTTATCATTCCAGCCTTTCTGTGTCGTGTTACATTATGATTTTATATATTTTGGAAAAACTGGCCACTAACTAGGGTTTTTTTTATTAACAGGTTGAATATTTTTCCCAGCCATACTCCTTGCTTAAGAATACTGGGCCATGCCCCATTCCTAGACTATGCCACACCAACTGATGTCTCATATTCCAGCTCGTATTTCAGGTCTTCATTCACTGCCTCAATGCTCTGAAACTGAAGATCTCCAGCCAAGATTTTCACAATCACTTACACAAATAAGCAAACATACAGAAATCGTCACAATCAATGGTCCTTCATGGTATGCATGTACATGAGTTGGTGGATATTATCTGACCAACTATTCAATTAAAACAAATTGACTGGTGACTATATAAACGTAGAAATCTCCTTTTTTAAACTGCTAGTACATCATATCCCACAGCAGTGAGTGGACAAATATCATACTCCACTGTCTAAGCCAATATTACTATCAGCGAGAGAGCAATTTGATGAGAAGGGGTAATTTCCTTCCTTCCATTTGAGAGAAGTAACTCTGTTTTGCACCTCCTCCAACAGACCTTCCTGTGTGATATAGGATAGGCATAAACTTACATACTATCAGTCTATGGCACATCACACTGCTGAAGTGTCAGCTTGGTTCAGTGGGAGGACTCTTGCCTCACAGTCAGAAGGTTTTTGGTCCAAACCCTGCTCCAGGTGATTGCGCACCATAATCTAGATTGGCACTACTGTGTCAGAGGTACTGCCTTTCAGATGAGATGTTAAACTGAGACCCCGCCCCCAATCTGCCTGCTCAAGTGGATTTAAAAGATCCCACAACACTATTTGAAGAGCAGGGAGTTCTGCCAGTGTCCTGGCCAACATTAGTCTTTCAGTCGACACTATTGGAACAGATGAACTGGTCATTTATCTGATTGCTGTTTGTGGGCTCTGGCTGCAACCTTTTTCTACATAACAACAGTGACCATACTTCAATAATAATCCATTGGTTGGAAGGTGCTTCGGAACATCCTGAGGATGTGAAAGGCACTATATAAAAGCAGGCTCTGTGTTGCTTTAAAACAAAAGCAAAATACTGCAGATGCTGGAAATCTGAAATAAAAACAGAAAATGCTGGAAAACACTCAGCAGGTCAGGCAGTACCTGTGGACAGAGCATCAGTTCTGATGAAAGATCGTTGACCTGAAAGGTTGACTCGGTTTCTCCTCGGCAGAGATGCTGCCTGATCTGCTGACTGTTTTCCAGCATTTTCTGTTTTTATTTACACCACTAGCACCACCAATAAACTAACAACTCCTCATTGCTTACTACAGTACTGCCAGTAAAGGTTTCAAGAATAAAATTCCAGAGATGTGTTTTGTCTTTTGACACTTTTATGGGAATGCCGTTGACGGCAGACACATAGTCTTCCCCATCACCAGTACTCCTTCGTGCAAACAAACTAATGCGCAGTAAATCGATGGCATCACAGACCGCCAAAAATATAAATCCATAAACTGTCACCAGGTGAAGGCAGCCTGCTCCAGCAGCATAAACTTGGGAGCCAGTTCTGTATATTCCTTTGCAATGTAAAACACACCTTCTAGGGGGTATGGTAGCAGAGTGGTAATTATATGGAACTAGTAACCCAGAGGCCTGGACTAATGATCTGGAGACACGAGTTCAAAATCCCACCCCGCCAGCTGGGAAATTTAAACTCAATTAATTAAATAAATGTGGAATAAAAAAGCTAGCATCAGTAATGGTGGCCATGAAACTACCGGATTGTCAGGAAAAACTCATCTGGTTCACTAATGTCCTTTAGGGAAGGAAACCTTACCCAGTCTATGTGACTCCAGACCCACAGCAACGTGACTGACTCTTAACTACCTAACTCTGAAATGGCCTAACAAGCAATTCAGTTGTAACAAACCTCTACGAAACATTATAATAAGAATAAAACTGAATGGACCACCCGGCATCGACCTAGGTTACGGATTTGGACAAGCGAAAGGCACACCTAGCCCAGTCAACCCTGCAAAGTCCTCCTCACTAACATCTGGGGACTTGTGCCAAAATTGGGAGAGCTGTCCTACAGATTAGTCAAGCAACATCCTGAAAGTCATACTCCCAGAATCATACCTTTCAGCCAACGTCCCAGACACCTCCATCGCTATCCCTGGGTATGTCCTGTCTCACTGGCAGGACAGATGCACCAGACGTGGCGGCACAGTGGTATACAGTCGTGAGGGAGTGGCCCTGCGAGTCCTCAACGTTGACTCCAGACCTTATGAAGTCTCATGCAGCAAGTCAAACATGGGAAAGGAAATCTCTGGCTGATTACCACCTACCGCCCTCCCTCAGCACTTCCCATGTTGAACACCATTTGGAAGAAGCACTGAGGGTAGCAAGGGGACAGAAAGTACTCTAGGTGGGGGACTTCAATGTCCATCACCAAGAGTGGCTCAGTAGCACCACTACTGACCGGGCTGGCCGATGTCCTACAGGTTGTATCTGCCAGACTGGGCCTGCGGCAGATGGTAAGAGAACCAACACGAAGGAAAGGCCTACTTGACCTCATCCTCACCGATCTACTTGTCGCAGGTACATCTGTCCCCGACAGTATTGGTAGGAGTGACTACCGCACAGTCCTTGTGGAGACAAAGTCTCGTCTTTACACTGAAGACACCCTGGAATAGATTCAGAACAGATCTAGCAGCTCAAAACTGAGTATCCATGAGGCGCTGTGGGCCATCAGCAGCAGGATTCCATTCCACCACAATTTGTAACCTCAAGGCCCAACATTTTCCTCACTCTTCCATTACCATCAAGCCATGGGACCAACCCTAGTTCAATGAGGAGTGTAGAAGAGCATGCCAGAAGCAGCACCAGGTGCACCTAAAAATGCGGTGACAACCTGGTGAAGCTACAACACAGGACTACATGCATGCTAAACAGCAAAAGCAGCATGCTATAGAGAGAGCTAAGCGATCCCACAACCAACAGATCAGATCAAAGCTCGGCAGCCTTGCCACATCCAGTCTTGAATGGTAGTGGACAATTAAACAACTAACGGGAGGAGGAGGCTCCATAAACATCCCCATCCTCAATGATGACGGAGCCCAGTACATGAGTGTAAAAGACAAGGCTGAAGTGTTTGCAACCATCTTCAGACAGAAATGCCAAGTGGACGATCCATCTCGACCTCCTCTTGAAATCCCCGCCATCACAGAAGCCAGACTGAGCACACTGGATACAGCAAAGGCTATGGGTCCCAACAACATCCCAGCTATGCTGCGGAGGATTTGTGCTCCAGAACTAGCCACACTTCTAGCCAAGCTGTTCCAGTGCAGCTACATCGACGGCATCTACCTGACAAAGTGGAAAATTGCCCAGGTATGACCTGTCCACAAAAAGCAGGACAAATCCAATCCAGCCAATTATCGCCCCATCAGTCTACTCTCAATCATCAGCTACGTGATGGAAGGTGCTATTAACAGTGCTATCAAGCAGCACTTACCCACCAAAACCTGCTCAATGATACTCAGTTTGGGTTCCGCCAGGACCACTCGGCTCCAGACCCAATTACAGCCTTGGTCCAAACATGAACAAAAGAGCTGAATTCCAGAGGTGAGATGAGAGTGACTGCCCTCGACAGCAAGGCAGCATTTGACTGAGTATGGCATCAAGGAACCCTAGTGAAATTGAAGTCAATGGGAATCTGAGGGGGAAACTCTCTGGAGTCATACCTAGCACAAAGGAAGATGGCTGTGGTTGTTGGAGGTCAATCATCTCAGCCCCTGGACATCGCTGCAGGAGTTCCTTAGGGCAGTGTCCTAGGCCCAACCATCTTCAGCTGCTTCAATGACTTTCCCTCCATCATAAGGTCAGAAGTGGCGATATTCGCTGACAATTGCACAGTGTCCAGTTCCATTCACAAATCCTCAGAGAATGAAGCAGTCCATGCCCGCATGCAGCAAGACTTGGACAACATTCAGGCTTGGGCTGTTAAGTGGCAAGTAACATTCGTGCCACACAAGTGTCAGCCAATGACCATCTTCAACCAGAGTCAGTCTAACCGCATCCCCTTGACATTCAACGGCATTACCATCGCCAAATCCCCCACCATCAGCATCCTGGGGGTCACAATTAACCAGAAAATTAACAGAACCAGCCACATAAATACTGTGGCTACGAGAGCAGGTCAGAGGTTGGGTATTTTGCGGCAAGTGTCTCACCTCCTGACTCCCCAAAGCCTTTCTACTATCTACAAGGCACAAGTAAGGAGTGTGATGGAATACTCTCCACTTGCCTGGATGAGTGCAGTTCCAACAACACTCAAGAAGCTCAACACCATCCAGGACAAAGCAGCCTGTGTGATTGGCACCCCATCCACCAGATTAAACATTCACTCCCTCGATCACTGGCACACCGTGTCTGGAGTGTGTACCATCTACAAGTTGCACTACAGCAACTCACCAAGGCTTCCTTGACATCACCTCCCAAACCGGCGATCTCTACCACCTAGGAGGACATGGGCAACAGGCGCATGGGAACACCATCACCTGTAAGTTCCCCTGCAAGTTACACACCATCCTGACTTGGAAATATATCGCCATTCCTTCATCGTCGCTTGTTCAAAATTCTGGAACTCCCTCCCTAAAATCGTTTTGGGAGTACATTCACCACACGGACTGCAGCCATTCAAGGCGGCAGCTCACCACCACCTTCTCAAGAGCAATTAGGGATGGGCAATAAATGCTGGCCTTGCCAGCAATGCCCACATCCCATGAATGAATTTTTTTTAAATAACAGTCTTTTTTTCATGTAACTTGATAACTGATCATTGATTTTAAATCACTTAATCATTTAAAACTATATTTATACACACCCAATGCCAAAATAAAAGACCACCGCATTGTTCTAAGAATTCATTTTAAAAGCAGGGAAATGTCTTTTAACACCCTGATGGGAACAAGTGCAGAACATAAAAGAACCACTGACATTTGAACTAGAAGTATCAAATTTTTCTAATAGATGTCCAGCAGAAACTGTACAAAGTTGTACAGAGTTGTATCATTAAACATGTCCACTTTAAAAAGCAAAATATTGCAAATGCTGGAAATCTGAAACAAAGAGAAAATGCTGCAGGTCAGATAACATCTACGAAGAGAACAGACAAATTAATGCTTCGGGTGTAGACCCTTCACCAGTTCTGATGAAAGGTCTAAACCTTAAGCGTTAACTTGTCTGTACTCTCCACAGATGCTGTCTGACCTGCTGAATGTTCCCAGCATTTTCTCTTCTAGTTTTCTTTTCACTTTAAAGAATGCTCTCTGTCAAGTTCAAAATTGACAGGTCACTGAGGCCTTGTCAAGACTATCCATGCTGTGTCTTGACCTTTTCATCTTTTATCATGGAAACTTAAATCTCTTCTGTCTCTATATCACTGCCATAATAGCTGGGTTTTTTTAAGTGTGTTTTATTACTAGCACATACATGGAGTATGTAACAATTTTGGGGGCTTTTTTCTGGTCTTCCTCATTGTTCAGTCCCTTTCTTGTTGAAAAGACGATCACACACAATGAACTCGTGACATTCTGCGATGGTTGGATTAATTATCATAACTGTTTCTACCAGACAAGTGCGTGCTGAACTTAAATTCTCTAAACCAACACCGACATGGGTCATTAAAACATTAAACAAAAACTTGTTCCTACTTTGTCTATAAAAATTCATACACACCAAAAAAAAAATGGAATCTTCCACATGCCAAGCTGGAGGGACAAGCCATGCTTTGATCACCATACATCGGGGAAAAATTGAGTCGCACCTTTGGGGCGCTAACTTCGCTGGGGCGCTACTTTTAGCGCCCTGAAATAGTTAGCATCCCCGCGCCCGAAATTCATCGGTAGTGCCCCAAGAGGGAAGTGGGGCGCTACTGGAAGCACCCCGCCTCCCTCTTGGGGCGCTACGAGGGAATATCGCAGCACTACGTGCCGCGGTACTGCAGGCCTTCCTCGGAGGGGTCTTGTGCCGCATGACCCGGGGTCCAGCTGGGCCACCAGGGATCGGAGTGCCGGCAAAAGAGCCCAGCACTCAAGAGAAGTGCCGGGCTCACGGAGCGCAGCCGGCACTCCGCAATAGTGCCGGAGAGAAGACCGGGGATGGCAACGGGGGCAGGTGCTGGCAGGTGGCCAGCAATAAAAATGGCCGCCCGGCACCTCGCCTTTAATTAGCGCCACCCCAGCCGCAGGTAGGCCCCCCTGCCTCCGTCAGACATAGCGCCCGGCGATAAGTCAGGGGGCTCTACCAAAGATCGCAGCCAGGGCGCTGCGCACAGCGATGTCATCGCCGGCGGCGTAGCGTCGCAGGGTGCTAACGGTTACAGCTGACGCTAACCCCCCCGCTGAATTTTGCAGGAGACTTTGGCGGCGCCGCACTCTAGTTGCTTTGCACAAAGCAACCGAATTTTTCCCCCATAATCCCTCGTTTGCTAACGTGTGAGATATTTCACGAACACAAATAGATCCTCTCTTCTGCAGAATATGAAGGAATTTAAATATTCGAGTGTGGAATTATCCTGAGAGTTGTTCCAAATTACTCAATATTGTAATGTATCAGTGATCTTGTAACTCATTACCAAGAAGCATGTTTTATTTAAGGTGTAGAATTAAAAAGGATCCAGGCAATTAGTCTAAAATAAGTCTAAAATCAATAGCTGGGTAAAATAATTGAAACTATTTTAAGGGATAGGTTGGAGAAGTATCTGCATAGCAATAAGTTAATAAGAAACAGACAGCCTGAATTTAGAAGTTCAAGATGCTGCCTGGCAAACCTTCTTGAATCCTTCGAGCACATGATAAATAAAGTTGACAGCTGAAATCCCCCAAATATAGCTTATTTAGACTTTCAGCAAGCTTTCAGTAATGTTTCATGTCAAAGAATTCTAATTCAACTAAAAGCCACAGGAATTCTGGGTAATACAAGGCGGGATAAGAAGCTGGTGAAAAATAGAACACAGAATAGTTGAGGTGTGATGTCAGAGTGGGCAAAGATACCGAGTGGAATTGTGCAGGGGACAGTGCTTGTACCTCTCGTTTTGAATCTGTATTGATGACCTGGATATCCAAAGCAAATTTGCTGATGACATTAAAATAGGGGGAGCAGCAGAAGCAGAGGTTAGTGCAAAATAATTACAGAAGGATTAGATCAGTTATGTGGATAAATAGTAAATTAAGATCGAGTGATAAATGTAAAGCACTGCACATCGGTCTAAAAAATAGGCATCATATTCATGACTTGGGAGTAATACAGACTCATCACTTTCAAAGTTTATATTGAGGCAATCCACTTAAACAACTTGAAAATTTAATAAAATACTGATATTATATTGATGGGAAAGAAAAAAACTTGCATGTATTGCACACTATCACACCCTCAGGACACCTTAAAGTGCTTCACATCCAATTAATTAATTTTTGAAGTTTAGACAGAGTTATGCAAGCAAACGTGGCAGCTAACTTGTGTACAGCAAGGTCCCACAAAAAGCAATGAGATATATGACTAGTTAATCACTGTATTGTTGGTGTTAAGTTAGAGAAGAATGTTGGCCAGGAAACACAAAATTCACTGTTCTTCAATTTGTTTTGTCCATCTTAACAGGTGGACACAGGCTCAGTTTAACATCTCATCCAAAAGACAGCACCTCCCTCAATGCAGCACTCCCTCACTACTGCACTGAAGTGTTAGATTAGGTTCTCAAGTCCTGAAGTAGAGTTTTAACTCAAGGGGCAAGAGTGCTACCAACTGAGCCAAGTCAACACTCAACAGTAGAATACAAGTTTTCAGCTGTTATGCTAAGGCTTTACAATGCATTAGTAAGACTACATTTCTAGTCACGACACTACAAAAGGTCTGTGCATACACTGAAGAGGGTACAGAGAGGAACAAGTTTGACCTCAAAGTCGAAAAGGGGTGTGCTTTGAGAAAAGATTGAAAAAGCTCAAACTCTATAGTCCGGAGGAAGACAGTTAGGGGGAGGGAGGTTTGGCGGGGAGACATGAATGAAGTATCTAAAATATTAAGGCTATAGATAAGGGATATTCAGAATATTACTTCAAGGTCAGCGAAGTTTTCCAAAATGCATACATTTAAATTAGCAAAAGGTAAATTTAAATACTCCCAGTTACACTGCTGGAGGTAAAAATTCTGGAATCACTCAAAAGTTATTACGATGCTGTAGTGGGAACCTTAATTTATATGGAAGGAAAATCTGGAAAAGTTGAATGGCCTCCCTCACCTACCTTTGTCTTAATCCAAGAATGATAAATGTTCTAAGTAATCTGCCAGGCAAGGCAGGAGAAACAAAATAATTAGGGTCATTCAAAATACAGTATAATGGGAGAGCTGCCTTACGATAGTGATAAGCTTAGCCTCATCTCACTCAACTTTTCTTATGAGTACAACCAGTCAAATGGCTACCAATGACATAAAAAAACTTTCCCCAAACTATCTTCCAATTGCCTATCATAACTGAAATAGATGATCTTGGAACATGCATGAGAAATAATCTCCAGTCCCAATAATATTCTACCTTTCTCATGCAACTAAAATTTGGTCAGGCAAACAGAAGCACAGTGCAGTCTTACCAATTACAATCCTTTCTCCTTAATTGAGAATTTTATCATCAAATCAGCTATGATCTCTGCCATAATGGTTGTAATTGCACCCTGCAAATTTGATAAAATACTTGCCCCAAGAAAAGGCGATAGAAATGGAGCAGATCAATCCACTGAAGTTTTTTGCCTCATCACAGCCTTAGCAAAAGATAATGGACAAATTCAGTTATAAAGCACTTCCAAGTCAGGCAAAATCCACAGAAGCATTTGCATGTCTGACTCTCACATTTTCTTGCATGTCCTTTAAACGTTTTTGGTCTTCTGGTGTTTGTGGACATTGATCGCAACATGCAAGAGCCTTTCGTTATTAGCCAGGTCTTGAGTGAGCCACCTAACAGAGCCCCTCACCTGAATTTAGTTTTTTTTAAGCATTCTAACTGTTTAATAACACAGCCTGCAAACAACCCAAAGGATTATAGAAGATTTTACATGAAGTCAAATTAATTGCAGTCAGCAAAAAAAGAAACCTGAAAAGCACCCTGAAGTAAAAATATAAAAGTGGCCATGACAAATTGTCCATTATGCATGCACAGAGTAATAGCATCACAATGTTAAAACCCAGCAAAGTAAGAAAGGAAGACTTGCATTTATTTTGCACCTTTTACAACCTCAGGATGTCCCAAAGTGCTTTACGGCTAATTAAGTATTTTTTTGAGGTGTAGTCACTGTTGCGATGTAGGGAAGCACAGCAGCAAGGTCCCTTAAAACAACAATGAGATAATGACCGGATATCTGTTTTAGTGATGTTGGCCAGGGCACCAGGCATAACTTCCCTGGCTCTTCTTTGAAACAGTGTATTGGGATCTTTTACATCAACTTGAGAGGGCAGAAGGGGTCTCAGTTTAACATCTCATCCAAAAGTCGGCCCCTCGACAGCGCAGCACTCCCTCAGTACTGCACTGGAGTATCAGCCTAGATTATGTGCTCATGTCTCTGAAGTGGAATTTGAACCCACAACCTTCTAACTCAGAGGCAAGAATGCTACCACCGAGCCAAGGCTGACACTGCCATGCTCCACAAAACTTACATGGAACTGTGACACACATGATGACATCATCAAGGAGTTTGTGCCCAGGTTGCACCATCACTGATGTAAGACTTCTCCAGTTAGACAGATGGAAGGCACGAGACTCGTGGGTGGGTGGGGTGAGGTGTTGTTTAACAAAATCCATCAGTTTTAGTTTCATCTGGCTGCGATCTGTGGGAGACTCGGACTATGGGGGCTGAATCTTCAAATGATCTGTGTATTCCAACTCAATGCAGATACAAAAAGAAAACCCATGTCAGGAGTTAACTTCATGTGAATTCAATGTGAATTCTGGCTACGAGAGTTGAAATTGAATCCCAATCCTCTTAACCCCACCCATTAAAACTGCCAAAATTAGCCAGTCCACCTGCCACATTCTCTTCCCGTGCTTTATTTGCTAAAGCCATCTGCCAGACATCATTGATTACACCCCCGCAAAAGACTGACTATTTGTATCCATGTGGATGCCTGCTTAAAATAAATACCTCATTGTGTAGTTGCCCCATTGTAAGCAGTCAATATTAAATGGGCAACAATCATTTGATCCAACCATACAGACCTGAATTCTAGGATTGTACCACTATAACAACAGCATGTTCTCTTTTTGCCACATGTTGATCTGAAGGACCAGTAGTGTTGTGCAGGATGTGAAGTAAGGAGGAGGGAGAAATGTAGCTCAGGGTAATCGATGCTCTAAATTCCAAATTAAAATATAATACTTATAGTCTAGTCATTTCCAATTAAAAGTATAAATCTAGAAGCTATTTCAAATGAAGTTATTTTGAAGAACTTACACTTCTGATGAAATGCATATTCATACATGACAGCAGTGGAATGAGAGTCAAATAAATTTAGTCGGTCTAAATAACTCAAATTATTGCTATGATGCTGCTATATCAATACAACAGAACCCAACAGAAATATACAGGGATCAGCAAAAGCTGCCCTAAAGAATAAGGAAGTGGACATTGCAGTATGGGAGCTAATACTGTTGATACTGTACATTGAAATGTTGTGTTACTTTGTCAGGAGGTATTACTTGACCTGAATAAACAAGTAATGCAATAGGAAATTGATCCTTTGAATTACAGTAAATCACAACCTGGCTGTTTAACAAATGTAATTATTTTGTGTATAAGAAAATTATATCAACAATATAAAACAAAAAAGAACTTGTGAATTCTTTACCTGTTCCAAAGGTGTTATAATTTAATAAATAGTTTAAACTGTTATGCAGTACATTTTTCAAACTCTTGTTTAAAAGTTAATAGACTATAAACTTTAAATGAATTCATTTGGTGGTGATGCAAACTAAATGTCTTTAAAATGTAATACATTTAAATTCCCATTTGTAAACATAAACTATTTTTTAATCACTTTCCTCTACCACTTCCTCTGTCTCCTCTGCCACAACTGCCCCAGCATACAAGCATCACCACATAGCTGGGACTAGAAACATAGAAAAAGAAGTAGGCCATTCAGCCCTTCGAGCCTGCTCCGCCATTCAATATCATCGTGGCTGATCCTCTATCTCAATACCATATTCCCATTCTCTCCCCATACCTCTTGATGCCTTTTGTGTCTAAAAATCTATCTCCTTCTTAGATATATTCAGTGACTTGGCCTCCACAGCCTTCTGCGCTAGAGAATTCCAAAGGTTCACCACCCTCTGAGTGAAGAAATTTCTCCTCCTCTCAGTCCTAAATGTCCTACCCCGTATCGTGAGACTGTGACCCCTCGTTCTAGACCCCCCAGCTTGGGGAAACATCCTCCCTGCATCCAGTCTGTCTAGCCCCGTCAGAATTTTATACGTTTCAATGAGATCCCCTCTCATTCTTCTAAACTCTAGTGAATACAGGCCTAGTCGCCCCAATCTCTCCTCATATGACAGTCCTGCCATCCCAGGAATCAGTCTGGTGAACCTTCGCTGCACTCCCTCTATGGCAAGTATATCCTTTCTTAGGTAAGGAGACCAAAACTGCAGTACTCCAGGTGTGGTCTCACCAAGGCCCTGTATATAACTATATATAAGACATCCTTGCTCCTGTACTCAAATCCTCTTTCAGTGACTGGTGTTAAAGGACACCCAGGCCCCTCTACATCAACATTTCCCAATATATCACCATTTAAATAATACTCTGCCTTTCTGTTGTTCCTACCGAAGTGGATAACGTCACATTTATCCTCGTTATACTGCATCTGCCATGCATTTGCCCACTCACTCAACTTGTCTAAATCGCCTTGAAGCCTCTTTGCATCCTCCTCACAACTCTCAATCCCAGCTAGTTTCGTGTCGTCAGCAAACTTGGAAATATTACATTTGGTTCCCTCATCCAAATCCAAGCACTGATCCCTGCGGTACCCCACTAATCACCGCTTGCCACCCCGAAAAAGACCCATTTATTCCTACTCTCTGTTTCCTGTAATCTATAGAATCTTGGAAGATGACAGCCAATGCATCCACTATTTCCATGGCTACCTCTTTTAGTACTCTGGGATGCAGATTATCATGCCCCGGGGATTTATCAGCTTTCAGTCTCATTAATTTCTCCAGCACTATTTTTTTTTTACTAATACAGGTACACTGTCCCTTATCCGAAAGCCTTGGGACCAGCTGAGTTTCGGTTTTCGGAATTTTTCGGATTTCAGAAGGTATTATTATAAGACTGGGAAATTTGTATTTAATATAAATTGTAAAAGTTCAGGCTACCTCTTGCGACTGTTCCGTGTCTCATTCCCCTTCCTGCTTCTTTGGAAAGCCGGATATCGGCTGACTCCTACTAAGCTGGCCCGCAAATCAGGTTTGGGGGGGGGGGGGGGGGAAAAGGATATCGGACGGGTCGGGGGGGGGGGGGGGGGTGTCGGGAGAAAAGAATATCGGACGGGCCGCTGTATTGTTGGGTTCACTCTCCCGGTACCTCCTTCACACTGCCCGGCTCGGCCTGCAATCTCCTACCCAGGAGGGAACTCTGTGACCCTCTGCCCTGCTCAGCGTAAGTCGTGCGCCACTCTGGTCATGTCGTGCGCACGACTTACGCTGAACAAAAAAACTTTCGGTTTTTAGAGGATTTTGGTTTTCGGAAGTTCGGATAAAGGATAGTCTACCTGTACTAATTTCCTTTAATTCCTCCTTCTCACTAGACCCTTGGTTCCCTAGCATTTCTGGGAAGTTATTTGTGTCCTCTTCCGTGAAGACAGAACCAAAGTATTTGTTCAATTGCTCTGCCATTTCCTTGTTCTCCGTTATAAATTCTCCCGTTTCTGACTGTAAGGGACCTACATTTGCCTTCATTCATCTTTTTCTGTTTACATACTTATTGACTAATTGATGATAACCTCTAAACTATTTCAACTTAACACTGCACAATTCCAAACTCTGCTGTCAAAAGTTTCATTCATTTTCCAATTCCTTTAAGAATATTTAGAAAGATTATTTAAAAAAATCTATATATAAAGAGCTGATTTGATGAACAATAAGCAGGTGCTTCTCTCTAATTTTGAGCAACATAATTACAGTATTACCCAAAGGGAGGAGAACTTCCAGCTGCATGTTCCGTGGCAGGTAAACAACACAAGCACTCTGTTGCTTACATTCTCTGGAGCACAGTTCAGCCCAGCCAGATAAAATGAGTAATATCAATACATAAATGTGCAAAAGTAATACATTATGAGAACTGGAACAGACATCCAGTTCTACCACTTCTAAATAGCGGCAAGAAAGCCAAATTCAGGCAGACGACAGTGTTGTGTAACATGCATTTAGTTATCAAATTTAATCAAGAGCCCAATTTGTATTTATTTGAATTTTCAAACATACTAGGCCGGATCTTGCTGGAAAAATAATGCCATGTTAACGCCGCTCGTCATTATTAATGTGCAAATAGGCCAGCAAGTTCAGGAGATTAAAAGATTCGCTGTGAGTTACGAATCTCCAGAACTTACGTCGATTTACACCGCTCCGCTGTTTGCTTCACACAAACCGTCTCACCCTTAGCTACCCCATTTTTAAGAACTTGCTGGGTTTGCACACTAATCGCCCATTAAACACGCCACAGAAAGTTATGTCTGATAATCAACAGTGTAAGTACTTTTTTAATGATGTGATTAATTGTTAATGCAATGCCAATCAACCTCTCTGACCCAGAAATGGAACAATTTAAACTGTGGAGTCTCATTCCTTCAGGTGGTAAATTGTTTAGAGATTTTAAAAATGTTATTTTTTATTACTTTAACTTTGTCTCTTATTTTTCTCTCTCTCAATCCAATCTTTCTTCCTCTCTCTTTAATTTTCATTCTCTACCTAATTCGACTCTAATTCACCCTATTTCCTTCGCTGCCGTTCTTCTGTATCTTTCTCAATCCTTAAATCTCATTGGTTCAGGAGATAGACTGTTGGTCCCACCATTCATGGAGGTCCCAGATGTCCTATTGCCCTCGCTGTGCCGTTATCAGCTCGCATTTCCAGCAAGTTACGAATTTTTTGAGCTGAAGGGTGCAGAAAAAAGTCTAACTGGGCTCACCCTGCTCCAGCCCGTTGTAACAGCACTTGCCATTCCTCACCCCAACCCCCAAAAAAATCTTTAAAACTCCATTGCGGTTCTCCTGATGATGCCACTGTGGCACTAAACCATACAAAAGAAACACCGCGCTCAATTTGTTCAGGTTTAGGTCTGAGTAAGCTAACTGATCACATCCAGGGTGGCAGCAGTGGTGCTACAATTGATTTTGCTCTTGGACTAGGATAGGGCAAAATATGCCACAATTCTTGCTCCCTTGGTGCCTGGTGTAAAGTGATACTGGGGAGAGGCGTGTGTGTGCGCGCACATGCATTGGTTGATCATAGGATCTGGCTGGTGGTCAAACAGATGTCTGAGGTAATGCTGTAATTTGCAGCCTCTCTAAAACTCAGTCCACCTAGGAGATGGAGTTTATCAATTAAATTAAATCAGCTACAATTATACTTGATTGTCAATTTGATCAAAACTACAATAAAAAATGCAAATTTTCCTGCAACATCGTACTCTGAACATTATTCTGGTACAAAACTATAACCCAAAGTCATATTGGAAAGCAGTACTGAATGTTTTACTGCACATTGCATTTTTGATCCAAACCAGAATGAATGCAAGTGAATGACTAGGAATTAGTGTCAGAGCATAAATATTCATCATGGTGCACTTATAATCTGAATAAGAAAGAAGCACATTTGGGCTAAACACAGGAAACATACTGTACTATGTTTCGAAACTGCAATATAAGCAAGATAGAAAGCACCCAATTCCAAGTGCATTAATCAATGAGTCTTTAGGGCAAGTAAGTGATATAAAGGGGAAAATCTCAAATCCAAATTCTAGGACTCGAGGCCAATAGTGCAGTGCTGCGAGAGTGCTGCATTGTCTGAGATGCCGCCTTTCTGATTAGACATTAAACTGAGGACCAATCTGCCTGATCAGGTGGATGTGGAAGATCCCATGCCACTATTCTAAGAAAAGCAAGAGTTCCCTTGGTGTCCTGACAAATACCACCAAAAATAGATTATCTAGTAATTAACTTATTTGCTGTCTGTAGGGCTTGCTGAGCACAATTTGGGGATTATATTTGCCTACATAACTGTGACTGCACTTCAAAAAGTAATCCATTGGATGTAAACACTTTGGGACATGATACAGTGTTTTATAAATGTTATTTCTTTCTCCACAAGTTTGCCACTACCAGTTGGTGATAGGGGTTTTCACCAATTGTAAAATCAATGTCTCAAACGGCAGAGCAACCACAGCAAACCTGATCCATAAAGCAAGCACGGCTGCATGAAAGCGAAAGGTTCCACCGTACATTAAAAACATAAGAATGTGCACAGTTGACCATCCCAGTCTCCACCATTCCTCTGTTGTCCAGGTTGATCAGACTGGCCTCACTTGGTTCCACTCTGACTTATCTGATATCCACAACATCTCCAACATTGGTGTCTTTTGCTGCCCTTGCATCATTACCTCTGGAGCCCCCAGCCTATTGATAATCCCCTCCTCTTCCTCATTTACACGCTGTCCTTGGTTAAATTATCTGCAGACATTGGATCACGTACATTGCTGAAACCCACCACCACCTGTCTTAAAGCTCTCCACTGGCTCTGTGCTGACAAACTACTTGTCTGACCATCATAACAACAGAAAATGCTGGAAAAACTCAGCAGGTCAGGCAACATCCGTGGAGAGAAATTTGAGTTGACGTTTCGGGTTGGACCCTTCTTCAAAACTGGAAAGAAAAGAAACTACATCGGAGGCAGGGCTGCGATCGGACAAAAGAATAAAAGAAACAAAAGAAGTAAAAGAGATTAGAAGCTAGACGAGATGGTAATAGGCTGGGATTAGGTGTAAAGTGTACTGGCAGAGCAAAAGATAGCTGCCAGGTGTGAGAGAGAAACAAAAGGAAAGAGGGGGGGGGGGGAAAGGAGTGGAACAATTACAAGAGAAAATGAAATGGGGGCCGAGCTTATGATCTGAAATTGTTGAACTCGATATCGAGTCCGGAAGGCTGCAGACTGCCTAATCGGAAGATGAGGTGCTGTTCCTCGAGTTTACGTTGAGCTTCCGTGGAACAATACAAGAGGCCAAGGACGGTGAGGTCCGAGTGGGAATGGAGCGGTGAATTAAAATGACAGGCGACCGGAAGCTCGGGGTCACCCTTACGGACTGAACGGAGGTGTTCCGCAAAGCGGTCACCCAATCTGCGTTTGGTCTCCCCAATGTAGAGGAGACCGCATCGTGAGCAGCGAATACAGTATACTAGATTGCGAGAAGTACAAGTAAATCGCTGTTTCACCTGGAAGGTGTTTGGGGCCCTGGACAGTGGGAAGGGGGGAGGTATAGGGGCAGGTGTTACATCTCCTCCGCTTGCACGGGAAGGTGCCAGGCGAAGAGGAAGGGCTGTTTGGGGTGATAGAGGAGTGGACTAGGGTGTCTCGGAGGGAGCGGTCCCTGCGGAATGCTGAAAGGGGAGGGGAGGGGAAGATACGTTTGGTGGTGGGATCACTTTGGAGGTAGCGGAAATGCCGGAGGATGATCCGTTGAATGTGGAGGCTGGTGGGGTGAAAGGTGAGGACAAGGGGAACCCTATCGTGGTTCCGGGAGGGAGGGGCAGGGGTGAGGGCAGAAGTGCGGGAGATAGAACTGACACGGTCGAGGGCAGTGTCAACCACAGTAGAGGGGAATCCTCGGTTGCGGAAAAAGGAAGACATGTCTGAAGCACTGGTGTGGAAGGTGGCGTCGTCGGAGCAGATACGGCGGAGGCGGAGAAACTGGGAGAATGACCATCAGCTTGGATAAGCCACAATTTCCTCCAGCTAAAAATTGTGAGGACCGAAACCATCACCTTCAGCCTCCACCACTAACCCCATACCCTCACCACAAGTGCCACACTGCTCCCCTCTGGCCACTGTCTCCAGCTGAACAGAATGTTAACACCCTCAGCGTTCTATTCCACCTTGAGCTGGGCTTCCAACCCCAGATCCTCTCCATGGCAAAGGCTGCCTACTTTCACCACTGAAAGATCACCTACCTACCTCAGCTCACCTTCCACAGAAACCCTTAACCATATAGCAATTTGAAGAGGAGC
This sequence comes from Somniosus microcephalus, assembly GCF_052327205.1. Classification (NCBI taxonomy): domain Eukaryota; kingdom Metazoa; phylum Chordata; class Chondrichthyes; order Squaliformes; family Somniosidae; genus Somniosus; species Somniosus microcephalus. Next base: position 237,144,581 of record NC_140991.1, on the reverse strand, counting down.
CATCCCCAGGGAACTTGGTGTCAGCTTGGTTCACTTAGTAGTACTCTCACCTCTGGGTCAGAAAGTTGTGTGTTCATGTCCACATTAAGATGTGAGCACATAAACTAGGTTGACACTGTACTGAATTACTGAGGAAGTGCTGCACTGTCAGAGGTGTCATTTTCTGGATGCCTGTTCCTTTGAACATAAAAATTACTTTGTGCTGCTCAAAGAGGAGCATGGAGTTTTTCCAGTATGCTCGCCAATACTCTTCCCCCAACAAATACCACTAAAAACAGATTAATTGGTCATACATCTCATTTATGTTTTATAAGTATATTAAGGGTAAAAGGATAACTAGGGAAAAAATAGGGCCCATTAGGGACAAAAGTGGCAATCTGTGTGTGGAGCCGGAAGATGTAGGAGGGGTTCTAAATGAATTTTTTGCATCTGTTTTCACTATGGAGAAGGACGATGTAGACATAGAAATAGGGCGGGGGGACTGTGATATGCTCGAACATATTAACATCGAGAGGGAGGAGGTATTGGCGGTTTTAGCTGGCCTAAAAATGGATAAATCCCCAGGCCCCGATGAAATGTACCCCAGGCTGCTGTGTGAGGCAAAGGAGGAGATTGCGGGGGCTCTAACACATATATTCAGGACCTCTCTGGCCACAGGGGATGTGCCAGAGGACTGGAGAACCGCTAATGTAGTACCATTATTCAAGAAGGGTAGTAGGGAAAAACCGGGGAACTACAGGCCAGTGAGCCTAACATCAGTGGTAGGAAAATTACTGGAAAAAATCCTGAGGGACAAAATTTGTCTCCACTTGGAGAGGCAAGGATTAATCAGGGATAGTCAACATGGCTTTGTCAAGGGAAGATCATGTCTGACTAATTTGATTGAATTTTTTGAGGGGGTGACTAGGTGTGTGGATGAGGGTAACGCAGTGGATGTGGTATACATGGATTTCAGTAAGGCCTTCGATAAAGTCCCGCACAGGAGACTGGTCAAGAAGGTAAGAGCCCATGGAATCCAGGGTGCCTTGGCACATTGGATACAAAACTGGCTTAGTGGCAGAAGGCAGAGGGTGATGGTCGAAGGTTGTTTTTGTGACTGGAAACCTGTGGCCAGTGGGGTACCACAGGGATCGGTGCTGGGTCCCTTGCTGTTTGTGGTCTACATTAATGACTTGGATATGAATGTAAAGGGTATGATCAGTAAATTCGCGGATGATACTAAAATTGGTAGGGTGGTAAATAGCGAGGAGGGTAGCCTCAGTCTGCAGAACGATATAGATGGGTTGGTCAGATGGGCGGAACAGTGGCAAATGGAATTTAACCCGGAAAAGTGCGAGGTGATGCACTTTGGGGGGTCTAACAAGGCAAGGGAATACACAATGAATGGTAAGACCCTAGGCAAGACGGAGGGTCAGAGGGATCTGGGTGTGCAGGTACACAGATCCCTGAAGGCGGCGGAACAGGTGGATAAGGTGGTAAAAAAGGCATATGGGATACTTGCCTTCATTAGCCGAGGCATAGAATATAAGAGCAAGGAGGTTATGATGGAGCTGTATAAAACACTGGTTAGGCCACAGCTGGAATACTGTGTGCAGTTCTGGTCGCCACACTACAGGAAAGATGTGATCGCGTTAGAGAGGGTGCAGAGGAGGTTCACCAGGATGTTACCAGGGCTGGAGCGCTTCAGCTATGAAGAGAGACTGGGCAGATTGGGTTTGTTTTCCTTGGAGCAGAGGAGGCTGAGGGGGGACATGATTGAGGTGTACAAAATTGTGAGGGGCATAGATAGGATGGATGCTGAGGAGCTTTTCCCCTTAGTAGAGGGGTCAATAACTAGGGGGCATAGATTCAAGGTAAAGGGAGGGAGGTTTAGAGGGGATTTGAGAAAGAACTTTTTCACCCAGAGGGTGGTTGGAGTCTGGAACTCACTGCCTGAAAGGGTTGTGGAGGCAGAAACCCTCACAACATTTAAGAAGCATTTGGATGAGCATTTGAAATGCCATAGCATACAAGGCTACGGGCCAAATGCTGGAATATGGGATTAGATTAGACAGGGCTTGATGGCCGGCATGGACACGATGGGCCGAAGGGCCTCTATCTGTGCTGTATTACTCTATGACTCTATGACTCTATTTGTTTTTTGCGGGAAGTTGCTAATGCAGTCTGGCTACCACACTTACCAACAGTCAAAGCACTCCAAAGTATTCACTGTGTGAAGTATGTCGAGACAATTTGACACCATAATAAAATGCTACAATCAATGCAATTTCTTTTCTTTCAGTGTTGTGTATCGCCTAGCAGCTGCTGCAGAGTGACATTGAAAGAGGCCTGGGAGTTGGTCAGCTGCTCCTCCATCTCAGCCTCGAGTGGTCCAGGAAGATTAAAAACACATTAAGTTATTCAGTTCCTTGATGACTTTTGAATACCTCTGGAATAAGATTGCCAAGTTTAAGTTAAAATAAAAATCAAAATTTAAAAAAAAATTTAATCGCTGAAAATATATTTCTTCAATATTGATACTGAGGGCCATTTTAACAAACCGTTTACTGATGCAGTACAGCTGTTTCAGCCGGTTAGAACCAGACTCTGCATGTGAACTAGATTCTAAATCTCGACAGGGCTGGCACCATAAATAACTGTACTGGTCCACCCATTTATGTCCTATCAATTACTGAGCCAGCATCCTCAGCACAAAACAGGGCTGACGCCATCCAGTCAAACTCAGTTACACTGCAAGACTGCAGGAAACTGTCAGGACATTTACTGCAGTAACTGCAGTGAGCACCGTCTGAGGACAGTTACGAGATTTACAAGAACCTACAGGACTGATTATCGCACTATACAACAACCAAGTGTTTATTGACCGTGCCTCAAAATGTTACCACACAAACACTGTTGCGGAAGATAATGAGCTGCTGGCCCAGTCGGTCAACAGTTAGAATTAAGTGATAGCTCCTGTTCCTGAACAGAAATAATGTTCTCATAATTTACAGTTATAGGAAAGGACACACACACATACTTCCAATGTTTTGTTCACCAGAATGATACGAGGGCTTAAAGGGCTAACTTATGGGAACAGGTTACATAAACTTGGTTTGTAATTCCTTGAATTTAGAAGATTGAAGGATGTTCTAATCAAGGTGTTTAAAATGATAAAAAGATTTGATAGGGTAGATACAGAGAAATTACTTCCTCTGGTGGGGGAATCCAGAACAAGGGGGCACAATCTTAAGGAAGCATTTTTTCACTCAAACAGTCGTGGAAATCTGGAATTCTTGCCTCCAAAAGACTGTGGTTGCTGCGTCAATTCAACTTTTCAAGACAGATAGACAAATTTTTATTTGGTAAGGGTATCAAGGGATATAGATGAAAGGCAGGTAAATGGATTAGGGGTACAGATCAGCCAAAATCTAATTGAATGGTGGAAAGGACTCGAGGGGCTGAATCCTGTTCATATGTAATGGAAGCCACATGAGGATACACATGAAGCTTTATTCAAACAAAGTTCTTAAAATGCTAAATTAAATCAGGAGAGGACTGCCTCCTTGCCAGACAATCACACTTCATTTTAATCAACTGCACATTCATGATAAGTAAATTATATTCAAATATTAAATTCACTTTCATCCTGCAACAGAGATACTCCTTCATTATACAAAAGAGTATAGAACTGAATTAGCAGCAAAGTTACCAGAATTCCTTTTCACTGTCAGCAAGATGCATGCATATAAGTCATGAGTGATACATCAGATAAGTGTTTAAATAATCCCCAAACATCAGATCTATCATGCATCACCTTGCAGAGGGCACAAGATTCTCTCTTTCTCCCCATCTTTTCTCTTCTCTTCTTGAAAGCACCAACTCCTTTCCGTAGTATACTTCCATAGATACCATTCATCTCGGAGTACCTTTTCCAAAGTGCCCATTCTTCACGTGTAAGCCTAGACAATGACCATGATTTCCCCTACCTGGGCGGGTCCGTGGCAGGCGAGGTCGCGGCTGGCTCCATCCCAGCCTCCAACATGACTTTTCCTGGATTGGGCGGGCTTAACAAGCCCAGCGAGTTTCCCGGCCAATTAAAGGAAGCGGGTCTGATGACATCATTTGATGACGTGTCATCAGCTGGTTTCCTTAAAGGGATCATGCGCAAATTTAATTTGACATTTATACTGCCAGTGTTCTGAAGCATTGAGGTGCTGCAAACACTGACAAGCACTGCACAGAGGTGCACGGCTGCACCCAGGTTCTCCCATGACTCCCTCCATATGCTTAAGGAGAGAGTCACAGCACACAGGGAGGTTAGGTTCTCTTCCCTTCCAATGGGCGGAAGAGACCTCCCCAGGAGACCGAAACAGTCTGGTTGCACATTGCACAGGAGGGCACCAGCAGTTGTCAGGAGGACCAGGCTGCAGTGGTGCAAATCTTTCAATGATCTCAGTAGATCACAAAATGTTACTGCAAAGCCACACTCAACCTCATCCTGCTGTGCCTCTCATCATATCCCCATCACTGTGCCTTCCCTACCCTACTCCTGCACATCCTTACTCACACCAACTTACCTAGCACCTCCACCCATCCCTCTCTATCTGCATTATCACTTCCCCATCTCACTAGCCACCCCTCACACTCAGCCTCATCCTAGTCCAATCGGGATGCTTTATGGTGTTGGTGTGGGGTGGTGCCAACCTGGCGCATCATATGGCAGCCAGGGTGTGCAGCGTCAGGTGTGCAGCGTCAAGTGAAGTAAATCTGGCCATGGTGAGGCCATCCCTGGCAACAATGTGGCCAGATGCTGATGCCCTCTGTCCTGTGCAGCATCAGATGATTGCGGAGAAGGTTGGTGTAGTTGTTGGTGCTGCTGATGATGCGGCTGATCGTGGTCAGATTCTGAGGACCAAAGTGAGAGAGTATAAAGCGTACCCATGCTGCTGGACTAGATGGCAGGTGAACTTGAGATGACAGAAGCGATGTCAATGGTGAGAGAGTTTGTTCCAATGAGGTGACACTGGATAGCGAGTTTGCTCCAAACACTTGCAACCTGCATAAAGCTCAATCTGTCTTCCAAATGCAGTAAGCAGCAACTTCTGAGCTTGGAAAGTGAACAGCTGTGAGATGGGAGCTTTTATAGCACATTTTAAGTTGTCAAGTAATGTGATGAATCCATGGCTGACAGACCCGACATTTGGTAAAGGCGTGTGGCGACAGGTTGACAGTGGGGTCCCAACCCGCTGTCAAAAAAAACTATTTTCCCACCCAACCCACCACCGATCCCGCCCGCTGACCCCCCAGAGAGTTGGCAGGCTATTTCACTGAAAGATATTGCTCCCAAGTCTGACTCTGTTCGCATCAGATGTATACACAAACATATTCCTACATAGCGAGGAGCAGGAACCCTGGTTGATTTCTTCCTCAGAGTACTGAGGCCAGTTGTAGCACTTCACTGCCATCCTGGATTAAACCAGATTAACTCAACACAGACTGGTCTATAACTAGCTGAACCATCAGGGGAGTCCATTGGATTCCTTCTAGATCATGCTCATTTTCAGTGTTAATCTTTTGATTCTAGACATCTCACTTTATTTACTCTGAAGATTAACAGGAAGAGAGGAACGAAGAAAGCACAAATCACCAATTTTGAACAATCTTCATCATGAAAACTTAATGTCAAGCAGTGCTTCTCCCACCACCACCCCAACTACAAAAATCCTTGGCTCTTATTTATAAATGAGAGGGAAATAATAAAATTTGGGGAGTGGCTAAGGTGCTTTACACCTGATCAAGTGGAAGTTTTGAGGTGAAAAGCTCAAGAGACATGCAGCTCACAGGTTATACCATAACAAAGTTCTCCTTTGAGAAAGGTTGGGAGTTTTTTTTTAATGTAGACAACCTCAGTGGAACACAACACAAAGTGCTGTTAGTTATCTGAAAAATCTCCAATTGGAGATGATACAGTGCATGGCATCAGCATTGCACGTGAAATGCACCTGCTTTCTTCAATTGGCGAGCTCCTGCCAACAGGAGGAGACAGTGAGCAGAGACAACGTCCTTATCCAAAGGAAAAGAGGCAAAACTGAAGGACAAGTTCATCTGGAGTGCACTTGTATGTATCCTAGCAAATGATTTACTGCATCACACCCAAAACCAGAATCCTGAGAGTAGGTTGATTGTGACAGACTCAGCTGGGTGGGGAGGAAAGAAGAATGATTTTGTTTGGTTACATAAAGGGAAAGTGTTTGAAGAGTATTTGAACCATTTTCAACACTGCTGTCCAGAACTCTCCCAATTTCATGCGTCAATTGGGTTAATAGGTTCTCAGTTTGTATAATCTCATTCAAGCAACCCAACGGAAGAATGAGATGTGTCCAAGGTCAAATCATACTATCTGTACGTTAAAACATGGTGCCGACATCTGGGAAACATTTCCCTGGAACGACCCAGCCACAATGCTGTGCGAGTCTGGTGGAGTCTGAACATGTTGAAAAACTCTTTGGGTCGTATTTATAAATCAGGGAGGGAAATAATAAAATCTGAGGAGTAGATAAGTGATGGGCACTGTAGCTTTATACCTGATCAAGTGGAAGTTTCTGCAAACATGTTTTTTAAACTGCCCGGTGCCAGGACACAAAAATGCTATAAAGTTGAAGGGATGTAGAACCATACCAACATGTTGCGGGCAAACTAAATTCTCCAATCCAACTGCTCCAAAATGGGAAAGGCTTGCATTGCAGAATACACCAGACTGTTCACAATACTTTTAGATATTACTCCATTATAAGTCAAAACATCTTTTATGTGCAGACAATACTGCTATTGTGATATAGATTGCATTAAAGCATGGTCCTCTCTTTAGAAACCCACTGAATATCTATCAGACACTTTACCAGGCAGCATTGTCCTTAAAGGCCATTTTTCCAAAGTTCACATCCAAGAATCATAGAAATTTACAGCATAGAAGGAGGCCATCCAGTTCATCATGTCTGTGTTGGCCGAAAGAGAGCTATCTAATCTAATCCCACTTTCCAGCTCTTGGTCCGTAGCCTTGTAGGTTACGGCACTTCAAGTGTATATTCAAGTACTTTTTAAATGTGATTGAGGGTTTCTGCCTCTACCACCCTTTCAGGCAGTGAGTTCCAGACTCCCACCACCTTCTCAGAATCACAGAAATCACAGAAACACCACAGTGCAGATAGAGGCCATTTCGGCCCATTGAGCCTGCACTGACACATATCCCACCCGATCCCTGTAACCCCTACACCAACACATATCCCACCCTATCCCCGTAACCCCATGTATTTAATCCCCCCAACACGAAGGGTCAATTTATCCTAGCCAATCAACCTAACCTGCACATCTTTGGACTGTGGGAGGAAACCGGAACACCCGGAGGAAACCCACGCAAACACGGGGAGAATGTGCAAACTCCACACAGACAGTCACCCGAGGCCGGATTCGAACCCGGGTCCCTGGTGCTGTGAGGCAACAGTGCTAACCACTATGCCACCGTACTGGGTGAAAAAAGTTCTCAACTCCCTTCTCATCCTTCTACCAATTACCAATCTATGCCCCCTGGTTATTGACCTCTCTGTTAAGGGAAATAGGTCCTTCCTGTCCACTCTATCTAGGCCCCTCATAATTTTATACACCTCAATTACGTCTCCCCTCAGACTCCTCTGTTCCAAAGAAAACAACCCCAGCCGATCCAATCTTTCCTCATAGCTAAAATGTTACAGTCCTGGCAACATCCTCGTAAATCTCCTCTGTACCCTTTCTAGTGCCATCACATCTTTCCTGCAATGTAGTGACCAGAACTATACACAGTGCTCTAGCTGTGGCCTCACTAGTGTTTATACAGTTCAAGCATAACCTTCCTGCTCTTATATTCGATGCCTCAGCTAATAAAAGAAAGCATCCCGTATGCCTGCTCAACCACCTTATCTACCTGTCCTGCTACCTTCAGGGATCTGTGAAGATGCACTCCAAGGTCCCTCTACACTTCTCAGTATCCTACTATTAGTCCTCCCCAAATGCATTACCTCACACTTCTCCAGATTGAATTCCATTTGCCACTTTTCTGCCCACCTGACCAGTCCATTGATATCTTCCTGCAGTCTACAGCTATCTTCCTCACCATCAACCACACGGCCAATTTTTGTATCATCTGCAAGCTTCTTAATCATGCCCCCTACCTACATTGAAGTCTAAATCATTGATATATATACCACAAAAAGCAAGAGACTTAGTATTGAGCTCTGCAGAACCCCACTGAAAACAGCCTTCCAGTCACAAAAACACCCATCGACCATCACCCTTTGCTTCCTGTCACTGAGCCAATTTTGGATCCAAGTTGCCACTTTCCTTTGGATCCCATGGACTTTTACTTTTCTGACCAGTCTGCCATGTGGGACCTTGTCAAAAGCCTTGCCCTTTTAAATAAAATTGGAAGAAAAAAAAATCAGAAGTGACTGGAATAGTATAATCACTGCACCTTTCTCAGGCGAAGAATAAGGGCCATCACATGACTCTTTACTGTATCAATACACCCTTTTAACTGTGACCTTGACTGCTTCACCTTCCAGCAAACTAATCACCCTCATTTTCAATTGACTGATAGACAACTTCAGCTTCAATGTCTTCTGAAGACAGCTGAATGACCATTACGGCTGTTCATAACCATCTCAAGGTGCTCTCAGTAACAGAACTGTTTTCTGCTGGTCTTACCAGAAGGCATCTGGAAAAGTTGTGCTGTGTCAATTAGCATACTATCTAATCACCACATCATGATGTCCTTCATTCTAGTTAAACTAAGATTCATCATCAATATTTTTCAACAGGGTAATTAAATTTCAGCATCTAAGTTGTCAATAGATTTTCAACATTGATGTAGTCACATTCATTTACGTTCTAATTATTTAAATGTGAAGCTGGCGTGATGAATCACTGTCGGTGTAATGTCAGACTCAAATTAAAGACGTTAATTTGGGCTATCCATAATCGCCATTTTCATCCCAAAGGTTAATGTTAAAAATACAAGATAAACATTTTTAAAAACCTGTTCTAGTTTTAGGAGGCTTGAAGCAAAGACTATTTCTTGTACTCTGTAGAAGCGGTGACAATTACGGCTAGCTTTTAATTATGTCAACATTTGTGATATTTTTGCATCATTTGCTAAGTGTTCCCCTCTTTTCTCCACTGCCTCACACTGGAGTACAGCTCATGGCGTGCCATCAGCCTCCTGGTACCTTATCCCAGTGATGGTTCTGTATTTGTAAACATAGTCAGTGTCCATAGATCTTTAATCAAAATAATTAATTTTAATATTTTTTTCTCCTTTCTTGTATTTTCTTCATGTTCAGCTTTCCTGAAAAAAACCCACGTGACTGAGTGGCAAACTAATAGAATTACCAATATTTTAAATGCTTGGGGAAAGTTTGAAAATGTTGTAACTAAGAACATTTCAGAAGCAGAGAATGTTAGCAGTATAGCAGCAAATATACTTGAAAATTTACAAGCTGAATATTGGAAATATTTTATTCAAAATATCTATCTTAAAGTTTGGGGTCTTCTGATTTTGTCTTTTCTGTAACACTTCATAAAGTCAGTTCTGATTACGTTTGACTAATTATCCCAACACATTAACTCATGGAAAGACCCCGAATGCGTTGTGGCCAATCACAGAACTGAGCTACTGTACATTTCTGCATCACAAAACATGTCCTGTATACTATTGTCATTCATTAGTCAGTTTTAATGGACTCAATTATAAATTATCTCTACCACATTCAACATTCCACATGCAGAAAAAAAATCTTGTTCACCACTTTCCCAAAAAATGTTTTGCCGCTATATAGTTTTAAATTTGTGATCAGCAGAAACATACACAACAATGTCTTTGTGGAACCAACTTCCTGAAATCGGGTTTGAATAAACCAGCTTTTACTAATGCTTTATCCTTATTGCTCTGAGTTGGGGAAAATGTGTGACCGTCAACTAGGAGCCTCAGTTTTTAATATTTTGCGCTCACCTCCACACCAACAGACACAACAGTAAGTCTGAAAGGAACCTGGGGGAAAAATCTTAAGCCAATTGACAAAATGGAGGGTGGAAAAGAGATTAAAGGCAAGCCCTCAAAACCACTTCATTCAGCAAAAGTGCAAGCAGGGTAACCAAAAATCAAATACTGAATGCACCACACCGTATACAAACTCCACCCGGACAAATGAGTGTTGGAAAGACTAGTAACAATTTCACACACTTCTGCACGCCTTATGGATGATATGTTAAACCAATATGTCTGTCCTCTCAGGTGGATGTAAAAGATCCCATGGCACTATTCGAAGATGAGCAGGGGAGTTCTCCCCAGTGCCCTGGCCAATATTTATCCCTCAACCAACATCACTAAAACAGATCATCTGGTCATCTAGCTCATTGCTGTTTGTGGGAGCTTGCTGTGTGCAAATTGGCTGCCGCGTTTCCTACATTACAACAGTGACTACACTTCAAAAGTACTTCATTGGCTGTAAAGTACTTTGGGATGCCCTGAGGTCATGAAAGGTGCAATAGAAAATGCAAGTTCTTTATGTCTTGTCCTGCACTCAAATCTAATCATCGTGGGCAGCTATCCAGAATGCCACAACATCATCAGCTTCTCAATTCCCTTAGACATGCTCCCTTATCTGATGAGAATTCCCAACTAAACTCCCTGCACATCACACACCAGCACAGTCTCAATGCCAGACATAAGAAAGCGCATTCCTTCATATATGGACACACTCAAAGGTCTTTTGAAGATGGAACTCACCCATAAGAATAATCTGAAATATTAAAGCTGGGGCAATCTAGGATGAGGTTTAAAAAAAAAGTAATATCTTCCTTCCCCTCCTGTCTTCATTCACTCCTTTCAAAGTGGCTCTGCTATTTAGCCAAAAAGATGTACAATTCACGTTGACACGTTAGATCCCATCACCATCCGAACCCCAACAGAACACTCCACCACTACAAGACGTTAGCAAACTTGCAGAGTGGAGGTGTAAATGGCAAATTAATTTTAATATAGGTAAGTGCGAGGTGGTGGATTTTGTTGGGAGGAATAAGGGGGCCACATACTCCTTGGAAAATAAGAGTCTAAATGGAGTAGAGGAGCAGAGAGATTGAGGGGTACAGATTCTCAAATCACAAAGTAGCAGCGCCGGTTAACAAGGCCATAAAAAATGCAAACATTTCTAGAGGAATAGAATTAAAAAGCAGAGACGTTATGTTAAACTTGTATAGAACCTTGGTTACACCAAGGAGTACCGTGTACAGTTCTGGTCTCCATATTACAAAAAGGATAGAGAGGCACTGGAGAAGGTGTGAAAAGATTTACAAGGATGATATCAGAACTGAGAGAATATAACTATCAGGAAAGACTGGGACTTTTTTTCTCTAGAAAAGCAAAGGCTGAGGGGTGACTTTAAAATTATGAAGGGGTTTGACAGGGTAGACGTGGAGAAAATGTTTCCGCTTGTTGGGAATCCAAAATTAGGGGCCATAAATATAGGATTGTCACTAATATATCCAAGGGTTTAAGGAATTCATGAGAAACTTCTTTACCCAGAGAGTGGTTTAAATGTGCAAATTGCTACCACATGCAGTAGTTGAGGCAAATAATCTCCTCGCAAATAAAGTGGAACATAGAGATTACGTTGCGAGCTGCTGTGAATTAAATCATATTAACTTACAATTTCTCAAATACAAATAATGGCAGACATGAAAAATTACGCACGCTTGTACTTAAAAGGGTGTTGTTGCATTGGTGAGTTTAAGTAGGCATAGTTTCGGACACACCTTCCTCCAAAATAACTGAGGAGAGTGATGCATTGACTACTACTCAAAGTTTATGTCACAGCAAATGCTTTATCTGTCAATCACAAACTTCTACCATGTACATCTTGGAATCAAGTCCTGTTTTCTCCAAGGTTCACAGACTAGCGATGATTTTACAGAGCAGAATGTGACTCCACTCTCTGTAATGCAACATACACATTTTCTTAGGCCAAATACACAAGACGGTGGGAAGCAAAGGGAGAAGAAACAAAAAGCTTAACAGGAAGATTGGTGTGTAAAATGGAGTAATTTGGCAGAACCAGTCACCATGTTAAATAACTATATAAACTGTGAAAACTAATCTAAGGGTAAAGCTGGTTTATATGAGTCACAGTGGACAGAGGTTACACTGCATATGATTTGCAGCTGTTCTGACTACCTTGCACCCTTGTTAAAGGGTATTAGGTACAGAGCAAATCCAGATGTAGCTCCACTGTCAACAGTTTCTGGTGTACTTAGAACAAAAGCAGAGAGCGCACTCGCATTCATTGACCCGGATTTTACGGTAAAAATAATGGTGAGGCTCTCAGTGCTCACTGTTATTAAAGAGTAAATCGGACTGAAACTTCTGGCGACTGCATATGGGCAGTTGAATGCGGAAATCAGGAAGTTGGTGTCCCGAGTTGCCCTGCTGCTCCAAAAGCTTCGCTATACTGGTATCTTGCTGAGAGACTCAGCATTGAAACACATGGAAGGGCGTGAAGTTGCACCACTAAACCCTAGATACCCACTAAACAAGCCAGAAAAAGTTAGGGCTTGCCCATTCCAGAGTAAGTACATTTTTAACAGCCTGATAAGTCTTAATTACTGCCAAACAACCTCTCTGGCACTGAAAATTAACTTTTACAAGTGTGGAGTCTCATTCCTTTATATTAATTATTACCGGTGGGGATTTTTTTTTAATGTAAAATTTAATTTTTTAAACTTTTACTTGCTGTCTCTTTTATCTCTCTCCATTAATCCCATTTTTCTTTCTCTTTATTTCTCTTTCTGTACATGATTTGGCATTTAATTAATTATTCTAACTTACACTTCCTGGCTCAGACTCTGTGCGCCTCATTAAGAATGCTTCAATCTGATTGGTTAAAAAGATACACAGTTGCTTGCTCTGTTCACACAGGACCCAGCTCCCCTATAGAGGGCCCATGCTGAAATGGAATTCCAATCACAGCAAGTTCCAGTGCAAAAGCCCATAGAAAGTCTGTGGGCAAGTGTAAGTGTAATGAATAACTGACGCCGTTCGTTCGCCACTGACCACAAAGTCTAGGCCATTGTGTATAGCAGTAGCTACCACAGCCTTACAGAGGAATGCAGTACAGTACACATCAATTAAATGGACAATTCAACAAAAATCACAATTTTGGCATTTCATTATTTAGCACTTTCTATTAAAACTATCTAAAAAATATTGCACTTAAAATAATCTTCAGATGCTCTAAGAGTTGGGAAACTGTAGAAGTCAACTCTTTCAGTTCACTTAACTGTTAGTTCTATAATCAATTGCCAATCAATGCTTTTTTTTTAAATGTCTGAAACATCCAAATTGTACAGCACAGTGTACACATTCCATATGGGTAATATATTGAGTAATGGTTCTGCATTAATGTTTAATCTAGTGATCATGAAAATGCTTTTATTTTATACTGCCACACGGACATAAAAGTAATTTTACGCAGGATTAAGACCAGACAAAAATCTAACTTCCCCCCCCTCCCCCACAATCAAGAAAATCAACAATGCTATGCAGGAACATAGGATATTATGCACAGCAGTACTGCACCCATCACAGACAAATTCACACTAACCTTCCTCTATACAGTATATTAAACACATATTTCTCCGTAGCATAAAATCTCAGAATACAAGCCTACGGTAATTTATATGCCTTTCAATCAAGTAAATGGTGATTCAGAATCCTCAAAGGTAGTGATGAGATATACAATAAGATAATAAGATACCTTCTTTGCCCAAGATCACCTTCATCTGCTTTAAAAACAGACGCAAGCACCACCACGCACATGCAACTAACAGCACACCAGCATGACAAAGAGGAGTGTTGTGGTTTCAATTATACATTCTTACAAACAATTCAAATGGAGAGAAAACTGAACCTGATAGTATGAAGTTCTCCTCCTTGTCCTCGTTATACAAGAAATCTTAACTTAAATAGGTCATTTTGATTCCACTCAACATAATCCATGACGTATCTTCTGCTTTTACACAGCAGCAGGCTGACTCCTCCTGAGGGAGAACTCAATTTAGTTCAAACACTGGTGCCTGTGGTGTGCTGCTGATTTCAGCTGCGTCATGCACATGTTTTTTAAAAATTCAATATATAACCACTAGTAAGGAGAGGTTACTCATACAGGGTTGGTTTGCTCCATCATCTGTAAATTACAACCTTACAAAACACCAAATTATTATGGATTGGGTAGTCTAAAAGACAATTTCTTACTGCAATTGCGGAATATAAACAGGATATTAATGGATGACTACCTAAAATGTGTCAAATATATTGAGGATAGTTACAGTGAACTGAAGGGCAAAACAGTAGTTTAAGTCCATTACTGCTATTGGGTAAGTTTCTGCTACTATTGAGCCACAAATTTGTTTTACTTGACCTTTATCAACTTGAAAATTAACTGTGCAATGACAGAGGGATAGGACATCTGGTCTGTACCAGAGTGACTATGAGGCAATTTTCTGATCGTCTGAGCCAATCCTACATCTAATGGCCAGTATAATCAGGTCATTAATTGCAGACTACCTACTGCTCCTAAATGATATTAAAAGTACTGAAAGAACGAACTTGCAGTTTTCACATCCGCGGGACATCTCAAAGCACTTTACAAACAATTAATTACTTTTGAAGTGTAGTCACTGTTGTTTTATAAGCAAATGCAGCAGTCAATTTGTGCAGATCAAGGTGCCACAAACAGCAGAGAGAAAAATGACTAGGTGGTGTTGACCAGGACACCAGAACTCCCCTGACCCTCTTCAAATAGTGCCATGGGATTCTTAACATCCACTTTAACAGGCAGATAAGAAATCAGTCTCAAGCAAAAGACAGCATATCTCAGACAATGCAGTACTCCCTCAGTGCTGCACTGAAGTGTCAGCCTAGCATTTTGCGTTCAAGTCCTGCAGAGCGACTTGAATCCAAAAAATGTCTTACTCAGTGGCGAGAGTGCTACCACTGAGCCAGTCTAATACCCCTGAATGGCATCAAATTTCTGCAAAGATTGTCCCAATCTCCCTCTATGACTTTGGCAGGGGATCATCAGAACCCCCAAGGAAACGGCATAAAAAGCTGAAAATGGCTGTTTGCACCATATCACTTGGGGTTCTGCCAATCTCCCGCCAAACTTATGATGGGAGAGCAGGACAATCCACATGGAAAATCAGGACCAGCATTTTAGTGGAGAGATTTTTTTTTTAAGTCACTACTGTGGCGGTACCACTGGCTGTCCCTTACATTGAGACACATAATTCCCTCTAACTTAACCTTACATAAGTTAAGTACATACAGTATGTATAACTTACCTGTTGGGGCTGTTGCCCCTTTAACTTACCTGTTCGGCCGTTGCTGCACGCACGCGCGCCGGCCCGACTCGGTCTTCCAAGACGGCCGCCGGCACAGCCCGGCCTACCGCGACTTCGGCCGCCCGACGGGAGTGACGCGATCTTCCACCCCCGCGGCAAGCACCGGCACAGCCCGGCCTCACAACCTCAGCCTCAACGGCCAGCCTCCGTACCGGGAGACGCACTGACGCAACGACGCGGTCAAGTGACGCCCAAAGCGCGGGAACACACAGCAGAGCGTGATGACGTAATCACGCTCCCCACAGGACTGCGAACTCAGTCCTCGTGGAGTCCCCGCTGGGACAAGACCTACACCACGGTGCTCCTACAGTCAGCCATCTTACCTGCTATCTTACCTGATGTAATTAGTCTGTTCCTGTAAATAAACAACTTACTTATAGTTCGTCAAAGTCAAACTCTCTTATTTAGTGGCGATCTACACGAACCGCTACATTGGTGACCCCACGACGTGAGTACGGGAGCTCATCAATTCCAACGCTACAATTGGTGAACCCGTATCCGTGAACGATTTTCACGGTAGCAACGCGCGCCTGAACCTCGGCTTCACTCAAGACGACCAACGCACAACTGACGAACAACCACGGAACAGCAACCGCCTAACACCGATTCCACCACAAGCGACCCCGTCTTTGCAACGGAAGCGCAGCTTGGAGGTGAGCCCGTTTTTCACGAACGATGTCACAGAGGTAGAGCACGACCAACGGCAACCATCATCCACCAGCGCTACAATTGGTGGGTTTGTGAACGTCTTTCACAAACGAAGCACGCTATGGAAGCATCAGCCGTTCTGCTGTCGCTACCGCAATCCAGGGAGCCACGGTCTCCCTCGTGCTTTATGCAGGTAGAAGCCCTGTTCACCGAGAACATCGATGCGGCACAGACCACGCACGTGCTCACGGTCTCCGTATTCGACTCTTCTACCGCCACACGGATCGTCCGCCTCTACGTCCACAGCGACAGCAAGTATACATCTCTCCAAGCGCGGGGTACAGCATGTTCGGGCCCACAAGATTGGAGCGCGCCCCGCGGGGATACCACGAGGACTCACCCCCACAAAACACGAGGACGCACTCCTCGCGCACGAGGACCCATCCCTCGCGAACCACGAGAACCCATCCCTCGTGAACACTGACGGCTCCTTCTCCGCCGACGACGCACCAGCCCTTCAGCTTGCTGGTTGTGTTACCTACTACACGATTCGGCGTGAACAAAAGCGTGCCGCCCTCCCGGCTGTTTTCTCCTAAATCTACAACTGTTACAAGTGTTGACGCCCTCCAGACAGAGTTACCCCTCCTTAAAGCAACAACAACCTGGACCGTTGCCGTCCTTTCTCCAGTTTTCCCTTTAACAAACGCAAACGTCGACTGAAGCTGCACACATCGAGGACGGGTCCAACGGGCATCCTGCGGCCGCGATCAGCCACGTGAAAGTTGCTAGCCTCACCGATCACTGATCAACGTAGCAACTCTTCACCCTCCGTTGTGTTCACATCGTAGCACTATGGCACGCACCGTTCCGTGCATTCCAGCCTCCCGAAGGTTTCGCTCACCAGCCAACGGAGACATCGCCTGCGTCCGCCCAACCTGCCCGTCACTCTGACAAGCCTTGCTGTTTCGCACGTCTCCACGGTCCTTCGCCTGACGGATACGTTTTATTCGCCACGACGCGCGTAAGGATCCGCTCACGAGCAGCATCTTCATACCTTGCCTACCAAGTCGAGACAGCACGACCGCCGTGACCACCAGCTCGTCAGACCATCTCATCCTTGGACTTTCGTTAAAGCGAATTCTGGGGGGGCCTGTGTGGCGGTACCACTGGTTGTCCCTTACATTGAGACACATAATTCCCTCTAACTTAACCTTACTGTATGTACTTAACTTACTTATGTATGTATAACGTACCTGTTGGGGCCGTTGCCCCTTTAACTTACCTGTTCGGCCGTTGCCCCTTTAAGAGGCGACCTAACGCGCTGACATCACACATCACGTGACGCACGCGCGCCGGCCCGACTCGGTCTTCCAAGACGGCCGCCGGCACAGCCCGGCCTACCGCGACTTCGGCCGCATTGGCCAGCCGACAGGAGCGACGCGATCTTCCGCCCCCGCGGCAAGCACCGGCACAGCCCGGCCTCGCAACCTCGGCCTCAACAGCCAGCCTCCATACCGGGAGACGCACTGACGCAACGACGCGGTCACATGACGCCCAAAGCGCGGGAACACACAGCAGAGCTTGATGACGTCATCATGCTCCCCACAGGACTGCAAACTCAGTCCTCGTGGAGTCCCCGCTGGGACAAGACCTACACCACGGTGCTCCTACAGTCAGCCATCTTACCTGCTATCTTACCTGATGTAATTAGTCTGTTCCTGTAAATAAACAACTTATTTATAGTTCGTCGAAGTCAAACTCTCTTATTTAGTGGCGATCTACACGAACCGCTACACTACTAATTTTTAGAAAACTTACTCAAGCTGAGTTCAGAGGAAAGATCAGATTAAACAGAAATATAAAGCCATTAATTATATCCAAAAGTTACATATATTGTGCCTTAAACAAAAAACTAATTTGGAGGAACATGATGTTTTGGACAACAGCAATAAAAAGCTGGAACAGGGTTGATCTTTTAAAAAGGAAGTTTAAGCTTCAAATATGATTTGTGTAACAAAGGTGGGGTCCACAGATGTGCTGATACATAATTTGAATATCCTTAAATCCTCGCAATGAAACAAAATAGGCTCATTTCTTTTACAAGTAATGGTCAGTTAACACAGAAGCAAGTTTCAGATTTTCTTCACAGTAGGCTGCAGGGGGGCGGGGTTGGAGGACAGAGCTTGTTTTAAAAGTCCCTTTAAGTCCACTGCAAAATTTTAAAAAAGTCAAAGCAAATAGCAGCTGAGGGTATGGAAGCTCCAATGTACTAGACTACAGAGCAACAGAACATTAGTTCACAACCTGCAACTCCTCAGATTAGGAGGAAAAGCAGATACACATTTTTTTTTTTTAATTCATTTGTGGGATGTGGGCATCGCTGGCAAAGCCAGCATTTATTGCCTATCCATAATTGCCCTTGAGGAGGTGGTGGTGAGCCGCCTTCTCGAACCGCTGCAGTCCGTGTGGTGAAGGTACTCCTATAGCGCTGTTAAGGAAGGAGTTCCAGGATTTTGAGCCAGCGACGATGAAGGATCGGCGATATACTTCTAAGTCAGGATGGTGTGTGACTTGGAGGGGAACTTGTAGGTGGTGGTGTTCCCATGCGCCTGCTGCCTTTGTCCTTCTAGGTGCAAAAGGTCACGGGTTTGGGAGGTGCTGCTGAAGAAGCCTTGGCGAGTTGCTGCAGTGCATCTTGTCCTTCTAGGTGGCTAAGGTCGCCGGTTTGGGAGGTGATGTCAAGGAAGCCTTGGCAAGTTGCTGTAGTGCAACTTGTAGACGGTGTGCCAGTGGTAGAGGGAGTGAATGTTTAATGTGGTGGATGGGGTGCCAATCACACAGGCTGCTTTGTCCTGGATGGTATTAAGCTTCTTGAGTGTTGTTGGAGCTGCACTCATCCAGGCAAGTGGAGAGTATTCCATCACACTCCTTACTTGTGCCTTGTAGATAGTAGAAAGGCTTTGGGGAGTCAGGAGGTGAGACACTCGCCACAGAATACTTTAGCCTCTGACCTGCTCTTGTTGCCACAGTATTGATGTGGCTGGTCCAGTTAAATTTCTGGTCAATGGTGACCCCCCAGGATGTTGATGGTGGGGGATTTGGCAATGGTAATACCATTGAATGTCAAGGGGTGGTGGTTAGACTCTTGCTTGGTGGAGATAGTCATTGCCTGGCACTTCTGTGGCGCGAATGTTACTTGCCACTTATCAGCCCAAGCCTGAACGTCATCCAGGTCTTGCTGCAGGCGGGCAAAGACTGCTTCATTATCTGAGGAGTTGTGAATGGCACTGAACATTGTGCAGTCATCAGCTAACATCCCCATTTCTGACCTTATGTTGGAGGGAAGGTCATTGATGAAGCAGCTGAAGATGGTTGGGCCTAGGACACTGCCCTGAGGAACTCCTGCAGCATTGTCCTGGGGCTGTGATGATTGACCTTCAATCACCACAACAATCTTCCTTTGCACTCGGTATGACTCCAGCCGGTGGAGAGTTTCCCCCCCCGATTCCCATTGACCAGTTTTACTAGGGCTCCTTCATGCCACACTCGGTCAAATGCTGTCTTGATGTCAAGGGCAGTCTCTCTCACCTCACCTCTAGAACTCAGCTCCTTTGTCTATGTTTGGACCAAGGCTGTAATGAGGTCGGGAGCAGAGTGGTCTTGGCGGAACCCAAACTGGGCATCAGTGAGCAGGTTATTGGTGGGTAAGTGCTACTTGATAGCACTGTCGATGACACCTTCCATCACTTTGCTAATGATTGAGAGTAGACTGATGGGGCGGTAATTGGCCGGATTGGATTTGTCCTGCTTTTTGTGTGAACAGGACATAGCTGGGCAGTTTTCCACATTGTCGGATAGATGTCAGTGTTGTAGCTGTACTGGAACAGCTTGGCTAGAGGTGCGGCTAGTTCTGGAGCACAAGTCTTCAGCACAATAGCCTGAATCGCCTTTCCCCTTCCTACAAAGTTCAGCTGCCTACAGTAGTTGATGACATTATAGTAATATTGATCTGTGCTTTTAGTTACTGTTAATATGTCTGATACTTAATATATGCATACTAAACAGTGCATTGATACAACATTAACATCCTTCATTATTTTAGTATAATTTATTTCATGGACATTCCTTTCTTACCAATCTTATTTGGAACACTTTCTATTCTGGACATCAAGTATTGCATCAAGCACTTCAAGGTGCAGCAGTATAATGCTCCCTCCACATTGTTCAAACAATGTGCTTTAGCCCCAACCTCAGAAGAACGGTTCTTCACCTCTCTACCTCTCTTTCCTCCTTGATGACGCTTCTTAAAAACTACCTCTGACCGAACTTTTGGTCATCTGTTCTAATGGCAGCAGCAGCCAACTTCCTGGCACCAGTGGTGCTTCTGCTGCTCAGGAAGGGAGGAAAAAGAGTGGGAGAGCAATAGTGGTAGGGGATTCTATCGTAAGGGGAACAGATAGGCGTTTCTGTGGCCGTAGACGTGACTCCAGGATCGTTTGTTGCCTCCCTGGTGCCAAGGTCAAGGATGTCACTGAACGGCTGCAGGGCATTCTGAAGGGGGAGGGTGAACAGGCAGAGGTCGTGGTTCACATTGGGACCAACGACATAGGTAGGAAGAGGGATGAGGTCCTGCAGCAAGAATTCAGGGAGCTAGGTAGCAGATTAAAGAATAGGACCTCAAAGGTTGTAATCTCTGGATTACTCCTGGTGCCACGTGCTAGTGAGTATAGGAATAGGAGGATAGAGCAGATGAATGCGTGGCTAAAAAGAGTTGGTGCAGGAGAGAGGGCTTTAGTTTCCTGGATCACTGGGCCTGCTTCTGGGGAAGGTGGGACTTGTACAAGTCGGACAGGTTACACCTGAACCAGAGCGGGACAAATATCCTTGCGGGGAGGTTTGCTAGCACTGTTCGGGGGGGTTTAAACTAAAATGGCAGGGGGTTGGGAACCTGAGCAGGGAGACAGAGGAAAGGAAAACAGGGATAAAAGCAAAAGATAGGAAGGAGAAAGTGGCATAGTGGTTAGCACTGTTGCCTCACAGCGCCAGAGACCCAGGTTCGAATCCAGCCTCGGGCGACTGTCTGTGTGGAGTTTGCACATTCTCCCCGTGTTTGCGTGGGTTTTCTCCGGGTGCTCCGGTTTCCTCCCACAGTCCAAAGATGTGCGGGTTAGGTTGATTGGCTATGATAAATTGACCCTTAGTGTTAGGGGGATTAAATAACGTGGGGTTACAGGGATAGGGTGGGATATGTGTTGGTGTAGGGGTTACGGGGATCGGGTGGGATATGTGTCGGTGCAGGCTTGATGGGCCAAAATGGCCTCTATCTGCACTGTGGGGTTTCTGTGATTCTGTGAAAAGTGGCAGTCAGAGAAATCAACGGTTTAAATCAAACGTGGCCACAGTAAATAATAATTCTAATAGCTCTAAGAGCGTTAAAAAAACAAGCCTGAAGGCTTTGTGTCTTAATGCGAGGAGCATTTGTAATAAGGTGGATGAATTGGCTGCGCAAATAGAGGTAAACGAATACGATTGGTTGGGATTACGGAAACATGGCTCAAGGATGGCCAAGACTGGGAACTCAACATCCAGGGGTATTCGATATTCAGGAAAGATAGGCAAAAAGGAAAGGGAGGTGGGGTAGCATTACTGGTTAAAGAAGGGATTAATACAATTGTAATGAAGGATATTAGCTCTGATGATGTGGAATCTGTATGGGTAGAATTGAGAAATACTAAGGGGAAAAAAACATTAGTGGGAGTGGTATATAGGCCTCCCAACAGCAAGGCGGAGGTTGGGGATGGCATTAAAAGGGAAATTAAAGAAGCGTGCAATAAGGGCACAGCAGTCATCATGGGTGACTTTAATCTACATATAGATTGGGCCAACCAAATTAGTAACAATACTGTGGAGGAGGAATTCCTGGAGTGCTTACGGGATGGTTCCCTGGACCAATATGTCGAGGAACCAACCAGAGATCAGGCCATCTTAGTCTGGGTATTATGTAACGAGAAAGGATTAATTAGCAATCTTGTTCTACGAGGCTCCTTGGGTCGGAGCGATAATATGATCAAATTCTTCATTAAGATGGAGAATGAAGTTGTTGACTCAGAGACAAGGGTCCTCAATTTAAATAAAGGAAACTACGATGGTCTGAGGAGCGAGTTGGGTAGGATTGATTGGGCAATGGCACTCAAAGGGTTGACGGTGGATAGGCAATGGCAAACATTCAAAGACCGAATGGATGAGCTACAGAATTTGTTCATCCCAGTTTGGCATAAAAATAAAACAAAAAAGGTGACTCAACCGTGGCTAACAAGGGAAATCAGACATAGCATAAGATCCAGGGAGAGGACATATAAATTGGCTAGAAAAAGCAATAATCCTGAGGATTGGTAGCAGTTTAGGAGTCAACAAAGGAGGACAAAGGGATTAACTAAGAAAGGGAAAATAGAATATGAGAGTAAGCTAGCAGGGAACATAAAACCTGACTGTAAAAGCTTTTATAGATATGTGAAGAGAAAAAGATTGGTGAAGTCAAGCATAGGTCCCTTACAGTCAGAATCAGGGGAATTTATAATGGGAAACAAGGAAATGGCAGACCAACTAAATACATACTTTGGTTCTGTCTTCACAAAGGAGGACACAAATAACCTCCCAGAGATGCCGGGGAACAGAGGGTCTGATGAAAGGGAGGAACTGAAAGAAATTAGTATTTGTAGGGAAATGGTGTTAGGAAAATTGATGGGACTGAAGACCGATAAATCCCCAGGGCCTGATGGTCTACATCCCAGGGTACTTAAGGAAGTGGCCCTAGAGATAGTAGATGCATTGCTGGTCATCTTCCAGAACTCAATAGATTCTGGAACGGTACCCATGGATTGGAGGGTAGCTAATGTTACCCCACTATTCAAAAAAGGTGGTAGAGAAAAAGCGGGGAATTATAGACTGGTAAGCCTGACATCGGTAGTGGGGAAAATGCTAGAGTCTATTATAAAAGATGTAATAGCAGAGCACTTGGAAAGCAGTGACAGGATCGGACAAAGTCAACATGGATTTACAAAAGGTAAATCATGCTTGACTAATCTACTGGAATTTTTTGACGATGTAACTGGTAAAATAGATAAGGGAGAACCAGTGGATGTGGTGTATTTGGACTTTCAGAAGGCTTTCGATAAGGTCCCACATAAGAGATTAGCGTGCAAAATTAAGGCACATGGGATTGGGGGCAAGGTATTAACTTGGATAGAGAACTGGTTGGCGGACAGAAAGCAAAGAGTTGGAATAAACGGGTCATTTTCCGAGTGGCAGGCAGTGACTAGTGGGGTACCGCAAGGATCGGTCCTAGGACCCCAGCTGTTCACAATATATATTAATGATCTGGACGAGAGAATTGGATGTAATATCTCCAAATTTGCAGACGACACAAAGCTGGGTGGGAGGGTAAGCTGTGAGGAGGATGCCGAGAAACTCCAGTACCATTTGGACAGGTTGGGTGATTGGGCAGAAACATGGCAAATGCACTATAATGTGGATAAATGTGAGGTTATCCACTTTGGTGGCAAAAACAGGAAGGCAGATTATTATTTGAATGGCAATAGATTGAGAGAAGGGGAAGTGCAAAGAGACCTGGGTGTTATTGTGCACCAGTCGCTGAAGGTAAGCATGCAGGTGCAGCAGGCGGTTAAGAAGGCAAATGGCATGTTGGCCTTCGTAACAAGAGGGTTCGATTACAGGAACAAGGATGTCTTGCTACAGTTGTACAGGGCCTTGGTGAGACTGCACCTTGAGTATTGTGTGCAGTTTTGGTCACCTTACCTGAGGCAGGACGTTCTTGCCATGGAGGGAGTGCAGCAAAGATTCACCAGGCTGATACCTGGGATGGCAGGAATGACGTATGAGGAGAGATTGTGTCGATTGGGCTTATACTCACTGGAGTTTAGCAGATTGAGAGGGGATCTCGTCGAAACCTATAAAATTCTGTCAGGTCTGGACAGACTAGATGCAGGAAGGATGTTTCTGATGGCCGGGGAGTCCAGAACCAGGGGTCATAGTCTAAGGATAAGGGGTAAGCCATTTAGGTCTGAAATGAGGAGGAATTTCTTCACCCAGAGAGTGGTGAACCTGTGGAATTCTCTGCCACAGAGGGCGGTGGAGGCCAGTTCATTAAATATATTCAAGAAAGAGTTGGATATATTTCTTGAGGCTAATGGGATCAAGGGATATGGGGAGAAGGCAGGGACAGGGTACTGAAATTGGATGATCAGCCATGATCTCATTGAATGGCGGAGCAGGCTCGAAGGGCCGAATGGCCTACTCCTGCTCCTATCTTCTATGAATCTTCTTTGCTTCTGTATCAATTTTTGTCTCATAACACTCTTGAAGTGCCTTGGGACATTTTACTATGCAAAAGGCGCTGTATAAATACAAGTTGTTGTCGAGATGGATAGGGATAGGAGAGAGGGTATGATTATAAAATGCGCAAGACAAGAGTTAGGTTAGATGTGTGGAAATAATTCTTTTCACAAGAGAATCATCGGCCTCTGCAACAGATTACTGAAGTATGTGGAGTATGGATTGCTTGCAACTCTTCAAAAGACAATTGGGCAAGTTACTGAGAGAGGAGCACATTTCAAGCTATAAAATATAGGTTCTCCCTCTCTCAAGAGATTGCGTGACTCGGGGAGCAGGCTGATGGTGCATGAGGCTGCACCATATCGGGTTGACAGACCAGATGGTCTTTTCCCATCATTCTATTTCATATGTATTTTACTTTTGAAGTGTCTGCTGTGTCTCATTGGGTAGCACTCTTGCCTCTGAGTCAGAAGGTTGTGGGTTCAAGTCCCCCTCCAGAGACTTGCACACAAAAATCTAGGCCAACACTCCAGTGCAGTGCTGAGGGTGTGCTGCACTGTCTGAGGTGCCGTCTTTCGGATGAGACGTTAAACCGAGGCCCCGTCTGCTCTCAGGTGGACGTAAAAGATCCCATGGCACTATTTCGAAGAAGAGCAGGGGAGTTATCCCTGGTGTCCTGGCCAATATTTATCCCTCAACCAACATCACTAAAACAGATTATCTGGTCATTATCACATTGCGGTTTGTAAATTGGCTGCTGTTTTTCCTACATTACAACAGTGACTACACTTCAAATGTACTTCCATTGGCTGTAAAGCGCTTTGAGCGTCCGGTGGTCGTGAAAGGCAATATATAAATGCAAATATTTCTTTCTTTTTCTTTCTTTCCAACTTTTAACAACTGATTGAGGGGGAAAGTGTATTTGAAAATTCTCCCTCCCACTGTCAGTACAAAGCCCTGCTGAGCACTAGAAACAGGGGGTGTTCTACTCACAAAATCCCAATGGTCTAAAAGATAGACCATCTCAATCTACTTCACAAAAAATGAATATTATGCAGTTTCTCTTGTGATATGGATGAACACAGCACATCCCATAAACAGCAATGAGATAAATGATCAACTACCATTATTAATCCATGATTTTCCAAAATGATTTTTTGATGGCCCAGATGCCCCCCAAAAGTTTACCCTTACCCCATCACTGCCATCATTTTATCAATTATTAAAACTCGTGAAATTGTTCTAGCCACAAATAAGGATATTCTGTTAAATGATCTCCTAGCCAAACACAGTAACTATAACCTTTTTTTTTAATAAAAGCATTGATTTTTCTATCAGGGATCAATAACTTTCACTAGTGCTTTCTTTTACAAATGGTACAGCAGTGCTGTCAGTGTGATTCAGATGGCCCTAGTTCTTCGATGGAGAATTGATGGAATGAGGGTCATAAGATTGATGCAGGCATGCCATTTGTAAACTCAGCGAAAATTATTTAATGTGGAATAGAATGGTTAGAGTATCTCAGTCGGTAAAAGACTAAAAATAACTTTGAACATTTGACCAAGCCGCTTTATCTGAGAACACTAAAACAAGAGCATCCTTTTGTAATATCTTACTTCTAAAGAAAGTGAAATATGTTCCAGGCAGGGGCGATCCCATCGAGGTTTATGTTAATATTTGAGGGCTGTAAAAAGTTCCAACCTATTCCAACATTAATTTGGAATAAAGCACCTTGGAACACAAACATATTGCAATATTGAAACAGGCTACTCTCTGAACTCTGTGTGGAGTTTGCACATTCTCCCCGTGTTTGCGTGGGTTTACTCCGGGTGCTCCGGTTTCCTCCCACAGTCCAAAGATGTGCGGGTTAGGTTGATTGGCTATGATAAATTGACCCTTAGTGTTAGGGGGATTAAATACGTGGGGTTACGGGGATAGGGTGGGATATGTGTTGGTGTAGGGGTTACGGGGATCGGGTGGGATATGTGTCGGTGCAGGCTCGATGGGCCGAAATGGCCTCTATCTGCACTGTGTGGTTTCTGTGATTTCTGTGATTTCTGTAAAGTATTATTGTACTGCAGATCCAGGTGGAACATCGATTTAATTGCATTTGTACTCTATAATCCTTGGACACAAGATTGCCCGAATGTTGCAATAACCAGAGTATTTTTTTAATGGTTTCAAGAATTTGGAATATATGACAAATTGGCCTGAAAGTTTTGGGGCCTTAAGATTAATTATTATTTACTTCTTGGGAACTGAAAAAAAAAAACTATTTGTGAAAACACTATTTGGATTTGTTCACCCATAAAGGTCATTATCCTAAATTGTTTTTATTTAACACCCCAGTTGTAAGCTATTAATGCTAAAGAAAAATGTTACCAACAAGTGCTAGCAAGCTACCAACAGTACAGCCCCTGAAGGAGAGCTTGGAAAACCCTCAGAATATTTCACAAAGGATAAGTACAAAAAGACATCAAAGAGGGGAAAAAAACAATCACCTTCATAAACTAAAATATTATCTCAGGGACTCCGCAATCCTGGGTTTTTCAGTTAACTGCACAATACATTGAGAACAACTTCAAAATATAATTTTTATTAATATCAACATTGTTTTACAATTATGAGTAATAACATTTATTAAAGAGCACTGACTGGAAACCCACTGAAACACGTTTTAATAAAGCTAACTTGGCAGGTGCTTGCTGGAGGCAAGAGTTATTGGCGTTGTGCACTAAAGCACTACGTGTAGAGTGACACATGACAGAAATGACTGCACCTCAGACATGAATGTATGCAGGCTCATCTATGATGAGCATGTAAAAAAAATTCATGCGTCTGTTCAAGGGAGAAAACAATTTCCTGGGACCTGCAGCATATCAGCAATAATTCTATTGAATTGCAAATGCTGCTGCTTTAAACAGCTCTCAAGATGATGAAGCCTGGCACCACTGGCTGTCAGTATGGCAGCCAATTACAACACTTCTAACCACATGATCAATAGGTGTGGAGCTGAGTAGATGAAGTCATCCTCTCTCCTCACCTCACCTCCCCCCACAGTCCTGTGGGAGCCACAGATTCTGAGCATTATCCAATCACTCTGCAGCAAGCACAGCTATCGCCCATGCTGTATATCTGGTCAGGTTATTACAAGTGGTCACAGCTGCAACTTGCAACACCTAATCCAGTCTGAAGGAGGAAATGCTAGCACTGCTAATTGTCTACTGCCATCAGGATGCAACAGGAGCACTCAATGAGTCTACCAGTACAGCTGGGCACAGTGTTATGTACTTTAAACCATTAATGTTGATTTTACATGACAAAACTGTTTCTAATTGAAGAGGTTTTATAATAACCAGCACTGTGGAATCCAGCCCACTTACGTTGCTGGGCATGCTCCATCGTACTAGTGGCAACACAATAAACAACTTTGCACTGCTGATCTGCATGGGTGGGATGAACTTTAGCTTTCCTGCAGCAGAAAAAAATGGGAGGTGGTACCACTGGCAGCTGGCTGAATGTGCTCTGCTGCCTATGGCAGCACAGTGAAAAATTCCCTCAAGATAGGTCTCCACTTCCCTAAAGGCAGTAGCACTGCTTTATTTATCTTGCAGGGCTGCCACCAGGATCAGCACTGTAATGTTACCACAGCAGAATATGTTCAGTATTATAGATTGTTTTCCTTGAAATATTAATTTGGTTTACATTTTTTTCTCAACAATTTTCTCCCTTCTCCTGAAGGGGTTATTGGATACCAATCAGGGTCAGAAAAAATTTCCCCTCCCAAAACCAAGGTGCGAAGTTCACCTAACCTTGCTGGGGTATGGTTCCACTGACAGCAGTTAGCCGCCAACACATTGTCCAAGTAGCTACTATATCACACAAGCCTAAATAGTGAGCATTTGTGGGCATTGCTGGGCAATGAGGGGCATCACATCAAGCCTGAACATGTACTTACTTGATATTCATGCATTCACACTTTCAGTTACTGAATACTGATCAGGAGGGGGAGCCCTGGCCAATTCGCTCTTCTCTAAAACAAGGCATTGCGGCAAGCTGCACTGCTCCTACCTTGGTCTTGGCTGCAATCTACTATCTCGGACTGGAGATCGAACTGGGACCTGTTTGGTTTGTATGGCTCAGCTACTCACTAGCTAAGTTCACTGAGCCATCGGGGGAAGCTGAAAATAGCATTTCTAACACTAGGCCTTTACTGGAA
The DNA here is from genome assembly GCF_052327205.1 of Somniosus microcephalus. Taxonomy (NCBI): domain Eukaryota; kingdom Metazoa; phylum Chordata; class Chondrichthyes; order Squaliformes; family Somniosidae; genus Somniosus; species Somniosus microcephalus. Next base: position 237,115,897 of record NC_140991.1, on the reverse strand, counting down.
TTGATCTGCTGGTTGGAATCTTTGCATTGGCATTGTTTTCCCAATGTATGAATTAGTTGCTTAACTAATTTTTACCACCAACTTCCACTTTGCTATCTTACTTATTTTGCTTAATTTAAATTATTGAGAATTCAATTTTTGCTGAAAAATCCATTTCAAATTATCAGTAGACTGTAGCTAAAATTACAGTTTTTAGAGTATTTACAATTTGGAACAATAGATTTTGCTGATGAAAAGGACTAATAAGGTTCAAGCAAATTTTTGTGTTTCATTATGGCAGTACAAAAACAAAATTTCTGAGAACTATTTAAGTTTTACCTCACATATTAAACACAATGAACTCTTGAAAAATACAAAGTAAATTGGCAAAAAATACCACTGATCCATTTTAAATGGGATCTAATTTCGCGGTGGAATAATGCATGGAATTTTTGCTTTCTAACATGGTCCACATATACTGTACCAGATAACTTATGCTTATTCAGTTGCTAATGTTTGTAGTAAAATGTGTTTGTTTAGTAAAGTACATGTAAATAATTACATAAATTCTAACATTTTCAACCAGCAGTGAAGTGTCAACCACAAGTAGAGTAGACACTTGGTTGAAGTAAGCACAAACCCTTTTATCCAGTTGACCGAGGTGCTTTATCCCCCCTTCCTGATATTTTTATCCCAAGAAACTTGTGAAAATTAGGGTCAGAGTCGTCAGCCGAATAAATCGAAGGATACTTGGTATTTCATTGAAGAAACAATTTTTCACACAAGCAACCTGTGTGAATCCTTCTCGTGTAGGTTAGACACTGTATTTAACTACTTCGCACTGAGTTTTCTGCTTCTACAAGAGTTTTAAAACCAGTTTTTACACTAAGAATGAGAATCCCTCTTTATAAGGCATTTTCTGTTTTTCTCGAGTCTCTGCACACTTAGCAGAAATGGTACGTGATCCTTGGCTCAGTCAGAGGCCAGGCAGGAGGGCCACTCTCAGGCTGTCACTGAAGCACTTTTCAATTGGCTGCTAGAACATACAATAATGAGACAACCTACAGTGACTCTCCCCTTGAATTTTCTGTCTGTGGAGTATACTACTCTTGGCTCACCACCTCCCGACACCTGCACTGTTTAGATCAGGTGCTCAGCACAAGCATAAACCAGAACCTCCATGGCAGAGCAGCACCTTGGTGCTTCTGCATCACCTGATTTTTAAATATATTTTTTTATATCATGGGAAACTGTTCAAAGTACAGAGGGTGCCTTAATATTTAATGTAAGACAACTGTCAATGTTATCCAGAGACATTTGGTTGGTCAACAAATTTGCAGGGCTTTTTAAAAAAAGTTTAAATATTTGTATCTTTTGAATTCATGATTTTGATGTTCACAGCCATGAACTGCAATACTCTATACACTACAGCTTCACATTCATCAACCTTCCTCAACCAATCAAATGAATTGGTGGAGAGGAAGGCACATGAAGGTTAAAATATATTTTTTAAATATTTGCTGTCAGAATCATGGAGGGCAAGCAGGAAAATAGCCTGTGAACCTTAATAAATTATACAAAATCGTAAGTGCATACAGGTAACAACCCCCCCCCCCCCCCAAAAAAAAAGTCCATAAGGACCACTGCATTCTGAACAAACAAGCTGAGCTAAGGTCTGCCAAGAACTGAGATTAAGAACCCAATTCTTCTTCTACATTGGGGAGACCAAACGCAGATTGGGTGACCGCTTTGCGGAACACCTCCGTTCAGTCCGTAAGGGTGACCCCGAGCTTCCGGTCGCCTGTCATTTTAATTCACCGCTCCATTCCCACTCGGACCTCACCCGTCCTTGGCCTCTTGCATTGTTCCACGGAAGCTCAGCGTAAACTCGAGGAACAGGATCTCATCTTCCGATTAGGCACTTTGCAGCCTTCCGGACTCAATATCGAGTTCAACAATTTCAGATCATAACCTCGGCCCCTATTACTTTTTTACTTATATTTTTTCCACCCCTTTGTTTTGGGTCCTTCTTCCCCCCACCCCCCCCCCCCCCACCGCCCCCCTCCCCCCTGCAACACCTGGCAGCTGTCTCTTATCCTGCCAGTACACTTCACACCTAATCTCAGCTGTCTTTTGTCTCCACTGGCCTATTACCATCTCGTCTGGTTTTGAATACCTTTTAATGTCTCTTTTACTTCTTTTGTTCGATCGCAGCCCTGCCTTCGGTCTATTTCATTTCCTTTCCAGTTTTGAAAAAGGGTTTCGACCCGAAACATCAACTCAAATTTCTCTCCACGGATGTTGCCTGACCTGCTGAGTTTTTCCAGCATTTTCTGTTGTTATTTCAGAGCCAACTTGAACTTGGACCTATCCCGTATACCTATACTGAAACAGAGTGCAATAAATATAATGCAACATGGCAAATTGTGAAGCTCCGCATTTAAAAGCTGTCTGTTCATTTTATGCAAGGAACTTTTACACCTTTTGTTTAAGTGGGGCAAAACTTGACAAAGGATTGAACATGCCAACTAGACTGCATGACAAGGGAAAGGGATGAAGAAGGCTGAACAGGCATAGATTTGAATCTGTACAAATGTCAAACATAACTCAGATCTGATGCATACTGGTACTCAATTCAGAATGCAGAGATACAGCCAAATACTGTGTTCAAGGGATCACATTATAACCAATTTCAGGTCCAATCTAAACCTCTGAAACGTAGTACAACCAGTGCACAAGTAACATATTGAAAACAGATTAATTGAGTCCTTGTTCAAGCATTTTAAAGACTGAAAATGAAAACAAATTTACAGCAGCAATGCTTCTGTATTGGTCTTAAGTACCATTTTAGTTGTGAAGTTTGAAATCCATCAATAGAAATATACTGGCAGGGCATAATTACAACTTGTTTAGCTAATTATGCCCAATGAATTGTATTGAAAAGCCAGACAATTGAAGATTACTGAAGCAGCATGTGATAGTGAGAATAACTGAAGAAATGCTTTTTTAAAAAAAAAGAAATTGCATTAGAATAAAATTAATTGATTACAAAAATCTTCACTTTCTGAAATATTAGATAAAATGCATTGTAACTTTGGGCAACAATCTCATACTGTAATTTTCACTCTCTCTGAAGTAACACTTCCCTGACAAATGGCTTTCATTTTCATAGCTTCCTACTGTATAAATATAGCAATATTAGATTCCATTTGCATGCATTACTTTGGTGTGGCCTGTGAAACACTGCATAAATTAGAGTTGAAAGGTCAAATGTAATAACACATTAAACTCGGTTTATACTTCACAGACAAATAACTGCATATGGGTATGATCTTGTGGCCATGACAGAAACATGGCTGCAGGGTGACCATGACTGGGAATTAAACATACAAGGGTATTTAACAATCAGGAAGGACAGGGAGGTGGGGTGGCTATGTTAATAAAGGAAGGAATCACTGCAATACAGAGAAATGATATTGGGTCAAAGGATCAGGATAATGAAACAGTTTGGGTGGAGATAAGGAATAATAAGGGGAAAAAAACACTAGTGGGCGCAGTCTATAGGCCTCCGAACAGTTGCAACTCTGTTGGACGGAGTATTAATCAGGAAATAGTTGGGGCTTGTAAGAAGGGAACAGCTATAATTATGGGGGATTTTAACTTTCATATTAACTGGACAAATCAAATTGGGCAGGGCAGCCTTGAGGAAGAGTTCATTGAGTGTATTAGGGATTGGTTTCTTGAGCAGTATGTAACTGAGCCGACCAGGGGGCAAGCAACCTTAGATTTGGTCCTGTGTAATGAGACAGGATTAATTAAAAATATCCTAGTAAAGGATCCCCTTGGAATGAGTGACCATAACATGGTTGAATTCCATATTCAATTAGAGGGTGAGAAGGTTGGATCTCAAACAAGCATGCTGAGCTTGAATAAAGGAGACTATGAAGGTATGAGAGCGGAACTGATTACAGTGGACTGGGAAAATAGATTAAAGGGTAAGATGGTACATGATCAGTGGTGTACATTCAAGGAGTTATTTTACAACTTTCAAAAAAAATATATTCCACTGAGGAAAAAAGGGTGTAAAAGAAAAGACAGCCATCTGTGGCTAAGTAAAGTAATAAAGGATAGTATCCGACTAAAAACAAGGGCATATAAGGTAGCCAAATCTAGTGGGAGGATAGAAGATTGCGAAGTCTTTAAAAAACAGCAAAAAATAACTAAACGATTGATTAAGAAAGGGAAGATAGATTATGAAAGTAAATTAGCAAAAAATATAAAAACAGATAGCAAGAGTTTCTATAGATATATAAAAAGAAAAAGGGTGGCTAAAGTAAATGTTGGTCCCTTAGAGGATGAGACCAGGAAATTAATGGTGGGAAACATGGAGATGGCAAAAACGCTGAACAAATATTTTGTATCAGTCTTTACAGTAGAGGACACTAAGAATATCCCAACACTGGACAAACAGGGGGCTCTGGGGGGGGGGGGGGGGGGGGGGAGGAGCAAAATACGATTAAAATCACTAAGGAAGTGGTACTCGGTAAAATAATGGGACTTAAGGCAGATAAATCCCCTGGACCTGATGGTTTACATCCTAGGGTCTTGAGGGAAGTGGCGGTAGGGATTGTGGATGCATTGGTAATAATTTTCCAAAACTCCCTGGACTCAGCAAAGGTCCCGGCAGATTGGAAAACTGCTAATGTAACACCCTTATTTAAAAAGGGTAGTAGACAGAAGGCTGGAAACTATAGACCAGTTAGCCTAACATCTGTGGTTGGTAAAATTTTTAGAGCCCATTATTAAGGAGACAGTAACGGGACATTTGGATAAACATAATTTAATAGGACAAAGTCAGCATGGTTTTGCGAAGGGGAAGTCATGTTTGACAAATTTGCTTGAGTTCTTTGAGGACGTAACATGCAGGGTGGATAAAGGGGAACCAGTGGACATAGTGTATTTAGACTTCCAAAAGGCATTTGACAAGGTGCCACACAAAAGATTATTGCTCAAGATAAAAACTCACAGGATTGGGGGTAATATTCTGGCATGGGTGGAGGATTGGCTATCTAACAGAAAGCAGAGAGTTGGGATAAATGGTTCATTCTCAGACTGGCAATCAGTAACTAGTGGTGTTCCGCAGGGGTCAGTGCTGGGACCCCAACTCTTTACAATCTATATTAACGATTTGGAGGAAGGGACCGAGTGTAACATATCAAAGTTTGCAAATGATACAAAGATGGGAGGGAAAGTAGTGAGTGAGGAGGACATAAAAAACCTGCAAAGGGACATAGACAGGCTAAGTAAGTGGGCAGAGATTTGGCAGATGGAATATAATACTGGAAAGTGTGAGGTTATGCACTTTGGCAGGAAAAATCATAGAGCAAGTTATTATCTTAATGGCAAGAAACTGGAAAGTACTGCAGTACAAAGGGATCTGGGGGTCCTGGTGCACGAAACACAAAAAGTTAGTATGCAGGTGTAGCAGGTGATCAAGAAGGCCAATGGAATGTTGGCTTTTATTGCTAGGGGGATGGAATATAAAAACAGGGAGGTATTGCTGCAGTTGTACAAGGTATTGGTGAGACCACACCTGGAATACTGCATACAGTTTTGGTGTCCATACTTAAGAAAAGACATACTTGCTCTCGAGGCAGTACAAAGAAGGTTCACTCGGTTAATCCCGGGGATGAGGGGGTTGACATATGAGGAGAGGTTGAGTAGATTGGGACTCTACTCATTGGAGTTCAGAAGAATGAGGCGCGATCTTATTGAAACATATAAGATTGTGAAGGGGCTTGATCGGGTGGATGCGGTGAGGATGTTCCCAATGATGGGTGAAACTAGAACTAGGGGGCATAATCTTAGAATAAGGGGCTGCTCTTTCAAAACTGAGATGAGGAGAAACTTCTTCACTCAAAGGGTGGTAGGTCTGTGGAATTTGCTGCCCCAGAGAGCTGTGGAAGCTACATCATTAAATAAATTTAAAACAGAAAGAGACAGTTTCCTAGAAGTAAGGGGAATTAGGGGTTACGGGGAGCGGGTAGGATATCGGACATGAGGCTAGGTTCGGATCGGTCATGGCCCTGTGGGTGGCGGAGCAGGCCCAGGGGCCGTGTAGCCTGGTCCTGCTCCTACTTCTTGTGTTCTAATTCTGTGTTAGATTTCAGGAGATGGTTCTATTCACAGGGATTAGTGGAGACCTCGGGAACAGGCTGCCAGCTAGGAGTCCTTCAAGAGTAAATTGGGCCTGTTCCTGGCTGGGGTGGAGATCACCTCTTAAAGAAGGTAAGTACTGCAGGAAATACAGGGACAGAGTGATCTCCTGGACGAGTTTCGATCGCCTAGATGGGTCGGAGAGGAATTTCCCAGTTTTTTATCTGGTTTTTCGCTTCTCCCGGGTGGGATAGAGAGTGAAAGTAGATTTGAGGTTAGGATCAGATCAGCCATGATCTTATTGAATGGCGGAGCAGGCTTCCCCAATATTAATTGGGATAGTCAGAGTGTGAAAGGCTTAGAGGGTGCAGAATTCTTAAAGTGCATCCAGGAGAGCTGTTTGAGCCAACATGTAGAAAGTCCTACAAGAGAGGGGGCGGTACTGGACCTAATTCTAGGGAATGTAGCCAGGCAAGTGGTGGAAGTGTCAGTAGGAGAGCATTTTGGCGACAGTGACCATAATTCGGTGAGATTTAAGGTGGTCATGGAAAAAGACAAAGACGGCCCGGAAATAAGGGTTCTAAATTGGGGGAAGGCCGATTTTAACATGATAAGGCAGGATCTGGCCAAAGTGGACTGGGAGCAGCTACTTATAGGAAAATCCACATCAAAGCAGTGCGAGACTTTCAGAAGGGAAATAGAGAGAGTACAACGCCAACATGTTCCTGTAAAGGTCAAGGGGGGACCAACAAGCAAAGGGAACCTTGGATGACAAGGGATATACAAAAATGCATTAGGAAAAAAAGGGGGGCTTTTGGCAGTTACAAAAGACTAAAGACGGAGGAAGCCCTAGAGGAGTATAAAAAGTGCAGGGGCATACTTAAAAAAGAAATTAGGAGAGCGAGGAGGGGCCATGAAATAACACAGGCGAGCAAAATAAAAGGAAAATCCTAAGATGTTTTATAAGTATATTAAGGGCAAGAGGATAACCAGGGAAAGGGTAGGGCCCATTAGGGACCAAAGTGGCAATCTGTGTGTAGAGCCAGATGATGTAGGCGGGGTTTTAAATGAATTTTTTGCATCTGTGTTCACTATGGAGAAAGACGATGTAGACATAGAAATCGGGCAAGGGGACTGTGATATACTTGAACATATTAGCATCGAGAGGGAGGAGGTACTAGCGGTTTTAGCAGGCCAAAAAGTGGATAAATCCCCAGGCCCGGACGAGATGTATCCCAGGCTGTTGTGTGAGGCAAGGGAGGAGATTGCAGGGGCTCTGACACAAATTTTCAGAACCTCTCTGGCCACAGGGGATGTACCAGAGGACTGGAGAACAGCTAACGTAGTACCATTATTCAAGAAGGGTAGCAGGGATAAACCAGGGAATTACAGGCCAGTGAGCCTAACATCTGTGGTAGGGAAATTATTGGAAAAAATTCTGAGGGACAAAATGAGTCTCCACTTGGAGAGGCAAGGATTAATCGGGGATAGTCAGCATGGCTTTGTCAGGGGTAGATCATGTCTGACCAATCTGATTGAATTTTTCGAGGGGGTGACTAGGTGTGTGGATGAGGGAAATGCTGTGGATGTGGTATACATGGACTTCAGTAAGGCTTTTGGCAAAGTCCCGCATAGGAGACTGGTCAAGAAGGTAAGAGCCCATGGGATCCAGGGTGCCTTGGCACGTTGGATCCTAAACTGGCTGAGTGGCAGGAGGCAGAGGGTGATGGTCGAAGGTTGCTTTTATGACTGGAAGCCTGTGTCCAGTGGGGTACCTCAGGGATCGGTGCTGGGTCCCTTGCTGTTTGTGATCTACATAAATGATTTGGATGAGAATGTAAAAGGTATGATCAGTAAGTTCGCAGATGACACGAAAATTGGTGGGGTGGTAAATTCCGAGGAGGAAAGCCTCAGGCTACAGGACGATATAAACGGGTTGGTCAGATGGGCGGAAAAGTGGCAAATGGAATTTAACCCTGAAAAGTGCGAGGTGATGCATTTTGGACGGACAAATAAGGCAAGGGAATACACAATGAGTGGTAGGACCCTAGGAAGTACAGAGGGACCTTGGTGTCCATGTACATAGATCCCTGAAGGCAGTGGAACAGGCAGATAAGGTGGTTAAAAAGGCATATGGGATACTTGCCTTCATTAGCCGAGGCATAGAATATAAGAGCAGGGAGGTTATGATGGAGCTGTACAAAACGCTGGTAAGGCCACAGCTGGAGTACTGTGTGCAGTTCTGGTCGCCTCACTATAGGAAGGATGTGATTGCTTTGGAGAGGGTGCAGAGAAAATTCACCAGGATGTTACCTGGGATGGAGCGCCTCAGCTATGAAGAAAGACTAAACAGGCTGGGGTTGTTTTCCTTGGAGCAAAGAAGGCTGAGGGGGGACTTGATTGAGGTGTACAAAATGATGAGGGGCATAGATAGGGTAGATAAAGAGGAACTTTTCCCCTTAGTAGGGGGGTCAATAACAAGGGGGCATAGATTCAAGGTAAGGGGCAGGAGGTTTAGAGGGGATTTGAGGAGGAACTTTTTCACCCAGAGGGTGGTTGGAGTCTGGAACTCACTGCCTGAAAGGGTGGTAGAGGCAGGAACCCTCACAACATTCAAGAAGCATTTGGATGAGCACTTGAAATGCCATTGCATACAAGGCTATGGACCAAATGCTGGAAAATGGGATTAGATTAGACAGGGCTTGATGGACGGCGCAGACACGATGGGCCGAAGGGCCTCTTTCTGTGCTGTATAACTCTATGACTCTATCACGTGGGTTCGGGTGGGATAGAGAGTGAAAGTAGATTTGAGGTTAGGATCAGATCAGCCATGATCTTATTGAATGGCGGAGCAGGCTCGAGGGGCCGATTGGCCTACTCCTACTCCTATTTCTTATGTTATGTTCAAAAGACTGAATTCAATTCAAATTAATTGAGACTTCTCCAGCCCCAGTTAATGTGTGTAGGGCTTCACTAAATCAGTTTTTGTGCCAGGGAACCAAATTAAGTTACCTTCATAAATGCATGCATCAATTTTTAATTTCTAATACAAGTCCGGAGAGATTCGCATCAGTTGTTTCAGGTGACATGAATCAAGTTGAACAAACTAGCAAGTCAGGGGGTGGGATGGAGGAGGAGGATAAGGGATGAGGGAGAAGATGGATAAATAATATCTATAATATAATAAATTATATCTATTTATCTTTACCTCACTTTTACATGAGAGCGAGATAAATATGAACAGATAGATACACTTTATCTTTCTACATTGTTCACAGCTTCTGGATTCAGGGGTTGGATCCAGGTTAGGGGAAAGGATAAATAACTCTCTCCTTTGCAACATTATTTCTACTCCATTAGACTTTTAAAAACAGTGTTCAATCTTCAGCCTGGATTCTGTTAGCAGTGCAACTATATCATATCTGTTGGAACTATATGTCTGTTTCCACTGTGTGATGAAGAGCTTCACAGCTGTAAATGCAATTACTGAGAGAAAAGGGTACGCTGTTTTAAAAGTACGAATGCAATGTCTGTATGTGCTTTACTCATCCATGCATTATGCTTTCTTCCTCTTCACCTCACCTCTGCAATTTTTGAATCAGAGTCTCAAGTTCTTTCTTTGGACCTTCCTGGACGGTGGGCAAGAATGCAGATTCAGCGCTCAAACATACTTGAACCCTAATTACTGGACACTGCAATATCAGTACTACATACATAGATTTACATAGAACGTGCAGCACAGAAACTGGCCATTCAGCCCAAATGGTCCATGTGTTTATGCTCTACACAAGCCTCCTTCCACCCCTCTTCATCTAACCCTATCAGCATAACCTTCTAGTTAGCACAGAAGCCAACCCAGTTCAAAGAGAGCAGCTTTATCAGCACAGAAACTTCCGGATAAGATGTTGCGGATAGAAATTCCTCTTTGTTAAATCTATATTGTGCATTTTACTTTAAAACATAAATCTGAACCATTTAGTGGCTTAACAACTTGCATTTATATAGCAACTTTAACGTATTAAAATGTCCCAGGCCGCTTCACAGGAGTGATTAACAAAATTTGACACCGAGCCACATAAGGACATATTAGGGCAGATGACCAAAAGCCTGGCCGAAGAGGAAGGTTTTAAGGAGCGTCTTAAAGGAGGAGAGAGAGGTAGAGAGCTGGAGAGGTTTAGGGAGGGAATTCCAGAGATTATTGTTGAGCATTTTAACCCTCCTAGTTTTCAGTTTACTGTTATGAAGAGCTTGTTGGAAGATAATTTTTTTTAATGACTTTTTGATATTATGCAAGTGCTTTGGCATGACAGACTAGATTTTAGTTGATACTCTGAAAGGCGCTCAAAACCACAACATATGAACGATAGCTATGGTTACATACAAAGGTCAACAGTATTTTTTTAAGGGAAAAAAATAAAGAGACTTGCCAAATGAACTGAGAAACTTAGATGTATGCTTAAACTGCCTGGATTTTCTGATTGGTGTTATTTTTAACACTGGTAGTTTACACTGGTGTTAAAATAATGGCGTCATGAAGTCCAGGCAGATACCTCATCATCGGGTTTCATTTTAAAACATCATTACAAGTAACTGCAATTATCATTAACATCGTTGTTCTATTCTGTCCTATCCTTCTTAAAATGTTTTAAGAAATTATCTTAAATGTTAACCGTAATGTTAATCACGTCAACTGCTTGATTTTTGAAGGGGAATCCTGAGAGTGGGCTCTTTTTTGATAGTTCGTACCTTCCACAGTTCTGGTGACGACTAAGTGCACTCTGTGTCTGCAACACCCGAGTTCCAAAACACTACATGTATAGTGATCTGATGTGATAAAACAAGCTCATCCTTCCTGTGACTAATCTCAATATTCTCCACTTTTATTTCATTTTTTCGCTTTTCTTTTATATTCTAGATTTTCCCTACACGTTTTCATACATGTCCGTGTTTTGTGCCATTATTTTCTTTCATTTCTATCCTTCTTTCAGATGAGACGTTAAACCGAGGCCCCGTCTGCCCCCTCAGTTGGATGTAAAAGATCCCATGGCACTATTCGAAGAGGAGCAGGGGAGTTCTCCCTGGTGTCCTGGCCAATATTTAGCCCTCAACCAACATCACTGAAACAAATGATCTGGTCATTATCACATTGCTGTTTGTGGGACCACACTGTGCAGAAATTGGCTGCTGCATTTCCTACATTACAACAGTGACTACATTTCAAAATAGTCTGTTGTGTCAAATAATGCTCAAGATCTAAAAGTTAGTTTAAAATATTGTTCTCCAGCAAACTCTTCATGGAACTGAGCTGAAAACTAGGCAAGGGTCAGAGTGCGAGGAACTATCTACCGGACTAAATTCTGATTTCACCGGTCCTTTGCAACAGTATACAAACATCGAGTTAGAATTTAACAACAAAAACTTGTATTTAGCATAGTAAAACATCCCAAGGCACTTCACAGGAGTGTTACAAAATAAAATTTGACACCAAGCCCCATAAGGAGAAATTAGGGCAGATGAAAGAGGTAGGTTTTAAGGAGCATCTTAAAGGAGGAAAGAGAAGTAGAGAGGGAATTCCAGAGCTCAGAGCCTAAGCAGCTGAAGGCATGGACATCAATGGTTGAGCGATTATAATCAGGGATGCTCAAGAGGCCAGAATTAGAGGAGCACAGATAACTCGGGGGTTGTGGGGCTGGAAGAGATTACAGAGATAGGGAGGGGCAAGGCGAGGGATTTGAAAGCAAGGATGAGAATTTTAAAATCAAGGCGTTGCTTAACCGGGGGCCAATGTAGGTCAGCGAGTATAAGGGTGATGGGCGAACGGGACTTGGTGCGAGTTAGGACACAGGCAGCCAAGTTTTGGACGACCTCAAGTTTACGTAGGGTAGAATGTGGGAGGCCAGCCAAGAGTGCGTTGGAATAGACAAGTCTAGAGGTAACAAAGGCATGGATGAGGGTTTCAGCAGCGGATGAGCTGAGGCACTGGGTGGAGACAGCTGCTGTTACGGAGGTAGAAATAGGTGGTCTTAGTTATGGCACAGATATGTAGTCGGAAGCTCAATTCAGGATTAAATATGACGCCAAGGTGCGAACAGTGTGGTTCAGCCTCAACCAGATGCTAGGGAGAGGGATGGAGTCAGTGGCTGGGGAATGGAGTTTGTGGCGGGGACTGAAAACAATGGCTTTAGCCTTCCCAATATTTAATTGGAGAAAATTTCTGCTCATCCAGGACTGGATGTTGGACAAGCAGTCTGACAATTTAGAGACCGTGGAGGGGTCGAAAGAAGTGATGGTGAGGTAGTGCTGGGTGTCATCAGCATACATGTGGAAACTGACTGTGTTTTCGGATGATGTTGCCAAGGGGCAGCATGTAAATAGGAGCAGGCCAAGGACAGATCCTTGGGGAACACCAGAGGGAACGATGTGGGAGCGGGAAGAGTGGCCGTTGCAGGTGATTTTCTGGCTACGATTAGATAGATAAGAATGGAACCAGGCGAGTGCAGTCCCACCCAGCTGGGTGACGGTGGAGAGGCATTGGAGGAGGATGGAATGTCAAAAAGGGATAACTTACCTTTGTCATAGTCATGTAGGATGTCATTTGTGACTTTGATAAGAGCCGTTTCAGTACTGTGGCGGGGCAGAATCCTGATTGGAGGGATTCAAACATGGAGTTCCGGAAGCAATGGGCATGGATTTAGGGGGGTGACGGCACGTTCAAGGACTTGGGTGAGGAAAGGGAGGTTGGAGATGGGGCAGTAGTTTGCAAGGACGGAGGGGTCAAGGGTTAGTTTTTTTTCCAGGAGAAGGGATGATGGCAGCAGATTTGAAGGAGTGTGGGATGTGGATGAACAGCGATACAAGGAAGCAGTCAGAAATGACCTCATCTGTGATTGACACGATGGGAGTAGCGAGGCCACGAGAGATGGCAAGGTCAAGGGGGTGGCCATGAATATGGGTTGGGGAGTTTACATGGAGGGAGAGATTAAGGGAGGACAGGAAAATTTAACGGAAAATTTCGAGAAAATATTTTTTAAATAACGCTGGATAGCAGGGAGCAACTTCTGTATGGGTAGTCGTTGAAGTAGGTGTGCTTATTGGAACAAAGTAGCAAAAGAAACTATAAAACATTAGCTGCCACGGTTTTACTGGGCTATTTGGTGGATATATGTGAATAGCTCAATAAACATTACCTCTCTTTGCAAGGTAAGAACTGTTAACATTTTTATTATGCACAAAAGTACAGAGCTCTGCTAAAAAAAAAACTGTGCTATGGAGCAGCTATGTGTTGCAAGACAATGGCCTGGAATTTGCAGTCAACAGTGAAATGAAGGAGCTCGCCACTGGCTCACTAGAAAGCTGCCCACAGAGGTCGCAAGATCTCTGTGGCGAGAAGTTTGCCATTTTCGACATTCAAGTGATTTCAGAGCTCTGTAGTGGGAATCCCAAGTGCGACGCTGCTGTGACATCAACAAGCTGTCTAAGTAGCCAATCACATTGCAGAATTCTCACAGGCAGTAAACCAGAAGCTGCTTTTATCCAGACATTTAAAAAATATTAGAGAGCTAATCAAAGATTGGGACTCTCACATGGGGTAAGGAAGAACCTGAAATATCATGAATAAACTTCTTTAAAAAAAGTTTTTCAGGGCCATAACATTTGTTTAGCAGACAATACGCTGTTTACAACCCCAGTTACACCTATTCCAACAAGGCTTACCATTTAATTTTTTTGTTTTGTTTTGTTTTTTGGGAGGTGGGTACTGCTGGCAAGGCCAGCATTTATTGCCCTTGAGAAGGTGGTGGTGAGCTGCCTTCTTGAACCTCTGCAGTCTGTGTGGTGAAGGTACTCCCACAGTACTGTTAGGTAGGGAGTTCCAGGATTTTGACCCGGCGACAAAGGATCGGCAATATGCTTCTAAGTCAGGATGGTGTGCGACTTGGAGGGGAACTTGGGAGGTGGTGGTGTTCCCATGCGCCTGCTGCCCTTGTCCTTCTAGGTGGAAGAGGTCGTGGGTTTGGGAGGTGCTGCCAAAGAAGCCTTGGCGAGTTGCTGCAGTGCATCTTGTAGATGGTACACACTGCAGCCACAGTGCGCCGGTGGTGGAGGGAGTGAATGTTGAAGGTGGTGGATGGAGTGCCAATCAAGCGGGCTGCTTTATCCTGAATGGTGTCGAGCTTCTTGAGTGTTGTTGGAGCTGCACTCATCCAGGCAAGTGGAGAGTATTCCATCACACTCCTTACTTGTGCCTTGTAGGTGGTGGAAAGGCTTTGGGGAGTCAGGAGGTGAGATACTCACCACAGAATACCTAGCCTCTGACCTGCTCTTGTTGCCACAGTATTTATCTGGCTGGTCCAGTTAAGTTTCTGGTCAATGGTGACTCCCAGGATATTGATGGTGGGGGATTCGGCGATGGTAATGCCGTTGAATGTCAAGGGGCGGTGGTTAGACTCTCACTTGTTGGAGAAAGTAATTGCCTGGCACTTCTGTGGCGCAAATATTACCTGCCACTAATGGGGTATTTAACGGCGATATTACCACGGAAAAGCCCACGTTTTCGGCAGTTTCACTGATTGCCGGCTATGGGGGGCTGTTAACAGCGCAGCCAGTGGCGGAACAGTGAATGACTGACTGCAACTTCAGGAATTCTGCATTTAGATGCGCTAAATCCTGAAGTTGCGGTCAATTTCAGAGGGGTAATAACGGCAAACGCTGTTAGTTCTGTGCTATTAATTTTGCTTTCTGTCTTGAAAAATGTGCCATATTAGCTGAGAAAATAAAATGCTTTGTTCTTTGAAAAAGTACTGTTTCTTAGACTGAGGGGGGCGCACATGGAAGATGAATCTCCAAAGGGGGAGGCTCTGCAATAAAAGTTTTGAAACCTCTGCTTTCGAGAACTGGCCACTTTTAAAATCAGAAACCAACAATAATTATGTGCTGCATAATTTACAGGGAGTAAACTTTATTTTTGCTCCACCTTGTCATGTGCATACACCATATTTTAGATGCTAAAATTGTTCTAATTGAAAAGTTTCAATGACAGTAATTATCCTTTATCAAGAAATTACTTTCAGTTTTGCAGCATTAACTTTTTTGGAGAGGAATTGGGGCAAATAGTTAAATCAAGTCACTTTGTAATTAGTTTCAAATGTAATGTTACAGATCAGAATTCATCTGGATATATTGATCGTGCTGAACATGGCTCAAATCACTGCTGGTGATATTGGCCCAGTAATTCCGGGCCCAACGTGTGAGTACGGGCGGGGTACTCACGCGTGGGCCCGATGGAAGTGCCAGTTTTCAGCATGCACAGCGCATGTGCGGAAAACCGGCATTTCCTGTCCTCTGAACCAGGGGATTCAGAGGGCGAACGCGTGCACGCAGGAGTCTGCGCGTGCGCGCTGAAATTCCTTTTTTTCCCCACAGGTTTGCGCGTGTGTAAGGGCCTCTCCTTTTTACAAATGTAAAAAGGAGACGTAAGGACTTCATTCTTTAAGGGAAGTGGTCTATTACTTAAAATTATAACATTTTTTCCACAGCTTTATTGTTTTTAAGGACTTTACAGTAAGGTAAGTGTAGTTTTAGACCCGATTTTTAAAAAATTATTTTTTTCAAAAATTTGATTAATTGTTTAAAATTGTTTTTTTTAAAGTTATTTATAGTTCATTTAATTAGTGGGATTTAAAAAAAAAATTATTTAAAGTTTAACTAGTGTTTTGGGCGCCCGTACTTTTCATGAGTTTGACAGTTCTTACTATCAAACTCATGAATGAAGTTTCCCCTCCCCTGATTGGCTGCACAGTGCTCACCTGATCCCAGCCGGCACATCGAACTAACTACACCGCTGGATCAGGTAAGCACAGCGCACCGACATCTGAACCGGGCCAGTGACAGGAATTCCAAGCAGGCCCAGGCTTCAGATGTCGGCGCGCCGGGTGAGTGCACATCGGGGGCTTGCACGCGCGGCAAGCCCCCGAACCTAATTTCTGGGCCATTAAAATAAAATGATACAATGAGTGTCTTCTAGACCAAGGGCTGCCAATTTTGTGACACATTAGCAACTCAATAAACCACTCGGTTTATTTTCTGTAAACTGTAGTCCCCCAACATGCATCCTGTATAGGTTTATGTATGTATACATGTGAAAACAACTATACATAATAATGTTACTTCTGTTCTGGTAACTGCCATTTCCATAAACTTGATATCGTCAAGATAATCATTAGGATGTCAGAATAAGAACCCCAACATGATACACTCAGTTCTAATGACCTGTAGTAGACATGAAAGATCATGGATTTGTAGAAATCTGCAAGATTAAAAACTAACATGATACACACTCTCCTTAAGTTTTGCAGCAATAATTATGCTTTGTCCTTTCACTGCTTTTAAACCAAGTATCACACATGTAACTTCCTGCAAACAGCAATTCCTGTAGCCAATTTATAACAGTTCATTGAACACCATCAGTGGATTTTCACCTGCTCATTGCTACCAGAGCTCGTGACTCAAAGAAATATCTCAACCACACACTCAATATTCCTGTAGAGACATCTGTGTGAATCAAATACATTAATGATACATTTTCACTACTAGAAACTAAAACATTTACTTACTAGTATGCAACACTGTGCTTTGTATGTTAGTGGAGATGGCCTCTGTGTTTTTCCAGAATGAATAATGGATGAACAGTTACTAACATCGAAATATAATGTCAATCAAAAGAAAACATGCCTCCTTTTAACAGAAGGACTATAGGTGTCAGCAAAACCAGGGTTGCTTTTGGTCCAGAAACAATGTGAAATGTTTGCAATAAATTCACGAATGGCCATGAGCCCACTCAGGATACAAAAAGTCACAACATCACAGCATAGACGCAGGCCTCGAATTCCTGCTCTATACATTCAGAGTCTCTCAATGATTCTGCATAGTCCTGCTCTTCCACACCATTCCACAAAACTAGCAGCATGCCAAATATTTGTTTAGCTGAATGTACCACTGTTGATGACTGTGTTTAATCCACTATAATACCAAGATATAACTTGCAAGTTAACTAAATCTGTCTTTATTTGTTACTGGAGATTCATTGCTACCAAAAATAGACTTAAATCTATTATTTAAATACTACAAATGGAAATTCTCTGTTTCTCAAAGCACTGCATTCTTTAATACAACATAAATCCAGGGCTTATCAGAATGCCCCCACCCCCTGCCCATTTCCAAAAATATATCTGCTAAATCAAATAATGCTAATTTTAATTCTCAGACTTTAGAATTGCGATGAAAACTGCAAGTGCAACAAAACAAAAAAAATACTATGTATTTATCTGCCAGAATTGCTCACTATTCCAGAATCATTCTAGAATGCAAAGATAAACCCCGGCTTCTATTCTCCTCCGACACTGTTCTAATAAAGCTCAATGGAAGCTTGAGCACATCTTTCGATTAGGCATTTTACAGCCTTCCGGACTCAATATTGAGTTCAATGATTTTCGACCATAACCAGTGCTCCCATTTTTCCAGACAGCGGGTGCTGGTAATGATTCTGCTGTTGCCATTTACAGTTCCTCTAGACAAATCTTTTGTTTCTTTACTTGTCCCATTACCACCCCCTTTTGCCTTGCACCATCATTCCTTTTGCCATTTAATCTCTCCTACCTGCCACCCGATCACAGACCTTCCCTTTTGTTCTTCCCTCCCCTTCCCCCACCCCGTTCCCTGCCTCTGTACTTGCTTAAAGCCTGTTCTATCTCTAATTTTTCCCAATTAAACAAAAGGTCACTTTGTTACTTTGTTTCTCTCTCCACAGACGCTGCCTGAGTATTTCCATCATTTTTTGTTTTTATTTCAGATTTCCAGCAGCTGCAGTATTTTGCTTTTGCATTAGTACTCCAGATTCCCCTCCAGGGTTGCTAATTTGCAAGGGTGCTGAATAGACTGCAGCTACATGTTCACAAACATTTCCTGGCCAGTGTACAATACAGTGACAGAATGCCAAATAAACTAAATGGGTAGAATTAGAAATAAAATTCAAGTCAAGGAAAGCAAGAACCGAGAGATGTTTATACCTATGATAAAAGCACCCACTGTATAAGTACTGAAACCAACTGGCAGTTGCTATGTATCCTTTAAGAATTTTCTTAAGTCTGTGACATGAAACAATTTACAATATTAAAAAAAATTATATTAGCTTTTTCAGAAAGCTGCATCTATTTTAAAAGATTTCACCATCAGTAATCCCTTTTTTTTTTTTAAATTACCAAGAATTCTTCTTAATTTTAGAATCTTTACAGACTGGAAAGGCCAAGGTTCAATTCTTGATCTGTGCTGAGTGAAGATGATCTTGGCCAGGTCAGTAGTATGGGCATTACAATTGACCCAAGCCTGAATTCCCTTGATCCAGTGAATTCTGCTTCAAATACATGTGTAGATGCCAAATAGAATCTTGACTGTGACATCTCACACAATTAAACAGCTTGCTGACATTCCCTGTCCAGGCTCTCGCATGAAGAACGGCCACTTGAGCAATGTACCGGAGGTGTACGGCACTCATAACCCCAAAGGAGTCAGTAACTCAAGGGAAAGAGAGGGATGAAAACTGGCAAAAAAAATTAGCACCCTTTTGTTTCTCTGTCTATTTTGGTTTATTGTTTTAGAATAAGTGTTTAAACAGTGAATGCTGATGACATCATTGGGGGCACTTAACTGGCTTCAGGGATTTACTAAGCTGAACAGTGCGAATAAGCTGAATTAACACACGGTCAAAATGACACAATTACTGAAGCACCACTGACTTAATGATTATATTTTACAGCTCCCTTACATTATTGAGCACAATAGTTCCTCAAAAATTCATTCCCCAGTGAGGTCATTAACCTCACCAATGACAAAAATACCAGAAATAAGGAATGATAGTGAGTGAAGCAGCTGTGCATAAAAGAATCCCCCTGCAGTTATCAGCTTTGACCTCTTGCAGCATTTCAATATCATTACACTTTTAAGTCTTAGTGAACAAATTTATGCAGATTTAGGCAAGGAAGACTACTTGCTTTCAGATGTCCCAGATTTCAAGCACTTCCATCTTTATATTGAAGTAAACCTCTTCCATCTTGAAATTTAGGTTACAATAAATCAGCAAGCAATATTTAATAAACCCATACAGAGTGAAATCCTCCCAGTGCAAGTTCAATTTGGGTCAGATGATTTAACAGCATTTTAAGCAAACATATATATGTTTCAAACAAATGAAATATTACAATTCATCTTTGATTTTTGATATACATAAAAAGGAAAAATTTGGTGTCAGTCTAAACTCAAAAAATATATATTAAAATGTTAATTGTATCCTGGACTTGTCAAATAAAAACAGGTGTATATCCATTTGTTTGGTGCCTGGCCTAATGACTACAATGAGATTACTTAAATATTTTTAGAAACAAGTCAGTGACAAATAGAATAACAACTTTCATTTATATAGTGCATTTAACGTAGTAAAACACAGGAAAAGGGTTTAATAAAAAATGTATGATTCAATAAACTGATATGCTGAATTTCAATACAGTACTTTTTGGAGGTTTTTGAAAAGCATAAATAATTAATGGCATGACTTCAAATGATTCATATTAGTCCACGGCGCAAAAGTGTATATGCTGTGACTGTTTACACAAGATTCCAACACACTGAATTGGGTTCCCATCAGGCCAGTTTACTCAATTATAGGAATTTTGAGATTGTGCCACACTTATGCCACACTTTCAGGAAAAGCTAATTTATCTACTACATAAAACCATTTTTACATGCCCCTCTTTTAAATCTCCGAGCCACGCACAATCCCCCCACCAAATATCAAACAGGTAACCTACTTCCAGGCTTCTAAATATGCTGCTCAGTAACTGGTCATTAGAAGTGTAAGTGAGGTCGGCTCGCCCTCTGCTACTGCTTGTGTAGCAACTCGGTCACATTGTTCATTCTTAAAGATTTCACCTCACCTCAGTGTCTGGTTTCAGATCACCATCAAAGAAAACATGGGAGCAGGTTGCCTGCTCATCATCTCAATCATAAAAGCAGAGGGCGACCCAAGATAAACAGGAGATGTAAAAAAAAAAGAGAAAATGCATTAAAAAGGAGAATCGGCCTGAAGAAAAAGTTCTTTTTGCCCTAGGTGGTCTCTCAATGAGATTACACAATCTCATTTTTATGCATAACTGTTTCCCAGTTTTGCTGATTTCCATGCATGAGATGACTGTATACAACAAAAAATCCACAAGAAAACAAAATGTCTTTCGAGCAACATTTAGATTAAGATCTAATGTTTGCCTCAGTGAAAGCATTAATGCAATGTAACTAAACATCTGCTTAAGATTTTTGTTAACTCTGGAACCCTGTATAGCTGTTGCTCTTTCATTTGCTGCTCTTTAACTTTATTTCAATAGTTTTTGTCACTTCTGAAGATGTTGCTGGCAAGAGTAGTGAAACCGATTTTACTTTTTGTTCATCCTTTTTATCTCTTTCTTTCCCTCTTCAACCCCCACCCCCCCAGTCTAAACTTTGCTTCATTTCTCACCTTTCAGTCCTGGTATAGGATATACAGTACAAATAGACAAGCTGGTAGAAACCATCAATGCCAGCACTTCAGTAACCTCCAGAACTGTTTGAGCAAGGAGGGAACAGACTGATTCTGCGATCTCATTTTCCGTTTTCTTCACCACCCAAGAGCATCCAGTTGAATCTATGATTATATCATCATGGGCTTCTTCTTCCTCCACTACCATCTGTTAATCCCTTCCCCTGCCTCCCCTGAAAAAAAATCAGTGTTACTATCAAATATACTGCATACAGCATATACACTATGGTGCCATGGACTAATATGAATCATCTGAAGTCAATCCATTAATTATTTATGCTTTTCTGTTACATCCCCCTTTTCAACAAATACTGATCCAGCATTTTTTTTTAAGGGGGTCAATTGATCCAACATCACTGCACCTTCACTGAGAAAATGTTCCAATAATTCAATGCTATTAAAATCTAAAATTTACCAATAACCAAATAGCACAATGGATAACATTAAATCTTCAAGCAAATAACATGTTTGTTTTCATCTGGAAATGAAAGTAAACAAGATCTTGGCAAGAGACCTTCAATGTCTGCAACATACAGGTATCTGGCACTGATGGGACCGGGATGGTGCCGGTTAATTAAAAATTCCGGATGACGGAGAGGGTTATCTACCGAGGCTATTTTTAACAACAAAAATTTAAAAAATCAAGAAATGTGCAGTATACAGTAGAAACATAGAACATAGGAGCAGGAGTAGGCCATTCAGCCCCTCGAGCCTGTTCCGCCATTTAATGAGATCATGGCTGATCATCCAAATTCAGTACCCTGTCCCTGCTTTCTCCCCATAGCCCTTGATCCCTTTAGCCTTAAGAAATATATCCAACTCCTTCTTGAATAGATTTAACGAATTGGCCTCAACTGTCTTCTGTGGTAGAGAATTCCACAGGTTCACCACTCTCTGGGTGAAGAAATTCCTCCTCATCTCAGTCCTAAATGGCTTGCCCTCTATCCTTAGACTGTGACCTCTGGTTCTGGACTCCCCCGCCATCGGGAACATCCTTCCTGCATCTAGTTTGTCTAGTCCTG
Organism: Somniosus microcephalus; assembly: GCF_052327205.1. Lineage (NCBI taxonomy): Eukaryota > Metazoa > Chordata > Chondrichthyes > Squaliformes > Somniosidae > Somniosus > Somniosus microcephalus. The sequence goes on along the minus strand of NC_140991.1, from coordinate 237,094,123 downwards.
TTAGAAATTTATAAGTTTCAATGAGATCCCCTCATTCTTCTAAACTCTAGCAAATATAAGCCTAATCGACCCAATCTCTCTTCATATGTCATTCCTGCCATCCCAGGTATCAGTCTGGTGAATTTTCGCTGCGCTCCCTCCATGGCAAGAACATCGTTCCTCAGATAAGGCAACCAAAACGGCACACAATACCTCAAGGTGTGGTCTCACCAAGGCCCTGTACAACTGCAGCAAGACATCCTTGCTCCTGTACTCGAATCCTCTCGCTATGAAGACCAGCATACCATTTGCCTTCTTAGCCACCTGCTGCACCTACATACTTACCTTCAGCGACTGGTGCACAAGGACACCCAGGTCTCGTTGCACTTCCCCTTTTCCCAATCTATTGCCGTACAGATAATAATCTGTCTTCCTGTTTTTGCCACCAAAGTGGATAAACTCGCATTCATCCACATTATACTGCATCTGCCATATCACCCAACCTGTCCAAATCATACTTTTTTTTTTAATTCATTGATGAGATGTGGACGTCGCTGGCTAGGCCTGCATTTAGTGCCCATCCCTGATTGCCCTCGAGAAGATGGTGGTGAGCCGCCGCCTTGAACCGCTGCAGTCCATATGGTGTAGGTACACCCACAATGCTGTTAGGAAGGGAGTTCCAGGGTTTTGGCCCAGCGACAGTGAAGGAACGGCGATACAGGTCCAAGTCAGGATGGTGTGTGGCTTGGAGGGGAACTTGTAGGTGGTGACGTTCCCATGCGTCTGCTGCCCTTGTCCTTCTACGTGGTAGAGGTCGCGGGTTTGGAAGGTGCTGTTGAAGGAGCTTTGGAGAGTTGCTGCAGTGCATCTTGTAGATGGTACACACTGCAGCCACAGTGCGCCGGTGGTGGAGGGAGTGAATGTTGAAGGTGGTGGATGGAGTGCCAATCAAGCGGGCTGCTTTATCCTGAATGGTGTCGAGCTTCTTGAGTGTTGTTGGAGCTGCACTCATCCAGGCAAGTGGAGAGTATTCCATCACACTCCTGACTTGTGCTGTGTAGATGCTGGAAAGGCTTTGGGGAGTCAGGAGGTGAGACACTCGCCGCAGAATTCCCAGCCTCTGGCCTGCTCTTGTAGCTACAGTATTTATATGGCTGGTCCAGTTCAGTTTCTGATCAATGGTAATCCCCAGGATGGTGATAGTGGGGGATTCAGCGATGGTAATGCCATTGAATGTCAAGGGGAGATGGTTAGAGTCTCGCTTGTTGGAGATGGTCATTGCCTGGCACTTGTGTGGTGCGAATGTTACTTGCCACTTGTCAGCCCAAGTCTGAATGTTGTCCAGGTCTTGCTGCATATGGACACGGACTGCGTCAGTATCTGACGAGTCCCGAATGGTGCTGAACAGTGTGCAACTGGAGTTTCTCTGCATCCTCCTCACAGCACACACACCCACCCAGCTTTGTGTCATCTGCAAACTTGGAGATATTACATCTAGTTCCCTCGTCTAGATCATTAATATATATTGTGAATAGCTGGGGTCCTAGCACCGATCCCTGCGGTACCCCACTAGTCACTGCCTGCCACTCGGAAAAAGACCCGTTTATTCCAACTCTTTGCTTCCTGTCTGCCAACCAGTTCTCTGTCCAAGTCAGTACCTTACCCCCAATCCCACGTGCTTTAACTTTGCACGCCAATCTCTTATGCGGGACCTTATCGAAAGCCTTCTGAAAGTCCAAATACACCACATCCTCTTCTCCCTCATCTATTCTACCAGTTACACCCTCAAAAAATTCCAGTAGATTAGTCAAGCATGATTTACCTTTTGTAAATCCATGTTGACTTTGTCCGATCCTGTCACTGTTTTCCAAGTGCTCTGCTATTACATCTTTTATAATGGACTCTAGCATTTTCCCCACTACCGATACTAATTCCCCGTTTTCTCTCGACCACCTTTTTTAAATAGTCGTCTTCTTCTTCTTAGGCAGTCCCTCGGCACTGAGGATGACTTGCTTCCACATTAAAAATGAGCTCACAGGTGACTGATTAGTCCAATGCGGGACCTACAGTCTCTGTCACAGGTTGGGTAGACGGTGGTTGAAGGGGCGGGTGGGTGGGGTGCCTGGGTTGACGTGTGCTCCTTGCACTGGGCTTCCGCTTGCTCCCGGCGAAGAGATTCGAGGTGTTCGGCGCCTTCCCGTTACATTAGCTACCCTCCAATCCATGGGAACTGTTCCAGAGTCCATAGAATTTTGGAAGATGACCAGCAATGCATCTGCTTTCAGTTCCTCCCTCTCATTAGTCCCTATGTTCCCCGACATCTCTGGAAGGTTATTTGTGTCCTCTTTTGTGAATACAGAACCAAAATATGTATTTAATTGGTCTGCCATTTCTTTGTTCCCCATTATAAATTCCCCTGATTCTGACTGCAAGGGACCTACGCTTGACTTCACCAATGTTTTCTTTTCACATATCTATACAGTCAATTTTTATGTTCACCGCAAGCTTACTCTCATATTCTATTTCCCCCCTCTTAATTAATCCCTTTGTCCTCCTTTGCTGAATCCTAAACTGCTCCCAATCCTCAGGTTTGCTGCTGAAGGGTTGGGATTTGAGCCAGTTGAATGTTGCAGTCAAACGACACAGCAGGACAACCTAGTTTCGGTTGAAACTAGTTGAAACCACAAATGGAACAGATGGTCAGAAACTGAACTACAAAAGTGATTAAGCATGTGGAGATATGAGAAGCTGCAATGACAAGGTTAACATTTGCAGAACAATCGGGTTACGAAGTAACAACTGTCACGCGGATATATGTAGGGTATATTTGATTAACCTTTGAGCCATGTCCAATCACGAGTCACTGAGTCAGATCGGCCGAAGCCACGATGAAGCAAGAATGGGCCCTGCGATCCAGATAACTGGACAAACTTAGATAAAAGACAGAACTGAAAGAAGGGGCTTAGCTAACGATGTAAAGTTATAATTAGGTTGTTTTTGAAGGAATATAATTGGGCCAGATTGGCCAAGGAATAAGTAATGTAATAACGGCTATCGGTGTGCTCCAGTCTTGTACTGTATATAAGCTTGTGAATTTTGTTGATCGGGGAGAAGGTGCTCGCACAGACCACGGGGTCTGAGACGCTTCTCCCAGAGCTCTGTTTTCAATAAACTGCACCTTTTACTTTACCACAGATTAGATGTGAATTTATTTTCACCCAACACTGCTTTTTCTGGCCAATTTATATATCCTCTCCTTGGATCTTATGCTATCCCTAATTTCCCTTGTTAGTCACGGTTGAGTCACCTTTTTTGATTTATTTTTATGCCAAACAGGAATGAACAAATTCTGTAGTTCATCCATGCGATCTTTAAATGTTTGCCATTGCCTATCCACCGTCAACCCTTTAAGTAACGCTCCCCTATCCATCCTAGCCAACTCGCGCCTCATACCATCGTAGTTTCCTTTATTTAAATTCAGGACCCTAGTCTCTGAGTCAACTATTTCACTCTCCATCTTAATGAAGACTTCTATCATATTATGATCGCTCCTCCCCAAGGGGCCTCGCACAACAAGATTGCTAATTAATCCTTTCTCGTTACATAATACCCAGTCTAAGATGGCCTGATCTCTAGTTGGTTCCTCGACATATTGGTCCAGGAAACCATCCCGTATACACTTTAGGAATTCCTCCTCCGCAGTATTGTTACTAACTTGGTTAGCCCAATCTATATGTAGATTGAAGTCACCCATGATAACTGTATCGGAGTATGAATTTTGCCGGTTAATAGAGAATTCCAGATATTTAGGTGCCGTTTAAACGAGAGTTTCCTGTATTGCACAATGATGTTATTACTATGGTGCCAATCCACCTTCAGAATGCCAGATGGAGAGAAACACTGCAACCTACACCTATAATCTGTGGACAACAATTTCTGCTCTACTCTGTACACGGAACTCCCATATTCTGAGCATTTCTATTCCCAACACTCAGCATCTACTTCCATCTGTTTCAAATACACCAACCTCTGCTTTCCTTCAAGTTCTCTTTACAACAGCTGGCCTAAGTGCAGCAGGGAAAAGAAATCGAAAGAGAATACCCCCATACTAAGCAGAATTACTGAAGCAGACCCAAAATACCGTAACTGCTGTGCTTTCAAATGCGTAAGCAACTAGAAACTCGCAACTGAGTAAAGCTTGCTCCTTGTCACAAGGACATTGTACCAAGTATGTTACCAAAGAACAATTTAAGAGGCAAGAAACTTGTTGTGCACATTACATTACTTGGACTCTTGAAGTTCATCACCAAGATGGAAAAGAGCAACAGTCAACTCCAATTCCTTAAAATACAATATATATTCACTTCACTCATTACTGTTCCAAAAAATGCAGTCCAGTAAGTGACCTAGCTGTGCTGGATCTTATCAAACTGAAATAGGCCTGAACTTTGAAGCAGCGACTTCATCCACAAAGATGAATAAGTAGCTAGTCACAGTTATTGCAACTAAATAGACTCATCTTAATTAAAGCGGTCTGAACCATCGCCAAAGATATTCTGACTTTTAAATAAAGTAATAAATTCTTTTGGAAAACTATATATTGTAAAGTATATTGAGATTTACCTCAAAACAGCATTTGATGTCACATCTTATGATAGTTCCCCTCCACCTCAAGCAAATGTCTCCCCTCTCCTCTCCAAAAGGTGTGGACTCCTTACTAACATATGGTACCATGGGCACTGATCATCCTCCGATACCTTGCCCAAGTAGCCATTATTCATGAGCAAGCCTTGACCATGAGTATTGCCACGTTATATTTGACTGCTCAAGGCATCACTGCCAGCCCAATCCTGTCCTCACCAGACATCCGTACAAGCACATTTTCAGCAGGCGTCATTGAATAGTGATCAGGAGTTGAAGCCTTCTTAACACAAGGTGCCAAGGCAAATTGTACCATTCCTGCCCACCACCCCAGCTGAGATCAGCTAACTGAGCAGAGGCTTGAAATTGAAGCAAGGACTTTTATGGTTTCTGTAGTTCTACTACAAAATGGTGCCATTGAGAAAGCATCTGGTGCAGCTTTTCTGTTGCAGTTCTCTACCACCATTTTTCCATCATGGCATTTCATTGCAGATGCTTTCAGTGCAGATTTTGCCTTTTTATAATGTTACCATTTGGCCAAAAATATATCGTTTTAAATTCTCATCTATAATTCCAGTCCTCATCACTCTTTCAACAGTTGCTATGCTTCTGTATTAAGTCTTCTATTCCAGATTCACACATGCTAGATTTCCAGGTGTTAGCAACTGATCATCCAAACAAGTGATAGGGGTCTGCAAAAAACAATTGAACTTCTGTTTTTATACATTAAAGAACTGGTGAGAACAAGATGGGTAGATGGAGTTAAGATACAGACAGATCAGTCATGATCTAATTGAATGGCGGAACAGGCTTGAGGGGCTGAATGGCCGACTCCTGTTCCTATGTAACACCTCCTTAGGAAAACCTTAGCATTTCTTTATATATAGGCAGCTGCAGTGGTTCCCTGGTATTTATTACACCCTAAAATTGGAAAGAGATATATGCTGTAACAGTATAGGTTTCATTTTCTTTTTGAAATTAATAGGTTCCTGACAGTAATAATAATTGCCAGACTCTCTGGTTCACTGTAATACAGAAGTGATATTACCACTGTCCCTGGAAAATTACTATACTGAAAGATAAACTGACAATTTTAACTTTTTAATAATTAATAGCCTGTATCACTTAACACGTTCCAGAATGCAAATTGTTCCGGTTCCAGTTCGCCGAACATCTGTCGTTGGGAAAATGTTGGAGTCCTTCATTAAGGAAGCAGTAGCAGGGCATTTGGAAAATCATAATGCAGTCAAGCAGAGTCAGCATGGTTTTATGAAAGGGAAATCATGTTTAACAAACTTGCTGCAGTTCTTTGAGGATGTAACGAGTAGGGTGGACAAAGGTGAGCCAGTGGATGTGGTGTATTTGGATTTCCAGAAGGCATTCGATAAAGTGCCACATAGAAGGTTACTGCATAAGATATATTAGCATGGATAGCGAATTGGCAAACTAACAAAGCAGGGAGTCGGAATAAATGGGTCATTTTCCAGTTGGCAAACGGTAACTAGTGGGGTGCCACAGGGATCGGCGCTGGGATCTCCACTATTTACAATCTACATTAATGACTTGGATGAAGGGACCTAGTGTAATGCAGCCAAGTTTGCGGGTGATACAAAGATGGGTGGGAAAGCAAGTTGTGCAGAGGACTCAAAGAACTTGCAAAGGGATATAGACAGGCTAAGTGAGTGGGCAAACATTTGGCAGATGGAGTATAATGTGGGAAAGTGTGAGGTTATCCACTTTGGCAGGAAAAATAAAAAAGCTAATTATTTAAATGGAAAGATATTACAAAATGCTACAGTTCAGAGGGACCTGGGGTCCTTGTGCATGAAACACAGAAAGTTAGCATGCAGGTACAGCAAGTAATCAAAATGACAAATGGAATGGTGGCCTTTATTGCAAGGGGGTTGGAGTACAAAAGCAGGGAAGTCCTGCTACAACTGTACAGGGTATTGGCGAGACCACACCTTGAGTACTGCGTACAGTTTTGGTCTCCTTATTTAAGGAAGGATATACTTGCATTGGAGGCAGTTCAAAGACGATTCACTCAGTTGATTCCTGAGATGAGGAGGTTGAGTAATGAGAAAGGTTGAGCAGGTTGGGCCTACACTCATTGGAATTTAGAAGAATGAGAGGTGATCTTATTGAAACATAAGATACTGAGGGGGCACGACAAGTTAGATGCAGAGAGGATATTTCCCCTCATGGGGAAATCTAGAACTCGGGAGGCATAGATTCAGAATAAAGGGTCACCCTTTTAGAACTGAGATGAGGAGGAATTTCTTCTCTCAGAGGGTCGTAAATCTGTGGAATTCTCTGCCCCAGAGAGCCGTGGAGGCTGGGTCATTAAATGCATTTAAGATGGAGATAGACGGATTTTTGCAAGATAAGGGAGTGAAGGGTTATGGGGAACGGGCAGGGAAGTGGCTTTGAGCCAAGATTAGCCATGATCTTATTGAATGGTAGAGCAGGCTCGAGGGGCCAAGTGGCCTATTCCTGCTCCTATTTCTTATGCAGATACTGACGCAGTCCATGTCTATATGCAGCAAGACCTGGACAACATTCAGACTTGGGCTGACAAGTGGCAAGTAACATTCGCACCACACAGGTGCCAGGCAATGACCATCTCCAACAAGTGAGACTCTAACCATCTCCCCTTGACATTCAATGGCATTACCATCGCTGAATCCCCCACTATCAACATCCTGGGGGTTACCATTGATCAGAAACTGAACTGGACCAGCCATATAAATACTGTGGCTACAAGAGCAGGCCAGAGGCTGGGAATTCTGCGGCGAGTGTCTCACCCCCTGACTCCCCAAAGCCTTTCCACCATCTACAAGGCACAAGTCAGGAGTGTGATGGAATACTCTCCACTTGCCTGGATGAGTGCAGCTCCAACAACACTCAAGAAGCTCGACACCATTCAGGATGGCACTCCATCCACCACCTTCAACATTCACTCCCTCCACCACCGGCGCACTGTGGCTGCAGTGTGTACCATCTACAAGATGCACTGCAGCAACTCGCCAAAGCTCCTTCAACCCGCGACCTCTACCACTTAGAAGGACAAGGGCAGCAGACGCATGGGAACATCACCACCTACAAGTTCCCCTCCAAGCCACACACCATCCTGACTTGGACCTGTATCGCCGTTCCTTCACTGTCGCTGGGCCAAAATCCTGGAACTCCCTTCCTAACAGCATTGTGGGTGTACCCACACCATATGGACTGCAGCGGTTCAAGGCGGCGGCTCACCACCATCTTCTCAAGGGCAATCAGGGATGGGCACTAAATGTAGGCCTAGCCAGCCAGCGACGCCCACAACCCATCAATGAATTTAAAAAAAAAAAAATTGGATACATCCATACAAAGAATGCATTTCAGGCAAATATTTGGATACTACAGAAGCCGTTCTTAGATGTGTCGCTGTCCTTTAGTAATGCAGGCAATACGACACTTAAGCAACAGCTGCAACAAAAGACACCCATGTTATTTACTGTAGATCATTCAGTTGTACCAATATTAAGGGTCACCACAAAGCGTGGGGATATTGGATTTCAACCGGAGGTTTCTCCCGTTCTCAACCTTGCTGCTGAAGGGGTCACCAAACCAGAGGGACCATAAGAGGATGAACAAATTAAACTTCAAAATCACATCTGTTCTCCTATACTGAGAAGTTGTTACCAGACTACACCACAGTTGAGTACCACCCTAGAGTCGTAGATTTATACAGCACAGAAAGAGGCCCTTCGGCCCATCGTGTCCACGCCGGCCATCAAGCCCTATCTATTCTAATCCCATTTTCCAGCACTTGGTCCGTAGCCTTGTACGCTGTGGTGTTTCAAGTGCTCATCTAAATGCTTCTTGAATGTTGTGAGGGTTCCTGCCTCTACCACCCTTTCAGGCAGTGAGTTCCAGATTCCAACCACCCTCTTGGTGAAAAAGTTTTTCCTCAAATCCCCTCTAAACCTCCTGCCCCTTATCCTGAAACTATGCCACCTGGTTATGGACCCCTCCACTAAGGGGAAAAGTTCCTTTCTATCTACCCTATTTATGCCCCTCATAATTTTGTACACCTCAATCAGGTCCCCCCTCAGCCTTCTCTGCTCTAAGGAAAACAACCCCAGCCTGTCCACTCTCTCTTCATAGCTGAAGCGCTCCAGCCCAGGTAACATCCTGGTGAATCTCCTCTGCACCCTCTCCAATGCAATCACATCCTTCCTATAGTGTGGCAACCAGAACTGCACACAGTATTCCAGCTGTGGCCTAACTAGCACTTTGTACAGTTCCATCATAACCTCCCTGCTCTTATATTCTATGCCTCGGCTAATGAAGGCAAGTATCCCATATGCCTTTTTAACCACCTTATCTACCTGTCCTGCTGCCTTCAGGGATCTATGTACATGCACACCAAGGTCCCACTGATCCTCTGTCCTTCCTAGGGTGCTACCATTCATTGTGTATTCCCTTGCCTTGTTAGTCCTCCCATAATGCATCACCTCACACTTTTCAGGGTTAAATTCCATTTGCCACTCTTCTGCCCATCTGACCAACCCATCTATATCGTCCTGTAGCCTGAGGCTTCCCTGCTCGCTATTTTACCACTCCACCAATTTTCATGTCATCTGCGAACTTACTGATCATACCTCCTACATTCATATCTAAGTCATTAATGTACACTACAAACAGCAAAGGACCCAGCACCAATCCCCGCGGTACACCACTGGACACAGGCTTCCAGTCACAAAAAATACCTTCGACCATCACCCTCGGTCACCTGCCAATTTTGGATCCAATGTGCCAAATTGCCCTGGATCCCATGGGCTCTTACCTTCTTGACCAGTCTCCCATGTGGGACTTTGTCAAAAGCCTTACTGAAGTCCATGTAGACTGCATCAACTGCACTACCCTCATCCACACACCTAGTCACACCCTCGAAAAATTCAATCAAATTGGTTAGACATAATCTCCCCCTGACAAAGCCATGCTAACTATCCTTGATTAATCCTTGCCTCTCCAGGTGGAGACTAATTCTGTCCCTCAGAATATTTTTCCAATAATTTCCCTACCACTGATGTTAGGCTCACTGGCCTGTAATTCCCTGGTTTATCCCTACTACCCTGCTTGAATAATGGTACTACGCTAGCTGTCCTCCAGTCCTCTGGCACCTCCCCTGTGACCAGAGAGGATCTGAAAATTTGTGTCAGAGCCCCTGCAATCTCCTCCCTTGCCTCACACAGCAGCCTGGGATACATCTCGTCTGGGCCTGGGGATTTATCCACTTTTAAGCCCGCTAAAACCGCTAGTACCTCCTCCCTCTCAATACTAATTTGTTCAAGTATATCACAATTCCCCTGCCTGATTTCTATGCCTACATCATCCTTCTCCATAGTGAACACAGATGCAAAATATTCATTTAAAACCTCACCCACATCTTCCGGCTCTACACACAGATTGCCACTTTGGTCCCTAATGGGCCCTACTCTTTCCCTGATTATCCTCTTGCCCTTAATATACTGATAAAACACCCTCTTTATGTTGATTGTCCTTTATTTAAATCCACATTGCAATTCTGAATTCTAACACTTGGAAACCTGGAATATGAAAATCTTTATATTCACTGCTCTTCATTACATTCCCCATTGCAGGCTTGGGTGTTGATATTTTAGTGAGAAAAATGAACCATAGACTAACACCCCAGTGCAGTACTGAGGGACTGCTGCATTCTTGGAGATTCCTGTACTTTGGATCAGGTTTTAAACCAAAGCTCCATCTACCTGTTTGGGCGGATGTTAAAGATCCCACAACACTATTGGGAGAAGGACAGGGCGTTCTCAATTTCCTGGCCAACATTGCTCTCTCAGCCAACATCACCAAAAAGAAACAGATTAACTGGGTCATTCATCTCATTTGTTGTTTGTGGGATCTTGCTGTGTGCATACTGGCTGCCGTATTTGCCTGCATAACAGTAACTGCACTTCAAAAGTAATTACTTGTCTGTGAATTGCTTTGGAACATCCTAAAAATCTGAAAGGTGCTATAGAAATGCAAGTTTTTCTTTCTTTTTGCTCAATTATAACATTGAGCACCATACTGTTATACTCACTGCCCCTCATTACATTCCCCACTAGTCACAGGTACTTAAAGCTTATGCATTGTCCCACAGTCTCAAGTTCAGTATTTCCTTACACTCACTGCCCTCATCACATTCCACACTGCAGTCCAGATCACCCACAAAATTGAGAAATAAAAGAGGAGTTTGTGGGCTGCAAAAGAAACTCAAAAGATGTCAGGTGCAAACTATATACATACACACATCATTACTCACTACAGAAATCTAGCCATATAATTGCCTCAGGGTTTTTTTTTAAACTGTTACCCTGGTTCTGTGGCCATGGCCCATGCACATATTGCAGTATTTCCCCCTGAAGTCATTCAAAACAGTAAGTTGAAATTAAAGAAAAATAATTTGAGATCTTACTCCCAAACATCCTTGAACAATCAAAATGTAACTCTTGCAGATGACTGGAGACTACTGTTTATCAGTGCTGTACATTCAGATATTTCTGAGTGTTTCCATACCACAACGGCATGGCCAGTTTATAACAGTACTGCATTTCCACACAGCTGTTCAAGTGCTTTAAAAAAATTACCAGGCATTTCAGCCTTACAAGTCCAAAGGAGCTAGACAGAGGTCTACAATCAATCAACAGAATAACTTTTCTAAAACTACTCAATGCCCATTTTGTGGCATATAAAAAGCACTTTAAAGGAATACTGTACTTGTCTAATAACAGCCCTCAGTGAAGTCTCAAGGTACAACCATGATTGGGAGTCGGTTGCTTCCCGTTCATTTCTTGCCTCCTGGGAGTTACATAACCAACTAACTGCAGAAACAACCACCTCAGTCTGCATTCAATCGCATGCTCCGAAATTCTCCTAATTCAATTGCTTCCTACAAGTTTGAATTTGTCAAATGTTGACTGCTCACACACCCCGCAACATCACCATGCCTCGATACTTTGACATTAACGGGGACAACCATCAGTAGTTAATGCAAAATTAATTCCTTACTGTTGTGAAGTACTGAAACCCATGAGAGGAATTTTGTACATTTTAAAATTAAATTAAATAATCTAATTTCATAGAAGAATCAAGCAGCTTGGTACAAATATACAATAACATTTTACACATTGTCATAACAGCTTCAAATATATTTGTACTGTACTTTCTCAATTGTTAAAACACAGCTGTATATCTGAAAAGCTGCCTGAATGATATCCATTTATGTACAAGCTTTTAAAACGGCATATCATTGTGAAAAGCACAAAGAGACAAGTATTTCACATAGCACTGTAGGCTATCTTTTCACTTAGTTAAGTATTCCATTATCAGTCTCATTTACAGATAATAAGTGAAGCAAACTATCTTTTTACACTTCTTAATACTTTCTTTCAAATGATGGGCCAAAGATGATACTTTTTGGTTCAATTTAACTTTACATAGTTGTGGCTAGACCACCTAAAGGATTATAATAGATTCTCTCACTAGTTGTGGCTTGGGCCAAGGTAGACGAAGGGTTAAAAAATGGCTATGTTTGGCGCAAGTCACCCCTACGTTAAGTTCCCTTTAAGCTGCATGGCCACATGGCACTCTGCAGCACCCGCGCAGCCAGCTCACTGGCTTTTAAATAGGAAAATCCACCATGCACAATATTTTGAAGGGGCTGCGCACCCAAAAAAAAATTAAAGGGAACATTGACCCCAACCTATTTTCATATGCATCTGAGAGGGTGAATTGTACTCGTCTGCACTGCTGGTGGGGAGCCTCACCTGCTGCCAGTGCATATTGGATATTTGGGCATGTGTGCTGCCCATGATTTTCTGACTGAGTTTCCAAAATGGCACTGCCAGCTGGTGAGGCTTTCTCCTGCCAGTGCAGAGCCCTCTAATGTCTGTCATGGGGACAGCACCAATAAAAACTTGGGATCAGATCCTGAAAACTCCGAGGAACATCTAAACAGAGAAGGGAAATAAATTTAAAAACAGGAGAATGAGCAAAATGGGCTGAAACTAATGCAGTTGTCAAAAATAACGATGCTATTTTAAAGAAAGCAACTAAAAAGTTGAACCCAACACTAAGAGAACCGTCCAGGGAACTACAGATAATGGCTCAGATTTTGCAGTAGAAATGATGGCGAAACTATCAGCGTTCGCCGTGATTATCCCTCTGAAACCGACAGCAACTTCAGGATTTAGCGCATGCAGATAAACGTGAAAATCCAGAAGTTGCGTTCAGTCATTCCCTGCTCCGCTACGGGTTGCGCTGTGGAACTCCCCAGAGCTGGCAATCAATTCAAATCACTTAAACTGCCAAAAACGTCCCTACTGTGCTGGAATATTGCTGTTAAACCCCGCCATCACCCCCCTCCCCCCACCTTCAGAATACAGATGAATACAATTACCAGGTAGATTCAAGCACAAAAACGTATTTACAACCTAAAACACAAATACTGTAACAAGAGCACTTTTTTACTTTAACCCTTTATACAAGCACTATAAACTCATGAAATCTCTGGGCTCTGTTAATCAGACTCATTAATTTCACCATGTTTAGAAAGTTCAGTTCTTGTCCAAGTAATTTTGCACTGTGCAGCACTTCCACGGCCTCATGAAGTAGACATTCAAATCTGGTTCATAAATAAATTCCGCTACAGAGGTTAAACAGCAGCAGCTGGAATGGCTGATATCGACATTTTGCTTTCAATTCTTATATTAAAAACGTTTGCAGTAAAATCTTTAATGCCAGATCATATTTCTGGGATTGTGGATGTGCTGTGCCTTCAGACAGACAGCTGGAGGAATAAACTGTCCACTGCTGAACTTCAGAATTATGGATATCTTCTGACATAAGGAGCACACTGTGAAGGAATCTGGTTGAGCAAAAAATTCAGGCATTCAGAAATGTGGTTTTGGATACATGGCACATGTATTTAATGTGGAGGGGAATTTTGGTCAGACCTGCCTTTATAGACTGAATCTGTTAAATGACTGAGTTTGATTCGTGTTGTATCCATTTCTCTGGCCTCCACAAAAGAATGCTTTCAGTTTTAGGCCATTTCATCATGCCTACTTTAAGGAGACTGGTTCCCTTTAGTGAAATCTGGAAGTGCGCGCAATTCCTTTAGCTTCACTAAATTCCCCTCATCTCCCAGCTGCACAAGAGATCTGGATTCTGGTCCCCCTCCAATAATTTACCCAAACTACCTAATTCATGTGTGAACCATTAGTGAGTGTCAGCAGATTATTCAGAGGGGACATCACAGACCTCACTCAACACACACCTCCAACATGGGTTGCTGTATAGCAAACAGAAGGAAGAACCTTAGCCAGTTTACCGCAGGGGCACAGAGACCAATGTAGGGCCCCTATTACCACCACTTTTAAGTCAGTAAACTCTGCACAGATCAGGAATCTTACCTGAGGCCTTCTTGGTCCAAGTTCCCTTCACTCATCACTCCTGTGCTCGGTGACCTACATTGCCTCCCAGTTGAGCAACACCTCGAATGTAAATTTCTCATCCTTGTTTTCAAATTCCTCCATGGCCTCACCCCTCCCCATCTCTGTAACCTCCTCCAGCCCTACAACCCTTTGAGATTTCTGCACTTCTCCAATCTGGCCTCCTGTGTATCCCCAATTTTAAGTGCTCCACCATTGGTGGCCGTGCCTTCAGCTGCCGTGGCCCTAAGCTCTGGAATTCCCTCCCTGAACCTCTCCACCTCTCTACCTCTCTCTTCTCCTTTAAGACGCTCCTTAAAACCTACCTCTTTGATCAAGCTTTTAGTCATCTGCCCTAATATGTCCTTAGGTGGCTCAGTGTCAAATTTTGTTTGATAACGCTACTGTCAAGCGCCTTGGGGCATTTTACTACATTAAAGGCACTGCATAAATACATGTTTTTTTGTTGTTTATGGCTCAGATACTCATGTAACCATAGTGGGAACATCTAGCACAGTTACAGAAGTTCTCCAGTATCATTTATAATGTGCTATTCGAAGTGATTTCAATCTCTGAGTCAGCTATCACAATATAAATGCTTTTGTTCAAATAGCACTAAAATAAATTCCCAATGTTGTCCTTTATTAGGTAGGCTTGGAGAGCATTTCTGTATTGTAAAAAAGTCAACTCTGCAAGGTACAAGCACTTGCAACTCTTGCTGAACAGAGCAATCTAGTCAGACTTGTTTCACTTGAACCAGAAATTATTCTGCTAACATGAGTACTGCATACAAACATGTTTCTTTAAGAAAGAAATATTGAGGCAGTTTGTCAGTTCAAAATGATTTGTTCTTACACCTACAGAAATATTAATTCTTTGACATGGCTGCCTTCAAGCACCAATAATACAAAACACATCAACTATCAGCGCCATATTAAAAGCCTGGAGGGAAAAATAACCAATAAAATCATCCTAAGCAGTACACATTATTAATTTTTAAAAGGTAACTATACACAGGAGAAATTTCAAGGCTACAATTTCATTTTAAGATTCAAGTCAGCTATACAGTGTTTGGTTAGTTTACGGCATCATCTAAACTTCTTAATCAGATTACAGTGCAAGTGGCATACAGTAGACTGATCCATGCTGGTCAGATTAATCCAGAATTTTAAAAAAAATCTGTTATAGCCAACATTAACGTCGCATTACTTTTTGAACTTGACTTGTTAGTGGACTTTTTTGATCAATGCAGTTTGGATGCCAGAGATTATGGCTTAGTACAGACAAGTGCATTAGTACAGACAGGTGCATCAGGAGGGCTTTGAGAAAGGCTACACTTTACTGGAGAGAGAAGAAGTGCAACATTAGTTCCCATACCAGAAAAAAGTTATTTTAACGCAAATAGCATAATAACATAAGACAATATGTTGGGGTAATTTTTAAAAAGCCATTATTTTTTAAAGCATATGATCTGGGCTGAGGCTGGTTGTCCAGTTTATCAGACTGTCCCCAAAACACCCTTCACTTATAATTATTCCCAGGTATCTATTTTTCTCTATATAATGCAGTTCATCGACTGCTTTCTGAAAATACAATGCCAAAAATATAATAAATGGGAATTTGGATATTAATAGACATGTTGACACTTAATTAGTAACATTCCTAAAGCACATATACAGGAACACTATTACTGATGAAAAAAAACCTTGCATTTATATAGCACCTCTAATGTAGAAAACCATCACAAGGCATTCCACAGAGGTACAAGGAAAAAATAAAGAAACACTGACCCAAAGAAGGAGATATTAAGAGCAGGGGACCAATAGATTAATCAGAGCTGGGTTTTAAGGAGAGTCCTAAAGGAGGAGCGAGAGGTAAATAAGCTAAGCGGCTTAACAAGGATATTCCGGAGCATGGGACTTAGGCAGCTGAAGGCACGGCTGCTAATGGTGGGGTGAAGGGAGGAGATGCACAAGAGGCCAAAGTCAGAGGAATGTAAAGTTCTGGGGAAGGATTGTAGCGCTGGAAAAGGTTACAGAGATAGGGAGCGGCAAGGCCATAGAAGCATTTAAACACAAGAATGAGAAATTCAAATTTTAGGCATTGTGGGATTGGAAGCCAATGTAGGTCAATGAGGACAGGGCCGATGGGCAAACAGGAACTGGTACAAGATAGGATATAGGTAACAGAGTTTTAGGTGAGCTAAGTTTATAGAGAATGGATGATGAGAGGCCAGTCATGAAAGAATTGGAATTATTTTTTATTAGTTCCTGGGATGTGCAAGGCCAGCATTTATTGGCCATCCCTAATTGCCCTCGAGAAGGTGGTGATGACCACCTTCTTGAGCCGCTGCAGTCCGTGTGGTGAAGGTACTCCCACAGCGCTGTTAGGGAGGGAGTTCCAGGATTTTGACCCAGCGACGATGAAGGAATGGTGATATATTTGCAAGTCAGGATGGTGTGTAACTTGGAGGTGGTGGTGTTCCCATGTGCCTGCTGCCCTTGTCCTTCGAGCGAGGTGGTAGAGGTCACGTGTTTGGGAGGTGCTGCCGAAGAAGCCTCGGCAAGTTGCTGCAGTGCATCTTGTATATGGTATATACACTGCAGCCACGGTGATGGAGGGACTGAATGTTTATGGTGGTGGTTGGGGTGCCAATCAAGCGGGCTACTTTGTCCTGGGTGCTGTCAAGCTTCTTGGGTGTTGTTGGAGCTGCACTCATCCAGGCAAGTGGAGAGTATTCCATCACACTCCTGACTTGTGCCTTGTAGATGGTGGAAAGGCTTTAGGGAGCCAGGAGGTGAGACATTCGCCACAGAGCAGCCAGCCTCTGACCTGCTCTTGTAGCCACAGTATTTATGTCGCTGGTCCAGTTAAGTTTCTGGTCAATGGTGATCCCCCCGCCCCCCCCCCACCCGCCGAGGGTGTTGATGGTGGGGGATTCGGCAATGGTAATGCCATTGAATGTCAAGGGGCGGTGGTTAGATGCTCGCTTGTTAGAGATAGTCATTGCCTGGCACTCGACAAGTAACACTCGCGCCACACATCAGCCCAAGCCTGAATGTCATCCAGGTCTTGCTGCATGCGGGCATGGACTGCTTCAGTATCTGAGAAGTTGCGAATGGAACTGAACACTGTGCGAACATCCCCACTTCTGACCTTATGTTGGAGGGAAGGTCACTGATGAAGCAGCTGTCGATGGTCTAGAGGTGACAGTGGCATGGATGAGGGTGATGGGCTGGGGTGGAGGTGGACTATGTTACAGAGGTGGAGGTAGACCGTCTTTGCAATGGGGAGATATGGGGCCAATAGTTCAGCTCAGCTTTGAATTGGACGCCAAGGCTGTAAACAGTCTGGTTCAACCTGAGCTAATGGCTGGGGAGAGTTATGGAGTCGGTGGGAAGGGTACAGAGTTTATGGTGGGGGGCAGTGTTGGGTGGGATGAAGGATGAGGTTAGCTCCCAGCGGGCAGCTGAGCAGGAATCTTGGCAAGCAAGGAGGATGGGATAGTCAGGGTTGCTGCTCATAAAGGAGAAAGCAACAAGGGCCCCAATGAGTCTTTGGAGAATGAAAGACAGGCACTATTTTCATGCACTAATCCAACATGCCTTCAAAACTGTTCACATTTATTCTTTTTACTAGGGTTAATTTAAGCCAATTGAAGCTCAAGTGCATTTTTTTTTAAACTAAATCAAATTCATTCAATGTAATGTGAATCTTTTTGTTTACACTTGTGTTTACTTGGGTATTTTTAAACCTCACCGATTTGTTCAGTGCATTTAAAGCAGCTGTTTTGAGTTTTAAACAATTTTTATTTTGCATTATAATTTTTGTAATATTACCATCACAGTGAAGCATGTGGAAAACAACAGAATTTCAACAGACCACTTTATGCAGCTTTTGTTGATTTCAAATAGGTCTTTGATTTGAGGCTTTGTGGTTAGTGCTGGCAGATTTCGATGGGCGAGCAAAGGATTTGTGAATAATTCAATTGTTGTGCAGCAATAACAGTAACTATATTCACATTGGTAGACAAATTAACAATTGCGTTTCATGGTAAGTCAGCTAAGTTCATCAAGAAGGCATTACGGCTCAGAGCACTTCACAGTTAGATACATAATTATGACTAAAATGATGGTTGGGCAAACAGCTAAAACATACATCAGTAACATATTTATCACCAATTTGTGCAATCCTAAGAAGTAATTTTTGCAACAAACTAATCCTCAGACATTAATCCATAGAAACTGCCAAGTTTGGAACAATTATCCAACTAGCATAAGACTAAAGCAATGCATTTCCACCAACAGCCTCTGTCTGCTGCTTGTCTGAAAGTCAGAAATAACATTAATTGCATCAAATTACTTATCCATCATGGCAGCAACACTTCCTACAACACAGAGGTGAACTGAAGAATCAGTGTTAATGCATCAATTATGTCAAGCATTCAACAGCAACAGTGGTGAGGTAGAATAGTTAGTCTGCAGATAGGAATCTGAATCGCACACACTTGAGCTACCCACAATGTTGTACAGCACCAAAAGTTGGACTGTGGTTAGGGCCCACAACAGCATGCCTCCGCATTCAACATCCTACCCTGCACAACTGGGAATGCCACATTACAAATGTCAAAATGTCACCATCCCTCAACAGAGTAATGCTAACCCATTATTTCCAAAACTGGACAATTGATTTTTATGCCATCTTGAACATGGTGCATGACAACCCCTATGGATGCCGGTTAATCAGTTCTTGTGTTGCCAACCTGAAACCACCAGAATTAAAGTATCCACGAGGAGCACTGCATGCTCCCTGCACTGATCACCTTAAGATAGTCAGACAACCAACAATGGTCAAATACATAATAGTTATTCTCCAATCACTTTATCAACTCACAGGCAAAAGTTCCAAGTTTACTACACCATATCAGCCTGCGGAATTGATTGGGGCAAATTAAATGTACTCAGTCTTCATTAGATTACAAATTATGCTGACATAATTAGGACATTGATTCCCTTATCCAACTGCTTCCACCTCTTCACAGTAAGTGCCAAGTCACAACACTGAGGCTGTTGCATCCATCAATGCACTATATAAATTGCTACCAGGATAAGGTAACCAGATGCCAATCTCCCCAAATCCAAACTGAAACAACAACAGTACAAAAGTGTGGCTAAACTACTGTCTTGGGCTAAATCTTAAGGCATCAGTAAAACAATTCAATAGTTCAACTACAAAACACGGAAGGTACGCTAAGTTTCTACAAAGGTGAAAGCCGAACATTCTATGATTCTAATTTACATCCCTTTAGCTTTCATCCAGTCACTGCTGACCACATGAATAAAACTAGGCATAGCTAGCTATTCACACTTCATAAATTCAATGTAACTCTTTCCCCACAAAGACAAATCAACTATTCCTTTCCCCTTAACCATGTTTTTTTTTTTCTGAACAATATTGAGCAAATTTCCAAATATCAAGATTATGGCCAAATGGACCCTGGGGTTGAAACAAAAAAATTATTGGCCCAGAAATTCAGGTCGGAGGCTTCCCGCGGGTGCAAGCCTCCGACCTGCACTTACCTAGCGCGCCGGCCGTTGTGCTGTGGGCCCGCATGGGATTCCGATCCTGGGCCTCCTCCAACTGCCGGCGCGCAGTGCTTGCATATCCCAGGGGCGCAGTTAGTTTGAAGCGTCCCCTGGGATCACGTGGGTCATGGAGAGCCAATGGTAGCAGGGAATCTGTATTCATAGATTTGGCAGGAAGAGCTGTCAAATCTATGAATACAATTCAGCCCCAAAACATCAGTAAAACTTCAAATAAATTTTTAAAAAATCACATTTTTAAAATAACTAAATTACATAAAATAACTATTTTAAACAATAAGTTAAATTTTTGAAAAAATTAATTAGAGCTTCTAACGGGGCTAAAAATAAACTTACCTTTCTTTAAAGTATTTAAAAATAATAAACTTGTGGAAAAAATGTTTTAATTTAACTTAATTCACCACTTACCTTGTTAAAAGCAGGCCTTGCGACTGCTTTTTACAAGCGTAGCTCCTGGAGACTTACGCTCCCGGAGAAAGCTGCAAAAAAAACGGACGTTCCAGGCATACACGCTGCCTCTCCGATGCACGCATTCGACTTGTGAACCCCTTCCTTTAAGGGAACAGAAGTTCCGGTTTCCCGCGCATGCGCAGTGCATGCACAAAACCTGCACTTTAGTTGGGCCTACGCGTGAGTACCCAGCGCGTACTCACCCGTGGGGACCCGAATTTCTGGCCCAATATTATGTTTTGCTTAAACAGGTTCAGTTAAATCAAGTACCCATTTGTGATTAACTATATTGTTATGTAATTCTGTGTTATGAAGGAGACAATATTCAGGGCCAATACTAGCTTACCAATTTTGACATGGGTGGTCTGAGAAAGAATGGCTCCTTGTTATGAAAATGTGTATAATTCATAAAGCTATACAGAAATAAAAATACATACTGTTGCTGAATTAACAGAGATACAGTAATCTTTTAAAATAAGCAGGTGCATAAACATCCCTTTGTCACAAGTCATAATTTAAAAAATCAAATCAAATATTGTATGGATTGGTATTTTTCATGGATTATTGGATTTTTTTTGGGGGGGGGGGGGTGCAGAGATAAACAGCTACATTACACTGAACAGCATAACAAATGGAATGCAAGAGCCCAGCCAATATTTCAGAACATTGTCAGTCTCAGTTGTTTGAATGATCAAAAACTTCAAAATAATATTTTACACTGTTAGAATAAAACCAACATACTATTCACAAAATATTCATTGTCATTACCATTTTAATTGTTTATTAATATGCTGATCATTACATTTTTTGCAATCACCCATGTCGATGTTAGAACCTCTGCATTTTTGTGAAACGTTTTAAGACAGGTTTTCTAAAAATAAAACACTTGTCTCAGACTCCAAACATGCAAATTTGGGGAAAAATTAGTCATTCAAAACCATCTGGAGCATAGTGATTTACCAATTATTATTTGGAAATGGTTTTACTGATTAATATTTGAGTGTTGAATGATCAAACAGGTTTTTTTGTCATAGTATACACTCGAGTATTTCTCTATAACTTCAACAATGACATCATAACCATGTGTACAGATTGCCATCACACTTTAAGGGCAGAGTACATTGACCACTGTCCGCTAGAAGAAACTTAGAATTAAAAACTTACTGTTTTAAAAATAATCAAGAACAAAGAACAATTACGAGAGTGATTTCAAGACCATTATAAAATGATGACTTTACTGTCACGCTTAATGGTATCTGATGTCTTTAATTAGAAAAAGACTTACATTTATATACTGCCTTTCACGACCACCGGACGTCTCAAAGTGCTTTACAGCCAATGAAGTACTTTTGAAGTGGAGTCACTATTGTAATGTGGGAAACGCGGCAGCCAATTTGCACACAGCAAACTCCCACAAACAGCAATGTGAAAATGACCAGATAATCTGTTTTTTTGTTACGTTGGTTGAGGGAGAAATATTAGCCAGGACACTGGGGATAACTCCCCAGTGTCCTGGTTTATAAACAGGTAGTAATTATTCAATATTGTATCATGCAACAAAAAAGTAAAATACAAAATGTCCATGATGCTTCCTAGTGTTTTATGTGCCAACAGCAACTGACTGCACACAGCAATCCTTGCTGCTTGATGCATGACAACATTCACAGAAGATGGTTAGTGACATCATTATTGCAGACACTTAGAAAGGCAATCTGCAGTTGAAAACCAGGAAATTCTCTATCCTGTATGTAGTATATATTGGACGCACAAAATCAGCTTTGGAACATTGCTTTATTCACAGAATTCTTGGAACGACTGAATAATTGCTCTTTTGTTTGGCTGCTCATTTGGTGTTCAAATCCCGTGGCACTCACTCGGTATTTTGTTAAAAGATTTTCCAGTCTTCTAGATATTCGAAATACCATGGAGACCAAATATCTTACTGTAACACACTCATATACATTGACATTAATTCTTCTGACAGGTGATATTATAAAAGGTCACACATATGTTGAATACATTTGATTAATTTACGTTCCTTTTAAATGAAGTCTATAACCAGAGTGGCTGAAGGAAAAAATAAAAGGAAATTGCTATCCCCTTCACCATCAAATTTGAACTGACCGAAACATTGGCCCCAATGGATAAACTACTGTTCAGCAGATACGTCTTGGGCTCAGCATATAAATGAGCTAAATTGCAAGAAAGACCTGAAATGATCTATTACTTAGAGACCTTATCAATTTTTGTGTTTTTATTACTCTTTCATAAATAAAAAGGATTTCCTTCAGGTCTGAACTGTTAATCAGCCACAACATTTCAGGTGAGGTCAAAGGCCAAATTTCTACCCACTGTACAGCAGTCTCCATTTTGCAGTTGTCAAATGGCCAAGCATGGAGACAGTCCGACTCCACCTCCTCCATCAAAGCACAGCTGCGGACTAGCACAGACCTCCCCTGAGGCATTTATTATTAATGAAATTCCCCAACCCGCTGATCAATGTACTGCAGACAGCTGAGGACATTGAGATGACTAGACTGGCTAGTAGCCTGATCACAGGAACAGGAAGCAGCAAACACACTGAAAACCTGGCCCATTAATGTCAAAGACCTGATTCAGAACAAATTAAAGCTGTAAAGTTAGATACCTAATAGCTCATATTACTAAGATCCCGTTTAAAGCTCCCCATCTATACAATTAAACATTCTTTAAATATCTGTATTACTGACAAAATGGTACAAAAATTCTGTTCTGGCACTTATAAAATAGGTACACAATAGTATCACCAGCTACCCAAGACTTAGTGTGTAAATGCACAGTGCCACAAAAACCAGGAAGGCAATAGAGCCACAACAATTCGGCTCAGCATCCGAGTTAGGAAGGGAAAAATCAGCTTGGGTTCCTGCTCCTGGTCACTATGTAGCAACCCCTGCTGGAAGTGTGTGTAGGGACAATGAAAGAAATGGGCTCACCAGTAATATTCCTGCAGTCAGACAGCCTGCCAGTGCCTTCAGCACAAGTAAGGAGGGTGATGGAATACTCTCCACTTGCCTGGATCAGTGCAGCTCCAACAACACTCAAGGAGCTCGACACCTTGCAGGACAAAGCAGCCCGCTTGACTGGCACCCAATCCACCACCTTAAACATTCACTCCCTCCACCACCGGCGTACCATGGCTGCAGTGTGTACCATCTACAAGATGCACTGCAGCAACTCGCCAAGGCTTCTTCAGCAGCACCTCCCAAACCCACGACCTCTTCCACCTAGAAGGACAAGGGCAGCAGGCGCATAGGAACACCATCACCTCCAAGTCATACACCATCCTGACTTAGAAGTATATCACCGATCCTTCATCGTCTCTGGGTCAAAATCCTGGAACTCCCTCCCTAACAGCACTGTGGGAGTACCTTCACCACACGGACTGCAGCGGTTCAAGGCAGTGGCTCACCACCACCTTCTCAAGGGCAATTAGGGATGGGCAATAAATGCTGGCTTTGTTAGCGACGCCCACATCCCATGAACGAATAAAAAGTGGAGATGCTGAAGAGAGATAAATTGATGGAAAACAGAAGATTTTTTAAAATTTGGGGCTCAAACCAAGGATATGGAAATCAGCACGGTCTTGAAAAAAATTCTTGGCAGTGACAAGTATGAATGGATATTAGGACAACAATACGGAGTTTGGAAAGGAGGATATACATAAGAAAGCATGGAATGAGAAAAATCATTGCAGCTATCAGCCTATTTCTTCCACAAACCACCAATAACCTAACCTATCATGAACCCTGTCCCATTTTTTAATCAACTAAACAAAGGATCTGCAAAGTTTCTCCCTAACCTCCAAAGACAGTCAAGCAAAACACCATAATAACTCAGATCACTTATGCCACTTTTATTTAAGCTTGGCCAGTTACTTTACACAGTTAACATTCTATGGTGACCGCAGCATAGGAATTGATGTGTTTCATAATGTATTGTAGTCAGTGAGCAGGTTCTACGGGCAACAGCTAACTCATTCTCTTTGCCTCTCTCCCCACTGTCCTCCCCTGCCCCTGCCCCCACCTGCTACATTTTTAGCCCCCAGCTACTAAAAATGTTGCAAATTTATACAAATTTTGTCAAGAGCATTACTCCGCTGCTTTGTTCCACAGACCAGGAGTCTACATTCTAATCCCAGGCTTAATTAGCATTTGCACTCGCTTCCCCCAGACAGTAAGTCGCTGATCTCAGCTGGATCATCAATTGCAGCACTGAACAAAGCATAGGCAAAGTGCCTAGACAACTGGTTGCACTTAAGTACCCCACCTCCCCCTTTACTGACATGCCACAGAGGGCATCGGCAGAGACTATGTAAATGTAGGCAGTTATTCAGTTATTCCAACAGGCAGAGTCCAGGTTACACAGCTCTGGGAGGTAACAAAGAGAAGATTCTGGGGATAAACATTTTCCCATTTCCAGTTTCTCAAAGGAAAATGTTTAATTGGTTTAATGGCCGTACATATTACATACCCTGGCGCCAGGTATGAACTTTAAAGTTCAGTCAGTTTCTCTTCTCCAGCACCCCTGACGAAAAGTAAACCTCAATAACTTTCTATGGGGGGGGGGGGGGGGGGGGGGGAGGATAAACATAGACTTTTTAAATTGTTCTTTATAGATATATTCTCTACTAGCTGGAGTGCCCGGCGGCGCCGAGGCTTTTTTGAGGGCATGTTGTTGTTGGAAGAGAGAGAGAGCGCGGCTGGGGGGGGGGAAAAGAGAGAGCGCGGCTGGGGGGGAAGAGAGAGCGCGGCTGGGGGGGGAAGAGAGAGCGCGGCTGGGGGGGGAAGAGAGAGCGCGGCTGGGGGGGGAAGAGAGAGCGCGGCTGGGGGGGGAAGAGAGAGCGCGGCTGGGGGGGGAAGAGAGAGCGCGGCTGGGGGGGGGGGAAAAGAGAGAGCGCGGCTGGGGGGGGAAGAGAGAGCGCGGCTGGGGGGGGAAGAGAGAGCGCGGCTGGGGGGGGAAGAGAGAGCGCGGCTGGGGGGGGAAGAGAGAGCGCGGCTGGGGGGGGAAGAGAGAGCGCGGCTGGGGGGGGGAGAAAAGAGAGAGCGCGGCTGGGGGGGAAGAGAGCGCGGCTGGGGGGGGGGAAGAGAGAGCGCGGCTGGGGGGGGAAGAGAGAGCGCGGCTGGGGGGGGAAGAGAGAGCGCGGCTGGGGGGGAAGAGAGAGCGCGGCTGGGGGGGGGAAGAGAGAGCGCGGCTGGGGGGGGGGAAGAGAGAGCGCGGCTGGGGGGAAGAGAGAGCGCGGCTGGGGGGGAAGAGAGAGCGCGGCTGGGGGGGAAGAGAGAGCGCGGCTGGGGGGGAAGAGAGAGCGCGGCTGGGGGGGAAGAGAGAGCGCGGCTGGGGGGGAAGAGAGAGCGCGGCTGGGGGGGGAAGAGAGAGCGCGGCTGGGGGGGAAGAGAGCGCGGCTGGGGGGGGAAGAGAGAGCGCGGCTGGGGGGGAAGAGAGAGCGCGGCTGGGGGGGAAGAGAGAGCGCGGCTGGGGGGGAAGAGAGAGCGCGGCTGGGGGGGAAGAGAGAGCGCGGCTGGGGGGGAAGAGAGAGCGCGGCTGGGGGGGGAAGAGAGAGCGCGACTGGGGGGAAGAGAGAGCGCGACTGGGGGGAAGAGAGAGCGCGACTGGGGGGAAGAGAGAGCGCGACTGGGGGGGAAGAGAGAGCGCGACTGGGGGGAAGAGAGAGCGCGACTGGGGGGAAGAGAGAGCGCGACTGGGGGGAAGAGAGCGCGCGACTGGGGGGAAGAGAGAGCGCGACTGGGGGGAAGAGAGAGCGCGACTGGGGGGAAGAGAGAGCGCGACTGGGGGGAAGAGAGAGCGCGACTGGGGGGAAGAGAGAGCGCGACTGGGGGGAAGAGAGAGCGCGACTGGGGGGAAGAGAGAGCGCGACTGGGGGGAAGATGAGAGCGCGACTGGGGGGAAGAGAGAGCGCGACTGGGGGGAAGAGAGAGCGCGACTGGGGGGAAGAGAGAGCGCGACTGGGGGGAAGAGAGAGCGCGACTGGGGGGAAGAGAGAGCGCGACTGGGGGGAAGAGAGAGCGCGACTGGGGGGAAGAGAGAGCGCGACTGGGGGGAAGAGAGAGCGCGACTGGGGGGAAGAGAGAGCGCGACTGGGGGGAAGAGAGAGCGCGACTGGGGGGAAGAGAGAGCGCGACTGGGGGGAAGAGAGAGCGCGACTGGGGGGAAGAGAGAGCGCGACTGGGGGGAAGAGAGAGCGCGACTGGGGGAAGAGAGAGCGCGACTGGGGGGAAGAGAGAGCGCGACTGGGGGGAAGAGAGAGCGCGACTGGGGGGAAGAGAGAGCGCGACTGGGGGGAAGAGAGAGCGCGACTGGGGGGAAGAGAGAGCGCGACTGGGGGGAAGAGAGAGCGCGACTGGGGGGAAGAGAGAGCGCGACTGGGGGGAAGAGAGAGCGCGACTGGGGGAAGAGAGAGCGCGACTGGGGGGGAAGAGAGAGCGCGACTGGGGGGGAAGAGAGAGCGCGACTGGGGGGAAGAGAGAGCGCGACTGGGGGAAGAGAGAGCGCGACTGGGGGAAGAGAGAGCGCGACTGGGGGGAAGAGAGAGCGCGACTGGGGGGAAGAGAGAGCGCGACTGGGGGGAAGAGAGAGCGCGACTGGGGGGAAGAGAGAGCGCGACTGGGGGGAAGAGAGCGCGCGACTGGGGGGAAGAGAGCGCGCGACTGGGGGGAAGAGAGAGCGCGACTGGGGGGGAAGAGAGAGCGCGACTGGGGGGAAGAGAGAGCGCGACTGGGGGGAAGAGAGAGCGCGACTGGGGGGAAGAGAGAGCGCGACTGGGGGGAAGAGAGAGCGCGACTGGGGGGAAGAGAGAGCGCGACTGGGGGGAAGAGAGAGCGCGACTGGGGGGAAGAGAGAGCGCGACTGGGGGGAAGAGAGAGCGCGACTGGGGGGAAGAGAGAGCGCGACTGGGGGAAGAGAGAGCGCGACTGGGGGGAAGAGAGAGCGCGACTGGGGGGAAGAGAGAGCGCGACTGGGGGGAAGAGAGAGCGCGACTGGGGGGGAAGAGAGAGCGCGACTGGGGGAAGAGAGCGCGCGACTGGGGGGAAGAGAGAGCGCGACTGGGGGAAGAGAGAGCGCGACTGGGGGGAAGAGAGAGCGCGACTGGGGGGAAGAGAGAGCGCGACTGGGGGGAAGAGAGAGCGCGACTGGGGGGAAGAGAGAGCGCGACTGGGGGGAAGAGAGAGCGCGACTGGGGGGAAGAGAGAGCGCGACTGGGGGAAGAGAGAGCGCGACTGGGGGGAAGAGAGAGCGCGACTGGGGGGAAGAGAGAGCGCGACTGGGGGGAAGAGAGAGCGCGACTGGGGGGAAGAGAGAGCGCGACTGGGGGGAAGAGAGAGCGCGACTGGGGGAAGAGAGAGCGCGACTGGGGGGAAGAGAGAGCGCGACTGGGGGGAAGAGAGAGCGCGACTGGGGGGAAGAGAGAGCGCGACTGGGGGGGAAGAGAGAGCGCGACTGGGGGAAGAGAGAGCGCGACTGGGGGAAGAGAGAGCGCGACTGGGGGGAAGAGAGAGCGCGACTGGGGGGAAGAGAGAGCGCGACTGGGGGGAAGAGAGAGCGCGACTGGGGGGAAGAGAGAGCGCGACTGGGGGGAAGAGAGAGCGCGACTGGGGGGAAGAGAGAGCGCGACTGGGGGGGAAGAGAGAGCGCGACTGGGGGGAAGAGAGAGCGCGACTGGGGGGAAGAGAGAGCGCGACTGGGGGGAAGAGAGAGCGCGACTGGGGGGGAAGAGAGAGCGCGACTGGGGGGAAGAGAGAGCGCGACTGGGGGAAGAGAGAGCGCGACTGGGGGGAAGAGAGAGCGCGACTGGGGGGAAGAGAGAGCGCGACTGGGGGGAAGAGAGAGCGCGACTGGGGGGAAGAGAGAGCGCGACTGGGGGAAGAGAGCGCGCGACTGGGGGGAAGAGAGAGCGCGACTGGGGGGAAGAGAGAGCGCGACTGGGGGGAAGAGAGAGCGCGACTGGGGGGAAGAGAGAGCGCGACTGGGGGGAAGAGAGAGCGCGACTGGGGGGAAGAGAGAGCGCGACTGGGGGGAAGAGAGAGCGCGACTGGGGGGAAGAGAGAGCGCGACTGGGGGGAAGAGAGAGCGCGACTGGGGGGGAAGAGAGAGCGCGACTGGGGGGGAAGAGAGAGCGCGACTGGGGGGAAGAGAGAGCGCGACTGGGGGGAAGAGAGAGCGCGACTGGGGGGAAGAGAGAGCGCGACTGGGGGGGAAGAGAGAGCGCGACTGGGGGGGAAGAGAGAGCGCGACTGGGGGGAAGAGAGCGCGCGACTGGGGGGAAGAGAGCGCGCGACTGGGGGAAGAGAGCGCGCGACTGGGGGGAAGAGAGCGCGCGACTGGGGGGAAGAGAGCGCGCGACTGGGGGGAAGAGAGCGCGCGACTGGGGGGAAGAGAGAGCGCGACTGGGGGGAAGAGAGAGCGCGACTGGGGGGAAGAGAGAGCGCGACTGGGGGGAAGAGAGAGCGCGACTGGGGGGAAGAGAGAGCGCGACTGGGGGGAAGAGAGAGCGCGACTGGGGGGAAGAGAGAGCGCGACTGGGGGGGAAGAGAGAGCGCGACTGGGGGAAGAGAGAGCGCGACTGGGGGGAAGAGAGAGCGCGACTGGGGGGAAGAGAGAGCGCGACTGGGGGAAGAGAGAGCGCGACTGGGGGGAAGAGAGAGCGCGACTGGGGGGAAGAGAGAGCGCGACTGGGGGGAAGAGAGAGCGCGACTGGGGGGAAGAAGAGAGCGCGACTGGGGGGAAGAGAGAGCGCGACTGGGGGGAAGAGAGAGCGCGACTGGGGGGAAGAGAGAGCGCGACTGGGGGGAAGAGAGAGCGCGACTGGGGGGAAGAGAGAGCGCGACTGGGGGGAAGAGAGAGCGCGACTGGGGGGAAGAGAGAGCGCGACTGGGGGGAAGAGAGAGCGCGACTGGGGGGAAGAGAGAGCGCGACTGGGGGGAAGAGAGAGCGCGACTGGGGGGGAAGAGAGAGCGCGACTGGGGGGAAGAGAGAGCGCGACTGGGGGGAAGAGAGAGCGCGACTGGGGGGAAGAGAGAGCGCGACTGGGGGGAAGAGAGAGCGCGACTGGGGGGAAGAGAGAGAGACTGGGGGGGAAGAGAGAGAGAGAGGGGGGGGAAGCAGGGGAGGAGGAGGGGGGAGGGGTAAGGAGAGAGGGAAGGAGACAGTGAGGGAAGGAGGAAGAAACCGGGCAGGGCAGACTAAAGATGGCGCTGTTCGGGCCCACATTGAAGTTCTGCCATGATCAAAGATGGCGTCACGAGGAAATTGTCGTGCCGCCAGGCTCAAATATGGCACTGTTGTTTCGCTACATTGAACTGCTGCCAGGATGAAAGATGGCCAGGCCCAGTTGCCGGGGTAACCCTCCGCCCCTCCCGATCTCCAGAGCCGGTTGCCGGGTTAACCCCTCCCCCCCTTCCGAGCCCGCGCCCCGTTCTCCCGAGAGCCCCGCACCACCCCCCCCACCCGCGATGGCTCCGCGGAGCTCCGTGCCGCCCCACGCACTGACATGGCCCCGCCCTCCCAAGTTGGCTTCAAGTGAGCCGGCTTGAAGACCGCCGAGCGGGGGAGAGAGAGAGACGGGCGCAACCGCCCAGGAGACCCTGTGCTCCCGCCTGAGTCAGTGGACACGGGAGCGACAAGACGGGGGGGACCGAGGAGGGGGGGGGGGGGGGGGGGGGGGGGGAGAACGGGGGAGACCGAAGGGGGGGGTGGGAGGAGCTTGCCACAAAACAATTGCCTAGGGTCCAGCATGGCTGGCAACAGACGCCCAGGCTTCGAGGTCTAACTGCAAAAATGGGGAAAGGTCGGAAAATTAATGAGATTAGACAAAAGATTTAGAAAGTAATTAACTTTTTTTAAAACAATGTGTGTTTTAAAAGCAACTTTTTTTTTTTTTTTTAAAGACGCAGAAAACGGGAAAGAGAAATGAAAAGTTTGGAATCAAGATGGCGACGACTCACCTCGGTTCAGAATGATAAGGCCCGCCCACACACGCACCGATTGGTCGACCGTTAGGTCACCGAAACGTAGGATTGGTCAATCGTCCCGTCACTCGACTCTTGGAGGGCCCGCCCGCACGCGCCAGGAACCCGCCCCCGCCACGCAGCGATTGGTCGACCGTCGGGTCGCTCGCCCGTACGATTGGTCGACCTCGACGTCACTCAATGCTAATGAGCAGATAATGAGCGGAATTTTGAACGTTTTTTGGATACCACGGGCACAATTTTTGTCTCACCGAAACGTAAATACGCTTATGACCGTTCTGGAATCGTAAGCTTTCTTTTGATGTAACACACGTGTAGGTACGCTCTAGAACTTGAGAGTGTATAGCCGGACAGACAGACGGACGGACGGAATGACAGACAGAAGAACCGCTTTATATAGATATACTAGCTGAAGTGCCCGGCGGTGCCGAGGCTTTTTCGAGGGCATGTTGTTGTTGGAAGAGAGAGAGAGAGCACGACTGGGGGGTAGAGAGAGAGCGCGGGTGGGGGGAAGGGAGGGCGGGGGGGAAGGGAAGGGGGAAAGGAAGGGATGGCTTGAGGCTGAGAGACAGGCACGGCCACGCCCGGTTGCCGGAGTAACCCTGCCGCGCCGCCCCGCACTGCCGAGAGCCCAGCTCTCCGAGCCCCGCCCCCCCCGGCCGAGAGCCGCGCTCTCCGAGCCCCGCCCTCCCCCGGCCGAGAGCCGCGCTCTCTGAGCCCCGCCCTCCCCCGGCCGAGAGCCGCGCTCTCCGAGCCCCGCCCCCCCCCCCCCGGCCGAGAGCCGCGCTCTCCAAGCCCCGCCCCCCCCGGCCGAGAGCCGCGCTCTCCAAGCCCCGCCCCCCCCCCCCGGCCGAGAGCCGCGCTCTCCAAGCCCCAGCCGGCCCGCACTCCCGTTGCCGGGGTAACCCGATCCGCACTCTCGAGAGCCCCACCCCCACCCCCGCCCGAGCCGAGCGCGGAACAGAGTCTCACCTGCTCCTGCTGCGCGCGCACCCTGACCCTCGTGGCTGACGCCGTGGCCCCGGGTAACGTGACATGGGGGGGAGGGTGAGGAGCTTAGCAGCAGCCCAGTTACCTAGCTCGGGCCTGGCTGGGCAAGAAAGGCCCAGGCTTTCAGGCCTAAGAAAAAAACGGGCAAAGGTAGGAAAAAGAATGTTCAGGTGAGATAAAATATTTACAAATGAGTGATTTATTTTAGAAGAATTTAATAAATTGGATTTTATTTTGCTGGAAATGTATATTTGAAAAGAAAGACGCAGAAAGCAGGAAAAATGGAAGCAAGATGGCGGCTACTCACCTCGGTTCAGAACGATAAGGCCCGCCCACACACGCACCGATTGGTCGACCGTCAGGTGACCAAAGCGTAGGATTGGTCAATCGTCCCGTCACTCGACCGTAGGAGGGCCCGGCCGCACGCGGCAGCAAGCCGCCGTACGATTGGTCGACCTCGAGGTCACTCTGTCGCTAATGAGCGGATAATGAGATGCTAATGAGCGGAACGTTGAAGGTTTTTCAGATACCGCGGGCGCGATTTTAGCCCGGCCGAAACGTAAATAAGCTTAAAACCGTCTCGGAAGCGTAAGCTTTCTTTGGAGGTAACGCGCGCGTAGGTACGCCCTGTAACTTTCGAGCACATAGCCCGACAGACGCACAGGCGATGACAGACAGAATGACAGAATGACAGACAGACAGACAGATGTACCGATTTATATATATAGATAAATAAATAGATTTATATATATAGATAAATAAATAAATAAATAAAGATAGATTTGATAAAATTAGATTACCAGAACTCGTCACCTGGTTATTAATATTCTCCAAATGCAACCTTTGTGCAATATTGTGGGGTGGAGGCAAAGCAAAAATGTTCAATGATGACTCATTTAAACATTCACCAAAGCTACTGTCAGATAAAGGAATTCAATGGTCACCAAACTCAGTACAGAAAAATACCAGCACATGATGAAATTCCCTCCCCCCACCATAGATGTACTGTTGTATCACCCCTCCCCCTTCTCCCATGGGCCCTGCACAGCACAGACCAACTGCTCTTCCCATTATCCATGTAATGATATCGCCCAGCACTGCTGTACTCCATCACAGCATAGAAGAAATTTATGTACGTCAAAAATGTAATACTGCATTATAATGTGTACTTAGCTAATCAGTGCACGAACACAAAGCAACCAGTTCATGTTTGCGGCAACAACTCAGTGAAAAACTGAACAAATAATAGAAATCTAAGCCAGACAAATGATTAGATTTAGTTGTGTCAAAAGTCTACACAGAGCAGCTCATTTGCTAACGAATATCTCCTCCTCTTAGGCAGTCCCTCGGAACCAAGGATGACTTGCTTCCACATTAAAAATGAGTTTGCAGGTGACTGATGAGTCCAATGCGGGACCTACAGTCTCTGTCACAGGTGGGGCAGACGGTGGTTGAAGGGACAGGTGGGTGGGGTGCTTGGGTTGACGTGCGCTCTTTGCACTTGGCTTCCACTTGCTCCCGGCGAAGAGACTCGAGGTGTTCGGCGCCTTCCCGGATGCTTCTCCTCCACTTTGTGCGGTCTTTGGGCCAGGGATTCCCAGGTGTCGATGGGGTGTTACACTTTTTCCAAGGAGGCTTTGAGGGTGTCCTTGAAGCGTTTCCTCTGCCCACCTGGGGCTCTCTTGCCGTGCTGGAGCTCCGAGTAGAGCGCTTGTTTTGGGAGTCTCTTATCGGGCATGCGGACAATGTGACCCATCCATCGGAGCTGATTGAGCGTGGTCAAAGCTTCAATGCTGGGGATGTTGGCCTGAGTAAGAACACGAACGTTGGTGCGCCTATCTAGCCAATGGATTTGCAGGATCTTGCGGAGGCAGCGTTGGTGGTACCTCTCCAGTGCTTTGAGGTGCCTGCTATACATGGTCCATGTCTCTGAGGCATATAGCAGGGCGGGTATCACTGCTGCTCTGTAGACCATGAGCTTAGTGCCAGGTTACAGGTTACAAATTACGAATATACCCCATCAAACTCACTTCACCAGTTTGTGCTGAGTTAGCTTGTCTCAGCATCAGCTGGGGCATTGGCCGAGACTTCCCTATTCATACACCAATCCCTTTGTAATAAAGGCGAACATACCATTTGCTTTCCTAATTGCTTGCTGTACCTGCATGTTAACTTTGTGATTCGTGTACAAGGACACTCGAGTCCCTCTGAATACCAACATTTCCCAGTCTCTCACCACTTAAAAAATATTCTGCTTTTCTATTTTTCCTACCAAAGTGGATAACTTCACAGTTAATTGGGTAAGATACTGAACATCCATGTAATCCTACTGCAGCTTGAAATGACACATTCAGGACAGGAGGTGGCAAAATGTGTTTGGAGGGGGCATTCAAAGTGCTGGTGTGAAACAGAAATCGAAACAGTTGAGTAAAGCTGTGTGTGGACTATTATTAAATGAGGTTGAGGATTCTCTGCAAAAAGTACTTCTTCCTACTAGCATCCAACCTAGGTCTAACGTGAACAGCCTGTCCGCTTGGACCGAGTCAAATCCTTTCATTATTTTGAAAACCTCAATTAAATCTTCTCGCAGTCGACACTTCTGTAAAGGAAAAGGGACCCAACTCTCTCAGCCTATCCTGATAACTGATGGCCCTTAAACTAAGAATCAATGGCCCGCCTCTGACCCTTTTTTGGGGCTGCTATATACCACACCTGAGGGGGGGAGTAAATGTGACTGCGCAGGTTTCAGAAGCACTTCTACATGCAACATTTTTTTCCAACTAATT
Organism: Somniosus microcephalus; assembly: GCF_052327205.1. Classification (NCBI taxonomy): domain Eukaryota; kingdom Metazoa; phylum Chordata; class Chondrichthyes; order Squaliformes; family Somniosidae; genus Somniosus; species Somniosus microcephalus. Next base: position 237,060,158 of record NC_140991.1, on the reverse strand, counting down.
TCTTTTGATAAAGCAAGCTTAGCTTACATAAAACATGTGATTTACTATTTTTATTACAAAATTTTCAGGTTTGATACGTCACAATTTCTATCCAGCTTCCTACACTTTGCTCAATACCAATTTTAATTTAAAAAATGAAAAAAAATGTAAAACTAGTATATTTACAACCCATTTAGGAATTTACTATTTTGAACAGTTACAAACTTTAGGTGGATTCAATGTCCAGTATTATCACTAACAAAGTCTACCCTTCCTGACACAAAAAGCAACTGATGCAATTAGTTACTGACAATGCCAGCCAACTCTGCAGAGCCTGACATGTAGTAGCGTGACTTCCTGCCAGCTGCAGCACTCTCAATGATACGAATGCGTGCGTTTTAGGCACACTTCACAGAGCATGGACCAATCTTTCCTCCGCATGCAACATGAGCTTTTTAAACAGTTCCACATTTTGGAAAGGAAAGCAAGAAACTGAAGGAAATGGGCCACAGTGAGGAACTGTAAATGGAAGACTGAGCAAACACTCTTCAGTCACCATTGTCTCACATCACACTCAGAGGTTAGCTCACACAATCTTAATGATTATCCAACTGGGAAAACAAAAAGAAACAAGTCTGGCTCAATAACTACCATGAATTTCAAAACTAAACTGCTAATAGCAATAATGTAAAATATGAATCATTAAACTACAATATTATACAAAGTATTAAAATATTCAATCATACCTTAAATGAGAAGGAACATCTAAGAACAAGTACTATGAATGCTAAGTAGGTATCCTTGGATGTGCCCCAGATGTATGGCAAAGATTAGCAGACTGAATGAAGCACATCTCTTTCAACAGGCCACTGGGACACTGCACAGGAATGTAGTATCCACCCATTTACTAAAAGCATTTTGCAACCAATGGCCAAGTGCTTGCGGTGGCATTAGGTTTGCTCAATGCCACCAATTACCAGTTTATACAGGAAACCAGTAATATAGGAACCGGATGTTTTAGATAGGCCTTCTTGGTACCTGTACTACTTTTCAAATAAGAAAAAACTTACATTTATAAAGCACCTTTCATGATCTCAGGATGTCCCAAAGTGCTTCACAGCCAATTAACTACTTTTGAGTTGTAGTAGTGTAGTCACTGGTGTAATGTCATAGAGTTATACAGCACAGAGAGAGGCCCTTCGGCCCATCGTGTCTGCGCCGACCATCAATCCCTGTCCAGTCTAATCCCATTTTCCAGCATTTGGTCCATAGCCTTGTATGCAATGGCATTTCAAGTGCTCATCCAAATGCTTCTTGAATGTTATGAGGGTTCCTGCCTCTACCACCCTTTCAGGCAGTGAGTTCCAGATTCCAACCACCCTCTGGGTGAAAAAGTTCCTCCTCAAATCCCCTCTAAACCTCCTGCCCCTTACCTTGAATCTATGCCCCCTTGTTATTGACCCCCCTACTAAGGGGAAAAGTTCCTCTTTATCTACCCTATCTATGCCCCTCATCATTTTGTACACCTCAATCAGGTCCCCCCTCAGCCTTCTTTGCTCCAAGGAAAACAACCCCAGCCTGTTTAGTCTTTCTTCATAGCTGAGGCGCTCCATCCCAGGTAACATCCTGGTGAATCTTCTCTGCACCCTCTCCAAAGCAATCACATCCTTCCTATAGTGAGGCGACCAGAACTGCACACAGTACTCCAGCTGTGGCCTCACCAGCGTTTTGTACAGCTCCATCATAACCTCCCTGCTCTTATATTCTGTGCCTCGGCTAATGAAGGCAAGTATCCCATATGCCTTTTTAACTACCTTATCTACCTGTTCCGCTGCCTTCAGGGATCTATGTACATGTACACCAAGGTCCCTCTGACCCTCTGTACTTCCTAGGGTCCTACCACTCATTGTGTATTCCCTTGCCTTATTTGTCCGTCCAAAATGCATCACCTCGCACTTTTCAGGGTTAAATTCCATTTGCCACTTTTCCGCCCATCTGACCAACCCGTTTATATCGTCCTGTAGCCTGAGGCTTTCCTCCTCGCAATTTACCACCCCACCAATTTTCGTGTCATCTGCAAACTTACTGATCATACCTTTTACATTCTCATCCAAATCATTTATGTAGATCACAAACAGCAAGGGTCCCAGCACCGATCCCTGAGGTACCCCACTGGACACAGGCTTCCAGTCACAAAAGCAACCTTCGACCATCACCCTCTGCTTCCTGCCACTCAGCCAAGGTAGCGAAACACAGCAGAAGTGAGGAAAATGGGACGGGCATGGTCAAGGGCCCTGTCCACCACAGTGGTGGGGAATCCACCTCAACTGGCACTTATAATAAAATATCAATGCAAGCATTTTGTTGAACATCATGCTCAATAATACATTAATATAAAAGGCATATTACTATATCCTTTTCAGGGAAACCTAGCAACAGATACTTAAATTCAGAAAACGCCCCAACAATTGAACAGAGGAGCTCTGTGTAAAGCAGTAATGCATCCACAATGAAGAGTTCATTTCACAAATGCATGTTAATTGATATGGAGCAATTACAATCATGAAACCTAATCAAAAGGGAAGCTCCAGCTGTTTATACCATCTGAACCACACTACAGTCTTGAAGTCTAGTGATTAGTTTAGAAAAAAGCCTTGTACGTAAGCATGGTCAACATTTTTGAAAGTTGTGGTGAGAAAACAAGGAGTTAAGACTTTGTTCAGTATTTTGGTGGTATTGTTTCTTTGAGGCATTACGTAACTTATCTTGTGCACATTTCTGTGGTAAATTGATGGCTGTAAGCATCACAGGAAGACTTTCATGGACGCTGATTATTAGTGAGGTCATCACTAAAGGCTTGCAGAGTGAGACAGTCTGCCACTGATTAGAGGGAGTCTGTGTGCAGTATCCATGTCACAGTATTTGAAAATAGTGTTCTAGCCAGCTCAATTGCATGAGAATATCTTGTATATTACTTTTCTGTATAAAGTAGTGTCAATCACCCCCAAAATTGATGCATCAGAGGCAATGGAAAGCTCTATGCTACTGCAGAAGCTCAAGTGGGTATTTTAGTTTTGGAAAGTTGCAAGAGGACCGAATGCTCAAATAAGGCTGGTGCTCAAGCACTAGCAGAAACAGCAATCTCCAACTCCTCCAATACCGTACCGGGGAATTCAAGACACCTAACCATCTGATTTGCAAACCAACAGATTAACATGTCTATTTGCAAATCTCCCAACAGAGAAGAAACTACTACTCATTGGCCTGGATTTTGCATGAATAATAACAGTAAGGCTGGCAATGTTCACCATTATTATGGAGTAAATCAGACAGCAATTTCCGGAGTACGCACATGTGCAATTAAACGCAGAAATTCAGAAGTTGCGGTCCAAACTACCATGCTCCTTCACAGGCTGCGCTATAGAAGAACCTCGCCAATAGACTCGGCATTAAAATACATGAAGTTGGGGTACTTACCCACTGGTTACCCACTAAACACGGCAGAAAATGTTAGGGTTGGTGCATTCAGGAGTAAGTGAATTTTTAACAGCGTGATAAGTGATCATCATAGCCAAACAACCTCTCTGACCCTGAAAATTTAATTTTACAAGTGTGGAGTCTCATTCCTTCAGAAGTTAATTAGTGCTGGAGATTTAAAAAAATTAAAATAAACTTCGTTACTTTTTCAGTCTGTCTCTAATCTCTCGCTCTTAATCCCATCTTTCTTTTGCTTTCTGTACATAATTTAAGTCTAATTTATACTTTCTGGTTTATATTCTGTGTCTCAGTGAGGTTTCTTCAACCTGATTGGTTGAAGAGCCTCAGTTTCTTGTCCAGCTCACACACGTCACAGATGCCCTGAATAGGGCGCCACGCTGGATCAGATGCCGCATAAGAGCAAGTCTCCACTCAAAAGCCTGCGAAAACTTTGTGGGCAGCTGTCAACATGGTGAATAGCAAGTGCCGTTCCTTCGCCGCTGACTGCAAATTCTGGGCCATTACTTTATTGCAGCTTGTCTTAGCAGTTGCACGCTCATCTGAGAGTCAGAAGATTCCATAATCTAGGCTGAAACTTCAGTGCAGTACTGAGTGCTGTATTGTCAGAGGTGCCATTTTTCAGATGAAAAGTTAAAGTGAGGTTTCCAGGTGGACAAAAAAGATCCCACAAAACTATTCCAAGAAACACAAGGCACTCCAGTCCTAGCCAACATTCCTCCCTAAAGCTAGATTATCTGGTCAATTTATCTCATTTGCTGATTGTCTATGTGCTGACAAACAATGACTGCACTTCAAGTAATTAATTGGCTGTCAAGCACTTTCGGGCATCTGGAAGACATGAAAGGCACCATATGAATTTAAGTTCTTTCTTTATGGATTTAGTCTTAATATAAAAAGGAACAGTATTAAATTGGTTAAATTGTTAAACTAGCAGGCCCAAATTGCCTACAACGCATTATATTGAGCAAAGTCTGTGAGGAAACAATAGTCGTCCTAAATCATAATTTTCCAAAATTCTGTGGAAACAGGAATTCTACCAAAGCACTGGAGGGCAGTGAATATTACACCCCTGTTCACTAAAATAGGGAAAGGATAAGGACAGGCCAGTTAGCCTCACACTGGTAGCAGGAAAACTGTTAGAAATCATAAGAGGAGATAACATTAGTGAGCACTTAGAAAGGTGAGCAATCAGGAACAGTCAACATGGATTTACAAAGATCAAGTCATGCTTGACTAATTTAACTGAATTCAACAAAATGATTGAGTGGATGGACAAAGGGAATGCAGTGGATATATCTGTATTTCAAAAAAAAGTGTCTGATAAAGTGCCACACAGAGATTTGTTATGAAGATTAAGTTCCATGGGATTAGAAATAAGGTGGTAGCGTGGATAGAGACATGGCTAAAGAACAGAAGAGTGTGGAATTAAATGGATTTTTCTTAGATTGACAAGAGGTGGCTAGAGGCCACCCCCCCTCGGATCTCCACTGGGACCCATCTTTTTCTCAACCCGCGAATGATTTGGACATGAGCACAGTCCATGTATATCTCATCTCGTCAAACTGTGCTCAGGATATCAAATAAGAGGACAGTGCCATACTGTGAGAAAACCATGGAAGGACATAGATAGATTAGAAAAGTAGGTCTGAGTTAGCCTTGGCTTAGTGGTAGCACACTCACTTCTGAATCAGAAGGTTTTGGATTCAAATCCCAACGCCAGGGCTTGAACACATAATCTACACACAGTCTTCAATGCAGTACTGAGAGACTGCTGAATTGCCAGATTACCGTCTTTTGGGTGAAACATTAAACGGAGGCCCCCATTTGACTGTTCAGGTGGTGCAAAGATCCCATGGCATTACTCGAAGAACAGGCGAGTTCTCCCAATATCCTGAACAACATTTATCCCTCAATCAACACCACCAAAAGTAGAATAACCTGCTCATTTGTCTCATTGCTGTTTGTTGTACCTTTCTGTGTGCAAATTGCCTGTTGCTTTTGCATACAGAACAACAGTGACTACACTTCAAAAGTAATTAATTGGTAGTAATCTTAATTTAATTCTATTTGGGATGACATGAAAGATACTATATAAATGCAAGTACATAAGCAGCAGTTCAATGAATATAAAGTGGCACATTTTTGGGGGCAGAGAGAATGGAAATGGTAAATGCTAAACAAAATTTCTCAAGGGAGTGGATGGACAGAGAGTCAGCAGATGCAACAAATCTTGCAAAGCAGGTGGAAAGGCATATATGGGATAAATGGGATTCTGGGTTTTATATGTAGAAAAGGAGTTCAATCTGATCAGTTAGTTGAGCTACAGTTGGGAGTATTGTGTGTATTTTTAAGCACCCCATATAGAAAGTATACTGTAAAGATAAAAAGAGGTGTCATGTAGATTCACGAGGATGAGCTATGATGAGTGACGTGAAAATCTGTGGCTGCATTTACTGGAACAGAGGTTAAAGGGCGATTTAATGGATGTGTTTAAAATGATCTAAAAGGGTAAAACAATAAAGATTACTTCCACTGATCAGTGAATTGGTAATAGAGGGTATAGTTTTAGGATTAATAGTAGAAGCATAAAGGAGGAGGTTACAAGGATTTATTTTTACACAAAGGGTAATTAGAATATGGAATATATTTCCACAAGTAGACATTTAAACTTATTCAATCATGCTCAAGAGCTAATTAGATAAAAAGTTGAAGAAAAATGGAATATGGAGAAAAATTAGGAAAATGGGATTAGAGCAGATAGCTTGAGTGTGTAGCTCGCAAATAGGCTGAAATGGCCACTTCTTGTGCTTAAATATCTGTGATTCTGGTAAACGGGTTTCTTAATTTAATACAGCACAACATTCTTTACATTTTCATCAAGCAACTACATACAAGTTAATTGGCTACATAGAAGGTCAAGTTCATGCCACTGGCCAGGCACACACACTTCATAAAGCAATAATTCAATTCAATTCAAATCGCTTTATTGGCATGATGACAAGGTACATCTTATGTTGCCAAAGCATCGAAAAACATTCATGGTTATACACAAAAATACAGATCAATCCATAACAGTGTATAAACAGATATATCCCGGAGTGTATAAATATACATTCATATAATTTGTATATACTCTTTTCTTATATTTAGCGGTTGTCCCTCTGTTTATGGCAAGCTGTAACATAGTGTGCCGCTAAGGTTACACAATTTCTCTCTTCCCCTAGTAGGTATGGGAGTTTTTGGTCGTCGTTCAAATTTCTGAATTCAGGGCATATTTGTGTGAATTTTGGGTAGAAATTCTCCCTTATGCCCTGATATTTTCTACAAGCTATGAGGAAGTGCATCTCTGTCTCCACCACTCCCTGACTGCAGTGAGAGCATATCCTGTCCTCTCTTGGTAGCCGGGTCTGCCTGTGTCTACCTTTTTCGATCGCCAGGCTATGTTCACTAAGTCTGTACATTGTCAAGGTTTTTCTCAGTTTGCTATCCTTTACCATGGTCAGGTAATCAGCCATGTTGTATTGTCTGTTTAGGGCCAAGTAGCAATTGAGTTTGCTTTGGGTTTTTGTTGTTTCTGCCCAATATGACAGATATTTTTCCTTTTGCTTAGCGACGATTGTGTTGGGTCGAATTCTTTGTGTTACACTGTCACTGTCCTGGGGCTGGTTATTGTTAGTAGTGTTGGTAGTTACTTCACTGAGTCCCAGGACTAGTTGACTGAGGGTATTCTTCTTTATGGTCCTCTCTTGGCTTTTCAGGGCTTCGTAATGATAGCATTGGGGGTTGCTCATTTCTAGGTGTTTCCAAAATTTGGTGGCTCTTTTTTGGATAGTGATTATTAATGGATATTGGCCTAGTTCTGCCCTGCATGCATTGTTTACGGTTTTCCTTTGAGTCCGGAGGATACTTTTACAGAATTCTGCATGTAGGATCTCAATTGGGTGTTTGTCCCATTTTGCAAATTCTTGTTGTGTTAGCGGTCCCCACACCTCACTGCCATAGAGTGCAATTGGTTCAATTACTGATTTGAAAATTTTGAGCCAAATGCTAATTGGGATTTCTATTTGGATTGATTTTTTAATGGCATAGAAAGCCCTTCTTGCTTTCTCTTTCAGTTCATTCACAGCCAGATGAAAATTTCCCGTAGAACTGATTTTTAAGCCCAAGTATGTGTAGTTAGTGGTTTGTTCAATTTTGGTTGTTCGTAGTGTGAAATTTATTTTGGGTCCCTGATGTCTGGATCTTTGCTGGAACACAAGGACTTTGTTTTTTGGGGGATTTATTGGCAGGGCCCAGGTCTGGCAGAACGACTCCAGCAGATCCAGGTTCTGCTGTGGACCCTCCTTAGTTGGTGACAGCAGAACCAGGTCATCTGCATAGAGGAGGAATTTAACCTTGGATTCATATAGGGTGAGGCCAGGTGCTGTAGATTGTTCAAGTAGTTTTGCCAATTCATTTATGTAAATATTAAAGAGTGTCGGTGAGATGGGCGAGCCCTGCGTCACCCCCCGCCCCTGTGGGAAGTATTTTGTTTGTTTGTCTCCAATTTTAACTGCACATTTGTTGTTTGTATACATTGATTTAATTACATCATATGTTTTTCCCCCTACCCCGCTTTCGATAAGTTTCAGGAATAAACCGTCATGCCAGATGGAATCGAAAGCCTTCTGGAAATCTATAAAGCATGCGTAGATTTTGCTGTTGTTTTGATGAACGTGTTTGTCAATTAGGGTCTGTAGGGTGAAGATATGATCTGATGTTCTATAGTTTGGCAGGAATCCAATTTGGCTTTTACTCAAGACATTGTGCTCCTCAAGGAAGTTTATAAGTCTTTTGTTTATGATACTACAGAATACTTTCCCCAGGTTACTGTTTACACAGATGCCTCGATAGTTATTTGGGTCGACTTTGTCCCCACTTTTGTATAATGGGCGTTGTGAGTCCTTTGTTCCAGATATCAGGGAAGTAACCGACACTCAGAACCAAGTTGAAGAGTTTTAGGATAGCCAGTTTCATTTTATCGTGTGTGTTTAATCATCTCGCTTAGTATGCCGTCTGCCCCGCAAGCTTTTCCTGGTCGCAGGTCCTTGAGTTTTTCAAAAAGTTCTTTTTCTGTTATTATGGAGTCTAGCGGGTTTTGGTTATCTTTTATGGCCATTTCGAGCTTTTCCAGTTTTTTGCATATTTGGTGTTGCTCTGGGCTTAGTGTGTTTTTCTGGTATAATTTTTCAAAATGGTTTTGCCATGTGTCTCCATTTTGAATGGCCAATTCGTCGTGTTGTTTTTTGTGTAATGTATTCCAGTTGTCCCAGAAACAATTGGAATCAATGGATTCCTCAATGGAGCCGAGTGTATTCTTAATATATTGCTCTTTTTTGGTTCTGAGTGTGTTTCTGTATTGTGTTACTGTCTGACAATAAGTAAGACGCAATTCCTCGTTTTCTGGATATCTTGTGTTTTTGGTTTGATATTTTTCTAAGTTTTTTCCTCATGTTATGGCAATCTGGGTCAAACCATTTTTCATAGTTTTTTGTTTTGGGTTTGTTCTTGCGAGCTTTCAAGTTTGACCTTGTTGCCAAATTATCAAAACTATTGTTTAGGTTATTCACTGCCCGGTTTACGCCTTCTTTATTGTGAGTGTATATGTTATCCAGAAAGATGTCCAAGAGAGCTTGAGTTGATTGATTGCTAATTGCTTTCTGGTATTTTTCCGTGCTGTTTTTGGCCCATCTGTACGATTTTTTGGTGTTGTACAGCTTACTGGGTTGTGTTTCTGTGTTGGTTGTTTCTGTCCTTTTAAGATACATAGTAATTTGACTGTGGTCTGACAGTGTTGTTTGTGGTTTGACTGTGAGTGCTCTGAAAGAGGATGGGTCCAAATCCGTAATCATATAGTCTACGGTGCTACAGCCAAGAGGTGAGCAATAGGTCGATCTTCCTAGGAGGTCTCCCATGAACCTACCATTGACAATGTACAGACCCAGGCTTCGACAGAGCTGCAGGAGCTGTTTTCCGTTGGTATTTGTCTGCTTGTCGCAGTTATGCCTGTATGGAAGGGAAGGGATATCGAAGTGGTTATTCCCGAATATGTAATTGTTTCCCTGATAGTTGGTGAAGTCTGGTTCTTCGCCAGTTCTTGAATTGAGGTCACCACAGATCAACACGTTCCCCTGGGCCTGGAATTGGATAATCTCCCTCTCAATGTTGGAGAAGGTGTCCTCTTTAAAGTACGGGGATTCCATTGGGGGGATATAGAGTGCGCAAATGAAAACATCTTGAGTGTTAGAGATAATCCCCCTCTCAATTTTGAGCCACATGTGGTTTTCGCCCTTTTTTATAAATTTGATGCAATTCTTCAGCTCTGTTTTAAACCAAATCAGTATGCCTCCGGAGTCTCTGCCTTGGGTTACTCCTGGCAATTTATTGGAGGGGACCACCAGCTCTGTGTACCCTTGGGGACGGCCAGTGTGTCCTTCTCCTCTATACCAAGTTTCCTGTAAAATGATAATATCCAGATCTTTAGTTTCATCTATGAACTCTGGGGTCCTACTCTTCACGTCGAGCACCGAAGAGCATAGACCTTATATATTTCGACCTGGAATATCCAAGGATTTCATGTTAAGTTTGATCTTTTACTATGATATGTTAAAGAATGATATGTGTTTGTCGTGTCTAAATGGCGGGAAAAAAAGATCATCTCAATTGTCTATAAATGCTAATACTACTTGGTTAAAATTCTTTCTAGTAATTAGTCCTTGATTTTTTTAATTTTTTTTTCCTTTTCTGATCCATAAGGCGGAAGTAGATGCTGCTGCACGTCTGCTTAGTGTCTCTTAATGGATTGTCTCTGCCTGAGGTATTGCGTACGCCCTGTGCATCTCTCCCTCTGTCTGGCTGGGAGCGGTCCTGTTCCCCTGTAGGACAGGAGTGGTGCAGGTCTGATATCGTTGTTGTGCATGGGGATCCTCTCTGGTCCCGGTTGGTGTGGTGGTGGTCTCTGTAGTAGTCCTGGTATGTACCCCGCTGATCTCTGGTGGTCGGGGGGGGGTCCTCCTGGAGTCTGGGTATGGACCCGATTAAAAGCGACGTCCTTCAGGGCTTTAGCAAAGATCGGTATTCGTTTCCTGTGGATGTGGACGCGGTCGTGAAGACATTCCACATCGAGGGTGGGGTGTTGGGCCAGGTGCACGTTGTGTTTTAATTCACAGTCTCTTGCTATGCTGGCATTTATCTCATGAATTGTGTTGTTGTTAAAGTCTGTTCTCGGCAATATTGTGGAAACAGTGATTCTAGTGTTTGGGAATGTATTGCTTGCCTTCTCAATCACTGCTCTGAGCGATGTTGCTACCCCTTTCTGCTGGGCCTTTAGGTCATTTGTGCCCGTGTGTATTATTATGTGTTGGGGGGAGCCTAATCGGGTTTTGGTCAGCCATTCCAGGGCTCTGTCTTTTGTTGGGCACCGGATCTTTTTTACTGTATGTCTAGGGAAGAGCTTTTTCTCCCACAGAAATTTCCCATTTGAGTCTATGAGTATTACGATGTCAGCCTTGTTGGTGTTTACTGTCTGGTGGCTTTCGCCTGGACTCCTAGGGTGTGTGTTGCACTGGGGTGGTCGTGTCTGGTGTGTGCGCTCCTCTTGTGAGCGGCTCGCTTGTGGTTCCACGGTGGTGGGGGAAGACTGAGCTTCAGTATGCTGGTCGGTCTGTGTGGCACCCCTTGTATTGCGTGTCTGCTGCTGTTGTTCAGTGTGGGAGTGCAGCTGTTCAGTCGGGCTCTGTATTGTCTTATCTCTAGCCTCTGGCTGCTGGTCTAATGGTGCTATCTCTCCTCTATGGCTCTCTTTGTTTTCCGGCAGCTCTTTCACCTGATTCTCAAGTCGATTCAGCTCTCTCCTGTATCTCTCCCTCTTGCTTTTGTTCGTGTTTCAGTTTAAGGACCTCCTCTCTAAGTATAACCAGCTCTGTCTCTAACTGGTTAAATTTATCCTTTAGTTGTATCTGGCTGTGTGATCCCGGGGTATGTGTCTGGTCGGCGCTGGAGGGCTCACTCACTTCCTGGCTAGGCTGCTCTTCGCTTGGTGAGCTGAAAGTGGTAGGGGGAGTATGTGTGGCTTCCTCCCTGGTAATTACGCTGGGGTTAGTCAGCTGTATCATGTGGCTGTGGGGCCCCGGTGTGAGTGTCTGGTTAGAACTGTGTGGCTCATTCACCTCCTGACCAGGCTGATTTACTCCTGGTGAGTTGTCAATGGTTGGGGGGGGGGGGGGGGGAAAAGAGAGTGCGAGTCGCTTTTCCCCTGTTAGCCACTCTGGGGCTGTTCCTTCCCCTCTCAGTTATTTCTTTGTGTCTTGAAGGCCGTTTCAAAGTCGTCGAGGTTGCCTTGCACCAATATTGTTCCGTTATCGTCCATGTTGACAGTCGTGGTTGCACTGTCCGGGTCCCCTGGTTTCTTAATTTTCAGTTTGGACCCATTAGCGGTTCTTTTCTGCTTAACCCTGGTATAGTGTGATTTTATTGCTGTGATCCAAGCCGCTGACTGATCGGAGTAAAAAATGAGATTACACTTTTTCCCAGTGCTGTACCAGTCAGCAAAGAGAGTTTCTGGTTTTTCTCTCAGCTGCTTCTGCTCGATCGATTTTTTAGCATTTTTTTTGGTGTTGGGGGGAATCTGGAAGAGGTTGCTCTCAGTGTGCCTCGGGAGCTGCTGTGGCTCCTCCGATTCGCTCATTATTGGTAGTATAGAGGTAGAAAGTATTGTTGACCTTAGAATATGCTTTTCTGGGGCCCCGGGTTTGGTGTTTCCCTCTCCCTGCTCGCGACCTTTCAATGGCTACGGGAGAGGGGAAAGAGGGGAGCAGTGATTGTTCAAAATTCTATCAACATTAACAAACTCATCCAGAAACATAAATAAAAGTAAAATTAAATATAATTACATCATAAACTCTCTTGTACTCAAGAGAAAAAACAACTTCAATACATGAGTATTAACATTTTAGCCAGAAGTCCATATACCCTGGTCCCATTCTAAACTGTGCAAACCTGCTGTTAGATATTATATTGAAAATGAGACCCACTCAAATACACACCTGTAAATATTGACTGATCAGTTCTCGTTCAGCATCGATTCTCAGTGTGCTGTACATCTACAATACAGAGCACACAGAGAATCGACGCAGACCGAGACTTCAATTTTAAAATGTAATTCCAGGTACAAATCCATCTGGGATGGGGGGCAACACTAACAGTGAGGTTAGAAGATGTTCAGCAAAACACCTTGTTCAGTAATATTCGGTTAATATCAACAGACAAAAGGTACAGACTTTAACAGGAGTTAAGAGCTCTCAGAAATTAATGGAAAAAAAAATCAACAGAAATCAGCAAGCCAGCTCTGTGTTACTCTCTCATTTAGATCTATCTCTCAATCCAGATTTGTTTCTATGCTTTTAAATGTATATTTGAGAAGCAAATCTTGACGATTTTAAATGAAGTACAAGTAGTAAAAATCTTCAGAACAATGAAATACGCAGAGTGCTGTAGCTGGTTCCTGTTGCGAGGAGGAAATGTATTGAAGCCTTTCTGTGTATAAACATGGAATTCCCCCTCCCCAAGAGAAAAAGAATTAACACAGCATATTCCAGCCATAAACAGTAATACTTTCAGACCACCTGTTGCAAAGCTTTAGTCCAAGTTCTCACTCATTAGTCAAAATGGAGACTCAAAAATGCATGTTATGTTCATTAACACTTTTTTTTCCCATTTTGGTCATTTGCTAAGCATAAATGATCAATGAAGAATTTTGTTCATATCGTCTACAGGAATTTGTACAGGAAAAAATGAAATCAATAAAAAATGGAGACACAAAACAAGTACAAATTAAAACAATTTAATACAAATTGCCTGCTAAAACAGACTTCCATTAAATTAGTTAACTTGGCTCAACATTTCTCAATAGTGAGCAATACTCACGCAAAGTTCCTGAGAAAAAGATGTTGATAGAGGGGTTTTGGAAATTTAGATGCAGAAGTACATTGGCAAATGGAATTGCAAACTTGATGTGCATAATACAAACAAAACAGATGAATGAGAAAAGAGATTCCACAATTCTAATGGACTGCAAACCACCATCATTTTGTAGTGAGAGGCACACCACTTTTATTTCAAACTTAACACTGAAATCTGTTTCAGGAGACCAATGTTTGTGTGTGTCTTCTGCTTTCATCACTTGTGTTGCCAGCTGGTCTATGTAGGTGTGTTGGGCTCCATTTTAAATATGGAGACCCAGACAGCACATTGGAGAAAATATGTGGAACCTGCTCCTCTTATTTCCCCAATTCAAATCGGTTCCCTCATCCAGGTGAGGCTGTTACTTCCTGGAACCTAAGCTTATGGAGTGAGACTTTCACATCTGCAGTAAGCTGCACTCCTGCAGTACAGAAGTGCATCTGAGCTTCTCCAATCACCACGCCACCTTTACTAAATAAATCAGGGTGAATACAGAACAAGGTCCTATTTGTTCCTCTTCCAAGCAGAAGTGTGCCAACAATGAATGTTAACCAGAGCAGCTTGCACTTACATACATTGTATAAAAAAATTCCCAAGGAGCTTCACAGGACGGTGCAAAGGAAATGGATGACAAAACTGGGGGTTTTTTCATTGCATCCTATTCACTTTCTTCCAGTAATTTGACATTATTATTCCATCAGTGGATTTTTCATCTTTTGTGTTTATTATTCATTTTATTGGGAACATGAGCAGAGCGATTATATTACTGGACTAGTAATCCAGAGGTCAGGGGTAATGATCCAGATACACGAGTACAAATCCCACCACGGCAGCTGGGGAATTTAAATTCAGTTAATTAAATGAATCTGGAATTTTGAAAAAAAAGCTAGTATCAGTAATGGTGACTGTCATGCATCTTACCATTCATGTAGAAATGACTCACGAGATAACACTGGGCGGCCAGCTGGTGGCGCCATCCAAGGAAAGTATAAATACTCGGGCGTGGGCCCAGCTTGCTCAGGACGTTTTTGTAACCAGGAACTAGTGATGTAACTAGAACTCATGGTTGTGAAACAGTTGATTAAAGCCTTGTTTTATACTCCGACCAAGTGCTTAGTAGTTTTCTTACATCAATTTAATCAATTGTGTATCTGCTCCACGCTCAGTGATTTCGGGAACAGCCAGCTACGACTTCAACTGTAGAAGGGAACTCCGACGTAGTAATCAATCCATCATGGACAAACTACTCAGACCCGCCCGTCTTGACCTGGACCCGAATTCGCCTACAACTGCTAAGGTATGGAAACACTGGTATTGTACCTTCAGCAACATCCTCAGGGTGTGTGGTGAGAATGTTCCTGATAACTTAGAGCTACTTGCCAATTATGTATCTCATGTGTTTGACTATATCGAAGACTGTGTAGACTATGACTCCGCTATCGTAATATTACAGCGACTATATGTTAAGGCCCCAAACGAAATTTTTGCTTGGCATCTACTGGCCACAGCTCGACAACAACCCGGGGAATCACTTGACGAATTCCTTCAAAAGCTTCACAGGCTCAACAAGGATTGTAATCTTAAAGCTGTCACAGCTGAGCAGTACCAGGAGGAGTTAATTCGTGATTCTTTTATTAACGGAATTGCGTCTCCCTTCATACGCCAGCGTCTGTTGGAGAATAAAACCCTCGAGTTACAGGCTGCCTATGACCAGGCATGTTCTCTAGACTTAGCAAAGAGGAATGCAGATACCTATCTTTTACCATGTGCACAGGCTGCTACTATCACTTTTAGTGACTCCTTCGATAGGTCTCGGGCAGAAGCCCTCACTGATGATGACTCTAACCTAGCTGATGACAACCCTACCCGAGAAGCCTTCACTGATGACGACCCTGCCCTAGCGGCATCTTGGCAATCTGGAAGGAAGTGTTTCTTCTGTGGAGGTGCATTCCACTATAGGAAATTGTGTCCTGCTCGTAACACAACCTGCAATCATTGCAGTAAGAAAGGTCACTTTTCTAAGGTATGCCGGTCGAGAGCCCGTTAGTTTTGCAGCTACTATCTATAAAACTGCTCCTCCCCCAAGAGCCACTACTAAGGTTACAGCTGCTATCTATAAAACTGCTCCTCCCCCAAGAACCATGACTAAGGTTACAGCTGTCAAGGGTAAAACTGCTCCTCCTCCCATCGCAGCTGTTTTTCCCCCAAAGTCTGTCCCATGCAGCCACGAAGGTTTTGGTAAATGGACACATTGAGCGCACTAATCGACTCATGCAGCTCTGACAGCTTCATTAGTGATCGGGCCGTCAGTAAGTTAAAACTGCGTAATTACCCCTCAGACAGGGAAATTGCAATGGCTCTGACGACACTGACCACCAACTCTTCCGGCTTTTGTCTCATCGACCTTATTCTCAATGGCCGCACTCATTTCTCCACCCGGCTTGGGGTGCTCAAAAACCTATGCAGTGATGTGCTCCTGAGACAGGATTTCTAGAAACAACACAAAAGACTCACTTTCGAGTTTGGAGGGTCAAAGCCAGAGCTTACTATTTCCAAAGTACCATTTTGTGCGCTTTCGGCAGCTTCGCTCGATGAGCCCGCCTTGTCTGCCAATCTTTCCCCCCGATGTAAGCCCATAGTCACTAAATCACGACGTTTCAGCCAAGATGATCTATCCTTTATCGAGGCAGAGAGCTCTCGCCTTCTAGCTGACGGTATCATTGAGCCATGTTCATCTCCCTGGCGGGCTCAAGTCGTCATTGTTAAAAATCCTCTGAAGCAACACAAGAAATGTCTTTGCATCGATCAATCGCAAACTATTAACCAGTATACCAGCCTGGATGCCTACCCACTACCACGCATCGATGACATGGTCAATAACCTTGCCAACTACAAGGTATTTTCAACTTTTGACTTAAAGAACGCGTACCATCAAGTACCGTTAAAAGACTCTGACAAAAAGTATACGGCCTTTGAGGCCAATGGTCGGCTTTACCAGTTTTGTCGCCTTCCATTTGGGGTCACGAATGGGGTGGCCATCTTTCAACGGGCAATGGATAGCCTAGTAAAACAGGAGAACTTAACGGACACTTTTCCATATCTGGATAATATCACCATTGTTGGTCATGACCAGGAGCATGATGCCAACCTCCAGAAATGTTTTGACGTTCTCCGTCGTCGCAACTTAACCTTAAATGAGTCCAAATCTGTGAAATCAGTACCATCAGTCAACATCCTTGGCAACTGGGTGGGCAATGGTGTCATCAAACCGGATCTGGAGCGACTTCGTCCGCTTCAGGAGCTTCCTCCCCCTACGAATCTCGGCTCTCTTTGTCGGGCACTCGGCATGTTCGCCTATTATGCGAAGTGGATACCCCACTTCTCCGACAAGATCCAGCCCCTGCTTCACGCAAAGTCATTTCCATTAGAGGCAACGGCTATTACAGCTTTCAACCTCCTCAAGCGACAACTGGAAAAAGCCACGCTTCGTTCCATCGATGAAAATCTCCTTTTCGTGGTCGAGTGCGATGCATCGGAGGTGGCGATCTCGGCTACCTTGAATCAAGGTGGTCGACCCGTTGCATTTCTGTCCAGAACTTTGCAGGGTAGCGAGCTCCATTATTCGCCTATCGAGAAGGAGGCTATGGCTATCATCGAAGCAGTATGTAAATGGAGTCATTTTCTCACTCGTCGCCATTTCACACTTATAACCAATCAGCACTCCGTGGCCTTTATGCTGGATAACTGGAAACGCACGAAGATCAAGAATAACAAAATACAGCTCTGGAGGATGGAATTGGCTGCCTTTGGCTACACCATACATTATTGACCCGGCAAAGAGAATGTGGCCCCGGATAACCTCACGCGGGCATTCTGCTCTTCTATGTCAACTTCGACTCTTGCGGATCTTCACACTGACTTATGCCATCCTGGCGTTACCCGTATGTTGCACTTTGTGCGATCTAAAAATCTCCCATTTTCTACGGAAGATGTGAAAAGAACATGCTCCACTTGGTAGAATTTGTGCGGGGTTAAAACCGCAATTCTTCCGTCTGTCGGATGGCTCGCTCATACACGCTATGCAGCGACTCAGCATTGACTTTAAAGGGCCACTGCCTTCTTCAACGCGAAACACCTACTTGCTTACTATGGTGGACGAATATTCACGCTTTCCCTTTGCTTTCCCCTGTCCCAATATGCTTACTTCCACAGTGATCAAATGCCTCGATCAGGTCTTTTCCCTTTGCGGTAGGGCCAATTTCATCCACTCTGATCGGGGTCCCTCCTTCATGTCAAGCGAACTCAAAAGTTATCTTTCCCAACAGGGAATCGCCACAAGTAAAACGACACCGTATCATCCCGCCAGTAACGGACAGGTTGAGAGATACAACGCTATCATTTGGAATGCTGTTCGTCTTGCACGGAGGTCATGCAACCTACCAGACCAGCAGTGGGAAACTGCTCCCTGACTTGTTGCATTCCATCAGGTCTCTTCTTTCTACGTCCACCAACATTACTCCTCACAAACGATTCTTCGGGTTCCAGCGTCGCTCCACTCATGGGACGTCCGTACCATCATGGTTGGCAGCTCCGGGCCCCGTGCTGCTCCGAAGATTCGTTCGATCTTCCAAGAATGATCCTCTCATCGACGAGGTGGAACTAACAGACGTTAATCCCACATACGCGCACGTGCGGTACCCTGATGGCCGGGAGTCCAACATTTCACTCCGAGATCTGGCTCCCTGTCCAACCGGTCCCACCGATAGAGGGATCCATATTAATGATGCCGATACTTTGCACTCCTGAGGATGACACCCTACCCGGGACATCAAGGAATCTGCCGGCTACTCCGCCTAATCAACTCGGGGAGCAGAGCGCTCCCCGCGGTATGGCCACCCGAAGCCAGGATGGCAGACAATCACCAGCTACCAAGCAAGATGAAGCCAGCTAATGCGCCTGTGGGGACCCGCACCCGGAGTCATGATCTCCCCAATCCCCCAGGTCGATCAAGGCAACACGGGCCCTGTCAACCTACCTGTACGAACCAAGCGACCCAGGGACCAAGACACGGTCCGAGGAGACGTGCCTTCCAGCCACAAACAGAAATCGAAATGACTGCGGCTCTTCGTGGTCCGTTATATCCGTTAGAAGGAAGTCGTCAGACTTCCAAATCTTTCAGGCGGGAAGAATGTCATGAATCTTACCATTCATGTAGAAATGACTCACGAGATAACACTCGGCGGCCAGCTGATGGCGCCGTCCAAGGAAAGTATAAATACTTGGGCGTGGGCCCAGCTTGCTCAGGGCGTTTTTGTAACCAGGAACTAGTGATGTAACTAGAACTCATGGTTGTGAAACGGTTGATTAAAGCCTTGTTTTATACTCAAACCAAGTGCTTAGTAGTTTTCTTACGTCAGGGACCATGTAACTACCGGATTGTCGTTAAAAACCCCATCAGGTTCACCAATGTCCTTTAGGGAAGGAAATCTGCCGTCCTTACCTGGTCTGGCCTGCATGTGACTCCAGACCCACAGCACTGTGGTTGACTCTTAACTGCCCTCTGAAATGGCCTAGCAAGCCACTGAGTTGCATAGGGATGGGCAATAAATGCTGAGCTTGCCAGCGACGCCTACATCCCGTGAATGAATAAAAAAAATGGAAGTTGTGCTAAATGAGACCCTTGCTCATATATTTAATACGGGAAATTATAGGGTCATTAAGCTTGGCATCAGTTGCAGAAACAAGTATGGCCACCTTGACAGAAACGGGCTTATTTAGGACATGCAACATTGCTTCTGGGAAAAAAAAAAAGAGTACAAGTTACTTGAGATAGAACTAAGTTAGATGTCAGGGTTTTTTCTTTTTCCAGAAAATTACTGACTTTTGGAATAAGTTCCCAGCTCATGCAGTAGGTGCAGAATCTCTGCAAACGTTCCAAAAGGAGCTGGACAATTTCCTGGAGGAGGCGGATAACGCTGCACACAAAAGATGGGTGGGATGCTGGGTAGCTCATGGACATTGTTTATCTCCTGGAACTGGTTTTTGATCATCTTCGGGAGTTGCAGTGGTATTTCCAGAATTCTTTTTTCCCCTGAATTGACCTAGGTTTTTAATCTTTTTTTTGCTTTCCCCCGTAGACTACATGGTTGCTAGCGGGTGGAGAGTACTGGGGGACACGTTGCCGAGTTGCAACATGGCTGAATGCAACCGACTCAATGGATGGGCTGGCCTTTTACTGTCTGTATGTTTTGTAAAAAAATTGAAGATTAACTTTGATATTACTTTCAATTTTGTCCTCCAAGTGAAGCACCTCAGGATGATAGTTGAAATTGATAATCAAACTGATACTGCCATTATATTATCCATATTAGTGCAGTCTGGCATCATTTCTGCAGTTGAGAATGTACGTGTGGCAATGCTGCCAACACATACCAATATGAACCAGAGTTCACTGTACAGATGTTTAAACACACACAGACTGCATCTTACTCACTCTCTGCACTGTTGGCATGTCTATTACTGATTAAAAATAGCAACATGGTAGGTGATCTCCTGCTGTCGGGGCTTACAGTACAAACAATATTTAAAAAAAAGAGAACTGAAATAGACCAGAAAAAAGGTTTTTATGTTTATCTGAATACTTTACACCAGTCTAATTTTAAATGGTATCCTGATGACAAGACTTCCTCTTCAATGTCATTGTATTCGAGCTTGTGCTTCTTCTGAACGCCTTATTTATTGTTTTTCTTTTCCTCTACATATTTTCCCTTTTCCTCTCAGGTAATTGTTTTTTTCCTTATTCCTCTGAACACCCCGCCCACTGCCCTGCCCTGCCCACCACATTATGCTTTTCCTTTCCTTTCTGCTCTTTGGCCTTTTGCTACTTTCCACTTCAATTTTTTCCCCATATAGTTTGTATTAATTTCTGAACAGCTTCATTTCCTCGACCCTCCTTTTACTGTGTGGGTGAAGAGAGCATAAGAGAGACCATACCACAAGAATAAGCTTGTATATTTCTGCCACAAAAAAAACTAGACCGAACTGGAACAGACACAAGTGAAAAAATAAACAAATGCGAGAAGAGTGGGGCACAGCTTGGCACAAAATTACAAGCACAACAGCAAGAAAAGCCAGGAACATGGTGAAACACCAATGCCAGGACTGAGATACACGGATATAATTAGTTACACTAAAGTGCCGAGATATTTCAACACTAGGAATGTGGCCCCAAAGCAAATGCAATATAGTAGTTGCTTTTATATTGGTCTTCCTTTAATTCAGATACCCAGAGCCTGGATGCTGAGAGCCTGGTGCCCATACTGCTGAATCTGTTTTTTGTAGACCAGTGACACTTATAAAACTAGTTATACCTACAATTCTGCATTCGATCTATCCAAAAAGGAATTGTATAGCATACACAGCAGAAGCTAGCTCACTAGTGCAGAGGACCAGCAATATGATTTAAAAACACCAATAAAAATGGTGCTAAACAGGCCTGCCTGCAGAGGTCGGCCTGAAATGACAACATTGCCCACCTGAGCTGTGATAACAAAATCTAAAAGACCTTCAAAATATGTCTTTAAAGCTTATCAAATCATTCTTGTTTAACATTCTCAAAATGCAATACAATTTACAGGAAACGATGGATGTTACTATCCCACATGTTCACGGTTTAGAAAATGATGTTAGAATCCATGCTTTTTGGGGGCAGGGGAGGGGTTATAATTGATTTACAATTTTCCACTTCAGGCTAGTTGTTAACCCTTATCCTACTAAATGTACTGGAATGCAATAGGTTTAATACCACTAATGCTTAGACTAGAGCTCTAAACATTCACAGATGTATGAATAGACAGTTCTCAGCAGGTCTTTTTCAAAAAGGAACCCAGCGTCTGATTAGAGATCATTTATTAAGTTTCAACACAATCTGAACAGTTTTTCTAAGTTATTAAGCTGGCAAATTTAATTGCTTGATGAATGGTCACAATCATTAAATAAATTCCAGGCCCGGTTTTAGCACCACAGGAAGACATAAATGCAATTGTTAAATATCAATAAAATGGACATAACAGAAAGTCATACCAAATAAAAATAAGGAAAATCTGACATTCATTAGCAAACAGCTTGAACAGTCGATGCTTACTATCAAGCAAAGTAACCCATGATTACCGCTATATTACATCTTGCAAACCTATAAAGATTGTTGCCAACTCTGTAGCAACAGACTGGCCCAGATTTTGCGGTCAGCTGCCCATTAAGTTTTAACAGACTCTGTGGCGTCAATTTCACCTTTTCTGACGTCAATTTCTTCTGGCGCCATCTATAGGGAATTCCTGGTCTCCGGCAACAGTGATGTCATCAAGCAGACTAAGCAGCCAATCACATTGAAGAATTCTCACAGACAGCAAGCCAGGAAGTAAAAAGGTTTTATCATAGAATTCTACACCTTAAATCTGTGCCCTCTGGTGATCGACCCTTCAGCCATTGGAAACAGTTTCTCTTTATTTACTCGATCTAAACCCTTCATGATTTTAAACACCTCTACCAAATCTCCTCTTAGTCTTCTTTACTCCAAGGAGAACAACCTCAGCTTCTCTAGTCTATCCATGTAACTCTAATCCCTCATCCCTGGAACTATTCTAGTAAATCTCTTCTGTACCCTCTCCAAAGCCTTCACATCCTTCCGAAAGTGATCCATTCATTTTTTAATAATTTTACAGAAAGCAAAATAAAGATTGGGACATACACATGGGATTAAGGTCGAAACTGAAATATCAAACAAACTTTAAACATTTTTAAAAATTATTTTAATAATCTATGGAAGAAACTAATGAAGTTCCGTAACCTATAAGGCTATGGACCAAGAGCTCGAAAGTGGGATTAGGCTGGCTAGCTCTTTCTCGGCCCACAGACATGATGGGCCGAATGGGCTCCTACTGTGCCGCAAATTTCTATGAGTTGATGATTCTATTATCATGGAATGGAGGAAATGAGACTCCACAATATAAAATTAGTTTTTCAGGGCCAGAGAGGTTGATCAACAGTAATTATTACTTAGTACATCGTTAAAAACTCAGTTACACTTCATTCAACAAAGCTTAACTTTTTCATGGGTTTTTACAGCGAGAATAGTGCGTAAAAAGTTGAAGCTCGCGTCAAACCAAGTGATTTCTAATTGATTCCATTTGCGAGGGCTGCAACAGTGCACCCTGTGGAGCAGCGGGGTATCACTGACAGCAACTTCCGGATTTCCACGTTTAACTGCACATGTGCAGACGCCAAATGTTGCTGTCGGTTTTACAGAGTAATGATGACGAATACTGACAGTTTCGCTGCCACTACAATTGCAAATTCCGAGTCATTGAGTATGATCAGAATGCTGGGTTGTGTTACCCATATTACAACAGTGACTACACTCCAAAAAGTACTTCATTGGCTGTAAAGCGATTCGAGATGTCCGGTGGTCATGAAAGGCTCTATATAAATGTAAGTCTTTCTCATCAATGCATCATCCAACTACCCCACAAGAGATGTGAGAAAAAGGAAAATCAGCAGCATGAGTTAATGCAGCAGATACATCATTAGCTTTATTGCAACTCTATTGTTCAGAGTATAAATCAGGAAATAGTTGGGGCTTGTAATAAGGGAACAGCTATAATCATGGGAGATTTTAAACTTTCATATTGACTGGACAAATCAAATTGGGTAGGGCAGCCTTGAGGAAGAGTTCATAGAGTGCATTAGGGACGGGTTCCTTGAGCAGTATGTTACTGAACCAACTAGGGGGCAGGCAGTCTTAGATCTGGTTGTGTGTAATGAAACAGGATTAATAAAAAATGTTCTAGTAAAGGATCCCCTTGGAATGAGTGACCATAACATGGTTGAATTCCAAATTCAGTTGGAGGGTGAGAGAGTTGGATCTCAAACCAGCGTACTAAGCTTAAATAAAGGAGACTATGAAGGTATGAGAGCAGAGTTGACTAAAGTGGACTGGGAAAATAGATTAAGGTGTAAGACGGTACAGGAGCAGCGGTGTACATTCAAGGAGATATTTCACAACTTTCAAGAAAAATATATTCCACTGAGGAAAAAGGGGCGAAAAAGAAAAGACAGCCATCCGTGGCTAAGTAATAAAGGACAGTATCCGACTGAAAACAAGGGCATATAAAGTAGCCAAATCTAGTGGGAGGATAGAAAATTGGGAAGCATTTAAAAGCCAGCAAAGAATAACTAAAAGATTAATTAAGAAAGGGAAGATAGATTATGAAAGTAAACTAGCAAAAAATATAAAAACAGCAAGAGTTTCTACAGTTATATAAAAAGAAAAAGGGTGGCTAAAGTGAATGTTGGTCCCTTAGAGGACGAGACCGGGAAATTAGTGGGGAACATGGAGATGGCAAATACGCTGAACAAATATTTTGTATCAGTCTTTACAGTAGAGGACACTAAAAATATCCTAACACTGGACAAACAGGGGGCTATGGGGGGGGGGGGGGGGGGAGGAGCTAAACACGATTAAAATCACTAAGGAGATGGTACTCGGTAAGATAATGGGACTTAAGGCGGATAAATCCCCTGGACCTGATGGTTTACATCCTAGGGTCTTGAGAGAAGTGGCGGTAGGGATTGCGGAATCATTGGTGGTAATTTTCCAAAACTCCCTGGATTCAGGAAAGGTCCCAGCAGATTGGAAAACTGCTAATGTAACGCCCTTATCTAAAAAGGGAGGTAGACAAAAGGCTGGAAACTATAGACCAATTAGCCTAACATCTGTGGTTGGTAAAATGTTGGGAGTCCATTATTAAGGAAGCAGTAACAGGACATTTGGATAAGCATAATTTAATCGGACAGAGTCAGCATGGTTTTATGAAGGGGAAATCATGTTTGACAAATTTGCTTGAATTCTTTGAGGACGTAACAAACAGGGTGGATAAAGGGGAACCAGTGGATGTGGTGTATTTGGACTTCCAAAAGGCATTTGACAAGGTGCCACACAAAAGGTTACTGCACAAGATAAAAAATCACAGGATTGGGGGCAATATACTGGCATGGGTGGAAGATTGGCTATCTAACAGAAAGTTGGGATAAATGGTTCATTCTCGGGTTGGCAATCAGTAACTAGTGGTGTTCCGCAGGGGTCAGTGCTGGAACCCCAACTCTTTACAATCTATATTAACGATTTGGAGGAGGGGACCAAGTGCAACGTATCCAAGTTTGACGACGATACAAAGATGGGAGGGAAAGCAGTGAGTGAGGAGGACATAAAAAACCTGCAAAAGGACATAGACAGGCTAAGTGAGTGGGCAGAAATTTGGCAGATGGAATAAAATGTTGGAAAGTGTGAGGTTATGCACTTTGGCAGAAAAAAAATCAAAGAGCAAGTTATTATCTAAATGGAAAGAAACTGCAAAGTGCTACAGTACAAAGGGATCAGGGGGTCCTGGTGCATGAAACACAGAAGGTTAGTATGCAGGTACAGCAGGTGATCAGGAAGGCCAATGGAATCTTGGCTTTTATTGCAAGGGGGATGGAGTATAAAATCAGGGAAGTCTTGCTTCAGTTATACAGGGTACTGGTGAGGCCACACCTGGAATACTGCGTACAGTTTTGGTTTCCATATTTAAGAAAAGATATACTTGCTCTCGAGGCAGTTCAGAGAAGGTTCACTCGGTTGATTCCGGAGATGAGGGGGTTGACTTATGAGGAAAGGTTGAGTAGGTTGGGCCTCTACTCATTGGAATTCAGAAGAATGAGAGGCGATCTTATCAAAACATAAAAGATTGTGAGGGGGCTTGATCGGGTGGATGCGGGGAGGATGTTTCCACTGATGGCATAATCTTAGAATAAGGGGCTGCCGTTTCAAAACTGAGATGAGGAGAAACTTCTTCACGCAGAGGGTAGTAAATCTATGGAATTTGCTACCTCAGAGAGCTGTGGAAGCTGCGACATTAAATAAATTTAAAACGGAGATAGACAGTTTCCTAGCTGATAAGGGAATTAAGGGTTATGGGGAGCGGGCAGGGAAGTGGACGTGAGTCTAGGTTCAGATCAGTCATGATCCTATTGAATGGCGGAGCAGGCCCGAGGGGCCGTATGGCCTACTCCTGCTCCTACCCTTTTGGATGAGGAAGTGGGATGTAGTATAAGGGAACCTTTGGGAAGTATAACATGCAAATTTTCCTGTCATCAGACCAACCAGAAAATGTCACATCTGAACAAATGTCAGGGAGAATATAAAAATTAGTGGCAAAACGGAAGGTTGCATACATTAAATCCTAATTATAACCATGTCTTAGAGTCAAGTGCACCTGTTACAGTAACCAAGGTACATTCATTTGATTGGCCCATTATCCACATTGTATAATGCTACTTATCACCTGGTTTAGAACATTTTCATCTGTGCTTAGGAGCTTTACAGTTGTGCTTTGTCCAAGATCATTATATTTAACAGATGAAATATTGATTAACAAAATATGTAGCTTGGATAATATGTTAAAAGGTTATCTTAGAAATTCAAGTGGCTTAGTAAACTATTCAAGCTTTGCTCTCACAATCTGTCACTTGAGCCTCGATTAGCTCAGACCAAACCAGCTATTATTCATCTGTACTCTCGTCAATAAAGCGACTTATTCCTGAAGAAAAACATAAGTAACTAGAGACAATGCACAAAGGGATACAAAAAGCACTATGTGGAGCACTAACTTATTCAGACCCATTCAAGGCATCAATAACAACCAGCTGGAGCCCCTCCAGAATCAACAGCATCACAAAACCTTTTTACTGGCTCACTGCAACCAGTAATAAAAATAAAACCAGTAACCGATTGTGGAAAGGGGCAGCCATCCACATGCCAAAATACTTCACCTTTCTACCTCCTGACAGTTAACGTTTACTAATTGATTTATTATAGTTATGTTCAGATGTACTCTCTCATTTAAAAGGTTTAACATGAGTATAAGTGTAGGATTTATTAACAGGAACATGAGTAACCCACCCTAGGTTGTGCAACCATTTGTTTAAATTTACAATTAAGAGTCCAGTGCTTAAAGAGTGAAGGCCAATTTTGAGTAATACAAGAGTCTCAGATGCTCTATCAATACAAATATGGAGCACACGGCATTTCGGGCAGATCAAGCACTCCCTGGTCAATAGCAGTTTGGTACAAAACAAAGGCTCCTCTACTTTGCCCCAGCAAGATGCCTCAGCCGCAAAAACCACAAGAACACCCATCACTTTTCCATTTCTCACACCAGCCACCCCGGTCATCTCAACAAGTGAGATTGTTGATTTTTAAAACATAATTTGGGTTTAGAGGAATGACATAATTCATCAATCATCCCAGGGTGCTTCAACAATTTCCTCTGTACACCAATTCAGCTCTTTCACAGAGTCATATGTTCTTATGTCATGCTCAGTAACTCTTTCAAGCCACACTCTTTAACATCCATGAGCCAGCTCCTCGCATTTATGACGCCAATACATTTTCGATAGCAAATTCAGACTCAGTTAAATCTAAAAAGAGGTCACCTTGACTGCCAGTCTTAAGAGTCTATTACTGGTTCCCCAGTTGGCTTACCGTCTTAGCGAGTCCCAACAGTTTTGCGTTCAATTTGCAGCCACACTTTTGGTAACCAACTTCACTAGTGCAGATCTCACGCAATCCAACAGCAGGACGGGAAGATACTGGGAAAGAGCATGGATTCAAATTGCACTGATTGCACACGTTGTTACTGACCAGTCTGTTCATTCGGTCCAAAGTTGTAATTGCGGCTCACAAGCTTTAGAATGGTCTGGTGTAATCTACTGGGCTTGGATCACTGATATGTTGTGGAATACATGACATCTTCTTGAAATTGTTTTAAAACAATCTATACTATAGAAATTGCGAATGAATGAACAACTCCAGTAGTTCCTGTTAAAAGCACTGAGTTCAAGAGAAGATCTTGAATTCAAATCCCAGTATCGATCTTCGTAGACCACAGGTATTTTCTCATTGAAACAGTTGCTCATATATCTCTACACATCACCCAGAAAGAACTGAAAGAATTCAGTCCTGCCCTGGTAATTACCACAACCTGGTTAAACACAAAGCAATGTTGACAAAAAATATGATCTTGAATGAGCTGCAGCATATAGAAAGCATTTATCACAATCAGTCAACTCATTGAGGTTCACCAAAACCAACCACCATTTTTTTTTTAAAAACAGCATTCAAATAAAAAGTGTCAAAAATAGCTTGAAAATTTGCTGCAGCATAAAACAAAACTAAGCTAGAGGGCTAGAACAAAGATATCTAGGCCTTACCAACCTGGCCCTTGAAGCCTAGGGAAGTCAATTCTATTTATATATCTTATTTATCCCATTTGAATTGTGTGCTTTTTTCTTTAAGCATGGTTGCCTCATTGGTGGATAAATCTAAATCAGAGCACCTCGATCAGTTAGTATCTACAGTTTGAGATATATGCAAAGTAATGAGAACAAATCAATTTAGATTTTGTTTGTAACCCCTGGTGCTCTATGGTACATGCATTTATGACCCACAAAGCCAGAAATTGGACAGCCCAGGCTAGAGTATACACCTCAGACTGAATGTTATACAGTTATCTTCATGGATGTAGTGCATCTGGCAAGTTGTTACTGGCTAATATCATGCCACTATTTGGCACCTGACCATATACAGATAAAACCTGCCTCGCCAACTATCATAAAATAGCACAGAAGTTGTAAATGTGGAAAATAATCAGTATGCTGTATTTGTCACTAAAACAATCCAGCTTTAAAATAAAGGGACTATACTGAAGAGCAATCCTGATAAGTTAATTTTGTTCTACATACAGATCATCCGCTAGTCAATTCTTTGAATAAATTTGTTTCCTGATGGAAACAAATGAGTTCCCTTAAAAGCAAGTTAATGAGCTTTCCTGATGGCTCAGTAGGTAGTGTGTGATATTCAGCCATTCAAACCAGAAAGTCTGTGCTCACTTATCTGATCTGACCAGACAGGGTGGTGACGGAGACGATGCAAAGACCTCAATATTTGGTGGCTAGGAGAGAGTAAAGCATCCCTGCTGGAAAGTGTGGAAGTTGGATATATGCCCATTCACAGACAGATACACTATCTAGGACAACAGAACAAAATGGTAACTTGAATTTGGTACTGGAGGGACTTTGTGGAACTGGACTCCAACATGAATCACCACCTTTAAGAAAGCATTAAAGAAAACCAAGGGGGGGGGGGGGGGGGGGAGTTTATTCAGTGACATGAGTCACTTTAATGAGTAATATGTAGCAAGATCATTCTGGGCAAATTGAATTTTTTGAAAAAGTGGTTGCGATCACAAAGACAAAAAGGATGATGTACTATGAGCAAACAACCTACAGTTTCATAGCATTTGCCTGTTAAGACTCCTCCGTGATGAAGAAAACCTGGAGGTTTTAATTTTCTGGAATCCCATTTGAAGAGCATATCAAACAGACTGCTTGCATGAGTAGCTCTGTAATTAGCATATCATTAATGCTTCTTCATGGACATATTCAGTATGACAATGCATGCAACATCAGCATTGTCATTTTAAATCAACTAGAAATTTTAGGTGTCTAGGAGATCTGCCAAAACTTACGTATGAAATGATCAATATTTGTAACTTCACCCCAAGTTATTTAAAAAGTCGAAGTGTTTCATGACATTCCTTTTAGGGAATCTCCAAAACAAAGCCCCACTATGGCCTTACTTCTGAGCATTCATCTGAGAAACTAAGACCTTTCACTAATTATTTTTAAACTTGCTATTAGATGTGGATAGCCTCCCAACTTGGTTGCTACTTTCATTATATTTCCTAGGCTAAGCACTAAAATATTTCTTGAATTAGACTCAGCTCCTACCATCCCCACTGTTCACTGAAAGCAATAAGCATCTGAGTGTGCTGGTGCGTGACTTTATTCCAGATTTCTGTCAGGCTGCCTGAGGGGGAAGGGGGCACCTAACAGGACGTTCTTTAGAGAATGAAAAAGTGAAAAAAAATTAAAAGCAGAAGGCACAAGCTCAATTCACAGTCTGTGCTGAGTTAGCTGATAATGGTCATACAATGGATGTCAGTACTCTGGTTTGGGTCATGGGAATCAGTCAAGCCTCCCATGCCTCAGTGCCGTCTTGTGACCCCTGCTGGACATACATTCATGCAGACATGGCCAGGTTGGGCTGTACTGTCCACGTGGCTACATGGTACCTAACTCACTTTGTCAAGACTCACACATGAATAATGATGGCCACTTGGGTGAGGTACCAGGAAGGCAAAGGATGTTCATGGAACCGTATCTCAGCAAGGAGTCAGCACCTTCAGACCAGGAAGGGACAAGAAAAACCTGGCCGTTAGCTAAACCTGGCTGCAATCAAAGACCATGCCAGCGAATTGTGCATAGTCCATATAGGGGGAAGGGAAAGGGAGAGAATACGAGGTGGAAAACTAGCATGCTGCTGAGAGGGTATGGGGGGGGGGGAAAGGAAAAGGAATTGTCCAATTAATGGCCAAACAAATCAACTTTCAGAAAAGCCTTAAAACAAACATAGCATTCGGCCTGTTGAAATTTAAGGTAACCTTTCATCTTTTAATTACTCCCTCAAAATACTTGTCAGAGTGTTTTGTTTGTAAGTACCACAGGTAACTATCCAAGGGATGAAGTTGAAAGAGACCTAGGAGTCTTAGTAGGCTCAACAACAACATGGCCAACCAATAGAGAGCAGCAATCAACAAAGCCAACAGAATATTGAACTGCACGAGAAAAATCAGTAAAATACAAGTCCGAGGAAGTTGTGAGCGAACTATACAGTGCTCTGGTCTGACCACATCTTGAGTACTGTGTCCAGTTCTGGTCACCAATGAATTTCCCTTCATCATAAAGGTCAGGAATAGGGCTGTCCAGTGTTCAGATCCATTCACAATTCCTCCAATTATAAAAGAGCTCATACTAGCCTAAAACAGTACCTGGACAACATCCAGTTCTGGTCACCAAGAAACAAGGAACACATTCAAAAGCTGGCAGTAGTACAGAAAAGAACCACAAGGCTGATCCTCATGTCAGGGGTCTGGATTATGAGAACAGACTGGAGAGACTTGGAGTATTCAGCCTGAAAAGGTGTCCGAGAAGTGATCTTAGAGGTTATATAAAATAGTAAATGGTACTGAAAAGGTTAATCTGGAATACTATTTTAAAGTAAACTGTGGAAGGAGGACAAGAGGACACAGGTTCAAACTAATAAAAGGTAACTTTAGGATCGTATCAGAAAGTTCTTCACGCAGAAAGTGATCAACACTAGGAATGGAATTCCACGCAGTGTTGGAAGTGAAATCTCTGGAATCACTTAAGAAACCATTAGATGCAGCAATGGGGGCAACGTAGGATTGTTCAGGATGGATGAATTAAGATAAACTGAATGACCTTCATCGTCCCCAAGTATGTTGTGATCAGAAATTATATATCATGAAGAGGTTCATATCACAACATATTAGCATATCAGCTTCCTTACCATTCCAACGACAGTAGAGAGCCACATTGATACTAACCACTCCCGATGCTGTAAAGTTAAAGAGGCATATTTCCAGATATGTGGCCTCAAATGGGAGACAAAGGGGAAAAGCCTCCAGCTGGAGTCATACCTGACGCACAAGAGCAGAACTGCGGTTGTCGGAGGCCAATCATGGCAACCCTATACATGCTGCTGAAGTTCCCATGGCAGCATCCTTGGCCCAACCATCTGCAGGTGCTTCATCAATGAATTTCCCTCCATCATAAGGTCAGGAATAGGGCTGTTCCCTCATGATTCCAGTGTTCAGATCCATTCACAATTCCTCCAATTATAAAAGAGCTCATACTAGCCTAAACCAGTACCTGGACAACATCCACACTTGGGCTGACAAGTGACGGGTTACATTCATGCTACATAAATTCCAGGAAAAGACCATCTACAAGAAGAAAAAACCAAACCACCTTTAACGGCACCACCATTAATGGGTCCCGCGTCATCAACAGTTTGGGGGGGGGGGGGGGGGAGGAAAGAGGAGATCACCATTTACCAGAAGTTTAACTAGGTCAGCCACATCAAAATGATGGTTAAAAGAGCAGGGCATAGGCCGAGTATTCTGCGATGGGCAGCTCAGCTCCTGACCCCTCTGCTTCTCCACCATCCACAAGGCTCAAGTCAAGACTGTGATGGAATGCTCAGCACTCACCTGGAAGGGACCAACCACAACACTCAAGAAGTACCCAAGGCAAAGCCATCCACTTGATCGGCACCCCTGCCATTGACCTTAATATCCACCCTCACCACCACTTTCACACTGTGGCTGTAGTATGTACGATGCACTGGAGCAACTCACCAATCTTATTTCAACACCACCTCCTATTACCATGACCTCTACCACTGAGAAGGGCGAGAGCAGCAATATTTTAAGAACATCATCACCTCCAAGTCCCCTCCAGGTCACACATCATCCTGACTTGGATATATACCACTTCTTCTTTATCGTCACTGGATCAAAGTCCTGGAATTCTCTACCTAACACCATGATGGGACAACCATCAGCACAAGGACTGCAACAGTTCAAGGAAAAGACAACCACCATCTTTTCAGGGCAACAAATATGGCCTTGCCAGCATCATCCACATCCCAAGGACACAAATATGAAAAAACTGCAGACGGCAGTGCTAACAGGCCTCCAACTGCCATAAAGGATTTTAATGTTTGAACAGAGGTGACAGTTAAGATATAAATGGTGGTACACAGCCCACCAGAGTTTGTTGCTTTAATTTTTAAAACTACTTTTTTGGTGAGCTTTTCAACTTCTGCTTCTATACACATTCCACTTCTGCAAATCCAGCACTGACAGAAGATCAATTCTCTGTTGGGTTGGATAGGGCCCAAGAGATTTTGGCACATATGCTACAACTGCAGTATCAAAGCAGCATTAGGGCCCTTCCATGACTCTGCTGTTTCTAGATAACAACGTAACTAGTGACAAGCATGCATGCAAACTTCAACTAAATGTCTACACTACACCAAACTACACCCAAACATTGCTTTAAAATTAAAGTGACCATTTAAAAACATTTGACACCATGATATTATTCAAATAAATCTTTATAATTGTCACAAAATTAAAGTTAAAAGCAATTTGCCAAATTTCTGCAAATATGAAATTTCAAAGCATCAATCTCCAATATTAAATCAAAACTATGTAGGTTATCTACTGATCTGTAGGAAGCAATTAGCTCTTGATTCCCCTAAATACACACATACACATTCTCTCACTCATTGTTTCAGAATCAACTGCTTTCAGGCTTCCATCAATGGTGTAGTGCAATCAGCCAGTACATGATGGACAAGAGCAGTGTAGGTGGCCCAGATTCTCCAACCTTCCAAGGAGCTACCTTGCCTTGGCTAAGATTAAGAAGTTACCACGTGGGTATTCAAAGTGAAAACCCAGATGTTAGTATTCCAAGGAGCAGCATATTAATACACTGTACAGCGGTTAAAAATAATTTTAAGTACTGGCATTTTTGTTACATTGTTACCCAAGATCAAAATTATTTTTCTCAGAATTGCTGGCCAATTGGAGCATTTGCACAAAAAATCCTCGACAATTTCTATGAATAAAGATTGTGAGCCACAGGAATCATGAAAATATACAAAACCTTCCCGTTTGAGTACTTTAAGTTCCTCGGAGTCCACATCACGGAAGACCTCTCCTGGTCCCTCAATACCTCCTCTCTGGTGAGGAAGGCCCAGCAGAGCCTATATTTCCTAAGGAGGTTGAAGGGATGTAACCTGTCACCCCTGATCCTCTCTAACTTTTACCGCTGCACAATAGAGAGCATCCTGACGAACTGTATCACAGTATGGTATGGCAGCTGTAGCTACTATGACCGGAAAGCCCTGCAGCGGGTAGTCAAAACTGCCCAACGCATTACCGGCACCCGGCTACCGACCATAGAGCACATATACCAGAAACGCTGTTTACAGGGGTCACGGTCCATCATCAAAGACCCTACCCACCCCAGCCACAGTCTGTTCGCCCTCCTGCCATCTGGGAGACACTACAGATGCATTCGCACCCGTACGACCAGATTTAGGAACAGCTTCTTTCCCAGGGCTGTCATCCTACTGAACTCCACAAATAAACTCTAAAGCCTGCACATCTGCCAATGCACTTTATTATGGTTATGTTTATGTTAATGTATTACAAGCCAAATGTATGTTGAATGTTTAAATGTCTTAATTTAAATGTACACTCTCGGGAGCCGCAAGCCTACATTTCGTTGTACTGCACTTGTGCACTAACAATGACAATAAAAGTTGATTTGACTTGATTTGATTTGATTATGGGATGAGGTGCTGCCTAATACTTGCATTTGGATAGCACTTTATCACTGAGCTCATGGTCTACAGAGCAGTAGTGATACACGCCCTGCTGTATGCCTCAGAGACATGGACCATGTACAGGAGGCACCTCAAAGCACTGGAGAGGTATCACCAACGCTGCCTCCGCAAGATCTGCAAATCCATTGGCAGGATAGGCGCACCAACGTCAGTGTTCTCGCTCAGGCCAACATCCCCAGCATCGAAGCTTTGACCACGTTCGATCAGCTCTGATGGACAGGTCACATCATCCCCATGCCCGATACGAGACTCCCAAAACAAGCGCTCTACTCGGAGCTCCAACATGGCAAGAGAGCCCCAGGTGGGCAGAGGAAACGCTTCAAGAACACCCTCAAAGCCTCCTTGAAAAAGTGCAACATCCTCACTGACACCTGGGAATCCCTGCCCCAAGACCGCACGAAGTGGAGGAGAAGCATCCGGGAAGGCGCCGAACACCTCGAGTCTCTTCGCCGGGAGCAAGCGGAAGCAGCGCACGTCAATCCAAACACCCCACCCACCCGCCCCTTCAACCACCGTCTGCCCCACCTATGAGAGAATGTAGGTCCCACAGTCACCTGAGAACTCATTTTAATGTGGAAGCAAGTCATCCTCGGTTCTGAGGGACTGCCTAAGAAGAAGAGAAGATCTCTTCAAAACATCTCAAAGTGCTTCACACAAAGAATTAACTTTGAAGTGCAGTGACTCTTAGGGGCAAATAAAAATGATACAAGCCTGTATCAAACTAACATCCAACTGATATACCTATCAATTCAGTCCATGAAAAGCGACGAGTTAAGATAGTAACTATAGGTTTTTATTGGCTAAATAACAGAGCCCACCCTCGTGGGCGATCGGTTCCAACAAGGGAGAATACTAGCCAAGCGGTCACCTTTATACCTGGGCAAGCAGGCGGAGCCATGGGCGGAGTCAGCTGAGGTAAGCCCAGGTATAGCAGTGTGCATGGCAAGAGGTAACCTTGTGTATCGATAACACAGTGTAAACAGTGATAACAACAGTGTAACAATAGCGAACGGTTGTGAACGGTAACAGTGGTTTACCACACCAACTAACCAATCAGAATACTCCAGAATTTTTAGAGACCATGTGCAAAAAATATACTGGAAAACCTACAGAACTCTGGTTATGAAACGGAATTATTCTGATATGATGCACATTACAATAGTTCAATAGGCTACATTCACCCATTGAAAATGGAATGACTTAACATACTAAAAAGAGCTTTACTCTGTATACCTGGGTGTTCAAGTAGATATGAATGGCATTTGGTCTATCTCAGCTTTCAGCCAAGTATCTACTCCCCAAGAGCTGCACATACCTTACACACTATTAAATTATTATAATCTTGTACACGTACTATACATGTATTAAATCAGTGGCAACTCTAATCAGGATTGTTTACCCAAGTCTGTTGTTAAGTAATTTGCTTTAAAACTCTTTGGGAGGTGTTGTTCCGAATATCAAAGTAAGAAGAGCATAAACATGTGCGCACTATTTCCAAAATATATTTCAACTTAGAACACACAGCAATCTGGACAACTTCAAATATACAGCTGTTGTACAAACAGAATATGAGTGTGATCAGCTTCCAAACATTAAGACAACTTCCAGAACTACAATATGTTTCTGTGGTGTATGTGCCTTTAAGAGCCCCAGGTGTGCGTAATGCCGGTAATTGCCACTTGGGCTATATAAGCCTGTGTATTGTGTATATCCTTTAGAAACCCCCCCCAGACTTGCTTTGTAAATACCTATGAACCAACTCCTGTCTTCAGTATCTTTATCTACACACGGACACTACAGTGGCGACGAAGTGGAAACGGACTTACCTGCAATTCGGCAGCACCTCAAGGACATCGATTCCTCCAGCGTCCAGAAGACTCAAGGAAGTAAGAGAAACTGTGGTTTCACCAGCTGGCCAAGCTGGTGACAGGTACTGCGCTAATCCTTCCTGGGCATCAGGCTGGAGCTCCAGCGGCGGGCTCTACAGCTGAGACAGGCAGCGAAATCGGAGGCAAGCAATAACGGACTGGGAGGGTGCACTCGAGAGACGGCCGGCGCGGCAAGCAGGTCAGCGTTTAGACCTCCGTCGGGAACGAGTCTCCAACAGTGAATAAACGGAAACCACAGTAAATCAGCGTTGTTATCGGTAGCAGCGGCGGGAAAGCGCGGGAAGCGCCATATCGTTGCTACAGAGAGAAAAAAAAGCGCGGGAAGCGCCATATCTTTTCTGAAATGCCTAAATCTGGTAATATTGAGGCTTTTGATGGCGAAATAGAAGATTGGACCACATACGTGGAAAGAGTAGAGGTTTATTGCACTGCAAATGGAATAACAGATGAAAAAAAAGCTTCAGTACTTCTGAACTTAATGGGCGCGAAGACAAATGGGCGCGAAGACATACGGGCTGTTACGAAATTTAATCACTCCAGCCAAACCAAAGGACAAGACTTTTAAAGAAATTGTTGATACCCTGCAGGAGCATTTAAACCCAACACCGCTGCTGATAGCGGAACGATTCAAGTTCTTCAAGAGAAATCAACACAAGAATGAAAGTAACGCTGATTACCTAAACGAATTAAGAAAGCTATCAAAGTACTGCCAATTCGGAGCAGGACTATCGGATTATCTTCGAGACAAATTTGTTTGCGGTCTCTTAAGTGAAGGAACACAAAAAAGACTGCTTTCTGAAAAAGATTTAACATTGGACAAAGCTTTCAGTATGGCTGTATCATACGAAGCAGCAGCAAAAGGAGCTGCAGAGATACAACGAGAGACACAGGACTTCGGCACCCATAAAATGACACAGGAGTTCGGAAGATGTTATCGCTGCGGCAGATCCACCCATAACCAGAGGGACTGCTGGTTCAAGGGCAAAGCATGCAGGCAATGTGGTAAGATTGGACACATTGCACGGGTATGCCAATCTGGACAAAATAAATCCACTGACAGAAAACAAAAAATCAATAAAGAAAAGTACAGGAAGGTACAAATGATGACTGACAATAGCTCCGAAGACCAGAATAGCGATAGCGACTCCGGAAACAAGAGACTAAGCTGTCTCAAATTACATAATGTACTTGCCAAAGAGGATTACCAAACCATTTGGGTTACCCTCACAATAGCAGGGTCCCCAGTTAAAATGGAGCTAGATACAGGATCAGCTCTAACCGTAATAAATCGACGAGATTACGAGAGGCTATTTTCGCATATACCTCTAAAAAACACATCCATTATCTTAAAAACATATACGGGGCAGAAAGTCTACCCAAAAGGAAAAATAAGGGTGCCTGTGGTATACAACGGCAAAGAAATACAAAAGTTGTATTTATACATTCTACAAGATGGTGGTCCACCGTTGTTGGGACGTGAATGGATAAGGAAGATACGTTTAGACTGGCACTCCATTCAGGCACTGACGGTGACCAGTAAGGAAAAAAACAATGATGACATCATACCTGAACGATTAAAAGACATCTTGGCCAACGCCAAAGAAGTGTTTCAAGAGAAACTAGGAACCTTGAAAGGCATCACCGCCTCAATAAAAGTGGAAGATACAGCAATTCCAAAAAAATTTAAGGCAAGACCGGTGCCATACGCAATACGTCCGGCAGTCGAGGCAGAGCTGAAGAATTTGGAAAAGGCAGGCGTATTATCCAAAATAGATTGGAGCGAATGGGCAACACCCATCGTTCCAGTCATGAAAAACACATTGAAAAATAACTGAGGAACAGAAAAAAATTCGCATCTGTGGGGACTTTAAGGTGACTGTAAACCCGGTCCTTCACACAGTACAGTATCCTCTTCCGAGGATAGAAGATATTTTCGCCTCACTATCCGGAGGGAAACGTTTCACAAAAATTGACTTGGCACAGGCATATCTACAGATGGAGGTTGAGGAGACCTCTAAAAAGTATCTCACAATAAACACACACAAAGGCCTGTACCAGTACAATCGACTGGTTTTTGGAATAGCATCAGCTATCTGGCAAAGAGCTATGGAGCAAGTCCTGCAAGGGATTCCGGGGACTCAATGCTACCTAGGCGACATCCTTATAACAGGAGAAAACGACAACGAGCACCTTGCCAATTTGGAGCAGGTGCTCACTAGGCTGAAAGAACGGGGCCTACGAGCAAATCGCCCCAAGTGTGAATTTTTCCA
Organism: Somniosus microcephalus; assembly: GCF_052327205.1. Lineage (NCBI taxonomy): Eukaryota > Metazoa > Chordata > Chondrichthyes > Squaliformes > Somniosidae > Somniosus > Somniosus microcephalus. The sequence goes on along the minus strand of NC_140991.1, from coordinate 237,022,089 downwards.
AAATCAGATATCATATTGTGGCCACATAATTAATAAGGAAGGGTTGCATAAGTCACCTGAAAAAATTGAAGCAGTTATAAAAGCCCCAGCACCTGAAAATGTTTCACAATTAAGGTCATTCCTGGGATTAATAAATTACTATCATAAATTTTTACCGAACTTATCAACTATTCTACACCCTCTTAATGATCTTCTACAGACAGGAGTGATTTGGAAATGGAACAAAGACTGTAAACGTGCCTTCCATAAATGTAAAGACTTAATCACATCCGAGAAAATTTTGGCTCATTACAACCCATCACTACCAATCAGACTGGCGTGCGATGCATCCCCTTACGGCATAGGAGCGGTATTGTCCCATAGATTCCCTGATGGCTCGGAACGGCCGATAGCTTTTGCGTCACGCTCATTGAACTCAGCTGAGCGTAACTATGCCCAGATAGACAGGGAAGCACTCAGCCTGGTATGGGGAGTGAAGAAATTCAACCATTACCTACACGGACAAAAATTTACCTTGCTGACTGACCATCAACCCCTCATCTCCATATTCAACCCTAAAAAAGGTGTCCCCATTATGACGGCACAAAGACTACAGAGGTGGTCCCTTTTTCTAGGGGCACACCAATACAACATTGAATACAAAGGGTCAAAACAGCATGGGAATGCTGACAGTTTATCACGCCTACCGTTGCCAACGATAGAAGAGGCACCTACAGTAGACCCAGTAGAGATATTCCACTCTACCATAGTGGAATGTCTACCGGTGACAAATTCTGCCATTGAAAGGGAGACAAGAAATTACCCTACTCTCTCACGGGTCTACGATTTAACAGTGAAGGGATGGCCAGCACATGGCGAACCACTGTTGCCAGCATTCTCGCAAAGAAGAGAACAGCTGTCAGTGTGCCGAGGAACCTTGATGTGTGGATCCAGAGTGGTGATTCCACCCAAACTCCAGGATAAAGTGCTAAAGGAGCTTCACGAGGGGCATCTGGGTGGAGTGAAAATGAAGAACCTAGCTAGGGCATTTGTATGGTGGCCAGGTATCGATGGAGACATCGAAGACATGACCAAGAGCTGCCTAGGATGCCAGAAGGTCCAAAATGCTCCGCCACAGGCCCCTCTACATCCATGGGAGTGGCCCTCATCTCCCTGGCAAAGGGTGCACATCGACTTTGCTGGTCCATTTATGGACTCAATGTTCTTAATCGCAGTTGGTGCACACTCCAAGTGGCCGGAGGTAATAAAGATGTCCTCCACCACCACGGAAAAAACCATCACAGTATTAAGGACCATATTTGCCAGGAATGGGCTGCCGGAGCAGATATGTTCTGATAATGGACCGCAATTTGTGTCCGAAGAATTCAGAAAGTTCTTAAAGAACAATGGGGTAAAGCACTACACGTCCGCCCCATACCATCCCGCCACCAATGGATTGGCTGAAAGGTTTGTCCAGACCTTCAAGAAGGCCATCAAGGCCATGGGTAATGAAGACATAAAACTTCAGCACAAGGTGGATAACTTCTTATTTGCATATAGGAATGCAACGCATATGGTTACTAACCAAACTCCCGCCATGATGTTCTACAATAGAAACCTAAGATGCCGGCTGGATTTGGTCAAGCCCAACATCCGAAGGGACGTGGAGAACCGGCAGTTTCAGGGCATGAATGAAAGGCCAACTAGGGCCTTCCAGATAGGCCAACCGGTTTTGGCCCGGGACTACCGTACCGAGAAATGGCAGCCTGGAACTATCTGCACACGATTAGGACCACTGATGTATACCGTGGACATCGGAGACAGCATAATAAGGCGCCATGCTGACCAAATCATCAAGTCATCCGAAAAGGGACAACCTACACCACCACTCTATACATCTAACGATGAAGTAGAGATACCCATATCTACCTCCGATCCGGTGATACTGGAGCCCGATGAACCCGACACTGGCCTTCAAGCCGAATCAGCCTTGCCAGAAGAACCTACTACACCACCAGAAACTACAACACCCCCGAGACTAACTTATAATTAATTAATACAGCAATGTATATTGTTTTGCATATAACATGTAATTAATAATTACTTAAAATATGATGTACTAGTTAGCTAGAAGGGGAGGCATTGTGGTGTATGTGCCTTTAAGAGCAATTATGGTGTATGTGCCTTTAAGAGCCCCAGGTGTGCGTAATGCCGGTAACTGCCACTTGGGCTATATAAGCCTGTGTATTGTGTATATCCTTTAGAAACCCCCCCCAGACTTGCTTAGTAAATACCTATGAACCAACTCCTGTCTTCAGTGTCTTTATCTACACACGGACACTACAGTTTCAACAGATTTTCTATCAGAGTTCCTGAAATCCATAAAACTACAGCAAATGATTGTCTTCCTGCACACAAGCATTTTTTGATTTGCTGCCTCCCACTTATTTCTCTTTCCTAGACTTCTTTCACCATTGCAAGAACCAGTGTCTCCATATCTGCTGACCTGATCAGCTGTCTTGTAGCTGGCAAGCTGGATGTCCAGAAGAGTGTTCCATTATTATAAAACCCCCACTTAAAGTAGCTGTCAGCTTATGAAACTCAGCCCAACTGTGATAGATAGTAAGTCATGGAATCAAGCCTAGAGACTGTTTATCCATCCCTGACTGCATAACATTTAAGCTCTTAGGAGCCCCTCACTTTCAAATGCTGGGTCTGGAGATATAATAATCAGTGAGGACATCAGTATGGTGAAACAAAAGTCTCTTTATGCAAATCACCTGCATCAAACCATGTACGACGGTGTTGAAGTTCATTAACTGCTATATACTTGACTCCTTTGAAGGATGCTTGGCTGGCACATACAGTCCTTGGTCTCTAACCATGTACAACACAATTCACATTCACCAAAATGTTGAAATCAAACTCTTGAATGGACAGAGTTTGGTGGATACTAGCGGCAGAAAGAAAAAAAGCAAAAATATGAAAAAGACAGACTTGCATTTATATGGTGCCTTTCACGACCACCGGATGTCCCAAAGCGTTTACAGCCAATGAAGTACTTTTCAAGTGTAGCCACTGTTGTAATATAGGAAATGCGGTAGCCAATTTGTGCACAGCAAGCTCCCACAAACAGCAATGTGATAATGACCAGATAATCTGTTTTTGTTATGTTGATTGGGGGGTAAATATTGGCCAGGACACCGGGGATAACTCCCCTGCTCTTCTTCAAAATAGTGCCATGGGATCTTTTACATCCACCCGAGAGAGCAGACAGAGCCTCGGTTTAGGTCTCATCCAAAAGATGGCACCTCCGACAGTGCAGCTCTCCCTCAGTACCGCACTGGAGTGTCAGCCTAGATTTTTATGCTCAAGTCCCTGACTCAGAGGCAAGGGTGCTACCCACTGAGCCACAGCTGACACAGGAAAGAGGTATAAATGGCTCAGTAGGGTGAGTAAACCATCAACAGTTGTAAAGTGCAGCATGTGTAAAAAAAACTCTGAAATGTATTTTAAAAATAGCTACACTTGTATTATACTAATCTGGATAGTGGTAAAATTGACTCAGAGCAAGACTACTAAACACTTTTTCAAAAATACATTTGTGAAAATTCAACATAAACAATTTCCCCAAAGAATACATTCATGCTATTTGCTGCTCATTGGTCAACTTCAAAGGTTAAAAAAGCTACACTAATAAAAATGACAAAAAAATTAAGCCGCGCAATCCCTCTCCCGCATGCATGAGAATAGTGAGTGCTGACCACTGCTGCACACTTGACTTGTATAAGAACATAAGAAATAGGAGCAGGAGTAGGCCATACGGCCCCTCAAGCCTGCTCCGCCATTCAATAAGATCATGGCTGACCTTCAACCTCAACTCCACTTTCCTGCCCTATTCCCATATCCCTTTATTCACTTAGGGCTGGATTTTGTCAATGGGGATGCTTTGGGGGCGGGACTACTGGTTGTCAGGTTTCAGTCCCGCCCCCAACAACGTCCGGCCAACCACCGCTATTTTCCCTTGATTGACCTTGTTAAGCCCGCCCTGCGTGCTTAGCTGGCCAATTAAGGGAAAGCCGGTGAGAGAGGACGTCAGCGTGTGACGTTTCATCTGTCGAAAATTTTTGACAGATGAATTGTCAGCGTTTGACAGCTTTGAGAAACATAGAAGCTAGGAGCAGGAGTAGGCCATTCGGCCCCTCGAGCCTGCTCCGCCATTCAACGAGATCATGGCTGATCATCCAAATTCAGTACCCTGTCCCTGCTTTCTCCCCATATCCCTTTCGCCTTAAGAAATATATCCAACTCTTTCTTGAATATATTTAATGACTTGGCCTCCACCGCCCTCTGTGGCAGCGAATTCCACAGGTTCACCACTCTCTGGGTGAAGAAATTCCTCCTCATTTCAGACCTAAATGGCTTACCCCTTATCCTTAGACTATGACCCCTGGTTCTGGACTCCCCGGCCATCGGAAACATCCTTCCTGCATCTAGTCTGTCCAGGCCTGACAGAATTTTATAGGTTTCGATGAGATCCCCTCTCAATCTTCCAAACTCCAGTGAGTATAAGCCCAATCGACACAATCTCTCCTCATACGTCATTCCTGCCATCCCAGGTATCAGCCTGGTGAATCTTCGCTGCACTCCTTCCATGGCAAGAACATCCTTCCTCAGCTAAGGAGACCAAAACTGCTCACAATACTCAAGGTGCGGTCTCACCAAGGCCCTGTACAACTGCAGCAAGACATCCTTGTTCCTGTACTCGAACCCTCTTGCTACGAAGGCCAACATACCATTTGCCTTCTTAACCGCCTGCTGCATCTGCATGCTTACCTTCAGCGACTGGTGCACAAGAACACCCAGGTCTCTTTGCACTTCCCCTTCTCCCAATCTATTGCCATTCAAATAATAATCTGCCTTCCTGTTTTTGCCACCAAAGTGGATAACCTCACATTTATCCACATTATAGTGCATTTGCCATGTTTCTGCCCAATCACCCAACCTGTCCAAATCGTACTGGAGTTTCACAACATCCGCCTCACAGCATACCCTCCCACCCAGCTTTGTGTCGTCTGCAAATTTGGAGATATTACATCCAATTCCCTCGTCCAGATCATTAATATATATTGTGAACAGCTGGGGTCCTAGGACCGACCCTTGCGGTACCCCACTAGTCACTGCCTGCCACTCTGAAAGCGACCCGTTTATTCCAACTCTTTGCTTTCTATCTGCCAACCAGTTCTCTATCCAAGTCAATACCTTGCCCCCAATCCCATGTGCCTTAATTTTGCACACTAATCTCTTATGCGGGACCTTATCGAAAGCCTTCTGAAAGTCCAAATACACCACATCCACTGGTTCTCCCTTATCTATTTTACCAGTTACATCCTCAAAAAATTCCAGTCGATTAGTCAAGCACGATTTACCTTTTGTAAATCCATGTTGACTTTGTCCGATCCTGTCACTGCTTTCCAAGTGCTCTATTACATCTTTTATAATGGACTCTAGCATTTTCCCCACTACCAATGTCAGGCTTACCGGTCTATAATTCCCCGCTTTTTCTCTACCACCTTTTTTGAATAGTGGGGTAACATTAGCTACCCTCCAATCCATGGGTACTGTTCCAGAGTCTATCGAGCTCTGGAAGATGACCAGCAATGCATCTACTATCTCCAGGGCCACTTCCTTAAGTACCCTAGGATATAGATTATCAGGCCCTGGGGATTTATTGGCCTTCAATCCCATCAACTTCCCCAACACCATTTCCCTACAAATACTGATTTCTTTCAGTTCCTCCCTCTCATTAGTCCGTATGTTCCCCGACATCTCTGGACATTATTTGTGTCCTCCTTTGTGAAGACAGAACCAAAATATGTATTTAATTGGTCTGCCATTTCTTTGTTCCCCATTATAAATTCCCCTGATTCTGACTGTAAGGGACCCACTGCTCGCCTCGCTGACCCTGGTGCAGTTCGCAGCCATCAGGAAGCCCACACTTGCAGGGGCAAAATGGGGATAAGCCTCAAAACTGCCCATTAACTACCTGTTATGGATTTCCATTCCATACACTCATTAACATTCTGGAATTACATTAAATTCAAAGCAAATATCGGCTTCTGTACATTAAAACCCTGCAATACCAAGGATGATCTAAAGATCTAACTTGTGTAAATCCTTTCACATTTCCATACAATAATGGGTGGGTGTGTCAATCCTATTGCTTTGAAGAAAACTGAAGTCTTCAGGAAGGCCTATGATTTTTAAGTTGAGGTGTAAACAATTCATTAGATCATTCAACATTTGATCAAAAAAATGTGCAATTGTTTCTCAAGTGATGACTCCCTTTTTAAGATTTTTTTCTCTATTTAAAACATTGGATTATATTTTAGAAACATTTTACTTTCTAATATAAAATTTCAAACTGCAAATTTGAGACAACTGTTTATATGCACAGCAGCTTGTTGCTGCTATGAATCAGCCCTACAGTACAAAAGGGATGGATTCACAGCATCACCTGCCAAGGCTACCACAAGAAAACTTCTACCTAAGGCATTTCTGCGACTGAAAAGGGACACTGGAGTGCAATTATGTCCTAGATGAAGTCATAGATTTTCGGAATTATTTTTCTTAAACACAAATACTCTGAATGTTTTACCTGCAGCTAAGAGATTGACAAAATACTTGTTGCACAATCTTTTGAACTAAAAAGTAACATTTAGATTAAATTATCCAAGTTTCAACCAGTAACTGTTGAACTGTAATAATGAGCCTTTGAACTACAGAGCCTTTTTTTTTAAACTGGGTTGCAGTAATGTACATTCATGTTTTATTAAGCCATTATACATATAGATGTAAAATTCATACATATACTGTATTATGAAGCTATTAGACATTGTGCTGTCATATATATTCTACGTACAATTCAGGATGCATTCACTTTATGAGGTCATTGTATATTTAGGTGTGCAATCATACACTTTTTATGAAAGTTTACCTTCCCATACATAGTTTATGAATTGACTGCACTCTGCCTCCAGGAGAAATGCATCGCCACAGCCGGGAGCCATTCAGACCAGGGCCAAGGCAGCTTTTTTGGTCCTGGGTTCTAGGGGTTAGTTAGGCTTGGGTACCTGCGTACTCATGGTCATGTTGGTTGGCATCACTGATTATCAGGTTTTTGGTCTTTCCAAATCTTTTTATCCTACATTGTTTAGGCTCTTGTATTTTAGACCATTCTCACGGGCGTGAGTGTTTATCTTTGCCTGAATCTCTAAGAAAGGCTTTGGTTACATGCAACAGCAAATCCTGTTCAGTAATAATGGCCGTGAGTTGCTGGACTATTTTAAGCCATCAAAATTGTAGACTCACAATGGACCATGCTTAAAATATAAAAACATGAAGCAAATTTATGAATATACAATGAACAGTGAATAATAGGTTGACTGTAGGGCTGTCATCTAAATGCCTTGGAATGGTAGAATGAAGAGATTATAATTCTAAGGACTCTTCTAATGTCTTGTACTCAAGATCTATTTAGGATTCCTCTAGTCTACTCACAATTCTGAATGGTCTTAAGTTCCTTCAACTTCAACAGCTCATCGTAACTGCCAAACCTGAAAAAAATCAGTACCAACATTTTCTTAAGCAAGGAGGATCATGTGTTTCTTAGTGGCCCGGAAGCTCTACTTTGTATACCTGGAAATGAACAGGCCGGAGCTATCCAGTGATTTGAATAGCCAGCCTCTCAGGTTTAACAAACAGCTTTGCATAAAATATAAACTGAACCAGCCAGAAGTTTGTATATATTTAAAAACGAAGATTCAAAGATTCCCTCCAAAAATTGTTGCCAGGACAACATCATTTGCAACACTGCATCAGAAGAACAATTTTTCTGGCATTTTAAAACTTTCTGTACAACAAGTGAAAGCTAGCAGAACAGCTTTAAACAAACTCCTTTTTATCACAGTGCCTCTCACAGCCAATGGGTGGGGATTCCTGCACCAAGGGAGTAGTTTGCGTTGAATGAAACTCAAAGAACTAGACAGCCTGGCACTGTCACTGTTTCAGGCAGGGGTCAAACATGACTCATTCTGATTGGTAGAAACTTTAAAAAATCTTACTTAGTACAGCATTTTGGAGCACGAACACATATCAGGGAGTAATGGGACACTCCATCAAGTTTCTATTCTCAGTCAAGCTGATGTGAGAAGGTGGGGAGCAGAAGCCAGGTGACTCGCCACAAGGGAGAGGGAAACCAGAGGCACAGGGTTGCTTAATGCAACTCCTTCCACCAACTCATTGTGGCACTGTTAAGGGCCTGGGATCAGATGACACACCCAATCTCAGCCACAGCCAGTACATGTCACAGGGAAAAAATAAAGGGTGTGCATGCTCTGAAGAAAAAAAATTACAATAATATTCTTTTTGCATTCTTCAATGGACAATAACATTTCAAGTGCTAGTTCAAGAAGGAGTACTATTTTCACACTTTCTTCAGGTGTTTTTTCTCCCCACCACAAATACAACATTTCCATAATGAGTAAGAAGATTTGTGGGAAAACCCAATACAAAGCCCTCCATCAGTACCACTCTACCACCAGCACTGGAACATGCCCACAAGTGTCTCAGAGTGACCCACCCTCTGACATCCTATCTATGCAGGAAATGACTGCCCTCCACTCAACATTTTGATGGTCTACTTAGGATTTTGCTATGTGGGTTCTCAGAGTTTTAATACCAAAAAGCCTCCGAGTGTACGCGGTTTAACAACAGAGTAAAAGTGATTAGGAACTTATTAATTCCTAATGAAGAAAAATGCAACCCAGCACATTTTGTGCACTACTTTACAGTCAATTAATTTGGGATCTCACAGTTTCTGATGACAAACAACAAACTGAAGAAACAAACATAAGGTTTGACAAAACCTAACAGGTAAGGAACACCTGCCATTACAGTCACAATGATGCACAAGTCAGAAGAGATATGGCCTCAAGTTCCCCAATTAAAGTTCTAGCATCTTTGTACCTTATATTTCTTTTTCATGCACAGAGTGCCAAAAGATCAACTCCAACCAGCTGGTGCAGTCACATTAGACTGCAGCAGTGCTCTACCACTTACTTTCAAACCTACTGAAACAATCACAATGGCCTGGGCAAGCAGTACACAATTTCTGCTTAATCACATGCCTAATTGTTGATCATTGGACAAAACTTTTCTCATCTTCCAAGTATTAATGGCTTCCATGTGTCCTGTTTCAAAAATTTTCATCCTCGTTTTCAAATCCCTCCATGGCCTCGCTCCTCCCGATCGCTGTAATCTCCTCCAGGCCCACAACCCCCGCGCCCCCCCCCCAGCCCCGAGATATCTGCACTGCTGAGCATCCCTGATTTTAATCACTCAACCATTGGTGGCCGTCCCTTCTGTTGCCTAGGCCCTAAGCTCCAGAATTCCCTGTCTAAAACTCTCTGCCTCTCTTTTCTCCTTTAAGACGCTCCTTAAAACCTACCTCTTTGACCAAGCTTTTGGTCACCTGCCCTAATTTCTCCTGATGTGTCAAATTTTTTGTCTTTTAATACTCCTGTGAAGCACCTTGGGACATTTCACTACGTTGCTACGTTAAAAGCGCTATATAAATACAAGTTATTGTTGTTGTTTACAGAAGAACTTTTGATGGGCCCAAATGAACCAGCAGTTTATTAGCTCTCGAGTTTCCAAAGACGGAATGTCACCGTAATTGCTAATTACCAGCGATTCCAGTAGACTCTCCATTTTGGAGTCAGCATCTCAACATAATTTTCTACCCATCCCATTTTTTAGATCAAAAGCAAGTTTTTAATTTCATATGGATATCCAAACAATATTAGCAGTGCAGTGACTTCTACTTAATGTAAACCTGATCTAATGTAAAGCTAGTTTCAGGTATGGTTATACCAAGGATTGCATCTTTACATCTCTGTCATTACCAGTGATACAGACACCCTTCCTTCATTTGTATATCGCTTCAAGTCTCATTACTCTGAATTACAACTTTATTTTGGGAATAATCTACATATCAAATAATCCTGTTACCATGGAACTTTGTCAATTAGATGACAGTCTGCATACTGTGGCCAAGTCATTTTTGTAATATTGATTTCCCCACACACTTTCTAAATATAAATGAACAGATAGTTATTCGTAGCTCAAAGCTATCATCCTTATGATAGCCTAGAAATAAAATAGCAGAAAATCACAAAAATGCAATTAACCCAGTTAACTAAAGCTATACAAATCAAAAATCTAAGTGCTCCAGGCAGTGTAGCGTGTTGGATACACCGCGCCATCCATTGGTGGAACATGGATTTGAACCTGTAGTTACCCATAAGCTGATTTACTTATCTTTGCCATACAGCTATGGGCAAGGGTAAATCAATTCAATTCAATTTTATTTGCCATATGTAACCAGTACAAGTACAATTACAATGGAATACTTACTCCCCGTAGGGACACGTCAGCTATACATACAGTGCCGTGTTCAGAAAGTCAATACAATGGCTTCCAGTGGCAGTGGGAGCACAATGTCCCTCAGCCGCTCCGTCCTCCTCGTCATCGCGGCCTCATCCTCACTGTTGCCGGCTCCACGTGTGGTGGCCTGCTTCTCCCGCTCATGATCCGACCTCTGGCCGCCATGCCCGGCTCCCCTCCTCCCAGTTGGACTGCGAGCTTCCCGCCCTGGAGCTGCCGGCCGACGTGCTGCAGCGGGTCATCGTGGCTGCTGCTGCTCGCCGCGCTGCGCTGCCTCCACCCGACTCGCCGAACACATCGTCGGGATGTGAATGCTCCGGTTGCCGCGGCCTCCTCCTCACCGTCACCGGCTCCACAGTCCGACGGCCCGGGGCCTGCTTCTCCCGCTCACGGTATTAAAGGCCAGACACTGGCCCATGGCAAGGGAGGTGGGGAGGGTGAAAGAGAGAGACAGACACAGAAAATCACCTTGGGCTGCTCTTTCATTCCCCCCCGCCCCCCCCATGGTCTGTTACAAAACAGCAATGCAACAGGCCATTATGTTGCATTCTCAATCTCCCAGCTGTGGAAGGTGCACTGCACAGGGACTATTGAGAATGGGAAAGAAAGCTCTGTCTGACAGTTCAATACAGCTATGAGCCATACATATTTGGGGTGGAATTGGAGATACTACAATTGCGCCTCGGTGCACTTGGGCTTGGATGGGAAAATAAAACAAAAATAAGCCAGGGCTCCTCTTCACTATCCAGCAACTTCTGCTGGAAAGGGTTCATGTGCAGATAGGATCTGGGTCAACTGTGATGCATCCCATGTCTACTGAGCTGGGTCAACTGTGATGCATCCCATGCCTACTGATACTCGGGGAAGATTTTCCTGTTTGCATTTAGCTGTAAATAATTGCCTGGGCAGAGTGCAGAGAGAAAAATTGGGCTGGGCAGGTTATACACCCATAATGGAACCCGCCCAATATTCTGTTCATTCAACCTAAATCTGCCTCTCAATATCTGCAGTTATATACGTAGAATGGCACCATAAGGCTGGTACCCAAAACATGTTCATGCCACAGAACCATAAGCAATGCCTTCATTAGGAGAGAAAAGGGGAGAAAGGCCAAGTTTTTTTTCTAAATGGAGTGAAAAAAGCATTTCAAATGAAAGCAAATAAATACATTCAATTCAAATTTCATCTCAACTCACAGAACTACACGAGGGTGCAAATATGCTAATAAGACCATTCCCACCTTGATCTCCCGGTATGAATACGACCATATCTGTGTTTTAGTCTTTGGTGCTGTACAAGCAGAATACTTGATGTGCATATGAACAGGGAGGAGTTATTGCTCCTCCATCCTGATCAGATTAGCCATTCACAGCACATACACAGTCTACATGCAGAGACAGTGTGACGCAATGATGACCAACAAAGAGTCTTACTGCATAGGACTCTGCGGTATGAATCAACACTAGGTCAGATCTGTGTAAGGGTAATAAGACAACAGAATCTTAACTCTTTTCAATGTGACACTGGAAGCTGTAAATCAAATCGAGAAAAAGAAAATGGAACATCTCCAGGTAACAGTGTCCTTCACAGGAAAGATCATCAAGACACCTCACCTTGTCAGTGGTTCAATCATAGAAATTTTCTTCAATTTAATTCAAGTTGCACTATAGATAGAGTGCAACATGGTCTCAATTCATTGAATCTTGTTAAAAGGCTCTTTTTCACCTCTGTTTTGAATAAATACCTTGCAGTTTCTCTCGATAAAGAACAAATCCTTCTAGTAAAACCTAACTCAGTTAGTTATGTACATTTCTTGTTTAAAATTAAATGGTAGCACAAATATCTCTGCTGATTGCACCAATCCGTCACATTCATTTTTAGTATATTTAGCTAACAAACAAAAAACTGGTAAAAGATGGAGTAAACGTTCCATTTGTTCAATGCTTTCAATGTAACCAGCACAATTTATATTTGAGCAGCATAAACTATTTAAAAAAAATTAGGACTAAAATCTTCAGCACTGGTAAAATGTGACGAGACAGATTCGGCTAACAAAATATCAGCTGTCTAGTAAGCAAGCATCTTTGCTCAAAGTCCAGTGAGCCAATCCAGAAAGATGAATCAGTCCGGCATTTTGTCCTATAGAAGGGTGGTATTAACAGCAAACACTAAATGAAATACATTTGCTAACCCCTGGCCCCGGGTTAACTTCACAGGCCACACATATGCACAGATGAAAGGATGGTTCAGTAAGTTCAGTATTCTATTTTACAGGTATATACATTACTGCTCATTCGTTTCGGTATTATTTTCAAGCTTTGTCAAAATATAGTTAGCAAGATTTCAGTGTTGAGACGCCTCACAGAGCTATAGTTCAGCCTGTACTGATTTCAAATTCCTATCATCATACCGCCAGCACTGTACATTTAACAAAATATGTTGTGCCTATTTTAAACAACGAAAGGATCAGTGCATAAAATACTGCAGATACTGCTGAAGGAGAAATCTACCCCTTTCTTTGAATTCTAATTTTGGGGAGATACTAAAATAATGCAAACAGTTTTCATGGAGAGTCATCCAAAGCAATCTCCTGGCAGGTCAAGATGGTTCAAGACATTAGGTACTGCTTGAAAACAACTCATCAACCTCCTCTTCAAGCACCACCCCAACCCATGACAAGGAACAATAACACAAAGGGGGAGAAATAGTCATACATTTCAATTATCTTATTTAAAGATTTGTCCATTAGGAATTCTCTGCCACAGTTGAAATTCTTGTAATCTACAGGAAACTTTGGTTTATCCGGAGGTTAACTGTCCGGAATGCTCGAGCCACCGGCAAAAATCAGGAGCCGTTTCGTTAGGTTTTTCTTCTTTTCGTTGCTTTTTTTTCAGCAGTCAGGTTCTGCAAGGTCTCGCTGGAGCTGTTGCTAAGCTACAGAGACGCTTGCAAGGTACGGCCGACTGTTTAGAAGCTGTTGGGTTTGTTGCCAGATACGGAGCTCAAAATCTCCGTATGTTTCAACATTAGCGCTGGTTTGTCCGGCAGTTTTGATGGGACAGCAACAGTTCGGTCCCGTCGGTGCCGGATAGTACAAAGTTTCCTGTAACTTGTAACAGTGTATGTGGCCACACCAAGGAGGTTATTGCTTATTTTTCACACAATGCACTGACAAAATAGTATTTTAGCCAGCTTGTGCTCTACAGCCATGCCATAAAACTCCACAACCCTGCTTAAATCTTTCCAAAGAACTTTGTCTCATTAAAAAAATATTTTGCTTACATGCCAAATTTCCTGGGAAGTTTTATAACATACCTACACAGTAAAAGTTGGCAATAATAAGCTCAGTTGTATTGCATGAAGGAGAAGCAGGCTCATGATGATGAAGCACAATATTACATGACAGACCAAATAGCTCCAAAGCACAATAACAAGGTTTTTAAAAAAATTATCCTCTAAGTTCTTCCCACCTCTCGATAATCTGAAGCTGCACACCTCCAGTAGCCAAGTTTAAATAGAAGAATATACTGATGAAGAAAATCTACAGTTCTATACAAACCATGGGGTCCATCACATCTAAGCCTTGTCCTCCCCATGATTGACTAGAGGCATTGTTACCTTGAGAGTGTCACTAATTTCTCCCATTGTCAATGGCATTCTCTGCCATAAGAGAGACATAACCAAGAGCCAGGGGTTAGAAAATGTTTTAATTCCCACGCTGAACTACAGTGACATTTAAAAAAAAATTCCCACACATCCTCTGGCCTCTCAAAGTCAAAAGCAATTTAGTGCCAATTGTTGCTAATTTGGGGGGTAATTTTGTTCTGAAAGCAACTGCCTGCTAGAAACTGGACTAAAATTGGCCACGGTGGGGCAGCACGGTGGCATAGTGGTTAGCACTGTTGCCTCACAGCGCCAGGGACCCGGGTTCGAATCCGGCCTCGGGCGACTGTCTGTGTGGAGTTTGCACATTCTCCCCGTGTTTGCGTGGGTTTCCTCCGGGTGCTCCGGTTTCCTCCCACAGTCCAAAGATGTGCAGGTTAGGTTGATTGGCTATGATAAATTGACCCTTAGTGTTAGGGGGATTCAATACGTGGGGTTATGGGGATAGGGTGGGATATGTGTTGGTGTAGGGGTTATGGGGATCGGGTGGGATATGTGTCGGTGCAGGCTCGATGGGCCGAAATGGCCTCTATCTGCACTGTGGGGTTTCTGTGATTCTGTGATTCCTTTTACCCAGGACAATTACAACCAACAAGAGGGAAATTTTTATTCTCATCAGTCGAAGTTCAATTTGAACCCACGTTCCAGTAGTTAATGACCATTGCCTAAGGCAACAAATTCCTCATCATTCTGTTTGCTATTTATACCACACAAGGTAATAAGATTTGAAGTTATAATAAGGTAGAGGGAAACTTACATAAAAAGTAAATTGCTCCAGAGTTCTCTCGTGACATTGCCGGGATATCGCTTATTTTTATAGTGCCATCCATCAATAATTTTGATGTCACTACGTCATATAGTATAGAACACAGGGGATATTTCATAATAAAAATTCAGTACTCAGATAAAATATTGGAACTTGGATAGTGCAGTAAGTAATTACTGTAAAATCTGGCGTACAAATTGCACCTCCATGCTTTTATATGCTCTAAATAGAGGACCATATGTATTTGTGCTATATAGCCACACGTGTAAGATAGACATAGGGTAACTATACATATGATAATTTGTGCAAATTTTAAGAGTAGCTTACTAGGCTACAAAACTAGTCACTTTCAAACATCCAGGACTTAAATAAGCTTTAAAAAGCAAAGTTTTATTTCCCCAGTGCCAATTTTCTCCCCCAGTTTGGATGGGTGGATAAAGGAAAATGTTTGAGAGAATATGGGAATATGGTGGGTAAATGTGATTGGAACGATTTGGTTGCGTGGAAGGTAAATGTCGACACAGACAGGTTAGGTTGAATGGCCTGTTTCCGTGTTTTAACTTCTATGTATTTTTTCTCCTGGAGGTGAAGACTCCTTGCTGGGGTATAACTCAAAGGTTGCTGGCATTCTCTCAAGTCGTAATTAATCAAGCAAGTCTGGACAGTGAGTGTTACCAGCTTATTCGACCTCAGACAGCATTACAGTCAAGTCCCATCCTGTCCATACCCAGTGTCCGCATATGCAAACTTCCATCAGAGGTAAAAGGATAGCAAATAGGAGCAGGAGTCCTGATAGTAGATTTTCCCTGCCCAACCCCAAGGGGACAGGGGCAAATTATAAAGCTGCTAATACCATCCTGGCTGTGTTCAACTAAAACTGCTTCCATATAAACAGATTGTGCCTTGGGAGAGCGATATAACTATGCCACTCTCCCATATTTATGATTCTAATCTACAGCTGGTCTTCCAGTAAATCCGCTGCATTGTAGGACCCCGCCATTCCATGTGATATTTTGGCAAGTGCATACATGCAGTGACATTAGAGAGAGAGACTAACATCCATTGATGATGATATCAAGATGTTGCATCATGACATCACCAAGCATGCTGCTGCTGCTGTTGGAGCTGTGTTTATTAACCCCTGGAAGACTGACAAAAGTCAATAAGATCTGTAAAATGCAGACCTTCCTGTATGTGACTCTCAAACAAAAATCTGACAGGTTTATTTTAACTTGACCAACGACTACAATACTTGGCCTACAAGAGTTGGAGACGAAAACCAACATGAAGGTGATCAACATTTCAAAATTTAATGAACTTTCAATGGAATTACCTATTCAAAGAAAAAATCTGCTACTTTAGATAAAGGTTTCACAATGCTGCCAGGTTCTCCGGCTCATGTTACTGCTATGAATCTCAAACATCACTCCATTTTACGGATGATGGTCTCCAACAGAGAAAAATAGGCCACCTGTGCATTCCAATTGGTTCTGAATCAGGTAAACTGTTGTCCAACTGCTTGGGCCATTGAGATGCTGAACTCTTTCATAGCATTCTGCACCCATTCAACTATTTCAACAATCCGAAAGGTTTTATGCAATAAGCCAGCGGTATACTCAGCACAAACCTGTCATTGAATCCAGGGCCTTCATTGCCTGGATGGCTCAGCTACTCACTCATCAGATAAACTTACTGAGCCATTGGGGCAACCTTGAATATTTTCAACAGAAAAGTGGTGTTCTTATTACTAAACATAATAAATAAATAAAAAATAAACTGCTGTAACATATACAAACTGTTAAGTCTGTGTGTTATATTGAGAATTACTACACAGACCACAAGAGTAAACTTTAACAGGTCTTTACTAGTCGAAGGTCAGGGCGGAACTGCCTAATAAATCATTACACAGCACTTATATACCGGTGTGGTCACCACCGGTATTACAGTATACAGCAGCCAAGATAAAGTAGTGCCACTCTTAAAATAGTTCTCTTAAAGGTGGAACGGTTACATACACCACAATCCTCCCTTTTTAGCTTAACAGTATATATATTCCCCATTAACATAACGTCATAACATATATACACAACTTCATGTACAACAGTTCACAGATTCAGTCTCTCTGGAGGCTTCCTGACTCGGTCCGGATAACGCCTCGGTGGTGTAGTAGTTTTCGGTGGTGCAGTAGGTTCTGTTGGCAAGATCGATTCGGCTTGAATGCCAGTGTCGGGTTCATCTGATTCCAGTATCACCGGATCGGAGGTAGATCCTATGGGTATCTCTGCTTCATCATTAGGCGTATAGAGTTGTGGAGTAGGTTGTCCCTTTTCGGATGACTCTATGATCTGGTCAACATGGCGCCTTATTATGCTTTCACCAATGTCCACGGTATACATCAGCGGTCCTAGTCGTGTGCAAATAGTTCCAGGCTGCCATTTCTCGGTACGGTAGTCCCGGACCAAAACTTGTTGACCTATCTGGAAGGTTCTAGTTGGCCTTTCATTCATGCCTTGAAATTGCCGGTTCTCTACGTCCCTTCTGATGTTTGGCTTGATCAAATCCAGCCGGCCTCTTAGTCTTCTATTGAAAAACATCATGGCGGGAGTTTGGTTTGTAACCGCATGTGTTGCATTCCTGTACGCCAACCAGAAGTTATCTACCTTATGTTGTAGATTTATGTCTTCCTTACCCATGGCCTTTATGGCCTTCTTGAAGGTCTGGACAAACCTTTCAGCTAATCCATTGGTGGCGGGATGGTATGGGGCGGACGTGTAGTGCTTAACCCCATTGTTTTTTAAGAACTTCCTGAATTCTTCGGACACAAATTGCAGTCCGTTATCAGAACAGATCTGTTCCGGCAGCCCATTCCTGGCAAATATGGTCCTTAATACTGTGATGGTTTTTTCCGTGGTGGTGGAGGACATCTTTATTACCTCCGGCCACTTGGAGTGTGCATCCACCGCGATTAAGAACATCGAGTCCATAAATGGACCAGCAAAGTCGATATGTACCCTTTGCCATGGAGATGAGGGCCACTCCCATGGATGTAGAGGAGCTTGTGGTGGGGCGTTTTGGACCTTCTGGCATCCTAGACAGCTCTTGGTCATTTCTTCGATGTCTCCATCGATACCTGGCCACCACACAAACGCTCTGGCTAGGTTCTTCATTTTCACTCCACCCAGATGCCCCTCGTGAAGCTCCTTTAGCACTTTATGCTGGAGTTTAGGTGGAATCACCACTCTGGATCCACACATCAAAGTTCCTCGGCACACTGACAGCTGTTCTCTTCTTTGCGAGAATGCTGGCAACAGTGGTTCGCCATGTGCTGGCCATCCCTTCACAGTTAAATCGTAGACTCGTGAGAGAGTCGGGTCATTTCTTGTTTCCTTTTCGATCGTAGAATTTGTTACTGGTAGACATTCCACTATGGTTGAGTGGAGCATCTCCACTGGGTCCACTGTAGGCGCCTCTTCTACCGTTGGCAACGGTAGGCGCGATAACCCGTCAGCATTCCCATGCTGTTTTGCTCCTTTGTATTCTATGTCATATTGGTGTGCCCTTAGGAAAAGGGACCACCTCTGTAGCCTTTGCGCTGTCATAATGGAAACGCCCTTTTTAGGGTTGAATATTGTGGTAAACCACTGTTTGTATGCCACTGTGTACATGCCTGGACATGCCTCGGCTGACTCCTCCCACAAGTCCTAGTATAAAGGTGACTGCTCCCCAGCCCTTTGTATTTCTGGACCGGTCGACCACTCGAGGCAGACCTTCATTCTTTCGTTAATAAAAGCCTTTAGTTACTCTCTTAACTCTCAGTCTTTTATGAGTAATTGATAGCGCATCAAATATGGATACCAACGGCTGGTGGTCTGTCAGCAGTGTAAACTTCTGGCCCTGCAGGTAATGATTAAACTTCTTTACTCCCCACACCAGGCTGAGAGCCTCCCTATCTATCTGAGCATAGTTGCGCTCAGCGGAGGTCAATGCTCTGGATGCAAATGCGACTGGCCTTTCCGAGCCATTTGGCCACTTGTGTGAGAGTACTGCTCCAATACCATAAGGAGAAGCATCACAAGCTAAACGAATAGGTAGTGTTGGGTTGAAGTGAGCCAACACTTCCTCTGAGGTGATCAATGCCTTGCTTTTGCGAAAGGCCTTCTTACAGTCCTCGCTCCACTTCCATGGTACTTCGTTCTGCAAAAGAGCATTCAGCGGGTGCAGCACCGTGGATAGATTTGGCAGAAACTTATGGTAATAGTTAATCAACCCTAGGAACGACCTCAACTGGGATACATTTTCCGGAGCGGGAGCCTTCACAACAGCTTCGATCTTGTCAGGTGACTTGTGCAGCCCCTCCTGGTCAATGACATGACCACAGTACGAGATCCGTTTCTGAAAGAACTCACATTTCTGGCGATTAACTCGAAGGCCATATTCCTTCAACCTGGTGAGCACCAGTTTCAAATTTGCAAGGTGTTCCTCATCGTCATCTCCTGTAATCAGGATATCGTCCAAGTAACATTGAGTGCTTGGAATTCCCTGTAATACCTGCTCCATGGCCCTCTGCCAAATTGCTGGAGCCGAAGCCACTCCAAAAACCAGTCTATTATATCGATACAAGCCTCTGTGCGTGTTGATTGTGAGATACTGGCGCGACTCCTCCTCAACTTCCATCTGTAAGTACGCTTGCACCAGGTCTATCTTGGTGAAGCGTTTCCCGCCAGACAATGAAGCAAAGATATCCTCAATCCGCGGAAGCGGACATTGCACCGTGTGAAGCACCGGATTAACCGTGATCTTGAAGTCTCCACAGATGCGGACCTTCCCCGGTTCCCCTGGCTTGTTACTCGATGAACGCTTCATGACGGGAACAATGGGCGTGGCCCACTCACTCCAGTCCACCTTAGACAGTACTCCTGAACGTTCCAGCCCTTCCAGCTCAGCTTCCACAGCAGGTCGTATCGCATAAGGTACTGGTCTGGCTTTGAAAAATTTTGGGTTTGCATGTTCTGCAATCTTGATTTTTGCCTTAATTCCTCTCAGTGTTCCCAGTCCCTGTTGGAACACCTCTTTAGCCTCATCCAATATTCTGGACAATCGTTCAGGTTTGACATCTTTTTTTCCGGAATCTACCGTTATTGCGTTTAGGGAGTGCCAGTCCATATTTATTTTCCTGATCCACTCCCATCCCAGAAGTGGTGGACCTCCCTCAGGTAGTACATATACGTCCATTCCTTGGTGTTCTTTGCCCTTGTGTACCACCTTGACTTTTATCTTTCCGATGGGGTATACTCTTTGCCCCGTGTATGTCTGCAATACTATCTTCGTATCCCGTAGGGGAATATGTTTGAATAACCTTTTGTAATCTTGCTTATTCATGACCGTCAACGCCGATCCGGTGTCCAATTCCATCTTCATTTGGACTCCTGCTATCTGCAGTGTGATCCAGATAGTTTGTCGGTCAGCTTCCTTACTCACATTGTGAATTCTCAGACTACCCAGTTCCTTGCTGTTGGAGTCTGAATCCGAATTCTGTTCATCCGAACTCTTCTCAGCCACCTTATGTACCTTTCTGCACTTTTCCTGCGGTGACTTTTTGTTGCTGATCTTCTTTCCTGACCGGCATACTTTAGCTATGTGACCAAGCTTGTCACATTTTCTACATTCCTGGTTTTTAAACCAGCATTGGTTCTGATCGTGTGTTGTCTTCCCACAACGATAACATTTCGTTGTCCCCGAAGCCATTTGATCTACGCTGAGTACCGCTGCCTTCAGCTGCATTTCCGCAGTGCCTCTCGCTGCGGCTTCGTGCGATGCTGCAATAGTGACAGCCTTATCAAGTGTAAGATCATTCTCTTCAAGCAGCCGCTTTTGTGTTCCTTCTTTCGACAATCCACACACGAATTTGTCTCTCAGTGCCTCGGTCAGTCTTTCCCCAAACTGGCAGTATTTCGCTAGCTTACGCAGTTCAATTAAATACTCCGCGTTGCTTTCCTCTTTCAGTTGCGTTCTCACATAAAATTTAAATCGTTCCGCTAACATCAGCGGTGTGGGGTTCAAATGATTTTTCAGGACAGCCACAATTTTAGCGAAAGTCTGATCCGCCGGTTTAGCTGGTGATAGAAGATGCTTCAATAGCCTGTATGTCTTCGCACCCATTGAGTTTACTAAGGTTAGTGCTTTATCTTCATCTGATATTTTATTTGCCTTACAATATATCTCTATGTGTTCTACATACGTGGCCCAATCTTCAACATCGGGATCGAAATCGTTGATGTTACCACGCTTAGGCATCTTCGCAACCTTCTTGAGAAACAAAGAAATTTTTCTTTTATTTATTTATTTTTTTTAAATGGCGGTTTCCCGCGCTTGTCTTCTTCCCCCGCCTACGAAAATGGCGGCTTCCCGCGTTTTGCCTTTCTCCCCCGCTGGCTGTAATGGCGATTGCCGAATTGCTGCGTTCGCCCTCCTCAGCGGTTTCCAAATCGTCCTTTCCCCCGGCTGCGGCTGAGTTCTCCGCGTTTTTTTTTTTTCTCCTCCCGCGCCTTACGCTGACCCGGTCGCTGCGCCTCGCGGCCGCGGTAGCTGCCTGGCCTTTTTCACTGGTCGCGGTCGAGCTCTCTCTCGACGCTGTTGCGTCTCCCAGCCCACTTGCAGCCCGGTCTTTCGCACCGGCTGCGTTTGCATTCACCGTGGCTCCCGTGCCTTACGCTGCCCCAGTCTCAGCGCCTCTGGCCCCGACTTCTGTCCGGCTCTTTTCGCCGGCCGTGGTCGAGTTCTCCGCCCTTATATCCTCCGTTTTTCCCTCCCCTACTTCACAGCCACCGTGGCCGACTTGCTGCTCGTCGCTGATCGGCTTACCCACCACCGTGATAGAAGGGATGATCACTGCCTGTTGCTGATGGAAGGCTTCGTGTCAGAATTCTCCCTTTGCTCTGCAGACCCAAGTCTTCTCTCAGCAGAATGATGAGGGCGGATGCCTCCTCTCGACGCCCGTTAAACTGCCTTGGATGTATCTCTGCTGCAGGGTAAGATCGTACTCGTCGCCACTGTTAAGTCTGTGTGTTATATTGAGAATTACTACACAGACCACAAGAGTAAACTTTAACAGGTCTTTACTAGTCGAAGGTCAGGGCGGAACTGCCCAATAAATCATTACACAGCACTTATATACCGGTGTGGTCACCACCGGTATTACAGTATACAGCAGCCAAGATAAAGTAGTGCCACTCTTAAAATAGTTCTCTTAAAGGTGGAACGGTTACATACACCACACAAACTAAATTAAAAAGCTAAAAATATCTGCAGTAGTCTTTTCCTCGCTTAACTGGATTTTTTTTCTATAAGGTATGCTCAACAAGATGAGACGTGACAATGGATCACATTTTCAATCCAATATTAAGTACTCCCAGGTCAGGTACAGCATAGTTAGATGCAGACTATTTCTAACAGCATGCCTTAACCTGAGCCTGAAAAAGCAATGCCTACCACATCACTGTATGCCTTATTTCTCAACAGCCACCCCTGTCACACCACTGCATGAACTGCCAAACTATGGCCAGCTTCTTGTGACGGAAACTTGGGTGCGACCACCCAAACTCATTTACATAGGACCAACATCCCCTAGAAGCTGCACAGCTGCACAACTCTCTGCTGGTCTCGCACAGCCCAGGACCGGCTTTTTCAATGTTAAGTTTCACACGTGAATGGGCCACGCAGCCCCCCCCCCCCAAAAAAGAGGGAACATTGCATAGGACCCTTATCAATTGCATGACAATATTGGCTAAGTGGCAGTAATATAGCTATCCAACCAAGAGGTTCATATATTATAAACTATGTAATTAAAACTCAGTCACCAGAAGAACCTTCAGACTAGATTCCAGTCAGTTATTCTCAGGCAGACATCCAGTACTTATTATACATGGTTCAAGAAGGCATGCATCTTCTCCCAGCCCCCGTGTCCAAACCCTTTGCTTCAATTGTGCTGCTGATTAGGGCTATGCGTTTGTATCATACAACACTAATAAAAAAATGGCAAATAGAACATAAAGGCAGCATTAGTAATCTCAAGAATGATCAAAATTAGATAATAAAATTACATCCTAACTTGTTGACAATTCAAGTTAAAACTTGAGCCACTTAAGCCATTTAACTCACCGGAAAACAGGGAAAAGTACTGCATGCAATTAAAGGAGACAAAAGCAGCCATAAGATTAGCCAAAAGATCTCTGGAAAAGGAGATGGTGCATTAATTGTGGTAGTAATAGCAAAGGCTTTTTCAGCTGTGTCAGAAGTCAGAAGACCATTAAGAACTGTATAGGGCCAGGAAAGGATACTGTAGGGAACATTCAAACTACAGGAAAAGTTCTGATATCCGGCACCGACGTGTTGCCGATCTATCAAAAGTGCCGGACGTGCAAAGTCAACGTTGAAGCATACGGAGATGAAAATCTCCGTATTTGACAACAAACACTGTTGCTCAGCAACAGCTCGTAAACACTCGGCCCGTACCTTGAAGCGTCTCTGAAGCTGTTGCGAAGCTCCAAAGACTCTTTCCAGAGCCTGCCTGTTAACAGAATGCTAGGAGAAGAAAAAAAAACAACTAAAACGGCTGCTGATTTCTGCCGTTAGAGCAAAGTTTCCGGCCATACAACCTCCGGATAAACCAAAGTTTCCTGTAATTCTCAGGCAGAGCTGCTAAATGACTATTTTGCATCAGTCTATATTACTGTATATGATGCTTATGTTCAGGATGAGGGGTGCTCAGTATTGAATAGCATTATTATTAAGAGACAGTAATGTCACCTTGAACATATTAGGAAAGCTCAAAATTGATAGGGCCCTAGGTCCGGATAATAGCCATCCAAAGGTGATTAAAGAGATGGGACAGGTGCTCTGTGAGCCCCTTGCCCATATCTTCAATAGTTTCAACAGAGTCAAGGATAGTTCCCTTAGACTGGAAGCTAGCTCATGTCGTTCCCATTTGCAAAAAAAGGGGGCAAATCAAAGCCACGGAATTACAGGCCTATCAGCCTGAAATTCATTATTGGGAAGATGCTAGAACGGATCATAAGAGATGCGCTTTATGATCACAAGTAGCTAACAAGGGAAATTAAGGATAGCATAAATCCAAGGAGAGGACATATAATTTGGCCAGAAAAAGCAGCAAACTTGAGGATTGGGAGCAGTTTAGGATTAAGCAAAGGAGGACAAAGGGATTAATTAAGAGGGGAAAATAGATTATGAGAGCAAGCTTGCAAGGAACATAAAAACTGACTGTAAAAGCCTCTATAGATATGTGAAGAGAAAAAGATTGGTGAAGTCAAGCGTCAAGAAATGGTAGACCAATTAAATACATACTTTCGTTCTGTCTTCACAAAGGATGACACAAATAATCTCCCAGAGATGTCGGGGAACACAGGGTCTAATGAGAGGGAGGAATTGAATGAAATCAGTATTTGCAGGGAAATGGTGTTAGGGAAATTGATGGGATTGAAGGCCGATAAATCCCCAGGGCCTGATAATCTACATCCTAAGGTACTTAAGGAAGTGGCCCTAGAAATAGTAGATGCATTGCTGGTCATCTTCCAAAATTCTATAGACTCTGGAACAGTTCCCATGGATTGGAGGATAGCTAATGTAACCCCACTATTTAAAAAAGGTGGTAGAGAGAAAACGGGGAATTACAGACCGGCAAATGGTATGTTGGCCTTCATAGCGAGAGGATTAGAGTACAGGAGCAAGGATGTCTTGCTGCAGTTCTACAAGGCTTTGGTGAGACCACACCTTGAGTATTGTGTGCAGTTTTGGTCACCTTATCTGAGGAAGGATGTTCTTGCCATGGAGAGAATGCAGTGAAGATTCACCAGACTGATACCTGGGATGGCAGGAATGACGTATGAAGAAAAGTTGGGTCGATTAGGCTTATAATCGCTAGAGTTTAGAAGAATGAGAGGGGATCTCATTGAAACTTATAAAATTCTAACAGGACTAGACGCAGGAAGGGTGTTTCCGATGGCGGGGGAGTCCAGAACCAGGGGTCACAGTCTAAGGATAAGGGGTAAGCCATTTAGGATTGAGGTGAGGAGGAATTTCTTCATCCAGAGTGTGGTGAACCTGTGGAATTCCCTAGGCAGTTGAGGCCAATTCATTAAATATATTCAAGCAGGAGTTAGATATATTTCTTAAGGTTAAAGGGATCAAGGGATATGGGGAGAAAGCAGGGACAGGGTACTGAATTTGGATGATCAGCCATGATCTCATTAAATGGCGGAACAGGCTCGAGGGGCCGAATGGCCTACTCCTGCTCCTATCTTCTATGTATCTATGTATCACTGGGAAAGGGAAGGGGCCATTAGAATTTCACAACACTGCTTCCAAAAAAATAGGTTGTGCTTAACAAATTTGATAAGAGTTCTTTTTTGTGGAAGTCACTAGGATAGTGGATATGGGAAACCTGGTACACATTGTCTACCTGGACTTTCAGAAAGCCTCTGATAAGGTACCTCGCACTAGGTTACTGCAGAAGATAGAATCAAAAAGTTATAGTTAACGGATGTGCTTCAGCTTAGAGACATGTTACTAGTGATGTCTCCCAGGGATCGGTCCTGGACCTAGTACACTTCACGGTCTTTATTAATAACCTGGACAGTGGTGTTGGGGGTATGACGAGTAAGTTTGCAGATGACACCAAAATCTGTGCAAGGGTTAAGACGGTAGAGGAATGCAATCAAATCCAAAAATATTTAGATGTGCGAGGGGAGTCAGCCACACAATGGCAAATGGCGTTTTTGATTTAGATAAATGTAGTGTAATGCATGTTGGTAGGGCCAACACAGAACATACGCATCATTTACAAGGAACAATACTGAAAAAGAGGCTGAGAGAGAAAAATATCTTGCCATTATTGTAGTCAGATGACACTCAGCTCTACCTCACCACCATCTTTCTTGACCCCTCCAGTCTCTAAATTGTCACACTGCTTATCCGACATCTAGTACAGGATGATCAGAAATTGCCTCCAACTAAATATTGGGAAGACCAAAGCCATGGTCTTCGGTCCCCACCACAAACTCTATTCCCTAGCCACGGACTCCATCCCTCTCCCTGGCGACTGTGTGAGGCTGAACCAGACTGTTCGCAACCTCGGTGTCATAGCTGACCCAGAAATGACCTTCCAACCAATTATCCACGCCATCACCAAGACCTATTTCCAGCTCCATAACATCACCTGACTCCATCCCTGCCTCAGCTCATCCGCTGCTGAAACCCTCATCCATGCCTTTGTTACCTCTAGACTTGTCTGTTCCAACGTTATCCTAGCTGGCCTCCCATATTCTACCCAACATAAACTTGAGGTCATCCAAAACTCTGCTGGCCGTGTCCTAACTCGCACCAAGTCCCATTCACCCATCACCCCTGTGCTCGCTGACCTACAGTGGCTCCCGTTTAAGTAACGCCTCGATTTTAAAATTCTCATCGTTGTTTTCAAATCCCTCCAAGGCCTCGCCACTCCCCATCTCTCTAATCTCCTCCAGCCCTACAACCCTCCGAGATACTCCAAGAATTCTGGCCTCTCGAGTATTCTCATTTTCAAATCACTCCACTATTGGCAGCCGTGCCTTCAGCTGCCATGGTCCTAAGCTCCAGGATTTCCTCCCTAAACACTCTGCCTCTCTTTCCTCTTTTAAGACACTCCTTAAAACCTACCTCTTTGACCAAGCTTTTGGTCACCTGCCCCAATTTCTCCTTATGTGGCTCAGTCAAATTTTGTTTGATAACGCTCCTGCGAAGCGCCTTGGGATGTTTTACTACATTAAAGGCACTATATAAATACAAGTTGTTGTAGCCGAATCTCTCCTAATGTTAATAATTAGCCATCAGGGCAGCAGAGCTCTATGCTCCTAAATCTCCACTTTGGTGATGCTCTGTCTCAGGTCACTGTGCCCTGTAACAATACTGATTGAACTCCTACAGTTGGCCGATAACAGGTTTAGTAATGCCAAATGCATTTTCTGAAACGTTGAGCTCTGCAACTCTCTCTTCCTCCATCTCTGGCTTCTTGTGCATCGCACCCCACCCCCTGTAGCTCAATTGGTAGCACTCTCACCTGACAAAAGAGATGGTGCAAGGCAAAAGGAGATGGTAATGGGACAAGTTAAAAAACAAAAGATGACTAGTGTAAATGACAATGGCAGAATCATCAACAGCTGTCATGAGAGAGAGAAAAAAAATTAAATGGACTGCCCTGTACAGCTGTAAAAATGTATTATTGATTATTACAAGGAAGACTTACAGGCGTAGAAATTCGTTTCTCCCCAAAAACGAGCACGGGGATCGCAATACACTCGCAACCCGCGCCCGTTTGGAGGACTGCAGGTAGCACAGGGCATGGTTGAGCCCTTGGCCAGCGGCAGGGCTGAAAGGATACAACATACAGGTATCCTCGTAAGTTATCCTCTTGAATTCAGCGCTAGGGTCGAAGTTCACGTTGGTGACGTTAAGTCGGCGTTGCGCGCCAATTGATGTCACCACACTGCCATTTTTTTTTCAGGGCACTGCCAGTTACCGGCAGCACAAAGGGGGAGAGGAATATGGCAGTTGGCGAAGGGCCCCATTTTATCACCATTTCATAGCGTCGGTAAGTAGATGAATTTCTAGCCCATAGTGTATTATCCTTTAATTTTCTTCCAATATACTGAACACCGGCAACAAGAGTATCTATACAAAGGGCTCAACAGAATGTTGCTAGCACAGTAAAATATGTTAGAAGATATCTTGCCACGAATGTAATAGTGTGATTAATGATGCAATGACATCACATCACAGATCTCATCTGGTCTACAAACTATCTTACAAAAAACTATGGTTAAAAATGCCAAAGCTACATTATCCTCACACAATAAAAAGTCTCCATAGTATCTCCTGCAGCATGAACTTGAAAACTTTCCTTAAAGATCAGCCAGTGTTGCAGCAGAGACTGTGCAGCAAGTTTCTTTTCTACTGTGTTTTTGGCTCCTGTTTCTCTGTCTCCTGTTCTTTTGAGTAGGAGGTGGTGGGTGGTGTAGGGGCAATTCAGCATTTTGTGGTAATGGCCGCAAAAAATCCCATCAGTGCTGCAAACCAGCAGTTGCCATTTGGATCACAGGTCACAGTTAGTGGAAAGAATTGAAGCCGCCGGCTGAATATTTCAGTGGTGAATGTGGGCACCAGTCAGGAAGGCACCCAGCTAGGGTGGGAGGCGTTGAGGGACGAGAAAAAAGATGAGGGGCAGGAAAGGGCGAAGGATGGTGAAGCACTGGGGCTCGAAGTAATTAAAAGGAAGGAAAGGGGTGATCGCGGCAGGAGCGAGATGCAAATGGTAAGGAGTGAAAAGCTACAGGATGTGCGAGGCAATTGGTGGAGATAAGGAAAGGGCGAAGAGGGGGCTCAGGGTGGGAAGAGTCAAGAATGGAAAGGAAAGGTTAAGAGTTGGTCGAGGGAGTGGGTGCCTCCAATTCTCCTCCCTGCTTCTTATTTGTGGAAGCTGCTACTATTCAACTTTTTGCACTTTAAATAACAGGTACTTCTCCCAAGTTGTGGGGAAGCCTTATGGGGATTCCCTCAATGCAGTTCAAAGGCCCATTCCTGGCACTAACTCAAAACTGGCCTTTGGAAATGCAGAGGTACTTCAAAAGCCCATTCCTTGTTAACACCAGGAATGGACTTTTTAAGTGCGTGTTGAGAGAGTGGGAACTGGCTTCACTGGAACAAAAACTGGGCAGCCATAGCCAGCTGTTGCGTGGGAGGGTACGGGCATAAATAAAGGGCACTGCTAATTGCTAGGAGCAGGGCCCAAGACTCAATAGGGCCAGGAATAGACCATACGGCCCCTCGAGCCTGCTCCACAATACAAGATGATCATGGCTGATCTTCGACCTCAACTCTCCTTTCCTGCCCTATCTCCATGTCTCTGGATTTCCCTAGAGTCCAAAAATCTATATCTCAGCCTTGAATATACTCAACGATTCAGCATCCACAGCCATTTGGAGTAGAGAATTCCAAAGATTTACAACCCTGTGAGTAAAGAAATTCCTCCTCATGAGTCTTAAAGGCCGACCCCTTATCCTGAGACAATACCCCCTAGTTTGAGACTCTCCAGCCAGGGGAAACAACCTCTCGGCATCTACCCTGTCAATCCCCCTCAGATTTGTATATGTTTCAATGAGATCATCTCTCATTGATCTAAACTCCAGAGAGTATAGGCCCAATCTACTCAATCTCTCCATAGGACAACCCTCTCATCCCAGGAATCAATCTAGTGAACCTTTGTTGCACCGCCTCCAAGGCAAATATATCCTTCCTCAGATAAGGAGACCACAACTGTGCACAGTGCTCCAAGTGTGGTCTTAGCAAAGTCCTGTACAATTGTAGCAAGACTTCCTTACACTTGTACTCAAACCCCCTTGCAATAAAAGCCAACATGCCATTTGCCTTCCTAATTGTTTGCTGTACTAAAATGCTAACTCGGTTTCCTGTACGAGGACAACTAAATCTCTTTGAACACCAACATTTAATAGTTTCTCACCATTTAAGAAATATTCTGTTTGTCTATTCTTCCGACCAAAGTGAATAACCTCACATTTCCCCACATTATATTCCATCTACCACCTTATTGCCCACTCACTTAGCCTGTCTATATCCCTTTGCAGGCTCTTTGTGTCCTCCTCACAGCTTACTTTCCCACCTAGCTTTGTATCATCAGCAAACTTGGATACATTAAACCTTCATCTAAGTCATTAATATAAACTGTAAATAGCTGAGGCCCAAACACTGATCCTTGCAGCACTGCCAACCTGAAAATGACCTGTTTATCCCTACTTTCTGCTTTTTTCCGTCAACCAATCCTCTATCCATGCTAATATATTACCTCCAACCCCAGGAGCCCTTACCTTGCGTAACAATCTTTTACATGGCACCTTATCGAATGCCTTTTGGAATTCCAAATATACTACATCCACTTTCCCTTATATCTACCCTGCTAGTTACATCCTCAAAAAACTCTAATAAATTTGTTGAATACAATTTCCCTTTCATAAAACTATGTTGACTGCCTAATCATATTATGATTTTCTAAGTGCCCTGTTACCACTTCATTAATAATGGATTCCAGCATTTTCCTGGCAACTGATGTCAGACTTACTGGCCTGTAGTTCCCAGTTTTCTCCCTCCCTCCTTGATTGTATAGCGGGGTTACATTTGCTACCTTCCAATCTGCTGAAACCGTTCTAGAATCTAGGGAATTTTGGACGATCACAACTAATGCATCCACTATCTCTGCAGCCACCTCTTTTAGAACCATAGGATGTAGGTCATCAGGTCCAGGGGAGTTGTCAGCTTTTAGTCCCATTAGTTTCTAAAGTACTTTTTCTCTACTGATCTTAATTACTTTAAGTTCCTCACTCTCATTAGCCCCTTGGTTCCCCACTATTTTTAGTCTGCTTTTTGGGTCTTCTACTGTGAAGACTTTGTTTAACGTCTCTGTCATTTCCATATGCACCATTATAATTTCTCCTGTCTCAGCCACTAAGGGACCGACGCTCTTCCTTTTTACGTACTTGTAGAAGATCTTACAATCTGTTTTTATATTTCTTGCTAGTTTACTCTCATTCTATTTTCTCCTTTTTTTATCAATTTTTTGGTCATATTTTGCTGGTTTCTCAATCCTCAGGCTCACTACTATTCTGCGCGACATTATAAGCCTCTTCTTAACTACTTTAGTTAGCCATGGATGGATCACTTTTCTCGTGGAGTTTTTATTTCTCAATTGAATGTGTATTTGTTGAGAATTTTAGAATATTTCTTTAAATGTTTGTCACTGCTTATCTACTGTCAACCTTTGAATCTATTTTCCCAATCTACCTTAGCCAACTCGCCCCTCAGTTATATAATTGGCTTTTTTTAAGTTTAAGACTCTAGTTTTGGACTTAAGTGTTTCACTCTCAAACCCAATGTGAAATTGTAACATAAAAACCTAAGAAATAACAACAGGAGTAGGCCATACGGCCCCTCAAGCCTGCTCTGCCATTCAATAAGATCATGGCTGATCATCGACCTCAACTCCACTTTCCCACCTGATCTCCATATCCCTTTATTCCCCATGGGGGAAAAATTCAGTATCGCCCTGGCACAAAGATTAGCGCCTGGCGCTAATTATCGCCTCTGACTGCAAACTTGGCTTTTATTGCCCCTGGAGGTGATTGGAGCGCTAAATCAGGCGCTTCACACCTGTCTTAAGGCGCAAAGGCCGAGGAGCGAGGCGCTACCTCAGAGTGCTGGCGGAGCTCATGTGATGTCAGTCAGCAATGGAACACAGACACAATAGCGCCAGCCAGTTCTTAAAAGGGGAAGGTGCATCTTGCTCTCCATCCACATCCTGCTCATTGCAGCCTTGAATCACGGCCTGGAGAGACCTGTACATCAAATCTGCTGGAAAAAACAATGGAGACACCCAGGGAAAGAGCTCAGAGTGCAGCCCCCACAGTCTCTTCTAAATCGATACAAGGGCAAATCAAAATGAACCTGAAAAGTGCTGCTCAGTACCCAAAACTCCTTCACACAGCATTGAATCTCTCCAGAAGTCTCTCTCTCTCTTAGAATGCCTGGTGCAAAAATGTCACCAACAATAAAAGGCAGAAAGCGGTCGCCTTTAAATAGCGCTCCCCCAGTCCCTTCCTGACTGCAAAACGCTCCCCTCAACATGTCGTTGCTATCGGCAGGCGGTAAGGCAGGGGGCGCCACTCAATATCCACTACACACTCGACTGAAGGCAGGGGGCGCCACTCAATATCCGCTACACCTCGACTGACGTCACGATCGGCCGGCGCAGATCGTGACGGTAGTGTTTAGCGCCGCCGGAAAATGTCTAGTTAATTTCGTGAACGGCGCAAACATCGCCACGCACGGGCGCTAGTTGCTTTGCGCCCCTTTAGCGCCCTCTTAAGGCGCTAACGGGAGGCGCAAACCAACTGAATTTTTCCCATGAGTCTAAAAATCTATCTATCTCAGCCTTGAATATACTCAACGACTCAGCATCCACAGCCCTCTGGGGAAGAGAATTCCAAAGATTCACAACCTTCTGAGTGAAGAAATTCCTCCTCATCTCGATCTTAAATGGCCTACCCCTTATCCTGAGACTATGTCCCCCAGTTCTAGACACTCCAGCCAGTGGAAACAACCTCTCAGCATCTACCCTGTCAATCCCCTTCAGAATCATGTATGTCATTCTTCTAAACTCGAGAGTATAGGCCCATTCTACACAATCTCTCATCAAAGGACAGCCCTGTCTCCCAGGAATCAATCTAGTGAACCTTCATTGCACTGCCTCCAAGGGTGCACATCCTTCCTTAGCTAAGGAGACCAAAACTGTGCACAGTACTCCAGGTGTGGTCTCACCAAGGCCCTGTACAATTGTAGCAAAACTTCCTTTCTCTTATACTCCAACCCCCTTGCAATAAAGGCCAGCATGCCATTTGCCTTCCTTATTGCTTGCTGTACCTGCCTGCTAGTTTTCTGTGTTTCTTGCACGAGGACACCCAAATCTCTCTGAACACCAACATTTGAAAGTTTCTCACCATTTGAAAAATATTGTTTTTCTATTCTTCCTACCAAAGTGAACCACCTCACATTTCCCTACATTATACTCCATCTGCCACCTTACTGCCCACTCATTTAGTCTATCTATATCCCTTTGCAGACTCTGTGTTCTCCTCACAGCTTACCTAGCTTTGTATCGTAAGCAAACTTGGATACATTACACTCGGTCCCATCATCTAGGTCATTAATATAGATTGTAAATAGCGGAGGCCCCAGCACCGATCCTTGCAGCACCCCACTAGTTACAGTCTGCCAACCTGAAAAAGACCCGTTTATCCCTACTCTTTGTTTTCTGTTCGTTAACCAATCTTCTATCAATGCTACTATATTATTGTGGTAAACCACTTTTATCGTTCACTATCGTTACACTATGGTTATCACTGTTTACACTGTTGTATCACTACACGAGGTCGCCTCTTGTCACGCTGTTATACCTGGGCTGACCACTGCTGACTCCGCCCATGGCTCCACCTACTTGCCCAGGTATAAAGGTGGTCGACTGGCTGGTATTCCTCCTTGTTGGATCCGATCACCCACGAGGGTGGGCTCTGTTATTTAGCCAATAAAAACCTATAGTTACTGTCTTAACTCGTCGCTTTTCATTGGATGAATTGATAGGTATATCAATTTTATTGGCTAAATTTTGAAATGTCTTTAACGGAGCAGCCAAACGACCAGTCAGACGCCCAGCTACAACAGCCACAGCAGCCGGCCTGGCTGCGAGCCCTCCGACCGCCGTACCTGGATCTAAACCCACAGGCAGCAAACTCAGCCCTCGACTTCAAACACTGGCTGAGCTGCTTCGAATCCTACCTGGGAGAATCCGGCGTGCCTCAGAGATCCAAACTAAGAGTTCTGACCGCCCAAGCGAGCCCTAAAGTATTTGCACTCATCCAGGACCTTACTACATACGAGGCCGCCCTCAGCCTGCTGAAAGAGCAGTACCGGAGCCCGGTAAATTCTATGTATGCCAGACATCTCCTAAGATCCCGCCCGCAACAGCCAGGAGAGTCTGTAGATGAATTTTTACGGGCGCTACAAACACTCGGCAGGGACTGTGACTTTAAAGCTGTAACGGCTGCAGAAAATACTGAAGAGAATATCTGCGATGCCTTCGTGAAAGGCCTTCGGTCCGACTACTCACGGCAAAGACTGCTCGAATCAAAGGACCTCGACCTGAACACAGCTGCAGCCCTCGCTCGCTCTCTGGAAGTGGCCCATCGGGACCTCGAGGCGTATTCCAGGTACTGTGCTGCGCGACCCTGGGACTCGGGCCCGACCCCGACCGCAATACCCCTCGCACCGCCGCCTCTGGGACCTACCTCAGCGTCGGCGTCCCGGACCCGATCGGGACCGCCACCCCCGGTACCGGCTGCGACATCGGAGCCCCGCGATCGGGCCGCCGGCTGCTTTTTCTGTGGCCAGGCGAAACACCCGAGGGCGCGCTGCCCTGCAAGAAACGCGACCTGCTCCGACTGCCACAAGAAAGGCCACTTCACGAAGGCCTGCAGGGGGAAAGCCACAGACGCCAGCAGTGCCTCATGCGAGTTGTGGGGGCGGCCATCTTTCATCAAGACCACAGATGCCAGTATCCCCTCGTGTGAGTCGTGGGGGCGGCCATCTTTGATCAAGGCCACCGACACCGGCAGTGCCTCATGTGAGTTGTGGGGGCGGCCATCTTCTCCGCCATTTTATGCAACGTCGTGGGCACCGCCATTTTGTTCACCACACTCGACCGCCACCTTGTCTCCAGACCCGACCACAGCCTCACCCGCAGACTACAGCAGCTCGCTCAGCCATACACTAGCCTCCGTCACACTGGACCAAGCTCGCCCGCATCACCTGTCCAAGTCCATGATGGACATCAAAGTAAACGGCCACACCACGACCTGCCTGTTCGACAGCGGAAGCACGGAGAGTTTCATCCATCCAGACACGGTGAGCCACTACTCCCTCACTGTCCAGCCAACGTGCAACCGGATCTCGATGGCGTCGAGGTCCCATTCAACAGACATCAGCGGATACTGTGTTGTGACCCTGTCGGTTAGGGGCACGGACTATAAAAATTTTAAACTTCTCGTCCTGCCCCAACTCTGTGCTGCCGTCCTACTAGGGCTGGATTTCCAATCCCACCTTCAAAGTGTCACTTTGGCATACGGTGGACCCCTCCCCCCACTCACAGTCGACAACCAACAGCCTTTAAACCGCCCACCGCGTACCACCTGCGGCCTATCCACCCTCAGGGTCCCGCCCCCCTCCCTGTTCGCCAACCTCACCCGCGACTGTAAACCCGTCGCTACCAAGAGCAGGCGGTACAGCGCCGGGGACAGAGCTTTTATTAGCTCTGAGGTGCAGCGTCTCCTGAAAGAGGGCATCATCGAGAGGAGCAACAGCCCCTGGCGTGCCCAGGTCGTAGTCGTTAAGACCGGCGATAAAAAACGCCTAGTCATCGACTACAGCCAAACCATAAACCGGTACACCCAGCTGGACGCATACCCCCTTCCCCGCATATCTGATATGGTCAATCAGATTGCACAGTACCGAGTATTCTCTACCATCGGCCTTAAGTCGGCCTACCACCAACTCCCAATCCGCCCTGAGGACCGCCAGTATACCGCCTTCGAGGCGAATGGCCGCCTCTACCACTTCCTTAGGGTTCCCTTCGGCATCACCAATGGGGTTTCGGTCTTCCAAAGGGAGATGGACCGGATGGTTGACCAGAACGGGCTGCAAGCCACGTTCCCCTATCTAGATAACGTCACCATCTGCGGCCGCGACCGGCAGGACCATGATGTTAATCTGGAGAGATTCCTCCGTACGGCCCAACGGCTGAACCTCACCTACAATAAGGAGAAATGTGTGTTTAACACCTCGCGCCTTGCCATCCTCGGCTGCGTAGTAGAGAACGGAGTCATCGGCCCCGACCCCGAAAGAATGCGCCCCCTCATGGAGCTTCCCCTCCCCCACTGTCCAAAGGCGCTGAAGAGGACCCTGGGGCTCTTCGCCTACTATGCCCAATGGGTGCCGAATTATGCGGACAAAGCCAGGCCCCTCATGAAGTCCGCCTCCTTCCCCCTGACGGCAGAAGCGTGCGCAGCCTTCTCCCTCATTAAGGGAGACATTGCTAAGGCCACAATGCACGCGGTGGATGAGTCTATCCCTTTCCAAGTGGAGAGCGATGCATCCGACTTCGCCCTAGCCGCAACCCTTAACCAGGAGGGGAGACCGGTGGCCTTCTTCTCAAGGACCCTCCAGGGCCCTGAGATCCGACACTCCTCGGTCGAGAAGGAGGCCCAGGCGATCGTGGAGGCTGTACGACGCTGGAGGCATTACCTGGCAGGCAAACGATTTACCCTCCTCACCGACCAGCGTTCGGTCGCTTTTATGTTTAATAACAAGCTGAGGGGCAAAATCAAGAACGACAAGATCTTGAGGTGGAGAATCGAGCTCTCCACCTATGATTATGAGATCTTGTACCGGCCCTACTCCATCGAGGAGGTCAGGACCATGACCTGCCAAACCTGTGCCGAATGCAAACCGCATTTCTTTAGGCCGGACAGAGCAAGCCTGATCAAGGCCACCCGCCCCTTCGAGCGCTTGAGCATCGATTTTAAGGGGCCCCTCCCGTCCTCTGACCGTAATGTGTACTTCCTCAACATCATTGACGAGTACTCCAGTTTCCCCTTTGCCTTCCCCTGCCCAGACATGGCCAGTACCACGGTCATCAAATGCCTGAACGACCTCTTCGCCGTGTTCGGGTTCCCGAACTATATACATAGCGACCGGGGCTCATCCTTCATGAGCGAGGAACTTCGCCAGTTCCTACTAGCGAAAGGTATTGCTGCAAGCAGGACCACCAGCTACAACCCCCGAGGGAACGGCCAGGCGGAAAGAGAGAACGCGACTGTCTGGAAGGCCGTTCTCTTAGCCTTAAAGTCCAAGGGCCTCCCAACCTCTCGCTGGCAGGAAGTCCTCCCGGCAGCGCTGCATTCCATCCGGTCACTGCTTTGCACTGCCATTAACGCCACCCCCCATGAACGAATGTTTGTTTTCCCCAGGAAGTCGACTACGGGAACCACGCTACCAACTTGGCTGACCTCTCCGGTGCCCGTCTTGCTGCGAAAGCACGCGAGGGCCCATAAAACGGACCCCCTGGTCGAGAGGGTGGAACTCCTGCACGCCAACCCCCAGTACGCCTATGTGGCATACCCAGACGGGTGGGAGGACACAGTCTCCTTACGGGACCTCGCACCCTCGGGCACCCCTGCGACACCACCGTTACCCCCCACCACCCCCCCAAATCCAGCCCAGGTAGACGGCATGCCGGAACCCCACGAGCCTTCGCCGACCACGCAGACACCAGCATTAACATCGGATACTGCATCACCGCCGCCGCTGCTGCGACGATCGGAAAGGCTTACGAGGCCTCCGGACAGACTGACATACCCGAACTGGTAGTACACTTCACCCCGCCGGACTCAAATCTAAACAAGGGGTGAATGTGGTAAACCACTTTTATCGTTCACTATCGTTACACTATGGTTATCACTGTTTACACTGTTGTATCACTACACGAGGTCGCCTCTTGTCACGCTGTTATACCTGGGCTGACCACTGCTGACTCCGCCCATGGCTCCACCTACTTGCCCAGGTATAAAGGAGGTCGACTGGCTGGTATTCCTCCTTGTTGGATCCGATCACCCACGAGGGTGGGCTCTGTTATTTAGCCAATAAAAACCTATAGTTACTGTCTTAACTCGTCGCTTTTCATTGGATGAATTGATAGGTATATCAATTATCCTCAACCCCATGAGCCCTTATCTTGTGTAATAATGATGACTCTTCCCCAGAGGATTCTTTACAATGAGATTACTAATTAACCCTGTCTCATTACAGTAAGCTGTGAGGAGAACACAAATACTGTGACAATAAGAGCAGGTCAGAGGCTAGGTATTCTGGGGCGAGTGTCTCACCTCTTGACCATCTACAAGGCACAAGTAAGGAGTGTGATGGAATACTCTCCACTTGCCTGGATGAGTGCAGCTCCAACAGCACTCAAGAAGCTCGACAATATCCAGAACAAAGCAGCCCTCTTGATTGGCACCCGTTTTACCACCTTAAACATTCACTCCCTCCACCACCAGTGTACCATGGCTGCAGTGTGTACCATCTACAAGATGCACTGCAACAACTCGCCAAGGCTTCTTCAGCAGCACCTCCCAAACCCACAAACTTTTCCACCTAGAAGGACAAGGGCAGCAGACACATGGGAACACCACCACCTCCAAGTTCCCCTCCAAGTCACATATCATCATGACTAAGTATATCGCCAATCCTTCAGTCACTGGGTCAAA
Source organism: Somniosus microcephalus (assembly GCF_052327205.1). Classification (NCBI taxonomy): domain Eukaryota; kingdom Metazoa; phylum Chordata; class Chondrichthyes; order Squaliformes; family Somniosidae; genus Somniosus; species Somniosus microcephalus. Next base: position 236,984,187 of record NC_140991.1, on the reverse strand, counting down.
ACCCTGGAACTCCCTACCCAACAGCACTGTGGGGGATGCTTCACCACACGGACTGCAGCGGTTCAAGAAGGCGGCTCACCACCACCTTCTCAAGGACAATTAGGGATGGGTAATACAAATGCTGGCCTTGCCAGCGACGTCTACATCCCATAAAAATAGAATAAAAAAATAAAAAAATCACACTATACAATATCTAAAGTAGCCTGTTTCCTGGTTGGTTCTATGACGCATTGTTCCAGGAAACTGTCTCAAATGCATTCCATGAGCTCGTCCTTTAGACTACCTTTACCAATTTGATTTGCCCAGTCTATATGAAGATTAAATTCCCCATGATTATTGCATTACCTTTGTTACAAGCTCCTATTATTTGTTGATTAATACACTGTCCAACGGTGTAGCTACCTTTAGGGGGCCTGTAAACTACTCCCACCAGTGTTTTCTGTCCCTTGCTATTTCTTATCTCCACCCGTACTGATTGTATTTCCTGATCTTCCGAGCCAAGATCCTCTCTCACTAATGGAACTGGGAACATTCCTTAAAATTGCTGAGAGCCAGGCCTCAAACCCAATAGGGCCAGAAAGAATTTTAAAAAAAATAAGATTGTTTAACAAGATCAATAAACTACTGACAATTGACAGCAAACAACTTTAAAGTATGTGGACAGAAAATGCGCAGTCACTACAGGTGAATAAACCTATATCTAAAGCAGTGTCTTTAAGCAGCATTAGCATTACTCATTTTTGGATCTTTGCCAACCAGTACAGCATCTTTCATTCATCGGATTTATTGTTTGGAGTAATTAAATTTTTTACCTCTAACAGGAAGCCAAACCTTATGGTGGAAAACACAGTGGTGAATTTATTTCCAATGGAAAGCCCCTTTATGACCATAATATTTCCATATGTACCAAGACCTCTGTCAGAACATGTAGGGTTCCCTCAACAGAAATCACATGCAAATACTCCTTTAAAGTCACACTTTTTTTCTAATGCTTTCAAAGGACTTACTGAAACAGTTTCTAACTTCACTGGCCATTTCAAGACATATGAAAAACAGGAATCAGCTTAATGATTGAAAGCTCAGGTAATTGCATTTTTGATTCACAACTGTCCTTTAGTTAGTCTCAAGGCTGTCCCACCCACATACAGGAAACTTTCGATTAACCGGCCCCTAAATAACCGGAACGCTCTATCCACCGGCAAAATTCAGGAGTCGGTTCAGGTTAACTTTTTTAACTTTTAGTTACTTTTTTACTCCATTTGTTGCTGTGCAAGGGTGTAGCTGAAGCTGTTGCTAAGCTACAGAGACGCTTGCAACTTGTGCCGATTGTTTTGAAGCTGTAAGCAACAGGGTTTGCTGCTTTATACGGAGCTCTGAGCTCCGTATCTTTTACTATAGCATTCGGTTATCCGGAATTGTTGATGAACCTGCAACACGTCGGTCCCGTCCGTGCCAGATACCCGAAAGTTTCCTGTACCTAGTTTATATTGCGGAGCCACTTACTGCAATGTGACAAACCTGCCAGTGCTCTGAATTAATTCGGTTCGCAATGAAGGAAAGCAACATTTAAGCAACTGCATACACAAGATTCTAAAAGAGCAATTGTTCAAAAATTGTGGTCGAAACTTACATTTCTGGTACAGACCTTCCCTAGTGATTTAGTATCTAGAGAGCATAAATTTAATAGCAAAATACTGCAGATGCTGGAAATCTGAAATAACAACAGAAAATGCTGTAAACACTCAGCAGGTCAGGCAGCATCGAGGAGAGAGAAACAGAGTTAACGTTTCGGGTCAAACCCTTCGTCAGAACATAAATCAGAGCATAAATTTAAGATCACCACCAAAAGGATAAAGGAAGAGGCTGGGCAATTTTTTTTAATGCAGTGGATTGTTAGGACAGAAACAATGGTGGGAACAGAATCGATAATAGGTTTTGGGGAAAAAATATTTAAAAGTGTACGTGGAAAGGGTAGGGGAATGGGACTAAATGAACAAGTCTTTCAGAGAGCTGGCACATGATGAGCGGAGTGGCCTTTTCTAGTGTTGTGAAATTCTGATTCCATAGCGGGGGCGGGGTGGAGTGGGGGGGCTGTTGAGGGGTCAATAATAAGAAAGGTCAACCATCAGTAGCCAGAACAAAATGGAGGCCTGAGCATTCAGCTCGGTTTATATTTTCTGCTCGTCACACTAAAACTACGACTCATTCTGACCAATTGTAGAGTGGCATTGGTTAAGTTGGGCTGTGATGATGAACAGCCTGTAAAGAGAAAAAAAAAAAAAAATGGATATACTAGTTCCCTATATGTTTTCAAATTTTGGAACAGGGTAAAAAGCATTTTATTACTAAAAATGAAAATGTCCAGTTCAAAATGAAATTCTGGACCAGCCTAAAGAAAACTTCAATTCACCAAACTATGGAGGAGTATAATTACACACGTTGTTTTGCACATGGAGAAAATTAGCTAGAACAGGACAAGGATTTTTTTTTTTCCAAAACTCATCACATTTCTGTTAATGGTGGTTATCGCTACTTGCAAGATGTAGTTACTGCAAGTAAAAACAATCCAAACAAAACAAGACTGAGTTCCACTATGTATCGGAACTTGCACATCAAGCTCTTCTAGAAGATTCAGCTCCACAGCTACAACCAGCTGGAATCACCAAGATGAAACATTCGCGCACAAAGTGGCACACGTAACAAATAGAAAGAATGCCAAACTCCCCAAACCTGACAAGGCTAAGGCCCAAATATTAGACATCACTTTCAGGAACTGCTACTAGTTTGTAGCTATGGATTGTCACACTGTAAACATTCTAAAACATCTGTTTACAAGCCAACTTAAAGCATTGCTTAGATTCAGTGACCCAACCGATCTTAAAAGTTTTAAAAATCATATGAACATTAAAGTTGTCCTAAATAACACTTGAATCAAAACTGGTCTATGGCCAACGCAGCTCCAGCTTTCCACATGCCATACATAGCTGCAACTTTCAACCTCAGAAATAGATCAGTGTGGTCACTGCAACTGTGGCAACTGGAAGCCCAGATTTGGATCCAGGTCTGTGTGCGCATCCCTGGCCTGAACAATAGTATTGTAACAGCTGAAAGAACCTGCTTTTCCACCATAAAGATTTAGTGTTCACACCAGTTTTCTATTACATTTGAGGAAGGTACAATATCTACCACATGCTTATCTATGCTAGTAATGGCAGTCATAAGTTTGTTAACCAGACAGAAAAGCGGTCCTATTTAGACGCTGGAAAGTCGGCCATTATATTTCAGGCACATTGTGGCAACCCACAAATGGCTATTCCAAAACAGCATGAATGAATATGATAAACTGGAGGAGAAAATGAGAGGCTGCTCCCACTAATGAACATGCTAGCTACCAAAGTCTCAAGCTCCACTGACCCTGGGTTAGCTTTGGAATCTGCATGTAATAAAGCTACATAGCGGAGGTATCGGTATTAGCAAAAAACTTTTCATAACCTCAGTCATTATCTAGTTTGCTGCAGGGATGCAGAAGAAGCAAAGTTGGGTCCTGGTCCACCAACACTAAGCCATGAAAATCCAAGGGAGGCCAGAGAATTGATGATGGGGAAGAAAGAAGGATTTATCCTCTCATAGCTCTATCGATTCTAGTTTGTACTTTGAACAGCTAACTTTTTACAGAATGAAATCCAATGCAATAAATTCATCCTGCTGGATGGGGGTGACGTACATTCTGCTAGGACTGTGCAAGTCACCAAGGTTACAGTACATACACTTGAGCACCACTTTGGAATGCAAGGATAGCATTCAAATTACTTTTTATTGCATATATCAAAAATAAAGTCCTTATAAATACTTTCAAAACTGCAAAGAATCTAAAATATATACAGCTTTCAGAGACAGCATATTACATATATACATATATTTTATAGTGCATTATCATTATTCATAAACCCAAATGCAATACTCAATACAATGGGATACAAAGTTCATTATATACAACTCCTTCACTAGCACAAGCCTATATTAAGGGCGCCAAGTCATAAATGTTAAAATTAGTGAGTTTGGACAATAAACCAGTGCCAATTTCTTCACCTACATTTGTTTACCTCTCCTAAATAAGCTGGTAAAAGTTTGAAAGTAGTTTTAGGATTCATTCAAACAAAAAGTGTTTCATGCTATGCCTTGAAATTATTGTACTATAATAAAGCTCAAGTACAATAGAGCAATAAATGCTGGCCTTGCCGGCAACGCCCACATCCCTTGAACGAATAAAAAAATACAAAACTGTAATTTCAAGCATATTTACAACTGAGATTTTGAACACGGTCACTGAAATTTTGAAAATATCTCCAAAATAAGACAACTTAAAAAAAAGTGAGGTTTGGCATTAGGGTCTGAACAACATGAAATGGATATGCTTGTACTAAAAAACAAATCATAGAATAGTACAGCACAGAAGGAGGCCATTCAGCCCATTGAGTTTGCGCCAGCTCTTTTGAAGAGCAATCCAGTTAGTCCCATTCCCCGCTCTTTCCACATATCCCTGCAATTTTTTCTCCATCAAGTATTTATCCAATTCCCCTTTGAAGGCTACTATTGAATCATTATCCACCACCCTATCAAGCAGTGCATTCCAAATCCTAAGCACTCGGTGTGAGAAAAAGTTTTTCTTCACGTCGCCACTGGTTCTTTTGCCAATACCTTAAATCTGTGCTCTCTGGTTATCAACCTTCAGCCATTGGAAACAGTTTCTCTTTATTTACTCTATCTAAACCCTTCATGATTTTAAACACCTCTGCCAAATCTCCTCTTAGCTTTCTCTGCTCCAAGGAGAACAACCCCAGCTTCTCTAGTCTATTCACGTAACTGTAATCCCTCATCCCTGAAACCATAGTAAATCTCTTCTGTACCCTCTCCAAAGCCTTCACGTGCTTCCTAAAGTGTTTCAAAGTAACTGGAACTTCACAATGAACCCCTGCACAATCACACATTGCTACTTCAAATCTCCGTATGTGCTCTGAATTGTTTCAAATCACCGCTCACTGCAATTATAACAAACTCAGCACATTCAAAATCCAAACTACCAGGGATACTAACAGTAAGCAATGTCATAACATATTAGGGTTAAAAACATTCTAGCACACATTGGAATCAGCCATGCCAAAGAAAGCAAGTATCTTACACAGAATAATAAAGATACATTCATGCTCATCACCTGCCTACTTTGTCATTCAGTACAAGTTTCCTTTCATAACTGTAAGAAGTCACACAACACCAGGTTATAGTCCAACAGTTTTATTTGAAATCACAAGCTTTCGGAGCACTGCTCCTTCGTCAGGTGAAGTGAAGAGAAGCCCTTCAATAACTGTAAGATGATGATCAATGATTAAAGTTCCAGTTGCTAATGTCTGTTTAAAAATCAGATATGCAAGGTTCTGTCTGAAGTACACAATACACTACATTCTATAAAATCTAATGAGTGTACGTTACATTACTTCAGAATTTTAGATCTGATTATACTGAGAGTCCATCAATCATCAGCAATTTCCTTACCCCCAGGAATTGATGTTCTCTTAAGTCTGCATTCCAATGAGAGAGCTCCACTTCCTGGTTGTTTTACCAGAGAAGAAAGAGGGATTTAAAGATCCATTCTCCAAACCTTTCAGAAGCAGGGTGATAAGATCAGCAGCAGATTCTAATTCTATTCATTATATGATTTGTTTTTAAATGGACAATGACTAAAGGAACTTGCTCTTATAAAATAAAAACACTAAACATGACTTAAAATAAAAGGCATTTTATTCAAATTTATACTGCATTTTTTAAAATCTTGACAGATCAAACATACACATCCGTTTAACCAAATTCTGTTCAAAAAGTCACGTTAAAAGTTAACATTACAAATAGATACAAATACAAATCTGTTAAAAGTACTATGTTTGACAAATAATTCAATATTTATCTATACGTCAGCCAATCACGAAAAACTAAGAGGTAAAACTGCATTTGTAGAGATGCTGGGGTGTTCTTTTACACAAAGACAGCCTGCTAAAGATGTTAACTGGTGTTGATCTCGTCACTTATCAATTCAAAAAACCCGTAACCTTCAGCACTTCAGCTGCTAAATATCACAAGGCATCAAACACTATAATAGTGCTACACAGCTACTGCACGTAGGCTGACATCATAATGATCAACACCCAGTCCTTCATTAACGTAATTTAGCTGCACACCAATTGCCGTGTCAAATATTTGCATTGTATCTGAAGAACTTCTGAATACAGTGAAACCCCGAAAGAGATCATGCACATTAACAGCTGTTTTCAGTGAAACTTGTTTAGAATATCCACATTCAAAACCAGCATAAATATAAACACTCAGCTGTGGATCAGTTGGTAGCACACTCGCCTCTGAGTCAGAAGGTTGTGGGTTCAAATCCCACTCCAGAGACTTGAGCAGATAAAGCTAGGCTGACACTCCAGTGCAGTGCTGATGGAGTGCTGCACTGTCTGAGGCGCCGCGCCGTCTTTCAGATGAGATGCACCGTCTGCTCTCTCAGGTGGACGTAAAAGATCGCATGGCACTATTTCAAAGACGAGCAGGGTGTTATCCCCAGTGTTCTGGCCAATAGTCATCACTCAACCAACAAAACAAAAATTATCACATTGCTGTTTGTGGGACCTTGCTGTGCGCAAACTGGCTGCTGCATTTCCTACATTACAACAGTGACTCCACTCCATAGAAGATATTCACTAATAAATCCAATAGGGAATTCAGGAAAAACTTCTTTACCCAGAGAGTGGTTCGAATGTGGAACTCGCTACCACAAGGAGTAGTTGAGGCGAATAGCATAGATGCATTTATGGGGAAGCTAGATAAACACGAGGGAGAAAGGAATAGAACGATATGTGGATGGAGTTAGGTGAAGTAGGGTGGGAGGAGGCTCGTGTGGAGCATAAACACCGGGAAGGACCAGCTGGCCCGAATGGCCTGTTTCTGTGTTGTACATTCTATGTTAACATCACATGCCGGACATTGGAGGCTGAACTATATTATAATAAACGAGGCAGCATGCCCGTGACTCAGGAGGTACAAGTTGGTTTTGCTCTCTGCCACTGGATGTCAAGCCATTTTGAACTGACTGTGGCCAACCCCAACCCTCAGCTCACCCATACAAATAGCAAAACACTGCAGATGCTGGAAATCTGAAATAACAGAAAATGTTGGAAACACTCAGCAGGCCAGGCAGCATCCGTGGAGAGAGAAACAGAGTTAATGTTTCAGGTCTGGGACCCTTCATCAGAACCTCAGCTCACCCATGTTGGCCAGCAATGCAATTTCTACATCACTAGCCTGTGCAGACCATACCCTGTCATCAAGGAAGGTTCACAGTCAAAAACAAAGTCACAAGTGACTTCTGAATAACCATGCGTGTTGCCACAAGTGCCCACACTGAAAATGGTGCAAATTTGGATGCTAATAGCCCCACCAGTAAACAGAACCACTCCCAATGTAAATGATTTTACAACAACTTTAACACAGAAAAAAGTCCCACGGCACTTCACAAGACAAAAAAATTGACACCGAGCCACATAAGGAGAAATTAGGGCAGATGACCAAAAGCTTGGTCAAAGAGGTAGGTTTTAAGGAGCGTCTTAAAAGGAGGAAAGGGAGGTAGAGAGGTTCAGGGAGGGAATTCCAGAGCTTGGAGTCACGGCAGCTGAAGGCACGGCCACCAATGGTTGAGCGATTTATAATCAGGGATGCTCAAGAGGGCAGAATTAGAGAAGCGCAGGTATCTCGGGTGGGGTGGGGGGGGGGGGGATTGTGGGGCTCGAGAAGATTACAGAGATGGGGAGGGGCGAGGCCATGGAGGGATTTGAAAACAAGGATGAGAATTTTGAAATCAAGGTATTGCTTAACCGGGAGCCAATGTAGGTCAGCGAGCACAGGGCTGAACTGGACTTGGTGCGAGTTAGGACATGGGCAGCCAAGCTTTGGATGACCTCAAGTTTACATAGGGTAGAACGTGGGAGGCAAGCCAGGAGTGCATTGGAATAGACAAGTCTAGAGGTAACAAAGGCATGGATGAGGGTTTCAGCAGCGGTCGAGCTGAGACAAGGGCGGAGACGGGCGATGTTACGGAGGTGGAAATAGGCGGTCTCGGTTATGCTGCGGATGCGTGCTCAGAAGCTCATTTCAGGGTCAAATATGACACCAACAGTGACATGAACAGCGTGGTTCACCCTCAGGCAAATGTTAGGGAGAGGGATGGAGTCAGTGGCTAGGGAATGGAGTTTGTGGCGGGGACCGAAAATAATGGCTTCGGTCTTCCCAATTGTTAATTGGAGAAAATTTCTGCTCATCCAGGACTGGATGTCGGATAAGCAGTCTGCCAATTTAGAGACCGTGGCGGGGTCGAGAGAAGTGGTGGTGAGGTAGAGCTAGGCATCGTCAGTGTATATGTGGAAACTGATGCTGTGTTTTCGGATGATGTCGACAAGGGGCAGTCTGTTAATGAGAAATAGGAGGAGACCAAGGATAGATCCTTGGGGGGTGCCAGAGGAAACAATGCGGGAGTAGAAGCCGTTGCAGGTGATTCTCTGGCTACAATTAGATAGGTAAGAATGGAACCAGGCGAGTGCAGTCCCACCCAGCTGGACGACGGTGGAGAAGGATGGAATGGTCAACCGTGTCAAAGGCTGCAGACTAGTCAAGAAGGATGAGGAGGGATAGTTTACCTTTGTCACAGTCACAAAGGATGTCATTTGTGACTTTGATGAGAGCCGTTTCAGTACTGTGGCAAGAGTGGAAACCTGATTGGAGGGATTCAAACATGGAGTTGTGGGAAAGATAGGCACGGATTTGGGAGGCAACAACACGTTCAAGGACTTGAGAGGAAAGGAGGTTGGAGATGGGGCAGTAGTTTGCAAGGATGGAGGGGTCAAGGGTTGATTTTATGAGAGGAGATACGACGGCAGATTTGCAGGAGAGGGGGGCAGTACCCGAGGAGAGACAACCATTAACAATGTCAGCTAACATGGGTGCCAGTAAAGGAAGTTGGGTGGTCGGCAGTTCGGTAGGAATAGGGTCAAGGGAGCAGGAAGTGGGTCTCATGGGCAAGAGGAGCACGGGGAGATCGGAGAGAAACTGGAGTACGGTGCGAGTTCAGGGCTAGGGCAGGGGGAACCTTAGTGGAAGTTTGGCCCGGTGGGCTAGTGGAAGGAAGGGAAGTGGCAAAGGCAGCTGAATGGATGGCCTCAATCTTAGAAACAAAGAAGTCCATGAGCTCCTCATACTTGTTGTCGGAGATGAGAGTGGAGGATGGGGAGAGGGGTTTAAGAAGACAGTTAGCAGTGGAGAATAGAAGCCGGGGTTTACCTTTGCAATCCAGATTGATTCTGGAATAGTAAGCAATTTTGCCAGACAAGAGCAGGACCCAATAATGCTTTAACAGGAAACTCTCGTTTAAACGGCACCTAAATATCCGGAATTCTCTATTAACCGGCAAAATTCATACTCCAAAAACACCTCAATAACCGGAAATGTGGCAGAGTCCAAGTCCGAGTCTCCCACGGTGGCCGAGTTAGTCAATGGGGGTAGTTCTCCAAACTGACACTACTCGGCTTCTTGGCGCTGTCCGAAGTCTGAACACCTCAATAACAGGAGTCTGACTCTTTGTTTGTTAAAAAATAGCCTTGGTAGATAACCCTCTCCGTCATCCGGAATTTTTAATCAACCGGCACCATCCCGGTCCTGTCGGTGCCGGATACCAGAGAGTTTCCTGTATGTGGTCCAACCAGATCTGGCGGTGAATGGGTAAACCAGTTGTCCCCCATCTCCGTTCAAGTCTGCGTCCCTTGGACTTAAGGGAGCGAAGATGAGGGCCGTACCAGGGGGAATGGCCACGGTGAAAGAGAATAATTGTTTTAATAGGGACTAGGGCATCAAAGGTGGTGGTGAGGATGTGGTTGAGCAGATCGGTAGCTGCAGAAATGTCATGGTTAATAAAGGGTCAAAGGCTGGACAGTTAGGATTTCGTAAGAGAGTTGGGAGAGAGAGTTTTTTCCATGGGCGGACACAGGAGAAAGTAGGGTTTTTGGGAGGGGGGGTTGGGGGAGGGGGATGTGGGTGGAGAGCGATACGAGGAATTGGTCAGAAATGGTCTTATCTGCGATTGACACGATGGGAGTAGCGAGGCCATGAGAGATGGCAAGGTCGAGAGGGTGGCCGTGAATATGGGGTGGGGAGTTTACATGGAGGGAGAGATTAAGGGAGGATAGGAGGCTAGTGAACTCAGAGCAGAGAGAGCTTGATGAATTGAGATGGAGATTGAAATCACCGAGGATGAGAAGTCACTCGGTGCAGAGGCTGCGGGAGGAAAGCAGTGAAGATATCTCGCTAATAACATTTTTATGGTACTTGGGTGGGCGATAGAGAATGAGAATTTTAGAGAGGTGAAAGGGGTGCAATAAGGTGAGATGGTCAAAGGAGGAGAAAGTGCCAGAGGAGCAGGGGGACAGACCAAGGTGTGATTTGGTGATGAGCGCCTCACCACCACCAAGGAGGTCTGAGCGGGGCAAGTGGTGGAAGGTATAGCCAGGCGGGAAGGCTTCATTTAAGGGTAAGGTGTCATCACACCTCAACCAAGTTTCGGTCAGGGCCATGATGTCGATGCAATCATCCACGATAAGCTCATGGATGGCAAGGGCCTTGTCCGCAAGTGAACGGACATTCTGGAGGGAGTTGCAGAGAGGTTCGGTGATGGCTGACCCACTGCCAGCGTCCACAGGGACAGCGCTGGGAAAGGTGAGTTGGACAGGGCGCAGATTGGCAAGATTAGCCCCCAGTGGGCGCACTGGACGAGAGAGTAGGATGGGACAGTTGGGGTTGCTGCTCCTAAGGAGGCAGTGACGAGTGCCTCGATGGGCCTTTCTAGGATGCCAAGAGAAGCACAGAGGGAAGCTGTAGGCTTATCCAAGAGGGAGTCAAGCCTGGGATGGTGGCAGAAGAGTAGGAAGGTCGAAGAGTAATGAAGGGTTGGGGTAGGGATTTGGTAGGGCAGAGTATGAGGAGAGGAGAGATGAAAGGAGGCACGACGACAGGAGAGCGCGGTCAGGGAGGGATGGGGAGAAAAGTGGAAAAAGCAATGAATGACTCGGGTCCTGAGCGGCAGCCGAAGTATACACGCAAATGGGCACAGGGAATGCAGGATGGAGCCAGCATGGGACATCAACGAACCGCTGTCCAAATTCAGAGACAGGTGTAAAACCACAAGCCAGCAACCAGCAAAGCTGAAAAACCCAGTAGAACGAGTCACTGGACAGCAATTTCTATTTTCCTGAATCATTCTTTCACGTTCTTAGCCTCTCATTTTTTAACCCTATTCAGCCGTCTGGATGATGATTCCCGAGGTATTGAGTGCCCCTGGTACCTCAGCCAAGTAGGCTAGGGAGCACTGCAGGCTATTCAACTGTGGGGATGTCACAGTCAAGCAGGATTCCGTCCAAAGCTGATGACCACATGTATATATCCAGTAGGGGGCATCTGCATACTATTCAAGAGTAGGAACCCTAAACCATTCTCCACCCCCAACGCAGGAGCAGGAACCCTAGGCCATTCTCCACCCCTAACCCAGGAGCAGGAACCCTAGACCATTCTCCACCCCTAACCCAGGAGCAGGAACCCTAGACCATTCTCCACCCCTAACCCAGGAGCAGGAACCCTAAGACCATTCTCCATCCCTAACCCAGGAGCAGGAACCCTAGACCATTCTCCACCCCTAACCCAGGAGCAGGAACCCTAGACCATTTTCCACCCCTAACCCAGGAGCAGGAACCCTAGGCCATTCTCCACCCCTAACCCAGGAGCAGGAACCCTAGACCATTCTCCACCCCTAACCCAGGAACAGGAACCCTAAGACCATTCTCCACCCCTAACCCAGGAGCAGGAACCCTAAGACCATTCTCCACCCCTAACCCAGGAGCAGGAACCCTAAGACCATTCTCCACCCCTAACCCAGGAGCAGGAACCCTAGACCATTCTCCACCCCTAACCCAGGAGCAGGAACCCTAGACCATTCTCCACCCCTAACCCAGGAGCAGGAACCCTAGACCATTCTCCACCCCTAACCCAGGAGCAGGAACCCTAGACCATTCTCCACCCCTAACCCAGGAGCAGGAACCCTAGACCATTCTCCACCCCTAACCCAGGAGCAGGAACCCTAGACCATTCTCCACCCCTAACCCAGGAGCAGGAACCCTAGACCATTCTCCACCCCTAACCCAGGAGCAGGAACCCTAGACCATTCTCCACCCCTAACCCAGGAGCAGGAACCCTAGACCATTCTCCACCCCTAACCCAGGAGCAGGAACCCTAGACCATTCTCCACCCCTAACCCAGGAGCAGGAACCCTAGCCGATATGCTCTCCCTACACTGAGGCTAACAGAGCACCCTGACTAACTCAGCACAGATCAGGGTCCAAAGCTAGGACCTTCTTCATCTGTATGGCTCAGCTACTCACTGGCTACTCATTGAGCCAGCCGCTTGCTCTACATTTTTCTTCAACATTTACTCTCTTCGGTTTTGCTTATGTAAGTGCATTTTGTTTCTAGTCTATTACTGAAATAATAGCACCAAAACGTTTGTTTTATTACAAACAGCTGCGCAAAATTCAAGAATGGGAGATGGAAGATCAATGTTTTTCTCTTATTTTCACCTTTCTGATTCTTGCTCATTGTTGTTTGCTCTGCTGTCCCTCAAAATAGGGAGAAAAATCTTTCTTCTAGCACTTAAGTCACTTCCTTTACCAAATTCCATATTCTCAAAAAAAATTGTCTCCCTTGAACAAGTGCTTTATCATTTCCTGTCTGATTCCCAGCTCTCCTTCCTCCCTGAAACATAAACATCACATCTGGTCACAAGCAACATGATTCACTTCAATTTGTAAGCTTTAAAAAATGACTACCAACCAATACTATAAAACAACAATTTGTATTTATATAATGCCTTTAACATAGTAAAACATCCCAAAGCGCTTCACAGGAGTATTAAAAGGCAAAACATTTGACACCAAGCCATGCAAGGAGAAATTAGGACAGGTGACCAAAAGTTTGGTCAGAGGTAGGTTTTAAGGAGCGTCTTAAAGGAGGAAAGAGAGGTAGAGAGGCAGAGAGTTTAAGCAGGGAATTCCAGAGCTTAAGGCCTAGGCACGGCCACCAATGGTTGAGCAATTATAATCAGGGATGCTCAAGAGGGCAGAATTAGAGGAGCGCAGGTATTTCAGACGGTTGTGGGGCTGGAGGAGATTACAGAGATAGAGAGGGGTGAGGCCATGAAGGGATTTGAAAACAAGGATGAGAATTTTGAAATTGAGGTGTTGCTTAATCAGGAGCCAATGTAGGTCAGCGAGCACGGGGTGATGGGTGAACAGGACTTGGTGCGAGTTAGGACATGGACAGCCGAGTTTTGGATGACCTCAAGTTTGCATAGGGTAGAACGTGGTAGGCCAGCCAGGAGTGCTTTGGAATAGTCAAGTCTAGAGGTAACAAAGGCATGGATGAGGGTTTCAGCAGCGCATGGGCTGAGGCAAGGGCGGAGACCAATTATCAGAATAATTAAATGTAATTGTTAGTATCCCTTGAAATACAGAAACACAGAATAGCTGTTAATTTGCTAAATAAAATATCAAGAAAAGGCTATGAGTTGATTTAGAATGATGACAAGTTACTAATCCACCAGTTACTAATCAAAATAGTTTCTCATTTTCCCTTTTGCTAGAATCAGACAACTTCCTTTTCCTAAGTATTCTGGAGTTCAAACAAAGGTCACATGCACAATCACCTGGAAAATAGCAATATTCGCAGTGGGGAACCAAGTAATTGGATAAGGTCAGTAATATCAGTTACTAATGGAATTCTGAGTTTTGACAAAGGGTCTACACCCCAAACTTTAACTGGCTTGTTCTTTTTACGTGCTGCCGAGCCTGCTGAATGTTTCCACCATTTTCTATTTTTTTCCCCATTGATCACTTAAGCTCAATTCCCCATATTCTTATTTAAACATTTCACTGACGACTCTTGGCATCAACAGAAAGCACGTGAAAAGGTAGCCTTTTAAACACACAGCAACATTTTGTTCACTTGCTATTTCTACAGTTACCATATGTTGTGGACAAACGGAGGCTGGGGGGTGAGGGAAAAGAGAGAAGTGAAAACAACGAGAACCGCTTCCACACTACTATTACATGCCTCCTAGCAATGGCCTCAAAGTAGCAACAGAGCGCACTTGGGAGCAGGTCAGCTGCACACGTGAATGGCTGGGAAGAAAACAAAGAATTTCATACACAACTGTCAGAAATTTAAAAACTTCAGCTAATATTATATTACTCAGATGATCCAGATCCTTTTCTGCATCCTGGAGGCCAAATATGTAATGCATTCCACTTAAACCATCTAACAATGGCAGAGGCATTTTTGAGGTTACATTCATTAAAATAATGTAACCACAGTAGCTTTACTACAGATAACTTAACAATGCAAAGCTACAGAACTAAATTCAGTCAGTTTTAATGAACCAAACCCAAATGCAAAAATGTTCATACTCAGGGTTGAGTGCCAATCCAACAACTACAACTTGCATTTATATCGCGTCTGTAATGTAGAGAAATGTTCCAATGCAGAGGAGTGTCGTCTTCTTCTTCTTCTTAGGCAGTCCCTCGGAACCGAGGATGACTTGCATCCACATTAAAAATGAGTTCGCAGGTGACTGATGAGTCCAATGCGGGACCTACAGTCTGTCACAAGTGGGGCAGACGGTGGTTGAAGGGGCAGGTGGGTGGGGTGCTTGGGTTGACGTGCACTCCTTCCGTTGTTTGCACAGGAGTGTAATCAGACAAAAATTGACACCAAGCCAAAGGAGATATTAGGAAGTGTGACTAGAAGCTTGGTGAAATAGTTTTTACGGGTCTTATAGGATGAAAGAGAGATGGAGAAGCAGCGGTTTAGGGAGGGAATTCCAAGCTTAGGGCCGAGACAGCTGAAGGCATGGCCACCAATGGGGGAGGAGGATGGCCCAAGAGGTCAGAGTGGAGGAATGCAGAATTCTCAGGAGGGTTGTAGGAAATTACAAAGATAGGGAGGGGCGAGGCCATGGAGGGATTTGAAAACGCTGAGAATTTTTAAATCGAGGCGTTACCCAAGCTGGAGCTGATGTAGGTCAGCAAGCACAACAACAGCAACTTGTATTTATATAGCAGTTTTAACATAGTAAAACATCCCAAGGCGTGGCACAGGAGTATTTTAAGACAAATGAAAATGACACCGATCCACACAAGGATAAATTAGGGCAGGTGACCAAAAGCTTGGTGAAAGAGGTAGGTTTCAAGGAGCGTCTTAAAAGGAGGAAAGAGAGGTAGCGAGGCAGAGGGGTTTAGGCAGGGAATTCCAGAGCTTAGGGCCTAGGCAACAGAAGGCACGGCCACCAGAGGTTGAGCGATTATAATCAGTGATGCTCAAGAGGGCAGAATTAGAGTGCAGATATCTCGGGGGTTGTGGGGCTGAATAGAGTCAGAGTTATACAGCACAGAAAGAGGCCCTTCGGCCCATTGCGTCCGTGCCAGCCATCAAGCCCTGTCTAATCTAATCCCATTTTCCAGCATTTTGTCCGTAGCCTTGTATGCTATGGCATTTCAAGTGCTCATCCAAATGCTTCTTGAATGTTGTGAGGGTTCCTGCCTCTACCACCCTTTCAGGCAGTGAGTTCCAGATTCCAAATACACTCTGGGTGAAAAAGTTCTTCCTCAAATCCCCTCTAAACCTCCTGCCCCTTACCTTGAATCTATGCCCCCTTGTTATTGACCCCTCTACTAATGGAAAAAGTTTCTTTCTATCTACCCTATCTATGCCCCTCATAATTTTGTATACCTCAATCAGGTCCCCCCTCAGCCTTCTCTGCTCCAAGGAAAACAACCCCAGCCTGTCCAGTCTTTCTTCATAGCTGAAGCGCTCCAGCCCAGGTAACATCCTGGTGAATCTCCTCTGCACCCTCTCCAAAGCAATCACATCCTTCCTATAGTGTGGCGACCAGAACTGCACACAGTATTCCAGCTGTGGCCTAACCAGCGTTTTGTACAGCTCCATCATAACCTGCTCTTATTCAATGCCTCGGCTAATGAAGGCAAGTATCCCATATGCCTTTTTAACCACCTTATCCACCTGTTCTGCTGCCTTCAGGGATCTATGTACATGCACACCAAGGTCCCTCTGATCCTCTGTCTTTCCTAGGGTCTTACCATTCATTGTGTATTCCCTTGCCTTGTTAGTCCCTCCAAAATGCATCACCTCACACTTTTCAAGGTGAAATTCCATTTGCCACTGTTCCGCCCATCTGACCAACCCATCTATATCGCCCTGCAGACTGAGGCTACCCTCCTCGCTATTTACCACCCCACTAATTTTCGTGTCATCTGCGAACTTACTGATCATACCTTTTACATTCACATCCAAATCATTAATGTAGACCACAAACAGCAAGGGACCCAGCACCGATCCCTGCAGTACCCCACTGGACACAGACTTCCAGTCACAAAAACAACCTTCCACCATCACCTTCTGCCTTCTGCCACTAAGCCAGTTTTGGATCCAATGTGCCAAGGCACCCTGGATCCCATGGGCTCTTACCTTCTTGACCAGTCTCCTATGCAGGACTTTATCGAAGCCTTACTGAAATCCATGTATACCACATCCACTGCACTACCCTCATCCACACACCTAGTCACCCCCTCGAAAAATTCAATCAAATTGGTCAGACATGATCTTCCCTTGACAAAGCCATGCTGACTATCCCTGATTAATCCTTGCCTCTCCAAGTGGAGACTAATTCTGTCCCTCAAAATTTTCTCCAATAATTTCCCTACCACTGATGTTAGGCTCACTGGCCTGTAATTCCCTGGTTTATCCATACTACCCTTCTTGAATAATGGTACTACATTAGCTGTTCTCCAGTCCTCTGGCACATCCCCTGTGGCCAGAGAGGTTCTGAAAATGTGTCAGAGCCCCTGCAATCTCCTCCTTTGCCTCACACAGCAGCCTGGGATACATCTCGTCCGGGCCTGGGGATTTATCCACTTTTAAGCCTGCTAGAACCGCTAGTACCCCCTCCCTCTCGATGCTAATATGTTCAAGTATATCACAGTCCCCCTGCCTGATTTCGATGTCTACATCGTCTTTCTCCATAGTGAACACAGATGCAAAAAATTCATTTAAAACCCCACCTACATCTTCTGGCTCCACACACAGATTGCCACTTTGGTCCCTAATGGGCCCTACTCTTTCCCTTAATTACTTATAAAACACCTTTGGATTTTCCTTTATTTTGCTCGCCAGCGTTATTTCATGGCCCCTCCTCGCTCTCCTAATTTCTTTTTTAAGTATCCCCCTGCACTTTTTATACTCCTCTAGGGCTTCCTCTGTCTTTAGTCCTTTGTATCTGCCAAAAGCCCCCCTTTTTTTCCTAATCCATTCTCTTATATCCCTTGACATCCAAGGTTCCCTGGGCTTGTTGGTCCCACCCTTGACCTTTACAGGAACATGTTGCCATTGTACTCTCTCAATTTCCTTTCTGAAAGACTCCCATTGCTCCGATGTGGATTTTCCTACAAGTAGCTGATCCCAGTCCACTTTGGCCAGATCCTGCCTTATCATATTAAAATCAGCCTTCCCCCAATTTAGAACCTTTATTTCCGGTCCATCTCTGTCCTTTTCCATGACTACCTTAAATCTCACCGAATTATGGTCACCGTCACCAACGTGCTCACCTACCGACACTTCTACCACTTGCCCGGCCACATTCCCTAGAATTAGGTCCAGTACCGCCCCCTCTCTAGTAGGACTTTCTACATGCTGGCTCAAAAAGCTCTCCTGGATGCACTTTAAGAATTCTGCACCCTCTAAGCCTTTCACAGTGACTATCCCAGTTAATATTGGGGAAGTTGAAATCCCCCACTATTATTACCCTATTATTTGCACATTTCTCTGAGATTTGCCTACATATCTGTTCCTCTATCTCCCCCTGACTGTTTGGGGGCCTATAGTACACTCCCAGCAAAGTGCTAGCCCCCTTTTTGTTTTTAAGTTCTACCCATATGGCCTCATTAGAGGAACCTGTTGATATATCATCCCTCCTTACAGCAGTAATTGACTCCTTAATTAATATTGCGACACCCCCTCCTCTTTTACCACCCCCCCCCCGCCTGTCTCGCCTGAAGATTCTATACCCCGGAATATTGAGCTGCCAGTCTTGCCCCTCCCTCAGCCATGTCTCCGTGATAACAACAATATCATACTCCCATGTGTTCATCAACACCTTCAGTTCATCCACCTTATTCGCAAGACTCCTTGCATTAAAATAAATGCCATCCAGCCTTGCCCTACTCCCTTGTGCCGTTACATATTTGCTCTGCCTTCCAAGCTGACTTGTTTTTTCCTCTATATTTGGCTGTACATCACCCCTATTATAGCTCCACTCTGTATCCCATCCCGCCGCCAAGTTAGTTTAAACCCCCCCCCCCCCCCCCAAAACAGTGCTAGCAAACCTCCCCGCAAGGATATTTGTCCCGTTCTGGTTCAGGTGCAACCCGTCCGACTTGTACAAGTCCCACCTTCCCCAGAAGCAGGCCCAGTGATCCAGGAAACTAAAGCCCTCCCTCCTGCACCAACTCTTTAGCCACGCATTCATCTGCTCTATCCTCCTATTCCTATACTCACTAGCACGTGGCACCGGGAGTAATCCAGAGATTACAACCTTTGAGGTCCTGCTCTTTAGTCTGCTACCTAGCTCCCTAAATTCTTGCTGCAGGACCTCATCCCTCTTCCTACCCATGTCATTGGTCCCAATGTGAACCACGACCTCTGACTGTTCACCCTCCCCCTTCAGAATGCCCTGCAGCCGTTCAGTGACATCCTTGACCCTGGCACCAGGGAGGCAACAAACTATCCTGGAGTCACATCTACAGCCACAGAATCGCCTATCTGTTCCCCTTACGATAGAATCCCCTACTACTATTGCTCTCCCACTCTTTTTCCTCCCTTCCTGAGCAGCAGAAGCACCCCCGGTGCCAGGAAGTTGGCTGCTGCTGCCTTCCCCTGGTAAGTCATCCCCCTCAACAGTATCCAAATCGGTATACCTGTTTGAGAGGGGGATGGTCACAGGGGTCCCCTGCACTGCCTGCCTGCTTCTACTGCTCTGCCTGATGGTCACCCATTTCCCTTCTGCCTGTGCAGCCCTTACCTGCGGTGTGACCAACTCACTAAACGTGTTATCCACGACCCTCTCAGCATCGCGAATGCTCCAAAACTCATCCATCCGCAGCTCCAGCGCCTCAATGTGGTCTGCTAGAAGCTGCAGCTGGATACATTTCCGGCACACATGGTCGTCAGGGACACCGGCAGTGTCCCTGAATTCCCACATAGCGCAGGCGGAGCATAACACGGGGCTGGGCTGTCCTGACATGACTTACCCTTTAATTAATTTAAATTAATTCAATACCACCAATTAAAGATATACTCTAGGGCGCTTGTATGGCAGAAGTCCCCGCTACACCTGAGAGACCCTAGAAAATATAAACCACAGAATTGAAGTTACCTTACAGCTAAATGATATATTTAAGGGCCCTGGTTTATAAACAGTCCCCGCTACACCACAGAAACTTTAGAAACTATAAACCAGAGTTAAGGTTTAAAAAGAGAGAAATACTCACCAACCAATCAATCACTTACCTGCTTCCTGGTGACGTCACACTTTGATTACTTTTTACCTCTCTCCCCCGCTACTGAATTGGTATGCCTCGCCTCACTGCTCACACCCAGGTCCGAGGCTCTGGTCTCACCTCGCCTCACTGCTCACACCCAGGTCCGATGCTCTGGTCGGGCCTCGCTGCTTGCTGCCGGTTTTATGCCTCGCCTCGCCGTTCACACCCAGGTCCGATGCTCTGGTCGGGCCTCGCTGCTCGCTGCTGGTTTTATGCCTCGCCTCACTGCTCACACCCAGGTCCAATGCTCTGGTCGGGCCTCGCTGCCGGTTTTATGCCTCGCCTCACTGCTCACACCCAGGTCCGATGCAGGAGATTAGAGAGATAGGAAGGGGTGAGACCATGGAGGGATTTGAAAACAACGAAGAGAATTTTGAAATCGAGGCGCTGCTTAACCGGGAGCCAATGTAGGTCAGCGAGCACAGGGGTGATGGGCGAACGGGACTTGGTGCGAGTTAGGACACGGGCAGCCAAGTTTTGGATGACCTCAAGTTTACGTAGGGTGGAATGTGGGAGGCCATCCAGGAGTGCATTGGAATAGTCAAGTCTAGAGGTAGCAAAGGCATGGATGAAGGTTTCAGCAGCGGATGAGCTGAGGCAAGGGCGGAGACGGGCGACGTTAGAGGTGGAAGTAGGCGGTCTTTGATATGCTGCGGATACGTGGTCGGAAGCTCATTCCAAGGTCAAATATGACACCAAGGTTGCGAACAGTGTGGTTCAGCGTCAGACAGATGTTAGGGAGAGGGATGGAGTCAGTGGCTAGGGAACAGAGTTTCTGGCGGGGATCGAAAACAATGGCTTTGGTTTTCCCAATATTTAACTGGAGAAACTTTTTGCTCATCCAGAACTGTCGGACAAGCAGTCTGACAATTTAGAGACCGTGGAAGGGTCGAGAGAAGAAGTAATGAAGTAGAGCTGGGTGTCGTCAGCGAACAAAGGGGTGATGGGTGAACGGGACTTGGTGCAAAGTAGGATACAGGCAGCAGAATTTTCGATGAGCTCAAGTTTACGGAGGGTGCAAGGTGGGAGGCCAGCCAGGGGAGCACTGGGATAGTCAGGTCGAGAGTTAAAAACAGCATGAATATGGGTTTCAGCAGCAGATGAGCGGAGACAGGCGATGTTACGGAGGTGGAAGTAAGCGGTGTTGGTGGAGGAAGATATGGGATCAGAAGCTCAGCTCAGGGTCAAATAGGATACCTATTTGTTTTGCTCATGCACACCCAGTGCCTTCAGGAGATTGTGCTATGTAAACCCAAATTTATTCTGGTAAATATTCATAATTTTAGTATGACAAGACAAAAAGATGAGCAAATTACTGAATATACACAACCAAGTAAAATGTGTTCTTAGCATTCTACAATGCATAAAAATACTTTATTGAATTACAGAAAATCTGTGCATCTTCTCTCTTCAGGATTAATCATAACTATAAACAAAAAGTTATTGTACATTGATGCTATGTTTAAGCCTGTCCTACCATTGGGGAGGCAAATAAAAAACAATGGGAGGACATTAGTCACTGGTTCTTCAAAACAAAATTAAATTATGTTACCTTCCAGGAACTGGTGACAAGGGCAAACTGTATATTGAAGCTGCAGTAAGAGTAGACAGAATGGCTCCTGGCACTGTACATACTTCTCTTTCTGAATTAGAGCAGTGTGTGACTGAGCTGCACTACTGTCACTAAAGCGACAATAAAAATGACAGCAGCAAAAGAATATAAAGATGAATAATTTTAAATGCAAACCCAGGCAGTTTAGAGGAAAGGAAGGGATAATTTGTTGACCTTTAGTTTTGGACACGCCTAACAAAAGCATCGGCAATGAATGCCATGGCAACAGAATAATCCGGTCATTTCTCTGGTTTCTTCCTCCCCATACACAACTGCTAAGCACGTATATTTTGTGCAATTATGGTAACCTCATTGAAATGTAAATCATCTCTACAGAAAATTGCCATCTCCATAATTAAAAGCTTACATTTTGCTTCTCCACCAGGAGAGGTTGGCAAAAACGCCACAAGAGAGGAATACTGTAGCATGACAATACAGGAACTAGAATAGAAGCTCTCTCCTGTCTGGAATTTAAACTACATTGCTATTCTTACCTGGATATAATATAGAACGGACTTCAGCTGGTAAACCTGCAGAAAACTAGAAGTTCAATCAGATGCAATAGTGCATTGTGCGGCCCTGTTTATTGAAAGCTTCCAGTATCACAAGTTGACAAAAGGTAATTGTATCCCTTAGTGATTACTGTGCTGGCCAGCCTCTTCAGGGCTCAGTAATCAAATAGGACAGAGGAAATTTTACACAAAACTAGTGATATCAATGCTAAAACCACCATCACCGGGTTAGATTATGATCTAATGCATATTTGCATCAAGGCAATTGCACACAATTGGTGCCAAGATTAGTTGGAACTACTTCTTAGGCAGTCCCTCGGAACCAAGGATGACTTGCTTCCGCATTAAAAATGAGCTCGCAGGTGACTGATTAGTCCAATGGGGGACCTACAGTCTCTGTCACAGGTGGGGCAGACGGTGGTTGAAGGGGCGGGTGGGTGGGGTGCTTGGGTTGACGTGCGCTCCTTGCGCTTGCTCCCGGCGAAGAGACTTGAGGTGTTCGGCACCTTCCCGGATGTTCCTCCTCCACTTTGTGCGGTCTTGGGCCAGGGATTCCCAGGTGTCGGTGGGGATGTTACACTTTTTCAAGGAGGCTTCGAGGGTGTCCTTGAAGCGTTTCCTCTGCCCACCTGGAGCTCCGAGTAGAGCGCTTGTTTTGGGAGTCTCGTATCGGGCATGCGGACAATGTGACCCGTCCATCGGAGCTGATTGAGCGTGGTCAGAGCTTCGATGCTGGGGATGTTGGCCCGAGCAAGAACACTTGACGTTGGTGCGCCTATCCTGCCAATGGATTTGCAGGATCTTGCGGAGGCAGCGTTGGTGGTACCTCTCCAGTGCTTTGAGGTGCCTGCTGTACATGGTTCATGTCTCTGAGGCATACAGCAGGGCGGGTATCACTGCTGCCCTGTAGACCATGAGCTTGGTGCCAGGTTTGAGGTCCTGGTCTTCAAACACTCTCTTCCTCAGGCGACCGAAGGCTGCACTGGCACACTGAAGGTGGTGTTGGACTTCGTCGTCTACGTCTGCCCTTGTTGACAGTAGGCTCCCGAGGTATGGAAAGTGGTCCACGTTGTCCAAGGCCTTGTCGTGGATTTTGATAATCGGGGGGGCAGCACTGTGTGGCGGGGGCAGGTTGGTAGAGGACCTTTGTCTTACAGATGTTTAATGTAAGGCCTATGCTCTCGTATGCTTCGGTGAAGGTGTTTACGATGGTTTGGAGTTCGACCTCCGAGTGAGCGCAGAAGCAAGCATCGTCTGCATACTGTAATTCGACGACAGAGGATGGGACGACCTTGGATCTGGACTGGAGGCGACGGAGGTTGAACAGTTTCCCGTTTGTTCTGTAAATTAGCTCCACTCCAGTGGGGAGCTTACTGAGGGTGAGATGGAGCATTGCAGCAAGGAAGATTGAGAAGAGCGTTGGTGCGATGACATCGTCATCGTCCGAGTGAGGGACCGCAAGGGCGTCCGCATCACCCGCGCCATGACAGGAGCTGATGACTGCTGGACAGACCACCGCCTAATCCGCTCTGTCATCTCCATCAATGTAGCCCCAAAACAGCGGCGGCAACAGGAACAATGCCGCAGGAAAATTAACGCTGGAGCACTCAAAGACCCCGCTAAGAAAGCCCTATTCAGCCTGCGCCTCACAAACAAACTGACGACTCCCAGTGATGCAGAGACAGAATGCCCACAGCATCTGGTCTGCACTCAAGGCCTCCATAATCAACACCTGAGAAGAGACGCTCGGTCACTCAACCAGGAAACACCAAGACTGGTTCGACGAGAATGACCAGGAGATCCAGGAGCTAATAAGCCGCAAGCGCAAAGCATTTCTGATCTGGAAACAGCAACAGAACTTGAGAGCAAGAAAGCAGCTCTACAGAAGCCTGAAGGCCGAAGTCCAACAAAAAACTCGCGACCTAAAGAACAGATGGTGGGTGGAGAAAGCGCAGGAGATCCAGCAGCTAGCCGACAACCACGATGTGCGTAGATTCTTTAGCGCAGTCAAGACCATCTACGGCCCAAGCACCCAAGGCCCTTCCCCACTGCGGGCCAAGAACGGAGAGGTACTCATCAAGGACAGAGAGGCAGTCAGTGCCCGCTGGAAGGAGCACTTCGAAGATCTCCTAGTTGGAACATAGAAACAGAGAAAGGCCATTCAGCCCCTCGAGCCTGTTCTGCCATTCAATTAGTGATGGCTGGTCTGTATCTTAACTCCGTCTACCCGCCTTGGTTCTGTAACCCTTAATACCCTTGCCTAACAAAAATCTATCAATCTCAGTTTTGAAATTTTCAATTTGCCTAGCCTAAACAGCTTTTTGTGAGGTAGAGTTCCAGATTTCCACTACCCTTTGTGTAAAGAAGAGCTTCTTGACATCACCCTTGAATGACCTAGCTCTAATTTCAAGGTTTTGCCCCTTGTTCTGGACTTCCCTACCAGAGGAAATAATTTCTCTCTGTCTACCCTATCATCTTAAACACCTCAATTAGATCACCCTTTAATCTTCTATACTTAAGGGAATACAAGCCTAGTCTATGCAACCTGTCCTCATAATTTAACCCTTTTATCCCCAGTATCATTTTGGTAAATGCCTTCACAGCCTTCCTAAAGTGCGATGCCCAGAATTGGACACAATACTCCAGTTGAGTCCAAACCAGTGTTTTATAAAAGGTTCATCATAACTTCCTTGCTTTTGCACTCTATGCCTCTATTTATGAAGCCCAGGATCCCATATGCTTTTTTAACCACTTTCTCAACCTGCCCTGCCATCTTCAACGATTTGTGCACATATACCCCCCAGGTCTCTCTGTTCATGCACCCCCTTTAGGATTGTAGACTTTAGTTTATATTGCCTCTCCTCGTTCTTCCTACCAAAATGTATCACTTTGCACTTTTCTGCGTAAATTTCATCTGCCTGTCTACGTCTTCTTGAAGTCTATCACTATCCTCCTCACTGGATTACACTTCCTCCCACCCCGCCTCCTGTAAGGACTCTATTCCATTCTCCCAGTTTCTCCGCCTCCGCCGTATCTGCTCCGACGATGCCACCTTCCACACCAGTGCTTCCGACATGACTTCCTTTTTCCGCAACCGAGGATTCCCCTCTACCGTGGTCGACACGGCCCTCGACCGTGTCTGTTCTATCTCCTGCACTTCTGCCCTCACCCCTGCCCCTCCCTCCCGGAACCACGATAGGGTTCCCCTTGTCCTCACCTTTCACCCCATCAGCCTCCACATTCAACGGATCATCCTCCACCATTTCCGCTACCTCCAGTGATCCCACCACCAAACACATCTTCCCCTCCCCTCCCCTTTCAGCATTCCGTAGGGACCGCTCCCTCCAAGACACCCTAGTCCACTCCTCTATCACCCCCAACAGCCCTTCCCCTTCGCCTGGCACCTTCCTGTGCAAGCGCAGGAGATGTAACACTTGCCCCTATACCTCCCCCCTTCCCACTGTCCAGGGCCCCAACCACCCCTTCCAGGTGAAACAGCGATTCACTTGTACTTCTTGCAATCTAGTATACTGTATTCGCTGCTCACGATGCGGTCTCCTCTACATTGGGGAGACCAAATGCAGATTGGGTGACCGCTTTGCGGAACACCTCCATTCAGTCCGTAAGGGTGACCCCGAGCTTCTGGTCGCCTGTCATTTTAATTCATCGCATACCTTTTATTGTCTCTTTTTCTTCTTTTGTTCGATCGCAGCTTTGCCTTCGATCTTTTTATTTTCTTTCCAGTTTTGAAGAAGGGTTTCAACCCGAAACGTCAACTCAAATTTCTCTCCACGGATGTTGCCTGACCTGCTGAGTTTTTCCAGCATTCTCTGTTGTTATTTTTACTATCCTCCTCACTGTTCACTATACTTCCAAGTTTTGTGTCATCTGCAAATTTTGAAATTGTGCCCGATATACCCCAAGTCCAAGTCATTAATATATACCAAGAAAAGCAGTGGTCCTAGTACCGACCCCTGGGGAATATCACTGTATACCTTTCTGCAGTCCGAAAAACAACCGTTCACCACTACTCTCTGTTTCCTGTCACTTAGCCAATTTCGTATCCATGCTGCCACTGTCCCTTTTATTCCTGGGCTTCAATTTTGCTGGTAAGCCTATTATGTGGCACTTTATCAAACACCTTTTAGAAGTCCATGTGAATCACATCAACTGCATTACCCTCATCAACCCTCTGTTACCTTATCAAAAAACTCAATCAATTAGTTAAACACAATTTGCCTTTAACAAATCCATGCTGGCTTTCCTTAATTAATCCACACTTGTCCAAGTGACTGTTAATTCTGTCCCTGATTATCATTTCTAAAAGCTTCCCCACTACCGAGGTTAAACTGACTGGCCTGTCGTTGCTGTGTTTATCTTTACACCCTTTTCTGAACAAGGGTGTAACATTTGCAATTCTCCAGTCCTCTGGCACCACCCCCGTATCCAAGGAGGATTGGAAGATTATGGCCAGTGCCTCCACGATTTCCTCCTTAACTTCCCTCAGCATCCTAGGATGCATCCCATCTGGTCTGGTGACTTGTCAACTTTAAGTAAAGCAAGCCTTTCTAGTACAGTAAACTCTTTCATATCCGGCACCGACGGGACCGGGATGGTGCCAGTTGATTAAAAATTCCGGATAACAGAGAGGTAGGCAATTTTTAACAAAAAAAAATAAAAACCAGTGACTAACTCAGCCACCACGGGAAATTCAGACTCAGAAAAACGAAAAATGGATGGATTCAGCAAGATTACCGGCTATCTATTTTGCCGGTTATTAAAGAATTCCGGTTGATTTGGTGCCGTTTAAACGAGAGTTTACTGTACCTCCTATCAATTTTTATCTCATCCAGTATCTCCTCTACCTCCTCTTTCACTATGACTTTGGCAGCATCTTCTTCCTTGGTAAAGACTGATGCAAAGTACTCATTTAGTACCTCAGCCATGCCCTCTGCCTCCATGCGTAGGTCTCCTTTTTGGTCCTGAATCAGTCCCACCCTCTTGCTACCCGTTTATTATTTACATGCCTATAGAAGACTTTTGAATTCCCTTTTATGTTGGCTGCCAGTCTATTCTCATACTCTCTCTTTGCCCCTCTTATTTTCTTTTTCACTTCCTCTCTAAACTTTGCATATTCAGCCTGATTCTCACTTGTATTCTCAACCTGACATCTGTCATACACTCCCTTTTTCTGCTTCATCTTACTCTATCTCTTTCATCATCCAGGGAGCTCTGGCTTTAGTTGCCCTACCTTTCCCCCTAGTGGGAATGTACCTCGACTGTAACCGAAACATCCCCTCTTTAAAGGCAGCCCATTGTTCGATTACAGTTTTGCCTGCCAATCTTTGATTCCAGTTTACCCGGGCCAGATCCATTCTCAACCCACTGAAATTTGCCTTCCTCCAATTAAGTTTTTTTACTCTAGATTGCTCCCTGTCTTTTTCCATAGCTAATCTAAACCTTATGATACTATGATCACTGTTACCTAAATATTCCCCTACTGACACTTGCTCCACCTCATTCCCCAGAACCAGATCCAGCAATGCCTCCTTCCTCATTGGGCTGGAAATGTACTGATCAAGAAAGTTCTCCTGAACACACTTCAGAAATTCTTCCCCCTCTCTGCCCTTTACACTATTACTATCCCAGTCTATA
This sequence comes from Somniosus microcephalus, assembly GCF_052327205.1. Lineage (NCBI taxonomy): Eukaryota > Metazoa > Chordata > Chondrichthyes > Squaliformes > Somniosidae > Somniosus > Somniosus microcephalus. Next base: position 236,956,603 of record NC_140991.1, on the reverse strand, counting down.
TTAGGATAATTGAAGTCCCCCATTATCACTACTCTATAGTTCTTGCACCTCTCTGTAATTTCCCTGCAAATTTGCTCCTCTATCTTTCCTACTAGTTGGTGGCCTATAGAATACACCTAGTAGTGTAATGGCACATCTATTATTTCTTAACTCTATCAAATAGATTCTGTCCTTGACCCCTCCAAGACATCATCTCTCTCCAGCACTGTAATATTCTCCTTAACCAATACTGCCACCCCACCTCATTTCTTTCCTTCCTTCCCTATCTTTCCTGAACACCTTATAGCCAGGAATATTTAAAACCCAGTCCTTTTTTGAGCCAGGTCTCAGTTATCGCCATGACATCATATTCCTATGTGGCTATTTACGCCTGCAGCTCATCAACCTTATGTACCACATTTTGTGCGTTTACACACATGCACTGTAAACCTATATTAGACCTTATATTCTCCCTTCGACTGACCCAACCTAATACCTTACTATTTCTTACTCTAGTGCTACCTGTGTCTCCCAATGCTTTGTGCCCTTTGTTTCTCCTTTCTAATGCAATGCAGCAAAGCCAATGCATCCACTATCTCTGTAGCCACCTCTTAAAACCCTAGGATGTAGGCCATCAGGTCTCGGGAATTTGTTGGCTTTTAGTCCCATTAATTTATCCAGTACGACTTCTCTACTACTACTCATTTCTCCAAGTTCCTCATTCTCACTCAATCCTTGGTTCCCCACTTTTGTTTCTTCTACCATGAAGACAAATACAAAGTATCTGTTTAATGTCTCTACCATTTCCTTATTCCCCATTATAATTTAATCTTGTCTCTGCCTGTAAGGAACCCACATTTACTTACATTTAGGAACAGCTTCTTTCCCAGGGCTGTCATCCTACTGAACTCCACAAATAAACTCTAAAGCCTGCACATCTGCCAATGCACTTTATTATGGTTATGTTTATGTTAATGTATTACAAGCCAAATGTATGTTGAATGTTTAAATGTCTTAATCTAAATGTACACTCTCGGGAGCCGCAAGCCTACATTTCGTTGTACTGCACTTGTGCACTAACAATGACAATAAAAGTTGATTTGATTTGATTTGATTTCGCTAATCTTTTCCTTTTTATATACCTATAGAGGCTTTTACAATCTGTTTTTATATTTCTTGCTAGTTTACTCTCATTCTATTTTCTGTCTCACTATCAATTTCTTGGTCAACTTTTGCTGAATGCTAAAATCCTCAGGCTTATTACTCTTTTTGGCAACATTATAAGCCGTTTCCTTAAATCTAATACTATCTTTAACTTCTTGTTAGCCATGGTTGGACCAATTTTCCCATGGGATTTTTATTCCTTAAGGGAATCTGTATTCATTGTGAATTATTTCTTTAAATGTTTGCCATTGCTTATGTACCGTCATATCTTTTAATCTAGTTTCCCAATCTACCTTAGCCAACTCACCCCTCATACCTACGTAGCTTGCTTTGTTCAGATTTAAGACCCTAGTTTCAGACTTAACTAAATCACTCACAAACTCAATATAAAATTCGATCATATTATGATCACTCGTCCCCATAGATGGGTTCCTGTACTACAAGGTAATTAATTAACCCAGTCTCACTGCACAATACTAGATCTAAAGTAGCCTGTTCTCTAGTTGGTTCCTCAACATATGCCTGCCTTTGATCAACATTAAAAATGTATCTCTAAAAGCAACAAGTCCAAATGGAATAACAGAAGAAGCATAACAAAAAATTAAATGTCAGAAGGTGCCACTTTAGCAAAGTAACCATGTCATTTTGAGGCCTTCTGAATTTGTTCAGTTTAAAGTTAAGCCTACTAATCGCGTGCTAATCTCACCAACCTCCTTCTGGTCCCTCCCTGCTCTGCCCCTTTGGACTCCGTCAGTAAATGAGGTATTAATCGCCCCGCTCCACATTTCCCTTCAAAATGTACATTCACTTGTAAATAAGGACCTTGCCGCCCATGACCTTATTGTGGACGATCAAATTGACATCATGGCATTGATGGAGACATGGTTGAGGGGTGATGACACCTTTCCCCTTAATGAAGCTTCCCCACCTGGTTATACTTTCCACCGTTTTCCACGCCCAAACCGCCACGGTGATGGTGTAGCCCTTACCTCTAAATCACACCTTGGTCTGTCTCCCTACTCCTCCAGCAACTTCTCCTCCTTCGAGCATCTCACCTTGTTCCACTCCTCACATCTTGCTTTTAAAATCTTTGTTCTGTACCGTCCACCCAAATACCACACCAATTTTCTCAGATATCTTATCTGCTTTCCTTCCTGTGCCTCTTCCCATCCTCGGTGATTTCAACCTTCACCTCATCTCTTCTTGCTCCCTTTCCTCTGAGTTCACTTTCCTCCCTTCATCTCTCCCTTCATGTAAACTCCCCCACCCATATACACAGCCACCCCCTCGATCTCATCATCTCACGTGGCCTCGCTATCCCCACTGTAACTATCACAGATAAGGCAATCTCCGACCATTTCCTTATATCACTCTCTACCCATATTCCCCTTCCCAACCCCACTTCTTTTTGTGCCCGCGCCTGGGGAAAAACTCTCCAAGTCCTTTACCACTGCACTTCCTAATTCCCAACTATCTAGCCTTTGGCCTACAACTTATGACATTTCTGCAGCTACTGACTTGCTAAATCACACCCTCTCCACCACCTTTGATGCCCTTGTCCCAACTAAAATCATTACACTCTCACCCTAGTCGTTCCCCTGGTAAACCCCTCATCTCCGCTCCCTTAAGTCCAAGGGACGCAGATTTGAACGTCTTTGGCGAACAACTGGTCTAACCATCCAGCACCAGATATGGTTAGACCATATAAAGCACTACCGGGTCCTGCTCTCCATCACTTAAACCACCCACTATTCTAAGATCATCTAGGATGGCAAAGATAACAGCAGGCTTCTCTTCTTCACCACTAACCTCCTCAAACCACACTCCCCTGCCTCCAACAATAAATGTGAGGAGCTCATGGACATCTTTGCCAAAAAGATCAACAACATCCATTCAACTGCCTCAGCTACTTCCCCTAGCCCACCCGGGCCTTACTTCCTCTCTGCTTTACCCCTGCCCTAACCCTAAATTTGCATATTTCTCACATTTTTCTCCCATCTCCTCTTGCCCTTTCAAAGTTAATCTTGTCAAGGAGACCGACCTCCTGCTCTCGACCCTATTCCTACTAAATTGCTGACCAGCCAACTTCGCTTCCTGTCGCCCATGTTAGCGGATATTGTTAACTGTTCTTTCTCCTCCTTCCCTTCAAATCTGCCGTTATTACCCCTCTCCTCAAAAAACCAACCCGTAACCCCCTCCGTCCTTGCAAACTATCTCCAATCTCCCTTTCCTCTTTTTGGTTCAGAGAAAACCTCTATTATTATTATTAATGCAATAAAATTACTGAACAACAAGGACTTGGAAGACAGAATTACAATAACTGGGCAGTGCATGTTTAGAATTAGTCAGTAGATCTGCAAAATAAATTGCCAAAAAGGAAAATGCAGCTTTAAAAGGCAAAGCAAAACACAACTGTCTACAACACGATGTGCTTGTATTCAGATTCTGCCAGCTTTCATTCATGATCCACTACAAAAAACATCAGCAGTAACAATCATCCAGAAATGTAAAATTGAACTTAATACATCTATATCCTTACAACACAAAAGATCATATTTCTTACCTGGTTATATATTTTTGGTAATCTGACAAGAAAATCTACCGCATGCAATGTCATTTAAAACAACATGCACACAAAAATTACAGATCTAAAACAAATTAAAGGATCTATTCAGTAACCTCAATCAATATAAAATATTTTTGTATTTTCCTTTCCAGTTTTGAAAAAGGGTTAGACCCGAAACGTCGACTCTAATTTCTCTCCACGGATGTTGCCTGGCCTGCTGAATTTTTCCAGCATTTTCTGTTGTTATTTAAAATATTTTTGGCTCTTGCTATCATACATGGTTAACAAATGTGTACATGGAGACAGTGTCATCAAGTCACAGCAAGTCATCAAGGCATACTGTAATCACAAAGGCCTTTAGTCTTGTAATTGTAATGGAGCACATTTTTTAACTATCCTACCACATTATTATATTGCATCTGTTCTAGCATGACAGATTCAGTTATCAATCTGGAAGGTTCCAAATCTGAATCAAATAAGCTATTGCACAAGTTAATTATATGAACAAGATTGAAGTAAGCAGCAAAATCCCTCATGTTCCATTAGAATTGAATCAACTATTTGAGTACACACACTGTAACTTTGTTTACTTACACAACAACAATGCTTCAAAAGTAATTGATTGGATGTGAAAGTCTTTGGGATGTCCTGAGGTCATGAAAGGTACGATATAAATGCAAGTTCTTTCTTTTCTTATAATAAAAATGATTAAATGTATCCTCATATTCCCGACATAATTAGTATAACAGATGGGTTTTAGCAACTTTTTTCAGTCATTCGCGGGATGTGGGCATTGCCAGCATTTATTGCCCATCCCTAGTTGCCCTTGAGAAGGTGGTGGTGAGCCGCCTTCTTGAACCGCTGCAGTCCGTGTGGTGAAGGTACTCCCATAGTGCTGTTAGGTAGAGAGTTCCAGGCTTTTGATCCAACAACGATACAGGAACAGCGATATACTTCCAAGTCAGGATGGTGTGTGACCTGGAGGGGAACTTGGAGGTGGTGGTGTTCCCATGCATTGCTACCCTTGTCATTCTAGGAGGCAGAGGTCATGGGATTGGAAGAAGCCTTGGCGAGTTGCTGTAGTGCATCTTGTAGGTGGTACACACTGCAGCGATGGTGCGCCAGTGGTGCAGGGAGTGAATGTTTAAGGTGGTGGATGGGGTGCCAAACAGACTGCTTTGTCCTGGATGGTGTTAAGCTTTTTGAGCTGCATTCATCCAGGCAAGTGGGGAATATTCCATTACACTCCTGACTTGTGCCACTCATTGCAGAATACCCAGCCTCCAACCTGCTCTTGAAGCTACAGTATTTATGTGGCTGGTCCAGTTAAATTTCTTGTCAATCATGACCCCCCCCCCCTTCTAAATCAAGCCAGATTCCACCAGTTCTTTTACATACATGCTATGAAAGATCCTTTAACAGTCATCACTACTGGATTCTCATTTAAAATCAAAACAGACAGTATTGTGACTCATTTCCCCCTAGTGTGTTAACAGAATGCAACAACCTGGTTACCATCAAGTGGTTTATAATCCATGGTGGAGTTAACAACATGCAGCCAAATATACAGTGGAATGTGAACTGGTGCAATCCACAATCAATTTACAGCACAGACTTAATATGAAAGCTTAACTAGTAGTACACATCAAAAGCTTCCCAGCACCATTTGGGGTTATTGTACAATTTGATCAGCATCCGGATCTCCCTTGCCCTCGTTCAAACCACATTAGCACACAAACCAAGCACAGTTGTGGGGTCATGTTATGTCACTACAATTTCCGTGTCTTAATCTTAAAATAAAACGCTATGTTCACTTTAAACCATTTACCAAGACTTTTGCTGTACTAAAACCTTGCCTTTATACACACATGGTGTTCTTAGTCTGACTCACTACCATAAAGTACATCAATCATTAAACCTACTAACTTTCGTTCTGTAGCCCATCTTCAACAGAAGTTTCAATTATCTATTTTTCTAGTTAGTACAGTATTCAAAGTTATTTTAAAAATGCACATAGCATGTCTTTTATTGCATTCAAATGGCCAGGTGCACAAACCTTAATGTACCTTTATAGGGGCGAGCATAATGCTTTATATATAGGACTTTGGGGGTTTGTGAATTAAAAAAATCAGCAACAAATATGATCCTTTGAACCTATCACCGTGAAACTGAATCATCAAATTTGAAATATTTTTAACCCTATATGTTTAAAAATTCTGAATCACCACATGGGTAAGTCTTGCCCTTAAATATGTCACTGAAGCTAACTCGTAAATGCAGTATCCAATCTACAAGATTGAAGTACAAATATATTGTTTACCAGATATCCACTGTGGAAAGGGGCACCTATTGGAAGAAAAACTCAAACTCTTACAGCTAAATATCAATCTGATACAAGAAAAGAATCACTGCTAGATCATGTAATGGGTAATGAACTAGAACAGATCGGAGAAGTAAGAGTAGGAGAGCATCTTAGTAGTAGTGATCACAACATCGTAAGGTTCAAGATTAGGATCGAGAGTGACATAAGTAGGACAAAGAATAAGGTAACAGATTGGAAAAGAGCAAATTATGAGGAAATGAAGATGGAACTAAAGAAAGTAAATTGGGAGAAAATCTTCAAAAACAAAGAGACAGAGAAATAGGAAATCTTCAAATGGGTAAATCAATAGTTCAAGAGAAATGTATTCCACTAAAAGCCAAGAACAAGCAAGCTAATTATGGGACACTGCAAATGAATAAAGTAAAGACAAAATTGAATTTAAAGAAAAAGACATAAAAGAAGTTCTTATATACACTAAAGGATAGGAGGACAAAAGGGAATTTGAAGAGCTCAGGAGAGAAGTTTAAAAAAAACTATCAGGAAGGCAAAGAGAAATTACAAAATCATATTATCAAGGAATATAAAAAGAAATAATAGTGTTCTCTTGACACATAAATAACAAAAGGAAAATTAGGCTAAAGGGATATGGAGAGAAAGCAGGGACAGGGTACTGAATTTGGATGATCAGCCATGATCTCATTAAATGGCGCAACAGGCTCGAGGGGCCGAATGGCCTACTCCTGCTCCTATCTTCTATGTTTATGTTAAAGCTGGGATAGGGACACCAAAGGATGAGCAATATAAACTCACAGGTAATGACAGAGAAATAACAGAAGTATTAAATAACAACTTCACCTTGCATTTTACTAAAGAAGATAACGAAATAAACATTTCACTAGAGGATGAGCTTAAAAAGAATATCAATACCGTTGGGATTGAAAAGCAGAAAATAATTGACAAACTAGCAAAACTGAAAGAGGAGAAAACCCCAGGTCCGGATGGTTTGCGCCCACTCATACTCAAGGAAACTAGGGAGGAGATAGCAGAGGTGCTAAATAAAAGTTCCACAAAAGAGGGGGTAGTTCCAGAGGACTGGCAGACAGCTAATGTTGTTCCTATATACAAAAAAGGGAGACTCGCCATTGAAACATATGGAAGCGCGTGATGTTGCGACACTTGAGTGATAGATTAGCCACTAAACTTGCCAGAGTTAGGTTTTGTCCATACCAGTGTATGTAAATGTTTAACGGCATGATAAGTCTTAATTACTGCCAAACAACTTCCCTAGCACTGAAAATTAACTTTTACAAATGTGGAGTTTCATTACTTCAGATTTTAATTTTTTTGGTGATAATTAAAAAATGTTTTTACACTTTTTTTCCGTCTCTTAATCCCATCTTTATTTTCCACTCTTTATTTTGCTTTCTGTACATGATTTGGCATTGAATTAACTATTCTAACTTACACTACCTGGTTCAGACACTGTGGACCCCCCGCCCCCCACACCCCATTGCCGGCAATCAGTGAAATCAGTAGAACTGACAAAAACTTGAGCTTTTCCACACAAATATCGCTGTTAAATATCCAATTAAAATGTTACGCCTTGTTGGAATCGGTGTAACTGGGGTTTTAACAGCATATTGACTGCTAAACAACCGTCTGGCCCTGAAAGACTAATTTTTATATTTGTGGAATGTCAAATTTCTCCATTATGATAAAAAAAAAATACAATTTTTTTAAATAAATGTTTTCTTTAACATTAGTTCATGATATTTCAGCTTCTCGTTTATCCCTATGTGAAAGTTCCAATCTTTATTTTGCTCTTGGTAACATTTTTAAAAAGTGAGGATAAAAGCTGCTTTTTATTTCCTGGTTTACTGTCTGTGAGAATTCTTCAATGTGATTGGCTGCATAGACAGCTTGATGACATCACTGCTGCATCGCACTAGGAACCCCCTATTCACAGCACTACAATCAATTACATGTCGCGAGATCTCTGTGGGCAGCGCCGATCACCATCGCATCGCCGCTGACCACAAATTACGGGTCATTCTATGTAATTACTAACCCAATGACAAATTTCCTGTCTGAGACAATTTTAGACAAATTTTAAACACAGAGCTCAGAATACAGCTATAAAGATATAAGTCAGGGTGCACTAAATAGGCTGAAAGACCGTTCCTCATTCCCATCAAAGTACAGGTAGACTATCCTTTATCCGAACTTCCGAAAACCGAAAACCTCTAAAAACTGAAAGTTTTTTCGTTCAGCGTAAGTCGTGCGCACGACATGACCAGAGTGGCGCACAACTTACGCTGAGCAGGGCAGAGGGTCACAGAGTTCCCTCCTGGGTAGGAGATTGCAGGCCGAGCCGGACAGTGTGAAGGAGGTACCGGGAGAGTGAACCCGACAATACAGCGGCCCGTCCAATAGCTGCAGCGGCCCGTCCGATATTCTTTCCCCCCCCCCCCCCCCCACCCAACCCGACCCGTCCGATATTCTTTTCTCCCCCCTGACCCGACCCGACCCCCGACCCGTCCGATATTCTTTTCTTCCCCCCCGATCACCCCCACCCCCCCGCCGACCCCCACCCCCGACAAATTTCCCAATTCCTTCTGAAATCCGAAAAATTCCAAAAACCAAAACTCAGCTGGTCCCAAGGTTTTCGGATAAAGGATAGTCTACCTGTATCTAATTTCACTACTTCAGCAGCATAAATCTCTGCACACCTATGAACAAGCATATTTCTACTTAAAAAACAAAAAGATTTAAATGAAATTGCAATTAACACATTTTTCAACTTTACATTAATTGTAGCTACATTGTTCAACCAAGTAATGTTGTTAACAACAGAAAATGCTGGAAAAACTCAGCACGTCAGGCAACATCCATGGAGAGAAATTTGAGTTGACGTTTCGGGTCGAACCCTTTCCAGTTTTGAAGAAGGGTTCGACCCGAAACGTCAACTCAAATTTCTCTCCACTGATGTTGCCTGACCTGCTGAGTTTTTCCAGCATTTTTTGTTGTTATTTCAGATTTCCAACATCTGCAGTATTTTGCTATCGAAGTAATGTTGTTAGTTTGATTAGGAGTTATGTCAATTTGTATTACAACATTGAGAAAATGATAGACAATGGAGAGGAAGCTTAGCCATACAGAAGTTGGGATTCTGGGCCTGTCGTCCAACCAGAGAGGTGGAGGGATAGGACATAAGTCAGTGTATTTTACAACATTCTGAATTCAGACGGTAGGAGAAAAATAAAACATACAGAACTAAAATATTTACAAAATTTAAATTTTACATCTGAAGCCCCTATACCATATATTTAGCTCATTCTTGATTTTTTTTTTTTTTAAAAAGGCATAATTAATTCACTCATGCCCAGGTGAAAATAGAGTATGTTATTGCTGTCGAGGATTACATATTATACTAAATAGGACTCAATGAATACTAATCTCAATGACTACTTTTTCTTCCCCCAGAAAGGGCCAAGTACAAATAAGACTGCCTTATTACACAATCCAAATACACCAAATTTGTTCAGAACATTTGGCCCAACACACTTTCATACAGTCCCAAGAATCAGTTTGAGAGAAGTTTCAACAAAGCAACATTAGAAACATTTCACAAGGTTTCACCTATGTTTACAATCCACAATCGGCAAACAGGAAGATAGATCTTGTGTGGTACAGTACATTGCATGATAGCCAAATTAAACTGCAAGAATGAGAAACATTCAGGTGTCTGGAATGACAGTAAACTCTTAAGATTATCTGATCCAGAAACCAAGAAAGCTGAAGTGTCAGATTGTTGGAATTAGCAGAGTTCAAATGCAAATTACTGATGAGACTATCCCGTTTATGGTGGCGTACTTTTTCTGTGTGTGCATGCAGTGGACTGTGTAGAGTGCAGTAGATTCAAAGATTTCTTCCACAAAGGTGGAGCAATTTTAGTCAAAATGTCTTTGATTTATGTCTAGATGATATGTATATCTCAATTTAGTAAAAATAAATTTCAACAGAAGCTAGATAATTCTTCATGCTACTTAACTCTTAGAAACAAAATTATAAAATCTGATTCTCTCTTTCAGAAGATTAACCTTGATGGAGTACACAAATCAGACTGTTAAAGATGTTCAAACCTAAAAGATTCAGGTTTGTGATGGTGTATTTTTTCAACACATTTTTTACCTCCACACACATCAAGTTCTATAAGATTCAACATATTTCGATAGCAAGACAAAAAAAAGCAACTTAAATCCAATGTCCACCCAAGTAGAAAACCCTTGTTTGTAAACATTTTATTTAGGGGCCAGTAACAACTCACCATGTCACCAACCTCTTAGGACAGGCGGGACAGAGTTATGTTCCACTTCTTCAAACATTATTCTAAAACAAACCAGTTTTTGTAACTTTTACATGAGGGTAAGAAAAGACATCTTTCCTCCCTTCTGCAAAAGATGACAACTGCAGGTGGACTCTTGAACCCAATGGAAAACACAATCCTCCCCCAACAAAGAGAAACTGGTGTTTTTTTTTTCCTCAGTGATAATTTTTTTTTAAAGTAAGAGCTTTGTTTCTCCATCGATCTCTTCTGTTACCCAGCCCAACTTTTATAAGACACATCAATAACTGTTGGAAATCTTTTGTGAATGATCGTGTTTTGTAGCTGGACATACAAACCTGCAGATTCCACCAGAAACTTCAGACCAGTCCCAAGAAGTTATTACTGGTTAGCCTTCCAGTTACTGCTGTGCTAACAAATCTTTCCTCAGAACACAATGCAAAAAATAAATGAGCAAAAAACCCATCTCTGGTTAGATTCAAGTCTGCTGCAGTTCCCACTATGGATATTTAAATCCACATTGGTCTATACTACATTTCAGAAACTTTTATTTATCCCACAATTCCCATCTTCTCACAAAAGAGACTTCCCTCCTTGTTATGCATATTGTTTCTAGCTCCACTCCATACATTCCCTTCTCCTCTACTCCCAAATGTGCAAGCAAAGTCAGCAATTTCACATCCAAAGTCCCTGTAATTCTTCCAGTTGCATCCTCTTGCTCTTCTGTACTTCCCACCTCCATAGTCACACATCTAAAACCAGTGTTCCAAGTCTCTCCCACCTCCATAGTCACACATCTAAAACCAGTGTTCCAAGTCTCTCCCACCTCCATAGTCACACATCTAAAACCAGTGTTCCAAGTCTCTCCCACCTCCATAGTCACACATCTAAAACCAGTGTTCCAAGTCTCTCCCACCTCCAGTCACACATCTAAAACCAGTGTTCCAAGTCTCTCTCACCTCCATAGTCACACATCTAAAACCAGTGTTCCAAGTCTCTCCCACCTCCAGTCACACATCTAAAACCAGTGTTCCAAGTCTCTCCCACCTCCAGTCACACATCTAAAACCAGTGTTCCAAGTCTCTCCCACCTCCATAGTCACACATCTAAAACCAGTGTTCCAAGTCTCTCCCACCTCCAGTCACACATCTAAAACCAGTGTTCCAAGTCTCTCCCACCTCCAGTCACACATCTAAAACCAGTGTTCCAAGTCTCTCCCACCTCCAGTCACACATCTAAAACCAGTGTTCCAAGTCTCTCCCACCTCCATAGTCACACATCTAAAACCAGTGTTCCAAGTCTCTCCCACCTCCAGTCACACATCTAAAACCAGTGTTCCAAGTCTCTCCCACCTCCAGTCACACATCTAAAACCAGTGTTCCAAGTCTCTCCCACCTCCAGTCACACATCTAAAACCAGTGTTCCAAGTCTCTCCCACCTCCAGTCACACATCTAAAACCAGTGTTCCAAGTCTCTCCCACCTCCAGTCACACATCTAAAACCAGTGTTCCAAGTCTCTCCCACCTCCATAGTCACACATCTAAAACCAGTGTTCCAAGTCTCTCCCACCTCCAGTCACACATCTAAAACCAGTGTTCCAAGTCTCTCCCACCTCCAGTCACACATCTAAAACCAGTGTTCCAAGTCTCTCCCACCTCCAGTCACACATCTAAAACCAGTGTTCCAAGTCTCTCCCACCTCCAGTCACACATCTAAAACCAGTGTTCCAAGTCTCTCCCACCTCCAGTCACACATCTAAAACCAGTGTTCCAAGTCTCTCCCACCTCCAGTCACACATCTAAAACCAGTGTTCCAAGTCTCTCCCACCTCCAGTCACACATCTAAAACCAGTGTTCCAAGTCTCTCCCACCTCCATAGTCACACATCTAAAACCAGTGTTCCAAGTCTCTCCCACCTCCATAGTCACACATCTAAAACCAGTGTTCCAAGTCTCTCCCACCTCCATAGTCACACATCTAAAACCAGTGTTCCAAGTCTCTCCCACCTCCATAGTCACACATCTAAAACCAGTGTTCCAAGTCTCTCCCACCTCCAGTCACACATCTAAAACCAGTGTTCCAAGTCTCTCCCACCTCCAGTCACACATCTAAAACCAGTGTTCCAAGTCTCTCCCACCTCCAGTCACACATCTAAAACCAGTGTTCCAAGTCTCTCCCACCTCCAGTCACACATCTAAAACCAGTGTTCCAAGTCTCTCCCACCTCCAGTCACACATCTAAAACCAGTGTTCCAAGTCTCTCCCACCTCCAGTCACACATCTAAAACCAGTGTTCCAAGTCTCTCCCACCTCCAGTCACACATCTAAAACCAGTGTTCCAAGTCTCTCCCACCTCCATAGTCACACATCTAAAACCAGTGTTCCAAGTCTCTCCCACCTCCATAGTCACACATCTAAAACCAGTGTTCCAAGTCTCTCCCACCTCCATAGTCACACATCTAAAACCAGTGTTCCAAGTCTCTCCCACCTCCATAGTCACACATCTAAAACCAGTGTTCCAAGTCTCTCCCACCTCCAGTCACACATCTAAAACCAGTGTTCCAAGTCTCTCCCACCTCCAGTCACACATCTAAAACCAGTGTTCCAAGTCTCTCCCACCTCCAGTCACACATCTAAAACCAGTGTTCCAAGTCTCTCCCACCTCCAGTCACACATCTAAAACCAGTGTTCCAAGTCTCTCCCACATATACAAAGGAGTCATAAAGTAGGAGCTCGTTCCCCCTCACTCTTTACTCATTCCATCCTTTTCATTGCTCCATTTTGTCTCCCCCGCTCAGTTCTCCCATTCCCTATACCCCCCATCTCCATTTCACCATTCTGTCCCCTTTTTCTATCTCTCTTCTCAATCCTCCTCCACCCTCTCACTTCACAATTCTACTTTCTAATCCCCCACAATCAACTTCCTCCATTAGTTCACCATTTCTCTTGCCTTTCTCTCATTCCAATTTACACCCTCTCCCAAGTCTCCAATTATTTTTCTCGCATCACTCATAACAACTCTATTTGAAAGCTCCTCCAATGTTTCAGTTGGTTGGTTCACTGCCCACTTTAGTACTGAGCCATAGAAGCCAGAAGATCCCAGGTTCAATTCCCTGTCTGTATAAAGTTGGCAGATTTCTGTCAAGCCAGCAGCAAGAACACTGTAATTGGCCTGATAATCCCTGGGCTAGATAAAGTATAAAATCCGCCCTCCTCTTGATCACAAGTCAGTAACCTGCTGAAAGGTGCATGTGGCTAACAGGTAAGGTCAGAATCAAGCTCAGTTGTGATGCTTGCTGATTTTATCTAGGCTCAAACATGATTTTAAGGTTAAACTCAATAAATAACCAGTGAAGGATGAATCCCAAAGTTCTCCCAGTTTCCCTACTCTTATGCATGCATCCCTCCCATGTCCCTCCAGTCCTTCCCTCGCTCATGTGTCCCTGTTCCCCCATTCTCTTCTACCCTGTCTCCTTCTGTCCATTTCAATCTTTACTATATTACTTCTTCCCATCTACCTTTCTTTAACCTCATCTATTCTTCTCCATCACCTATTTTACTGTCTATTCAGTTCTTCCACACTTCCCGTTCTCTAGAAACCGTTAGCATCTTCGTCATCCTTTCTCTATCAGCCTCCCATTCCCTTTTCCCTCCTTCCCATCCCCCTCTATCCTTCGCCCTAGCCCTCACTTCTCATTTCATTATCTCTCCTTTTATATCCTGCCATCCTCCATTCCCTTCTCCTCCCTCTCGGGCCCACACTCAGTACATCTGTCCACAATCCTCGGGCCCGGCCCAGCTCCCAGAGCCCGGCTGCAGCCCCGCGTCTCCCAGTCACTCACCCGATCGGAAAAACGCGGCGATATCGGCGTCTCCGGCCGCGTCCTCCGCCCCCTCTGCAGAGCTCATGTCGGCGGCGGCTTCCTCCTCCTCGGGCTGCGCGGTTACAATCCTCCCGTGAAGCGAAGATCCAGATCCTGATCCTGATCCCGACCGGCAGCCGCTACCACCCAGCGGAGAGAGCGCGACACCGAGGGAGGGAGGGAGCGAGCAGCGAGCGCCGCCACCTCTACCAGCTCTCCTCCATCTTGGAGCCGTGAGTCACCGTCCGGCACACATCGGCAAACATCGGCAACTTCCGGCACGCCAGCCAGCCCGCCATCCCTCCCATCTCATTCCAAGGTCACTGCTCCTCCAGCAGGAAGGAGCCGGCAAACGACAGCAGCAAGGCCCTGCAACAGCACCATACAAAGATACGGCGATGCGCCAAGAGATTCAAACAGAAACAATATACAAATTGATCCCTTCGCAATATTCGCAGAGATACAAACTCCCGCAGGTATGCGGACTGAAATAGATACAATTCAATACACTGCCAGAACAGAGAGCATACGGATACGTGAATTGGAAACAGATTGAAACATACGCGAATGGGAAACATTCAGTCACCAAAGTCACAAATATACATTGTAAACAGAAATACAAAATATACGGACAGTTGTACTGTGCTAGAAATATAAATAATTTACAAATTAGATGCAAAGATGCGACATACATATTATAAAGCATACGAATATATTTATGGTAAAGGATGGAAACATCCACAATAGCCAAGGCTACAAAAAAGCACAACTGCATAAATGTGCAGCAAAAACAGAAAAATGCACAATATAGAAATAGATGTAATATAGATATACAAACAGTTTAAGATTTAGATGCATTCGCAATATATGCAACTGCACAATTTATTGATAGTGTATTATAAACAGATAGGGATAAACATGAAATGTACGAATTAGATGCATTTGCAATATAGAGATATACAATTACGCATAAATGCAATTACATTGTACAGAAAGGTAAAAATGTACACAATGGACAGTTAACAATATAGGGATAGACTGATTGATAATATGCAGACCCATACAAAAACACAATTTACAGAAAGGCACATTCTATAGTACACAGAAAGAAACCTAAAATGTATAGATTGATGCATTGTACACAAGGAGTTACAACATCTATATAAATAAAAGGATATGTCTCTCTCCTACACATATGTTATATCAAAAGAAAGCTCATCATTAGGGGACTCTTGTAGGTGTATTTACTTTTTGGTCGGACAAAAATTGTGCCGACGGTACCCAAAAAACATTCAAAATTCCACTCATTATCCACTCATTTGCATCGAGTGGGGGCGGGCCATCCTACAGTTGAGTGACAGGACCATTGACCAATCCTACACTTCAGTGACCTGACGGTTGGGCGGGCCTTATCATTCTGAACCGAGGTGAGTGTCAGCCATCTTGATTCATAAGTTTATTTTTTTTTCCCACTTTCTGTACGTGTGCAGGGGATTTTATCCACCATAAATTTGGTACTTAGGAGCCCAATTATATAATTTGTGTGTAATAAATGAGTCCATTATCTGTTTCATTTCTCCAGGTCTGCTGTCTTCAGGCCTCAGGCCTTCAAGCTTGGGCCTGTCCTTCCCAACCACACCCGAGCTACGCACCGGCCGTCCGGCTGGGCCCGATTCCGAACCAGCGGCCAGCCATCTTGGTGAAGGCTGGCCACAGGGCCCACAGAGCGCGGGCAGAGGGAAGCGAGCAGCTTACCGGGGGGGCGGGGCTCAAGGGGGGCGGAGCTTGGGAGGGGGTGGGGGTAGCGGGAAGGGGGAGCGGAGAGGGTTAACCCGGCAACCGGGCTCGGCCAGCCGCAATCGGCCGTCTCAACCCGCTCAGGCCCAGGCCCGGAGATCGAGAGGGCAGAGAGGGGAGGAGGGTTACCCCGGCAACCGGGCCTGGCCAGCCGCAATCGGCCGTCTCAAGCCGCCTCAGGCCCGGCCTCGGGAGGGGGGCGGGGCTCGGGAGCCACCTGCAATCGGCCGTCTCAAGTCGCCTCACGCCCAGCCTCGGGAGGGGGGGTGGGGCTCGCGAGGGGCGGGGCTCGGGAGGGGCGGGCCGCGGGAGGGGGAGGAGGGTCAACCTGGCCTTTCCCTCTCCCTCTCCCCTTCTCACTTCCCTCCCCTCCCCCTCCCCCTTCCCCCTTCCTTCCCCTCCCCCTTCCCCCTTCCTTCCCCTCCCCCCTTCCCCCTCCCTCCCCCCTTCCCCTTCCCCCTTCCTTCCCCTCCCCCCTTCCCCCTCCCTCCCCCCTTCCCCCTCCCTCCCCCTTCCCCCTCCCTCCCCCTTCCCCCTCCCTCCCCCTTCTCCCCCTTCCGCCCCCCTTCTCCCCCTTCCTCCCTCCCTTCCCCCCACTCGCTCTCCCCCTTCCGCCCCTTCCTCCCCCCCTTCCCCCCACTCGCTCTCCCCCTTCCCCCCAGTCGCTCTCCCCCTTCCCCCCAGCCACTCTCCCCCTTCCCCCCAGTCGCTCTCCCCCTTCCCCCGTCGCTCTCCCCCTTCCCCCAGTCGCTCTCCCCCTTCCCCCCAGTCGCTCTCCCCCTTCCCCCCAGTCGCTCTCCCCCTTCCCCCCAGTCGCTCTCCCCCTTCCCCCCAGTCGCTCTCTCCCTTCCCCCCAAGTCGCTCTCTCCCTTCCCCCCAAGTCGCTCTCTCCCTTCCCCCCAGTCGCTCTCTCTCTTCCCCCCCAGTCGCTCTCTCTCTCTCTTCCAACAACAACATGCCCTCAAAAATCCCTCGGCACCGCCGGGCACTTCAGCTAGTATACAATAAGCAGATAGATTTATACAGAGCTATGCATATACATAATACACAGATTAACTGAATTGTAAGCGTGACCCCGAGCTTCCAGTCGCTTGTCACTTTAATTCCCCACTCCACTCCCACTCTGAACTCTCCGTCCTTGGCCTCTTACACTGTTCCAAGGAAGCTCAACGTAAGCTCGAGGAATAGCACCGCAACTTTCCATTAGCTATTTCACAGCCTTCTGGACTCAACATCAAGTTCAACTATTTCAGACCATAACCTCAGCCTCTATGTTTTCTTTTTTCTCTCACATGGCAGCTGTTGATGATTCTGTCATTGTCATTTACACCTCATCTAGAGTCATCTTTTGTTTCTTAACTTGTCCCATTACAGTCTCCTTTTGCCTTGCACCATCATCCCTTTTGTCTTTTAATCTCTCCTGCCTGCCACCCTATCACAGACCTTCCCTTTGTTCTTTCCTCCCTTTCCCTGCCCCACACTTGCTTAAAAATATATTACTTCTTTAACTTTTTCCAGTTCTGACAAAGGGTCAGCAACCTGAAATGTTAACTCTGTTTCTCTCTCCACAATGCTGCCTGACCTGCTGAGTGTTTCCAGCATTTTTTGTTGTTTCAGATTTCCAGCATCCGCAGTATTTTGCTGTTGTGTTAATTGAATTGTAGTCACATACAGCATGCACAATATATGCATTGAATATAGAATATACAAATATAGGATGGATAGAATAATAGATGGAAGATAGGTGAATGCAGAACAAATTGAAAGAGTCAAAAGCCTTATCTTCAGTTAATGAAATATAAGAAAGTGGAGAAACTGGGACTTTTCCGCCTTGGAAGGAGGTGAGTGAGAGGTGAGTTTATACAGGTATATAAGATAATAAATGTAAGAAGTCACACAACACCAGGTTATAGTCCAACAGTTTTATTTGAAATCACAAGCTTTCGGAGCGCTGCTCCTTCGTCAGGTGAAGTGGAGAGATGCATAAAGACACAGCTTATATAGTCAGAGAATAATGCCAGCTGATTACAGGTAATCTTTCTAACTGCCATTTATCACACCTCGGCAGAGAGATAATCACAGCAATCAAAGGTGTGAATGGTGTCCAAACAGGTCAGTCAGGAAAACATTACATCAAAGAACAATGAGGTGGGGTCACAAGGGGTCAAATGTTGCAGATGCTGGGGTCTGTATGAAAAACAAAAAACAAACAAAAAAACATTTTTTTTGCTGGAAATCACAGCATCTGTGAAGAGAGAACAACGACTCGAGTCTGGATGACCCTACGTCAGGTGGGGTTACATGTAGCGTGACATGAACCCAAGATCCCGGTTGAGGCTGTCCTCATGAGTGCGGAACTTGGCTATCAGTTTCTGCTCTATGATTTTGCGTTGTCGTGTCTCGAAGGCCGCCTTGGAGAATGCTTACCCGAAGATCGGAGGCTGAATGTCCTTGACTGCTGAAGTGTTCCCCGACTGGGAGGGAACACTCCTGCCTGGCGATTGTTGCGTGGTGTCCGTTCATCCATTGTTGCAGTGTCTGCATGGTCTCGCCGATGTACCATGCTCCGGGGCATCCTTTCCTGCAACGTATGAGGTAGACAACGTTGGCCGAGTCACATGAGTATGTACCATGTACCTGGTGGGTGGTGTCCTCACGTGTGATGATGGTATCTGTGTTGGTGATCTGGCATGTCTTGCAGAGGTTGCCGTGGCAGGGTTGTGTGGTGTTGTGGTCACTGTTCTCCTGAAAGCTGGGTAATTTGCTGCGAACGATGGTCTGTTTGAGGTTAGGTGGCTGTTTGAAGGCGAGTAGTGGAGGTGTGGGGATGGCCTTAGCGAGGTGTTCGTCGTCATCGATGACATGTTGAAGGCTGCGAAGAACATGGCGTAGTTTCTCCACTCCGGGGAAGTACTGGACAACAAAGGGTACTCTGTTGGTTGTGTCCCGTGTTTGTCTTCTGAGGAGGTCTATGCAATTTTTTGCTGTGGCCCGTCGGAACTGTCGATTGACGAGTTGAGCATCATATCCCGTTCTTACGAGGGCGTCTTTCAGCGTCTGTAGGTGTCCATCGCGTTCCTCCTCGTCTGAGCAGATCCTGTGTATTCGCAGGGTTTGTCCATAGGGGATGGCTTCTTTAACGTGGTTAGGGTGGAAGCTGGAGAAGTGGAGCATCCTGAGGTTGTCCGTGGGCTTGCGGTAGAGTGAAGTGCTGAGGTGTCCGTCTTTGATGGAGATTCGTGTGTCCAAGAATGAAACCGATTCTGAGGAGTAGTCCATGGTGAGTTTGATGGTGGGATGGAACTTGTTGATGTTATTGTGTAGTCTTTTCAGTAATTCTTCGCCGTGGGTCCATAGGAAGAAAATGTCGTCGATGTATCTGGTGTATAGCGTTGGTTGGAGGTCCTGTGCAGCAAAGGAGTCTCGCTCGAACTTGTGCATGAAGATGTTGGCGTATTGGGGTGCGAATTTGGTCCCCATGGCTGTTCCGTGTGTTTGGGTAAAGAACTGGTTGTCGAAGGTGAAGACATTGTGGTCAAGGACGAAGCGGATGAGTTGTAGGATGGCGTCTGGAGATTGGCTGTTGTTGGTGTTGAGTACTGAGGCTGTCGCAGCGATGCAGTCATCGTGGGGGATATTGGTGTAGAGTGCCGAGACGTCCATCATGGCGAGGAGTGTTCCTGGTTCAACTGGTCCGTGGGTGCTGAATTTCTGTAAGAAGTCTGTAGTGTCGCGACAGAAGCTGGGGGTTCCCTGTACGATGGGTTTCAGGATGCCCTCGACGTATCCAGAGAGGTTCTCACACAGGGTTCCGTTGCCTGATACGATAGGAGGTCCGGGTGTGTTGGCTTTGTGTATCTTTGGGAGGCAGTAGAAGTCTCCCACGCGGGGAGTACGTGGGATGAGAGCGCGTAGGATGCTTTGAAGGTCTGGATCGAAGGTCTTGATCAGTCTGTTGAGTTGGCGGGTGTGTTCTTTGGTCGGATCTGTGGGTAACTGTAGTGTTCCTGGTTGTCCAGTTGTCAGTATGCTTCTTTGCAATACTCCGTTCTGTTCTGTATGACGATGGCTCCTCCTTTGTCTTGCTGGTTTGATGATGATGTTGCGGTTGGTCTTGAGAGCGTGGATGGCGTTGTGTTGTGCCCGAGTGACATTCTGGACTGTCTTGTGAGTGCGGCTGATGAATCTGGCATTGATGCATCTCCTGACAGCTTGAGCATACATGTCAAGCTTAGGGCAGCGACCCTCCAGAGGGGTCCAATTTGACTCTTCTGCACTGCGGATCCCTCTGTCTGCTGTTCCGGATCATTGGGTTCACTGCTGACATCTTGGGATTTGTGGAAGAATTCCCGGAGCCTCATTCTCCTGATGAATTCCTCTGTGTCTGCTCCGAGACCGATGGGGTCCATTTTGGTGGTGGGGCAGAAATTGAGCCCTTGGCTGAGAACTTCAATTTCGTCTGGTTGAAGGGTGTGGTCGGACAAGTTGACGATGGACTTCCCTGTGGTTTCAACCGTGGTACTGGGGGAGGCTTGGTTGCTGCTGGTGGTGATGCCGAGTTTCTCAAGCTTCCTGTTCTTGGTGTGCATGTAGGCAGTGTAGTTCCGTTGCCTCGTCTGTTTGGCGGTGTCTCGTAGCTGGTCTGCTGTGCCCTGAGCACAGGCTGAGAACATGGACTCTATCTCGGTTTCGAGGTTGTGGCGTCTGCTGTAGAGCTGGTGTACGAGATGGTTGAGGAGTGTGCGAGAGGTATGATGGCAGAGTCTCTCAGCGTAGTCTGTGTTGTAGGTCGACTTGAGTGGGTTTGTGATCTGTAGTCCTTTTGGGATCTTGTCTGCTTTCTTGCATCTCTGTAGAAACTTGATGTCTGTGTCGATATGCGCGATCTTCTTGGAGATCCTCTCCACTTTGAGCCGGCAGTTTGTGGTGTCGATCGTAGCCATGGTGTGGAGATGCCGGTGTTGGCCTGGGGTGGACAAATGTAAGAAGTCACACAACACCAGGTTATAGTCCAACAGTTTTATTTGAAATCACAAGCTTTCAGAGCGCTGCTCCTTTGTCAGGTGAAGTGGAGAGATGCATAAAGACACAGCTTATATAGTCAGAGAATAATGCCTCCGATCTTCGGGTAAGCATTCTCCAAGGCGGCCTTCGAGACACACGGCAATGCAAAATCGTAGAGCAGAAACTGATAGCCAAGTTCCGCACTCATGAGGACGGCCTCAACCGGGATCTTGGGTTCATGTCATGCTACATGTAACCCCACCTGACGTAGGGTCATCCAGGCTCGAGTCGTCGTTGGCTTGTTCTCTCTACACAGATGCTGTGATTTCCAGCAAAAAAAATGTTTTTTTGTCTGTTTTATTGTTTTTCATACAGACCCCAGCATCTGCAACATTTGACCCCTTGTGACCCCACCTCATTGTTCTTTGATGTAATGTTTTCCTGACTGACCTGTTTGGACACCATTTACACCTTTGATTGCTGTGATTATCTCTTTGTCGAGGTGTGATAAATGGCAGTTCGAAAGATTACCTGTAATCATCTGGCATTATTCTCTGACTATATAAGCTGTGTCTTTATGCATCTCTCCACTTCACCTGACGAAGGAGCAGCGCTCCGAAAGCTTGTGATTTCAAATAAAACTGTTGGACTATAACCTGGTGTTGTGTGACTTCTTACATTTGTCCACCCCAGTCCAACTCCGGCATCTCCACACCAAAGATAATAAATGATATAGAAAGATCCTGAAAACTATTTAAAACTAAATATTGGAAGTAGACACCAGTTCAAACCAGTAAAAGGCAAACTTAGGATTGATGTCAAGAAGTTTTCTTTACAAAAAGTGACCAACACATGGCTAGTGTTGTCAAAAATCCAGAAATCAATTAAGAAACAGTTAAATGCCATGATGGAGGACTGTAAAGTCTTTCTGGAAGGATGAGCTAAGATGGGTCTAATAACCTTTCTTATTTGTAACGACCTTCTGATCTTGTGATCTGGATTGATAGATAGGCAGAAGTACTAGGAACATAGGCAGAAACACAGGAACAAGAGTAGGCCATTCAACCCCTCAAGCTTGTTCCGCCATTCAATTAGATTATGACTGAGCTGTATCTTAACTCCATCGACCAGCTTTGGTACCATAACTCTTAATAACCCTTGCCTAACAAAAATCTATTAATCTCAGTTTTGAAATTATCAATTGGACTAGCCTCAACAGCTTTTTGGGGGAGAGTTTTCCAGATTTCCACTATCTTTTGTGTAAAGAAATGCTTTCTGACATCACCCCGGAATGACCTAGCTCTAATTTTAAGGTTATGCCCCGTTGTTCTTGACTCTCCCACCAGAGGAAGTAGCTTCTCTCTGTCCACCCTATCAAATCCTTTCATCATCTTTATCACCTCAATTAGACCTTAATCTTCTATATTCAAGGGAATACAAGTCTAGTTAATGCACCCTGTCCTCATAATTTAACCTTTTTATGAATCTGTACAGTGTATAGCTTGATAAAACACACACACTGCATACAAATAGGCAAAGACATAAAATAAACAAATAAAAATACAATATAGAGACGTATAATACAGATACATACCTGTGTACAAAATACAGCATCCTAATTCATTACATAGGATTACATAGGATATACAGCACAGAAACAGGCCATTCAGCCCAACCAGTCCATGCTGGCGTTTATGCTCCACCCGAGCCTCCTCCCGTCTTTCCTCATCTAAATCTATCAGCATAACCCTCTATTCCCTTCTCACTCATGTGCTTGTCTAGCCTCCCCTTAAATGCATCTATACTATTCACTTCAACCACTCCCTGTGATAGCGAGTTCCACATTCTCACCACTCTTTGGGTAAAGAAGTTTCTTCTGAATTCCCTATTGGATTTCTTGGTGACAATCTTATATTGATGGCCTATGGTTATGCTCTTCCCCACAAGTGGAAACATTCTCTCTGTATCCATAATTTTAAAGACCTCTATTAGGTCACCCCTCAGCCTTCTTTTTTCATGAGAAAAGAGACCCAGCCTGTTCATCCTTTCCTGATATGTATACCCTCGCATTTCTGGTATCATCCTTGTAAATCTTCTCTGCACCCTCTCCAGTGCCTCTATATCCTTTTTATAAAATGGCGACCAGAACTGTACGCAGTACTCTAAGTGTGGTCTAACCAAGGTGCGATACAGGTTTAGCATAACTTCCCTACTTTTCAATTCTATCCCTCTAGAAATAAACCGTAGTGCTTGGTTTGCTTGTTTTATGGCTTTGCTAACCTGTGGCACAGCTTTTAGTGATTTGTGTATTTCTACTCCTAGATCCCTTTGTTCCTCTACCCCACCTAGACTCTCACCCTCCAAGTGATAAGTGACCTCCCTATTCTTCCTACCAAAATGTAATACCTCATACTTATCTGTGTTGAAGTTCATTTGCTAATTATATGCCCATTCTGCAAGTTTATTAATGTAACTTGTTGCAGACTTCCTCAGTATTGACTATCGCCCCACCGCCCACCCCCCCCCCCCACCCTGCCCCCAATTAGGTGTCATCTGCAAATTTAGAAATTGTGTTTTTGATTCCAAAGTCTAAATCGTTAATGTAAATTATGAACAACAGTGGTTCCAGTACTGATCCTTGTGGAACACCACTGCCCACCTTCTGCCACTGTGAATAGCTACCCTTTACCCCACTCTCTGCTTTCTGTCTTGAAGCCAGCCAGCAATCCATTCTGCTGCTTGTCCCCTGATTCTGACCTTGTTTGTCAGTCTATTATGGGGTACCTTATCGAAGGCCTTTTGAAACTCCAGATAAATTGCATCTACTGCATCACCATTGTCTACTCTCTCTGTTACCTCTTCAAAAAATTCAGTGGGCCTGAATTTCTGATTGGAGGCTTCCTGCAGGCGGATGCCTCCGATCGGACAAAATCTACGCACTTACCTGTTAGCTCCGTAAGTCCCGAGACATCCGATCCTGGACCTCTCCACTACGAACTGCGCAGAGGCCCGGGTATCCCAGGGACGCATGCAGTTCGCATACGTATATACATACAACATAAAAAACTTAGAAAACCTATGTAGCTGACAACATATGATAATTATATTTTCTACGTGGGATACAGAATTAATTCCACATATTAAGATAACTGCCAAATGAGAATGACTTTCCTACAGACCACTGTCACTTGAAAAGAAATCAAACAGATCTACATTCACTCTTAGCACCACCAGCGAGCATCAGCTTAGCAACATCTTGCATGACAACTGACTTGAACTTTTTATGACATCAGTAACACAAACAAAGCATGCTTGCACTATGCAACTAACCCAAAATAAAAATAGAGCATCTTTATGCTGGCTTTCAGGGTCCATGATCGTCCTGTCGGTCACCATGCCAACAAACCGCATATGCTCTTACAACCCTTTATCACTACTCCCTCATTATCCTTACTACTCATTAAGAAAGATGCTCACACAGTGAGACTAATATATATTGCCTTCATTGGTACTACTTTGAATTACAGTATTTCACTTAATAGCCTGTAGCTCTCCAGATTCTTCTCTAATTTAATTTATTGTCATTAAATAAACCAATCACCAAAATAAAATCAAACAATACAAGCCTCCCCACCATGTTGTAATAACTAGCTGGCATACATTAACTTCTTCATGCTACCTTCTTCTTATACCACTTGCCAACTGATGATATCACATAAACCATAAAAATAATTCCTGGAGTGCTACTTCACACTATTTCGCTCTGCACAAGAACAAAACTCTACCATATCGAATCAAAAGTCCAATACTGAAAAGTAAATGTATTTTAAAATATGAAGAAAATATAATGAACCTCAAATGTATGCATCATATAAATAGAACATTAGAGCACAGTGATAACTCAGTCGACAAGTTCTCTGTCTAGTTTAGATCTGCATCAACATAGACCAGGAAGTCTCCAAGTTCAATCCCAGGTCAGCACAGAATTAGCAAACAGGTTAAAAGTGCCACTATCCCCAAAGTGAGAGTAATATCAAAGCACAAATAAGAGGTGAGATGTGCATGGCCTACCTTTACCCTTCTGGTGAGGTCACTGATTTTCTTCCTGTACTTGTTCTCTGAACAGTGCTTCCCACATTAATGACTTTGGCTATCTCCAGCCAAGCTCTATGACCCACAGTCTTGCTCACTTGACATCCATGGCAAGGAAAGAGGACCTCCCTCATCTGCTCCATTTCCCACAGCAAGTGCTCAATGCTGTCATCGTCAAAGTGGTGGGGGGGGGGGCCTGTTCCAGCAGTTATGCTGGGATCGCGCCCACCAGTGACCTCAGCCATTGGCCCTGCCAGAGTATGTGTGGCCAGAGTGGGTCGTTTGCATGGCACCCGGCAGGCACCTGCACCTCTAGCGGTGCCCCAAGAGGCTGTTGGGGCTACCCACAGAAATGACAGACTGGGACCAACAGCATCTAAAAAAAAATGTTTTTCTCATGCTTCCCTTTCGGGAGTTCAGGCTACAATCCAGGCTGTGGCCCCACAAATACCATCCCCTGAGCTGTTATGCCAATTCCTTCTGGGTGTACTGGCCACCAACCGCCTAATCAGCATTTCCCAGTCTGGGGCTATGGAATTGGGAGTCGCAACCCCCAGCTCCACTTCTCCATATCAATGGCCTTATTCAGAGTGGGTGGAGGCTCTGCTCTAAACATAGGTCAAAGGAAACTCCTGGCCTAGTTTGTGGCTCATCTGCCACACTCCTGCTAGAGTTGTGATGGGTGTGATGAAATATATGTCTTCATCAGCCCCTGTGTTTTACCTGCATTGTATTGTGTGTACCGCCCCCTTTTCCCCTATTGTGTGTATTGGCTCCGCCCCTGTCTTTTGTCATATAAAGGTCTCAAGAGCTGTATGAGTCATTCTGCCAGATGAATCCGATGTGGAATGACGTGCAATGTTCTTAGCGATTAAAAGCCTTCAGTTGAATCCTTTAACTTCTTGTCCTTGAGTTATTGATGGCACATCAATTTTAATCGCTAAAACACCAAGATGGATCGACTCCTGAAACCAGAGTGCTTGGATCTGGACCCCCATGCCACAGACGCAGCCACACAGTTCGGACACTGGTTCCAATGCTTCGAATTTTTCATCGAAACCTCAGCCACCGCCATAGCAGCCGCGACCGCCACCGGAGACGTGAAACTGGGAATCCTGAGAAACTGGGTGAGTCATTGGGTCTCCCCTCTCATCCGAGATGCCACCAGCTACGAGGATGCCTGCACCATTCTGAAGGCCCACTGCGTGCGGCCAATAAACGAGGTGTACGCCAGGCATCTTCTGACTACTCGCACGCAGCGGCATGGTGAGTCACTAGAGGACTTCATGCTAAGCCTAAAAGTACTGGGCAGAGACTGTAACTGTAAGGCCGTGTCTGCCACCGTGTACACGGAGGAGCTGATCCGAGACTCCTTTATTGCGGGCCTCAGTTCAAATTACATTCGGCAGAAACTGTTTGAAAAGGAGGGACTGGACTTAAAACAGG
Organism: Somniosus microcephalus; assembly: GCF_052327205.1. NCBI lineage: Eukaryota > Metazoa > Chordata > Chondrichthyes > Squaliformes > Somniosidae > Somniosus > Somniosus microcephalus. Next base: position 236,930,026 of record NC_140991.1, on the reverse strand, counting down.
CTATGGGCATAGCGCGATCGCTGGATATGGCCCAGAGGAACTCTGAATCCTGTTCCTCAGGCCACGCGGCCCACTCCGCCTCGTGCACGCCGTGGGGGCCGCCATCTTGGAAGCCATCTTCACCTCCCAGGTCTCAGGCCAGCCCAGCACCGTCGGAGCCCCAGCCTCCACCCAGGAGCCCCACTACTGCCGCGATGCATCGGGGCCCGAAATGCTACTTCTGCGGCCAGGACAAACACTCCAGGCATTTGTGCCCAGCGAAGGGCACCACCTGTTTTAAATGCGGGAAGAAAGGACATTTCAGTAAAGTCTGCAGAGGGAACCCCGCCTCCAACTCCGCCACCGCCGCGTGCGCGCCGTGGGGGTGGCCATCTTGGACGCCATCTTGTCCACCCTCATGGAGTCCACCATCTTGTCCCGACTACATGGACCCCCAGGACCCACTGGTGGCCTCAATCACAGTGGATCAATCCAGGCCGCATCCGTTGTTTAGATCGATGATGGACATAGAGGTAAACGGGAACAAGGTTAAATGCTTGATTGACTGCGGGAGCACCGAAAGCTTTATTCATCCTAGCCTGGTAAAACGATTTTCACTAACGATAGTCCCTACACAGGGCAAAATCGCCATGGCTGATAAGACTCATACCTCAAAAATTACAGGTTTCTGCGCGGTTATGTTGTCGGTAAAAGGCACTGATTACAGAGATTTTAAACTGTTGATAATGCCAGATCTCTGTATGAGCGTGATCTTGGGTCTGGACTTCCAGTGCCACCACCAAAGTATCACGCTTACCTACGGTGGGTCCCAGCCGCCCCTCACAGTGTGCGGTCTGGCTACCCTGAAGGTCAAGCCGCCCTCTCTGTTCGCCAACCTCGCACCCAACTGTCGACCCATAGCGACCAAGAGTAGGCGGTACAGCTGGGAGGACAGACGGTTCATTGCGTCTGAAGTAGAAAGACTCAAGCGGGAGGGTATCATCGAATGCAGTACCAGCCCGTGGCGCGTCCAGGTAGTAGTAGTTAAGGGTAGCGAAAAGAAGCGGATGGTGATAGATTATAGCCAGACGGTTAATCTATACACCCAGCTAGACGCCTACCCTCTGCCCCGCATAGCGGATATGGTTAACCAAATTGCGCAATACCGGGTGTTTTCCACCATCGACCTAAAATTGGCATACCACCAGCTCCCCATTAGGCCGGAGGACCGTCCATACACCGCCTTCGAGGCGAACGGACGCCTCTACCACTTCCTCAGAGTCCCCTTTGGGGTAACGAATGGGGTCTCGGTCTTCCAGCGGGAGATGGACCGCATGGTCGATGACAACCAGTTAACAGCCACCTATCCATACCTAGACAACGTCACCATCTGCGGCCACGACCAGCAAGACCACGACTTGAACCTCGCGAGATTTCTGAAAACCGCCCTCAGACTCAATCTCACCTGCAACGAGGATAAGTGTGTCTTTAGCACCACGCGCCTCTGTATCCTGGGCTGCGTGGTGGAAAACGGGGAAATCGGTCCGGACCCCGACCGATTGCGCCCCCTACGGGAGCTACCCCTACCAAACACTCCCAAGGCCCTGAAAAGGTGCCTGGGGTTTTTCTCCTATTACGCCCAATGGGTCCCCAATTATTCCGACAAGGCCCGTCCCCTCCTGAAATCAACATCCTTCCCGCTCACAGCTGAGGCCCACGCCGCCTTCAACAGCATTAAACACGACATTGAGAAGGCCGCGCTGCGGGCAGTGGACGAAAACATCCCTTTCCAGGTCGAAAGTGATGCATCCGACTTCGCTTTAGCAGCCACCCTTAACCAGGATGGGCGGCCCGTAGCCTTTTTCTCAAGAACCCTCCAAGGGCCCGAGATCAGGCACTCCTCGGTAGAGAAGGAGGTCCAGGCCATAGTGGAGGCAGTGTGGCACTGGAGGCACTACCTAGCTGGCAAACGCTTCACCCTGCTTACCGACCAGCGGTCGGTAGCCTTCATGTTTAACAACAAACAGAGGGGGAAGATCAAGAACGACAAAATTCTCAGGTGGCGGATCGAACTCTCCACGTTTGAGTACGACATAATATATAGGCCGGGGGCCTTCAACGAATCCCCCGACGCCCTATCACGAGGGATGTGTGCCAGCATCCAGGGGGACAGGCTACAGGGCCTCCACAATGGCCTCTGCCACCCAGGGGTCACCCGGCTATTTCACTTTATAAAATCCTGTAACCTGCCCTATTCCATCGAGGAGGTCCGGTCTATGACCAGGGACTGCCGCACCTGTGCAGAATGCAAGCCCCGTTTTTACAGGCCCGACCGAGCCCACCTGATCAAAGCTACACGGCCATTCGAGCGCCTGAGCTTAGATTTCAAGGGACCACGCCCCTCCACCGACCGCAATGTGTACTTTCTCAACATTGTGGACGAGTACTCCCGCTTCCCATTCGCCTACCCCTGCCCAGACATGACCAGTGCCACGGTCATCAAGTGCCTCGGCAGCCTGTTTTGCACGTTCGGCATGCCGAACTACATCCACACTGACAGGGGGGCGTCGTTCATGAGCGACGAACTGCGCCAATACCTGCTGTCGAAGGGGATAGCCACGAGTCGGACCACTAGTTATAACCCCCGGGGTAATGGGCAAGTGGAGAGGGAGAACGCGACGGTGTGGAAGGCGGTCACCTTAGCACTAAGGTCTAAAGGCCTCCCTACCTCCCGCTGGCAAGAGGTCCTCCCAGACGTACTCCACTCGATAAGGTCGCTACTGTGTACTGCTACTAACGCCACTCCTCACGAGAAGATGTTTGTTTTTCCCCGCAAATCAACCTCGGGAGTGTCCCTACCTTCGTGGCTCTCCACCCCAGGGACAGTCCTATTACGGAAGCATGTGAGGGGCCACAAAATGGATCCCCTCGTGGAGGCAGTACACCTACTCCACGCAAACCCACAGTACGCGTACGTCAAGCACGCCGACGGGCGTGAGGACACCGTGTCCATAAAGGACTTCGCCTCGGCAGGAAGTGATGACGACCCATCCTCACCACCCCCAGAAGAACCTCCACCATCCCCAGAGGTATCCTCACCACCCCCAGAAGTACCTGCAACACCCCCAGCACATGGGTATGCCCAGGAGGGCACCACGGACTCCCGGTCGGAACCCGAGGTACTGTTGCAACGTTCAGGAATGACTATCACACCCCCGGACAGACTAAATCTGTAGAAGGGGTGAATGTGATGAAATATATGTCTTCATCAGCCCCTGTGTTTTACCTGCATTGTATTGTGTGTACCGCCCCCTTTTCCCCTATTGTGTGTATTGGCTCCGCCCCTGTCTTTTGTCATATAAAGGTCTCAAGAGCTGTATGAGTCATTCTGCCAAACGAATCCGATGTGGAATGACGTGCAATGTTCTTAGCGATTAAAAGCCTTCAGTTGAATCCTTTAACTTCTTGTCCTTGAGTTATTGATGGCACATCAACGGGAATGCATCAGAAGGCCATGGAATTTCAGTTAGACTGTAGGGAAGACACACTCAATGTAAGGTGGCTGAGTTAGGTGTGTCAGACCTCCAAGACCACAAGGCTCCTCACAGAAAAGTAACAATGAAGCAAACTTCTTCACTGATGCTAATACACTGCAGACTTTACGTCTGAGCCACTGGAATGCTACTCAATTTCTTTTTTTTGAGAACTCTAGCTTGGTTATATCAACCTCAAGACATCTGAGTTTTTTAACAAAAAGGTAATACTCGTTATAGAACAAACTGAAACTAAGGAATTATTAGTTTGTGAAATCTACAGTTATTAATGGGCACAGTTTTGTAACTGATGCCCTGCAATTACACTGTGGGATACTTACATATAAACATATTTCTCTAAAATTAATCTTTTTATATTAGTGGAGGCGTAAACCATTTATTTTATTTGGATTAATTAATGCTTCCACTAAAATTGAAGAGTGGAATTTCAGACAAATATTCATATCTTTATATAGTTTCAGAGCTTGAAACTTACTTTCCTCTCCCCAGCTGGCAGTTTTCAGATAAAATAATGAAAAAGAGTATTATGATGGGATTGTCATCTTTCCACATCAGGCAGTTTGGTTATTTTGTCTCTCCCAGGAGATAACATGGTTGCTGGTGGGTGGGGGGCTTTGGGGATTATGATGCTCAGTTGCTACATGACTGTATGGCACAGGCTTGATGGACCAGCTGGTCTTTACCTGTCCATCATTTTCATATGTGCATATGTTAAAACTCTGTTGAGTGGGACTGCCTTCACCTGGTTCCACTCTTACCTAATCCAGTCGTAGCTGGAGAATCACCTGCAATGACTTCTATTCCCACCCCTGCACTGTTACCTCTGGAGCCCCCCCCAAGGATCTATCTTTGGCATCTCATTTTTCTAATCTGCATGCTCCCCCTCGCTACCATCATCCGAAATCACAAGTCAGGTTCCACATGTATGCTGACAACACCCTTCTCTAACTCACCACCACCTCTCTCAACCCATCCAGTGCCTCTGATTTGTCACGCTGCTTGTCCGGCATCCAGTCTTGGATGGGCCACAATTTCCTCCAATTAAAAATTGGGATGACTGAAGCCATTGTTTTTGGCCCCCAACCATAAACTTCACTCCCTCACCACCAATTCTCCCCCTCCCTGTCTCAGGTTGAACCAAACTGTTCACAATCTCAGCATTCTCTTTGACTTTGAGCTGAGCTTCTGATCTCATATCCTCTCCATCATAGTGCCCGCCTCTGCCTCTGCCTCAGCCCATCTGCAGTTGAAATCCTCATCTATGCTTTTGTTACCTCGAGACTCGACTATTCTAATGCTCTCCTGGCCAACCCTCCATAAACTTCTATGCGTCGTGCACCTTGTCCCATTAATTACACTTTATATGTGAGCCCAGACAGTAAATATTGCAGTCTGTTCAATTGTGAAGCTCTTTACAACCAAGCCTAACCCTATCCTCACCAACATCTATATAATTACATGCATCTTTTCTAGTAAGATCTCTGGATAACAATCAGGAACAGGAACGCTGGTTGATTTTTCCATTCCCCAAGCCCAGGGCATTGAGGCCAGTTGTAGGATTTCCACCATTGTCCCTGTTGAGTTAATTCAGCATGATTCAGGGATTGAATCTGGGTTCTTCCTGGACACAGTGCTGCAGTATCATTAAACACAGTGCAGTTGTCCTCTGAGCCACAAGGCAGCAGTCTAACAGCTTCTCAATGACCTCTTTAAGTCACACGAGGAGTCAAGAGAACCATTTTGACTTTCAGATTTAAATATGCAATGAAAATGAAAAAAATTGCTGAGACCTGCTGGTGATAGTTATAATACCTTATAAAAGGGGTCACAGACTCATTTCCTAACTGGCACTAACATGCTCACCAAGCTATTCATTTTCCTCAGTTTTCAGCTGGCTGCTAGATTAGATTTACTTGTACAGTTATACTTTACAGTGGTCCTTGCATCATTGGTCTGGTGGCACACTGTGTTTGTACTTATATGCTGTGCAATGAAGTGGCAGGGCGTGGTGTTGTGCCTGTGGTTCCTCACAGAATGAAGCATAAGCTGAGCAGAGGCTAGATGCTTCCCCACAAAGAAAGAGCTTCTATTTTAGTGCAACTATCCCCGCCCCCGACTGTTTTTCTGCATCTTCTGATGAGCAGTTACAGATTAGATATTGATAGAGATCAGGTCACCTCCCTGCTCTCAGCCTAGCATTACTTCATGGTGCGTGAGGAACAGAGGAAAGAAATTGTTGTTGTTTGCTTTTTAAAAGGGGTTCTTCCTTTGGATATTTACATTCAGGCTCCCTGCAGAAATGTAACTAGCATTTCAAAGTTTGCATACAGTTATGCCCACCAACACCCACCCTTTCCCCGTCATCCATTGGTCCCTTGGACTCAAGATACCAACCTTGCAGACATCGCTGGACGTGTCGCATCAAAACCCCTGGACAAACTTGCAATGATCAACCAATGCTCTGAATTCCTCCCTGGTCCTACAGAGATGAAGCTGCAATAAATTGGTATGGCTCCTGTTAAGTATGTGTATTGTATTGAACAATTAACACAAAGACTTAAACGTATAACTCAAACAGGTCTTTACTGGTTGGAGGTAGGGACTGCACGTAGATCTTTACTTCATGCCCACAGGCGGGAACTGAGGGGAGATCAGTACCCACAGTACTATTTATACCCCTATGGCCAGGAGTGGTACTGCGTATCACTACGCCCTACAAGTAGTGCAGTCCTGTCCATAGGTTCAAAGTAGCACACATATTACATACACAACATTCCTCCCTTCCTAGCTTTACAGTCATCTCCCCATTTAACATAACATAATAACATATATACATATATAACTTCAGGTTTACATAACAGAATAACATAGATACATAGATAACTTCATGTCAAAACAGATCACAGATTCAGTCTCTGCGGAAAACAGTTCACAGATTCAATCTCTGTGGTGTAGTCGGTTCACGTTGCTGGAGTGACTCATTCAATAGTCCTTCCATGGATTTAACAGTTTGAACTTCCGAACTGAATTGGCTCCGTTCGGAGGGACCACGTGTGTGATCTGGTAGAGGTAATAATGGTTCAGATGGGTCATCTTCTGTTTCGACTTTTCCTTTTCTGCTTCTTGGAGACTCTCTGGGCTCCGTCAGCTGCCAGCTGCATGCGCAGTTCCTCCTTCTCTTCCTCCTTTTTCCGTAGTAGAGCCACCTTCTCCCGATGTTCTGTAGACTTTCGGTGCTCCTCCATGATTTCTGTATGGTGGGAGTCGAAGTTACAAGTTGGGCAGGACAGGACATAGTAATATTCGGTGTCGTCCTGATCTAGGCCAGCGAGAGGGTCTTCTATTTCCTCCATACCCAGCTGGGCGTTAGCCAGCTTTTGTTCCAAGTCCAGACATCTTTCCTGAAGAGACTTCTTCATGCGTACCTCTTCATCCAGCTTTTTCTGGGCTTTCAGCAAGTCGTTTACTAATGACCTCATTTGAGATTTTACTACTTCAACTTCTTTTGGAGATTGATTGATCGGACTATTCAATCCCTCTACCGGAGCAGCTGTTTCAGCGGTCTGTTGTTCTACGTTGACGTGAGTCAGCGTACTTTTGGCATCCAAGGGCTGCTTTGTTGCAGTCATCTCAGTCTGTGTTGCCACCTCAGCTCTTCCAATAACCTTTGAGAGCTCCGAACCCCTTTCGTTTGAATATTGAAGTTCGTGTTCAAGTTTTTCCCATTTCAGAGTCCTGTCCTTCAGCATATGCAGGAGTTGGCTGACCGTTAACTCCTCTGACATCAGACGTTTTGTGTGCTCCTGCTCCATTTTCTCCATCAGCTGCTTCTGTTGTCTTTCCAGATTCTCCAACTCTATATCAAAGAACTCTTTCGTTGCATTCAACTCTTGCTCAAAACGGCGAAGCATTTGTTCTAATTGCTGTTGTAGTTTGAAATGGAGTTGAGTTCGAGCCCGGTGTCCCTCAGAAATGGGCACATCAGTAGACTTGCCAGACTCAGAATCCACAGTTAAACTATGTTGTTGTTGCTCAGTGGAATTCTGTGCTGAAACTTTGTCTTTTGCACCTGAGCTGGGCTTACCATCATCCGTTCCAGAGTCTGGGCCGACTATCTTCACCGAGTTCTCACTCGTTATTGTTTGTAGGAAATGCCAGTCCATATTCATTTTCCTAATCCACTCCTGTCCTAGTAGTGGAGGACCTCCTTCAGATATCACATATAAGTCCATTATTTGACTGTCTTCGCCCTTGTGGACCACTGCAACCTCTATTTTCCCGATGGGGTACACTCTTTGCCCCGTGTATGTTTTCAATATAATCCCCGTATCCTGTAGGGGAATATGTTGGAATAACTTTCCGTAATCTTTCTTATTTATGACCGTCAATGCCGATCCAGTGTCCAATTCCAGTTTTACTTGGACTCCTTCTATCTGAAGAGTGACCCAAATTGTCTGGAGGTCTGCACCCTTACCAGCGTTGAGTACTCTTAAGCTAGCCAGTTCATTACAGCTTAAGCCAGCCAGTTCATTACTGCTAGCGTCTGAATCGGACTCCTGTTCGGTCACCTTGTGTACCTTTGCGTATTTTCCTTGCGGTGACTTCTTGTTGCTGGTCTTCTTCCCTGACCTGCATACTCTAGCTATATGTCCAAGCCTACCACAAGTTCTACATTCTTGGTTTTTAAACCAACACTGGTTCTGATCATGCGTTGTCTTTCCACAACGATAACATTTGCCAGAACTCACACCCAATTTGTGTGCACTGAGCTCCGGTGACCGTAGCTGCATTACTGCCGTGCCTCTCGCTGCGGCTTCGTGTGCTGCTGCCATAGTGACCGCCTTCTCAAGCGTCAGCTCATTCTCCTCGAGCAGTCGCTTTTGTGTATCCTGTTTAAATAAACCACACACAAATTTGTCTCGTAGTGCATCTGTCAGTCCCGTTCGAAACTGGCAATATTTCGCTAATTTACGCAATTCCAGCAAATATTCAGCATTGCTTTCATGCTGTAGCTGCCTTCTGTCGTAAAATTTAAATCGTTCCGCTAGCATCAGCGGCGTGGGGTTTAGATGATCTTTCAGGACAGTAACAATCTCATCGAACGTCTTATCCGCCGGTTCATCTGGTGATAACAGGTGTTTCAATTGCCCGTATGTCTTCGCACCCATTAAATTTAATAATGTTAGAGCTTTATCTTGGTCACGAATTTTATTGGCCTTACAATAATTTTTTACTCTTTCAACATATATGGCCCAATCTTCGAGGTCACTATCAAAGGTGCTAATATTCCCGTGTTTAGGCATTGTAGATTTGCAATTTCTCAGATTTTATTTTGTTTACTTGTTATCAAAGATGGCGGCTTCCCGCTCTTGCCGTCGTCCTCCGCCCACAAAATGGCGGTTTTCCCGCGCTTGGCGGTCTTCACCCGTCCCCCGACGCCGTCTCCCTTCAGCCCCCGAGTGCGGCCCTTATCTTCGCCGCGATCGCCCGAGTGCGGCCCTTATCAGCGGATGCGATCGCTGGATAGCGAAGTGGCTCCCGACCGAAGCGGCTCTGGCTTACCCGCTCGCGCGTTTCACCGCGGCTCTTATCAGGGATTGCGATCGCCCTTATCTTCTCCAACTTCCCCAGCCCTGTCTTTGCAGCCAACACTGCACGGCTTACCCCACCACCTAGGTTGAACAAGGAAACTGCAGAAAGACTTCTGTCAGTCGCTGGAAGCTGTCAGGATGGCTGCTGCATTCCAGTGCTCAGTCGCTGATGGAGGCTTCAGAGTCCTAAAGCCTGTCGCTTCTAGTGGGGTGGTGATGTTTGAAACCTCTCTTCAACTGCCGCAGGGTAAGAACCTGACTCGTCGCCAGTGTTAAGTATGTGTATTGTATTGAACAATTAACACAAAGACTTAAACGTATAACTCAAACAGGTCTTTACTGGTTGGAGGTAGGGACTACACGTAAATCTTTACTTCATGCCCACAGGCGGGAACTGAGGGGAGATCAGTACCCACAGTACTATTTATACCCCTATGGCCAGGAGTGGTACTGCGTATCACTACGCCCTACAAGTAGTGCAGTCCTGTCCATAGGTTCAAAGTAGCACACATATTACATACACAACAGCTCCCTACATAACAACCCGGGATATTGTACTGTTGTCAAAGTTGTTTTGTGGCTTCAGTGTATAAATAGTTAAGAACAGGAGGGAGAATTTACAAATACTAAAGTTGGACTGAAAGATAGGAAGAAGCACAGCCTGTTCCCAAAACAGAACAGAGATAGGACCATTCAACTCTCAACTGCATGGCACTCCCAACTTCAGATTTATTTATTTTCCCCCCAAAGTTTGGCCCTCCTCTCCTGAAGTGATTGATGCATGAGAGGGTATGGTTCTACTGTCACTGGCAGTAGCTTGTCCCATTGGCCATACTGTGGGTATTACAGCAAAGGCCAACCCAGTCATTAACCATAGTCTACACAAGTGCATTTTGTATTGAGTCAATAGATAGTGACCAGGAACAGGAATCCTGGCTGATTTTCTCCTCACTAGCCCAGAGGCAATTATGCATTCCCGCCCCAGTTGCTGTCCTGGTGAAATCATTTAACTCTGCATAGACCTAGAATCAAACCTGGGACTGTTTGTCCTGTATGGCAGTGTCTTTACCAACTGGGTCATTGAGTGTTAAAAAAAGTAGGATGGAACAAAAAAAAAGGAACATATTACTCAGATTACTTAGTTACATTATAATCTTCCGTTATATAGTTCTTTGATAATGTACTTCTTTGATAATGTAAATACTATCAATAACCAGGAAAAGGAAGAAAAGAATCAGTGAGGGTCCCACTTGTGACTGCTATGCAGTGATGTCTTGCTGGAAAGTGTCGTATGTATGAAAGGAAAGACTTGCATTTAAGTAACACCTTATCTAATTGATCAGAAACATTTAAAGCACTACATGTAAAATTAATCATTTTTGAAATATAAGGAGTGAATTTAGCATTGTCAGCCCGGTGGAAACCGAGCGGGCGGGCAGTTAAAATTTCCTAATAGACTTGCCCGCCAACGTCTTGCTCCCTTCCCATAATCTTCCATTTTAATCTGTTCACTGAGCAGGCAGGAAGGTGAACCTAGCAGGAAGAGGAGTCAGTCAGGGCCAGATGAGGCCCAAACGGATAACTTATTAAAACTTTTAAAAACTTTTCTTGTGGGGCCAGGAGGAACAGGAGTGCCCCCCCCACCACGGATCATGACGCCCTCGCGAAACCCTCTCCCTGCGACTTACCCGAGTGCTGGGGTCCACTCCTTTGGTCCCACCGATGGCCCCCTGCTGCTCAATATTCCGCTCCCACCCGCTGGCCAGCTGCCGCTTCCCACTGGTTACCACCGGGCAACTGCCTGGGGGCATGCAGATGAGGCCTGGGAGTTAAAATCATTGGGTCCTCACGCGGCCAAGATCAGGATGTTTTGCTGCACATCTTGGCCTTGCCCTCTTGATTCCCTTCCGAATAAAAATTGGGGATGCAGTGACAGCTGTTATGTGATAAAAGACAAGTTTAGCTGTTTTTAATGGTATTGCCTGGTCTTCTCCAGAAAGCCTCACGGGATCTTCAAAGTCCAGTTGAATGTACAGATATGGTCTCAGTTTGACATTTCACCTGAAGGCAGGACCTTCAAAAATGTAATACTTCCTCGGTACTTCATTGTCAGCCTAGGTTTGGAGTGTAGTTTCAACCCATATCTTTTTGAAATGTAAAGTCAAAATAAATTAAAGGTTGTAAGAAAAAGACAAACAGTTAAAAACATAGGCCTGGAAATTCGATAAGGCAGGGGCACTGCCCAGCACTATTTGCCTGCACCCCTTCTAAGTGGATCAGGCAGTATGCAAAATTCATGCTGTCTGCTCATTTACATGATTGCAGCCCTGTGCTCAGCGCTAAAACGTGCTGCTGATTAGCTTTACGCTCAACGGGGGGGGGGGGGGGGGTGCGGTGTGTGGGACCAAGCGAGGATTCAGAACTGAACGGATCTATTTCACCTATCGAGTGTCCCCGATTTTAAATACTCCACCATTGGCGGTCGTGCCATCAGCTGCCTAGGTTCTAAGCTCTGGAATCCCCTCCCTAAATCTCTCCACCTCTCCACTTCTCTTTCCTCCTTTAAGATGCTCGTTAAAACCTACCTCTTCGACCAAGGTTTTGGTCATCTGCCCAAATATCTCCCTCTGGCATCTTAACCTCTCTAGATCTTTTCATTGCAAACTGCCGGCGTGACATCGGCCGTCTCAATTTCTCTGTTCCCCTTACCCACTCAAATCTACCTCCCTCTGAACTTGCAGCACTCCATTCTCTCCGATCCAACCCCAACATTGTCATTAAACCTGCTGACAAGGGTGGCGCTGTTGTTGCTTGGCGAATCGACCTCTACATAGCGGAGTCTGAATGCCAACTCTCCGACACCTCCTCCTACCTCCCCCTGGACCATGACCCCACTAGCGAACATCAAGCCATCATTTCCAAGACTGTCACTGACCTCATCTCCTGTGGAGATCTTCCCTCTACGGCCGCCAACCTCATAGTTCCCCAACCCCGCACAGCTTGCTTCTACCTCCTTCCCAAGATCCACAAACAGGACTGCCCTGGTAGACCTATCATTTCAGCCTGTTCTTGCCCCACGGAACTTATCTCTTCTATATCGACTCTATCTTTTCTCCTCTTGTCCAGTCTCTTCCCATCTACATCCGCGACTCTTCCGACACCCTCCGCCACTTTAACAGTTTGCAGTTTCCTGGCCCCAACCGTCTCCTTTTCACTATGGACGTCCAATCCCTCTCCTCCGCATCTGCTCTGACGATGCCACCTTCCATACTAGTGCTTCTGACATATCTTCCTTTTTCCTCAACCGGGGTTTCCCCTCTACCGTGGTTGACACGGCCCTTGACCGCGTCCACTCTATTTCCAACACTTCTGCTCTCACCCCTTCCCCTCCCTCCCGGAACCACGATAGGGTTCCCCTTGTTCTCACCTTTCACCCCACCAGCCTCCACATTCAATGGATCATCCTCTGCCATTTCCGTCACCACCAGCGTGATCCCACCATCAAACGCATCTTCCCCTCACCTCCCCTTTCAGCATTCCGAAGGGACCGCTCCCTCCGCAACACTCTGCTCCACTTCTCTATCACCCCCAACACCCCTTCCCCTTCGCCCGGCACCTTCCCGTGCAAGCGCAGGAGATGCAACACCTGCCCTTTTACCTCCTCCCTTCCCACTGTCCAGGGCCCCAAACACTCCTTCCGGGTTAAACAGCGATTTACTTGTACTTCTTGCAATTTAGTATACTGTATTCGCTGCTCATGATGCGGTTTCCTCTACATTGGGAAGACCAAATGCAGATTGGGAGACCGCTTCACGGAACACCTCCGTTCAGTCCGTAAGGGTGATCCCGAGCTTCTGGTCACCTGTAACTTTAATTCTCCACTCCACTTCCACTCTGACTTCTCCGTCCTCAGCCTCTTACACTGTTCCAATGAAGCTCGAGGAACAGCACTTCATCTTTCGATTAGGCACTTTACAGCTTTCTGGACTCAAGTTCAACAATTTCAGACCATAACCTCTGCCCCTATCATTTTTTTCCTCTCTCTCACATGGCAGCTGTTGATCCTCCTGCCATTGCCATTTACACTTCATCTAGAGTCATCTTTTGTTTCTTAACTTGTCTCATTATCATCTCCTTTTGCCTTGCACCATCATCCCTTTTGTCTCTTAATCTCTCCTGCCTTCCATCCTATCACAGACCTTCCCTTTTGTTCTTTCCTCCTCTCCCCCCATCCCTGCCCCTACACTTGCTCAAAAAACGTGTTACGTCTCCAACTTTTTCCAGTTCTGACGAAGGGCCATCGACCTGAAACATTAACTCTGTTTCTCTCTCTACAGATGCTGCCTGAACTGCTGAGTATTTCCAGCATTTTCTGTTTTTAGCTCCTTATATGGCTTGGCATCAATTTTTTTTTAATATAACACTCCTGTGACGTGCCTTGGGACGTTTTATTACGTTAAAGGCGCTTTATAAATGTAAGTTGTTCTTGGAGGAATCAGTGAGCGGAGAAGTTCAAAGCATTGCTGCTGATGATGGTATGGTTGTATCTAATCCTTCATCTCACATCCCACTTCCCCTTCATCCCACAATCTCTTCTCACTTACAAGCTGCTGATCTTGTATGCATGGATATTTTGCTTTACCCCCTCCCCTCATCACAACCTGACCCTTGTGCCTTTCTGCTTTCAAATACCAAAGAACTGCCAGCAGCCCAGCTTGTCCCTGAATATGAAGAACATGCTGATAGAGGAAAAGAAGAGGAGACACCAACACTGCATTTGACACTCGAAGACTCCAGCTCAGAAAAAAAACATGACTTTAGAGGGTAGTTTAGAGGCGGGTAAGTCAAATGGGCTGCAACCAGGCCAGGGGGAAATGGTAGCTTGGGTGCTAGCTTCCCGGAGGGTGAGTTCACGCATGAGTTCCGCTCCACAGGACTCAGTTGATGAACTCGATGGGGCGGCCTTCAGAAGAAGGCATGCACATGGAAATACTAGGGTCAATGGCAAGCCTGCCAAAAAGCCTCTTGTCAGTGTCAGGGAGCAATAGAGTCATAGTCATAGAGTTATACAGCTCAGAAAGAGGCCCTTCAGCCCATCGTGACTGCACCAGCCATCAAGCCCTGTCTATTCTAATCCCATTTTCCAGCACTTGGTCCGTAGCCTTGTATGCTATGGCGTTTCAAGTGCTCATCTAAATGCTTCTTGAATGTTGTGAGGGTTCCTGCCTCTACCACCCTTTCAGGCAGTGAGTTCCAGATTCCAAACACACTCTGGGTGAAAAAGTTTTTCCTTAAATCCCCTCTAAACCTCCTGCCCCTTACCTTGAAACTATGCCCCCTGGTTATTGACCCCTCTACTAAGGGGGAAAGTTCCTTTCTATCTACCCTATCTATGCCCCTCATAATTGTGTACACCTCAATCAGGTCCCCCCTCAGCCCTCTCTGCTCTAAGGAAAACAACCCCAGCCTGTCCACACTCTCTTCATAGCTGAAGCGCTCCAGCCCAGGTAACATCCTAGTGAATCTCCTCTGCACCCTCTCCAATGCAATCACATCCTTCCTATAGTGTGGTGACCAAAACTGCACACAATATTCCAGCTGTGGCCTAACTAGCTGTGATAAATCCATTTAGTGGAACAAGGACTCAAAGAGGCGATATCTTAGAATTAACACGAGTACTTTATTAACAAGTGGGAAACACGTTTACAGACAGCCTGCATCAGCATCCTGGCATTCCACCTTGTGCTGACCTATGCAGGAAGCAAACCTCTGACCTTAGTAGTAGCATTGGCTACAGCACCACCTGGTGGATAACCGTAATCATAACATCCCAGATTACTATAGCATTTTGTGCAGCTCCATCATAACCTCCCTGCTCTTATATTCTATGCCTCGGCTAATGAAGGCAAGTATCCCATATGCCTTGTTAACCACCTTATCTACCTGTCCTGCTGCCTTCAGGGATCTATGTACATGCACACCAAGGTCCCTCTGATCCTCTGTCCTTTCTAGGTCCTGTCATTCATTGTGTCTTCCCTTGCATTGTTAGTCCTCCCAAAATGCATCACCTCACACTTTTCAGGGTTAAATTCCATTTGCCACTGTTCTGCCCATCTGACCAACCTGTCTATATCGTCCTGTAGCCTGAGGCTTCCCTCCTCGCTATTTACCATTCCACCAATTTTCGTGTCATCTGCGAACTTACTGATCATACCTCCTACGTTCATATCTAAATCATTAATGTACACTACAAACAGCAAGGGACCCAGCACCGATCCCTGCGGTACACCACTGGACACAGGCTTCCAGTCACAAAAACAACCTTCGACCATCACCCTCTGCCTCCTGCCACTAAGCCAATTTTGGATCCAATGTGCAAATTGCCCTTGATCCCATGGGCTCTTACCTTCTTGACCAGTCTCCCATGCGAGACTTTGTCAAAAGCCTTACTGAAGTCCATGTAGACTACATCAACTGCACTACCCTCATCTGCACACCTAGTCACCCCCTCGAAAATTTCAATCAAATTGGTTAGAATGATCTCCCCTTGACAAAGCCTTGCTGACTATCCTTGATTAATCCTTGCCTCTCCAAATGGAGACTAATTCTGTCCCTCAGAATTTTTTCCAATAATTTCCCTACCACTGATGTTAGGCTCACTGACCTGTAATTCCCTGGTTTATCCCTACTACCCTTCGTGAATAATGGTACTACGTTAGCTGTCCTCCAGTCCTCTGGCACCTCTCCTGTGGCCAGAGAGGTTCTGAAAATTTGTGTCAGAACCCCTGCAATCTCCTCCCTTGCCTCACAGAGCAGCCTGGGAGACATCTCGTCTGGGCCTGGGGATTTATCCACTTTTAAGCCCACTAAAACCACTAGTACCTCCTCCCTCTCAATGCTAATTTGTTCAAGTATATCACAGTCCCCCTGCCTGATTTCTATGCCTACATCGTCCTTCTCCATAGTGAACACAAATGCAAAATATTCATTTAAAACCTCACCTACATCTTCCGGCTGTACACACAGATGTCCCTAATGGGCCCTACTCTTTCTCTGGTTATCCTCTTGCCCTTAATATCCTTATAAAACACTTTGGGATTTTCCTTTATTTTGCCCGCCAGTGTTTTTTCATGCCCCCTCTATGCTCTCCTAATTTCTTTTTTAAGTACCCCCCTGCACTTTCTATACTCCTCTAGGGCTTCCACTGTTTTTAGTCCTTTGTATCTGCCAAAAGCCTCCCTTTTTTTCCTAATCCATTCTTGTATATCCCTTGACATCCAGGGTTCCCTGGACTTGTTCGTCCCACCCTTGACCTTTACGGGAACTTATTGGCGCTGTACTCTCGCTATTTCCTTTCTGAATGACTTCCACTGCTCTGATGTGAATTTTCCTACAAGTAGCTGATCCCAGTCCACTTTGGCCAGATCTTGTCTTATCATATTAAAATCGGTCTTCCCCCAATTTAGAACCTTTATTTCTGGTCCATCTTTGTCCTTTTCCATGACTACCTTAAATCTCACCAAATTATGGTCACTGTCACCAAAATGCTCTCCTACTGACACTTCTACCACTTGCCCGGCTACATTCCCTAGAATTAGGTCCAGTACTGTCCCCTCTCTTGTAGGACTTTCTACATGCTGGCTCAAAAAGCTCTCCTGGATGCACTTTAAGAATTCCGCACCCTCTAAGCCTTTCACACTCTGACTATACCAGTTAATATTGGGGAAGTTGAAATCCCCTACTATTATTACCTTATTATTTCTACACTTCTCTGAGATTTGCCGACATATCTGTTCCTCTATCTCCCCCTGACTGTTTGGGGGCCTATAGTACACTCCCAGCATAGTGCTTGCCCCCTTTTTGTTTTTAAGTTCTACCCATATGGCCTCATTAGAGGAACCTGCTAAGATATCATCCCTCCTCACTGCAGTAATTGACTCCTTGATTAATATTGCGACACCCCCTCCTCTTTTACACTCCCCTCTGTCTCGTCTGAAGATTTTATACCCCGGAATATTGAGCTGCCAGTCCTGCCCCTCCCTCAACCATGTCTCTGTGATAGCAACAATATCATACTCCCATGTGTTCATCAACACCTTCAATTCATCTGCCTTACTCGCAAGACTCCTTGCATTAAAATAAATGACATCCAGCCTTGCCATACTCCCTTATGCTGTTACATATTTGCTCTGCCTTCCAGACTGACTTGTTTTTTCCTCTATATTCGGCTGTGCATCACCCCTACTATAGCTCCACTCCGTATCCCATCTCCCTGCCAAGTTAGTTTAAACCCCCTCCCCCCCAACAGCACTAGCAATCCTCCCCGCAAGGATGTTGGTCCCGTTTCGGTTCAGGTGCAGCCCGTCCGACTTGTACAGGTCTCACCTTCCCCAGAAACAGACCCAGTGATCCAGGAAACTAAAGCCCTCCCTCCTGCACCAACTCTTTAGCCATGCATTCATCTGCTCTATCCTCCTATTCCTATTCTCACTAGCATGTGGCACCGGGAATAATTCAGAGATTACAACCTTTGAGGTCCTGCTTTTTAATCTGCTACCTAGCTCCCTAAATTCTTGTTGTAGGACCTCATCCCTCTTTCTACCTATGTCGTTGGTACCAATGTGAACCACGACCTCTGACTGTTCGCCCTCCCCCTTCAGAATTCCCTGCAGCCGTTCAGTGACATCCTTGACTCTGACACCAGGGAGACAGCATACCATCCTGGAGTCACGTCTGCGGCTGCAGAAACGCCTGTCTGCACCCCTCACTATTGAGTCTCCTACCACTATTGCTCTTCCACTCTTACTCCTCCCCCCTTGTGCAGCTGAGTCACCCACAGTGCCGTGAATTTGGCTTTGGCTGCACTCCCCAGAGGAACCATCACTTTCACCATTTTCCAACACAGAAAAATGGTTGTTGAGTGAGATGCACTCTGGGGCTTTCCTGACTACCTGCCTGCCCCCCTTCTTCTGACTGGTGGTCTCCCATTCCCTCTCTGACTGCACTTTCTTAAGCTGCGGGGTGACCACATCTAAAAACATGCTATCCACGTAACTCTCAGCCTCACGGATACACCGCAGTGCCTCCAGCTGACGCTCGAGCTCCAAAAACCGGATCTCAAGTTGGCTAAACCGTTGGCACTTACTGCACATGTGGTCATCCTGACTGCAAGAAGCATCTAGGAATTCCCACATGCTGCAGGCCGTGCAGTGCACGGGACTGAGGTCCCCTGCCATACTTTTAATTTAAAAACTCTTACCTCAAATTTAAACTCTCAGATTCTCGCTCTCCCGAACTACCTTAACTATGAACTACCTTAAAGAAATAGACTTAAAATTGAAGAAAAAAAAGCATTAACCCACTACTCACCAATCAGCTTGTTCCCCTGCGCCGCCGTCACTTTGGAACACGTATATCTTTTAATGTACACCAAGGCACTTAAATTTAGACGCCCAAGTTTGGAAAAAAGCAAGAAATAGAGAAATACTCACCAACCAATCACTTACCTGCTTTCTGGTGATGTCACACTTCGATTACTTTTTACTTCTTTACACTCAGCCGCTCCCGCTGCATTTACTGCTGCCGAAGTCTCGCTCTCCTGGGCTCCCGCTGCATTTACTGCCGCCGAAGTCTCGCTCTCCTGGGCTCCCGCTTCATTTACTGCCGCCGAAGTCTCGCTCTCCTGGGCTCCCGCTGCATTTACTGCCGCCGAAGTCTCGCTCTCCTGGGCTCCCGCTGCATTTACTGCCGCCGAAGTCTCGCTCTCCTGGGCTCCCGCTGCATTTACTGCTGCCGAAGTCTCGCTCTCCTGGGCTCCCGCTGCATTTACTGCCGCCGAAGTCTCGCTCTCCTGGGCTCCCGCTGCATTTACTGCTGCCGAAGTCTCGCTCTCCTGGGCTCCCGCTGCATTTACTGCCGCCGAAGTCTCGCTCTCCTGGGCTCCCGCTGCATTTACTGCCGCCGACGTCTCGCTCTCCTGGGCTTCCGCTGCATTTACTGCCGCCGACGTCTCGCTCTCCTGGGCTCCCGCTGCATTTACTGCCGCCGAAGTCTCGCTCTCCTGGGCTCCCGCTGCATTTACTGCCGCCGACGTCTCGCTCTCCTGGGCTCCCGCTGCATTTACTGCCGCCGAAGTCTCGCTCTCCTGGGCTCCCGCTGCATTTACTGCCGCCGAAGTCTCGCTCTCCTGGGCTCCCGCTGCATTTACTGCTGCCGAAGTCGCGCTCTCCTGGGCTCCCGCTGCATTTACTGCTGCCGAAGTCGCGCTCTCCTGGGCTCCCGCTGCATTTACTGCCGCCGAAGTCTCGCTCTCCTGGGCTCCCGCTGCATTTACTGCTGCCGAAGTCTCACTCTCCCCTGGCCTCCCGCTGCATTTACTGCCGCCGACGTCTCGCTCTCCTGGGCTCCCGCTGCATTTACTGCCGCCGAAGTCTCGCTCTCCTGGGCTCCCGCTGCATTTACTGCCGCCGAAGTCTCGCTCTCCTGGGCTCCCGCTGCATTTACTGCCGCCGACGTCTCGCTCTCCTGGGCTCCCGCTGCATTTACTGCCGCCGAAGTCTCGCTCTCCTGGGCTCCCGCTGCATTTACTGCCGCCGAAGTCTCGCTCTCCTGGGCTCCCGCTGCATTTACTGCCGCCGAAGTCTCGCTCTCCTGGGCTCCCGCTGCATTTACTGCCGCCGAAGTCTCGCTCTCCTGGGCTCCCGCTGCATTTACTGCTGCCGACGTCTCGCTCTCCTGGGCTCCCGCTGCATTTACTGCCGCCGAAGTCTCGCTCTCCTGGGCTCCCGCTGCATTTACTGCCGCCGAAGTCTCGCTCTCCTGGGCTCCCGCTGCATTTACTGCCGCCGACGTCTCGCTCTCCTGGGCTCCCGCTGCATTTACTGCTGCCGAAGTCGCGCTCTCCTGGGCTCCCGCTGCATTTACTGCTGCCGAAGTCGCGCTCTCCTGGGCTCCCGCTGCATTTACTGCCGCCGAAGTCTCGCTCTCCTGGGCTCCCGCTGCATTTACTGCCGCCGAAGTCGCGCTCTCCTGGGCTCCCGCTGCATTTACTGCTGCCGAAGTCTCACTCTCCCCTGGCCTCCCGCTGCATTTACTGCCGCCGAAGTCTCGCTCTCCTGGGCTCCCGCTGCATTTACTGCTGCCGAAGTCTCGCTCTCCTGGGCTCCCGCTGCATTTACTGCCGCCGAAGTCTCGCTCTCCTGGGCTCCCGCTGCATTTACTGCTGCCGAAGTCTCGCTCTCCTAGGCTCCCGCTGCATTTACTGCCGCCGAAGTCTCGCTCTCCTGGGCTCCCGCTGCATTTACTGCCGCCGAAGTCTCGCTCTCCTGGGCTCCCGCTGCATTTACTGCTGCCGAAGTCTCGCTCTCCTGGGCTCCCGCTGCATTTACTGCTGCCGAAGTCGCGCTCTCCTGGGCTCCCGCTGCATTTACTGCTGCCGAAGTCTCGCTCTCCTGGGCTCCCGCTGCATTTACTGCTGCCGAAGTCTCGCTCTCCTGGGCTCCCGCTGCATTTACTGCCGCCGAAGTCTCGCTCTCCTGGGCTCCCGCTGCATTTACTGCCGCCGAAGTCTCGCTCTCCTGGGCTCCCGCTGCATTTACTGCCGCCGAAGTCTCGCTCTCCTGGGCTCCCGCTGCATTTACTGCCGCCGAAGTCTCGCTCTCCTGGGCTCCCGCTGCATTTACTGCCGCCGACGTCTCGCTCTCCTGGGCTCCCGCTGCATTTACTGCCGCCGAAGTCTCGCTCTCCTGGGCTCCCGCTGCATTTACTGCTGCCGAAGTCTCACTCTCCCCTGGCCTCCCGCTGCATTTACTGCCGCCGACGTCTCGCTCTCCTGGGCTCCCGCTGCATTTACTGCCGCCGAAGTCTCGCTCTCCTGGGCTCCCGCTGCATTTACTGCTGCCGAAGTCTCGCTCTCCTGGGCTCCCGCTGCATTTACTGCCGCCGAAGTCTCGCTCTCCTGGGCTCCCGCTGCATTTACTGCCGCCGAAGTCTCGCTCTCCTGGGCTCCCGCTGCATTTACTGCTGCCGAAGTCTCGCTCTCCTGGGCTCCCGCTGCATTTACTGCCGCCGAAGTCTCGCTCTCCTGGGCTCCCGCTGCATTTACTGCCGCCGACGTCTCGCTCTCCTGGGCTCCCGCTGCATTTACTGCCGCCGAAGTCTCGCTCTCCTGGGCTCCCGCTGCATTTACTGCCGCCGAAGTCTCGCTCTCCTGGGCTCCCGCTGCATTTACTGCCGCCGAAGTCTCGCTCTCCTGGGCTCCCGCTGCATTTACTGCCGCCGAAGTCTCGCTCTCCTGGGCTCCCGCTGCATTTACTGCTGCCGACGTCTCGCTCTCCTGGGCTCCCGCTGCATTTACTGCCGCCGAAGTCTCGCTCTCCTGGGCTCCCGCTGCATTTACTGCCGCCGAAGTCTCGCTCTCCTGGGCTCCCGCTGCATTTACTGCCGCCGACGTCTCGCTCTCCTGGGCTCCCGCTGCATTTACTGCTGCCGAAGTCGCGCTCTCCTGGGCTCCCGCTGCATTTACTGCTGCCGAAGTCGCGCTCTCCTGGGCTCCCGCTGCATTTACTGCCGCCGAAGTCTCGCTCTCCTGGGCTCCCGCTGCATTTACTGCCGCCGAAGTCGCGCTCTCCTGGGCTCCCGCTGCATTTACTGCTGCCGAAGTCTCACTCTCCCCTGGCCTCCCGCTGCATTTACTGCCGCCGAAGTCTCGCTCTCCTGGGCTCCCGCTGCATTTACTGCTGCCGAAGTCTCGCTCTCCTGGGCTCCCGCTGCATTTACTGCCGCCGAAGTCTCGCTCTCCTGGGCTCCCGCTGCATTTACTGCTGCCGAAGTCTCGCTCTCCTAGGCTCCCGCTGCATTTACTGCCGCCGAAGTCTCGCTCTCCTGGGCTCCCGCTGCATTTACTGCCGCCGAAGTCTCGCTCTCCTGGGCTCCCGCTGCATTTACTGCTGCCGAAGTCTCGCTCTCCTGGGCTCCCGCTGCATTTACTGCTGCCGAAGTCGCGCTCTCCTGGGCTCCCGCTGCATTTACTGCTGCCGAAGTCTCGCTCTCCTGGGCTCCCGCTGCATTTACTGCTGCCGAAGTCTCGCTCTCCTGGGCTCCCGCTGCATTTACTGCCGCCGAAGTCTCGCTCTCCTGGGCTCCCGCTGCATTTACTGCCGCCGAAGTCTCGCTCTCCTGGGCTCCCGCTGCATTTACTGCCGCCGAAGTCTCGCTCTCCTGGGCTCCCGCTGCATTTACTGCCGCCGAAGTCTCGCTCTCCTGGGCTCCCGCTGCATTTACTGCCGCCGACGTCTCGCTCTCCTGGGCTCCCGCTGCATTTACTGCCGCCGAAGTCTCGCTCTCCTGGGCTCCCGCTGCATTTACTGCCGCCGAAGTCGCGCTCTCCTGGGCTCCCGCTGCATTTACTGCCGCCGAAGTCTCGCTCTCCTGGGCTCCCGCTGCATTTACTGCTGCCGAAGTCGCGCTCTCCTGGGCTCCCGCTGCATTTACTGCCGCCGAAGTCTCGCTCTCCTGGGCTCCCGCTGCATTTACTGCCGCCGACGTCTCGCTCTCCTGGGCTCCCGCTGCATTTACTGCCGCCGAAGTCTCGCTCTCCTGGGCTCCCGCTGCATTTACTGCCGCCGAAGTCTCGCTCTCCTGGGCTCCCGCTGCATTTACTGCCGCCGAAGTCTCGCTCTCCTGGGCTCCCGCTGCATTTACTGCCGCCGAAGTCTCGCTCTCCTGGGCTCCCGCTGCATTTACTGCCGCCGAAGTCTCGCTCTCCTGGGCTCCCGCTGCATTTACTGCCGCCGAAGTCTCGCTCTCCTGGGCTCCCGCTGCATTTACTGCCGCCGAAGTCGCGCTCTCCTGGGCTCCCGCTGCATTTACTGCTGCCGAAGTCTCGCTCTCCTGGGCTCCCGCTGCATTTACTGCCGCCGAAGTCTCGCTCTCCTGGGCTCCCGCTGCATTTACTGCCGCCGACGTCTCGCTCTCCTGGGCTCCCGCTGCATTTACTGCCGCCGAAGTCTCGCTCTCCTGGGCTCCCGCTGCATTTACTGCCGCCGAAGTCTCGCTCTCCTGGGCTCCCGCTGCATTTACTGCCGCCGAAGTCTCGCTCTCCTGGGCTCCCGCTGCATTTACTGCCGCCGAAGTCTCGCTCTCCTGGGCTCCCGCTGCATTTACTGCTGCCGACGTCTCGCTCTCCTGGGCTCCCGCTGCATTTACTGCCGCCGAAGTCTCGCTCTCCTGGGCTCCCGCTGCATTTACTGCCGCCGAAGTCTCGCTCTCCTGGGCTCCCGCTGCATTTACTGCCGCCGACGTCTCGCTCTCCTGGGCTCCCGCTGCATTTACTGCTGCCGAAGTCGCGCTCTCCTGGGCTCCCGCTGCATTTACTGCTGCCGAAGTCGCGCTCTCCTGGGCTCCCGCTGCATTTACTGCCGCCGAAGTCTCGCTCTCCTGGGCTCCCGCTGCATTTACTGCCGCCGAAGTCGCGCTCTCCTGGGCTCCCGCTGCATTTACTGCTGCCGAAGTCTCACTCTCCCCTGGCCTCCCGCTGCATTTACTGCCGCCGAAGTCTCGCTCTCCTGGGCTCCCGCTGCATTTACTGCTGCCGAAGTCTCGCTCTCCTGGGCTCCCGCTGCATTTACTGCCGCCGAAGTCTCGCTCTCCTGGGCTCCCGCTGCATTTACTGCTGCCGAAGTCTCGCTCTCCTAGGCTCCCGCTGCATTTACTGCCGCCGAAGTCTCGCTCTCCTGGGCTCCCGCTGCATTTACTGCCGCCGAAGTCTCGCTCTCCTGGGCTCCCGCTGCATTTACTGCTGCCGAAGTCTCGCTCTCCTGGGCTCCCGCTGCATTTACTGCTGCCGAAGTCGCGCTCTCCTGGGCTCCCGCTGCATTTACTGCTGCCGAAGTCTCGCTCTCCTGGGCTCCCGCTGCATTTACTGCTGCCGAAGTCTCGCTCTCCTGGGCTCCCGCTGCATTTACTGCCGCCGAAGTCTCGCTCTCCTGGGCTCCCGCTGCATTTACTGCCGCCGAAGTCTCGCTCTCCTGGGCTCCCGCTGCATTTACTGCCGCCGAAGTCTCGCTCTCCTGGGCTCCCGCTGCATTTACTGCCGCCGAAGTCTCGCTCTCCTGGGCTCCCGCTGCATTTACTGCCGCCGACGTCTCGCTCTCCTGGACTCCCGCTGCATTTACTGCTGCCGAAGTCGCGCTCTCCTGGGCTCCCGCTGCATTTACTGCTGCCGAAGTCGCGCTCTCCTGGGCTCCCGCTGCATTTACTGCCGCCGAAGTCTCGCTCTCCTGGGCTCCCGCTGCATTTACTGCCGCCGAAGTCTCGCTCTCCTGGGCTCCCGCTGCATTTACTGCCGCCGAAGTCGCGCTCTCCTGGGCTCCCGCTGCATTTACTGCTGCCGAAGTCTCACTCTCCCCTGGCCTCCCGCTGCATTTACTGCCGCCGAAGTCTCGCTCTCCTGGGCTCCCGCTGCATTTACTGCTGCCGAAGTCGCGCTCTCCTGGGCTCCCGCTGCATTTACTGCTGCCGAAGTCGCGCTCTCCTGGGCTCCCGCTGCATTTACTGCCGCCGAAGTCTCGCTCTCCTGGGCTCCCGCTGCATTTACTGCCGCCGAAGTCTCGCTCTCCTGGGCTCCCGCTGCATTTACTGCCGCCGAAGTCGCGCTCTCCTGGGCTCCCGCTGCATTTACTGCTGCCGAAGTCTCACTCTCCCCTGGCCTCCTGCTGCATTTACTGCCGCCGAAGTCTCGCTCTCCTGGGCTCCCGCTGCATTTACTGCTGCCGAAGTCTCGCTCTCCTGGGCTCCCGCTGCATTTACTGCCGCCGAAGTCTCGCTCTCCTGGGCTCCCGCTGCATTTACTGCTGCCGAAGTCTCGCTCTCCTAGGCTCCCGCTGCATTTACTGCCGCCGAAGTCTCGCTCTCCTGGGCTCCCGCTGCATTTACTGCCGCCGAAGTCTCGCTCTCCTGGGCTCCCGCTGCATTTACTGCTGCCGAAGTCTCGCTCTCCTGGGCTCCCGCTGCATTTACTGCTGCCGAAGTCGCGCTCTCCTGGGCTCCCGCTGCATTTACTGCTGCCGAAGTCTCGCTCTCCTGGGCTCCCGCTGCATTTACTGCTGCCGAAGTCTCGCTCTCCTGGGCTCCCGCTGCATTTACTGCCGCCGAAGTCTCGCTCTCCTGGGCTCCCGCTGCATTTACTGCTGCCGAAGTCTCGCTCTCCTGGGCTCCCGCTGCATTTACTGCCGCCGAAGTCGCGCTCTCCTGGGCTCCCGCTGCATTTACTGCTGCCGAAGTCTCACTCTCCCCTGGCCTCCCGCTGCATTTACTGCCGCCGAAGTCTCGCTCTCCTGGGCTCCCGCTGCATTTACTGCTGCCGAAGTCTCGCTCTCCTGGGCTCCCGCTGCATTTACTGCCGCCGAAGTCTCGCTCTCCTGGGCTCCCGCTGCATTTACTGCTGCCGAAGTCGCGCTCTCCTGGGCTCCCGCTGCATTTACTGCTGCCGAAGTCTCGCTCTCCTAGGCTCCCGCTGCATTTACTGCCGCCGAAGTCTCGCTCTCCTGGGCTCCCGCTGCATTTACTGCCGCCGAAGTCTCGCTCTCCTGGGCTCCCGCTGCATTTACTGCCGCCGAAGTCTCGCTCTCCTGGGCTCCCGCTGCATTTACTGCTGCCGAAGTCTCGCTCTCCTGGGCTCCCGCTGCATTTACTGCTGCCGAAGTCTCGCTCTCCTGGGCTCCCGCTGCATTTACTGCTGCCGAAGTCTCGCTCTCCTGGGCTCCCGCTGCATTTACTGCTGCCGAAGTCTCGCTCTCCTGGGCTCCCGCTGCATTTACTGCTGCCGAAGTCTCGCTCTCCTGGGCTCCCGCTGCATTTACTGCCGCCGAAGCAAGGAGTCTGGCTTCCACATTGTCTGTCAAATGCCCTGATTTGGAAAGTCTGTTGGTATGGATAGGATTGAGCATGGATGTAGGTAATGGAGTGCGACCATTCAATCTCATCTGTGGCCCAAACTTTGGAGCAAGCAAGGAGAAAATTGCTGGCCTAAAATAAATGTACATACACAGGACATGGGGGTATTCTATAGGCCTCCAAATAGTGAGAGGGAGGTAGAGGAGCAAATCTGCAGGAAAACGTACAAGTAAGGAGTGTGATGGAATACTCTCCACATGCCTGGATGAGTGCAGCTTCAACAACACTCAAGAAGCTTGACACCATTCAGGACAAGCAGCCTGCTTGATTGTCAGCCCATCCACCTCGTTAAACATTCAGGGGGAGAAAATCAGTATCGCCCCGTTTGGGCAGTAAGTATTGAGCGGGCACGAAATTTTGCACCCGCCGCAAATTATTGCCACCTACTGCTAAATTGACCTGCTTCGCCCCAGGAAGCGCTTGGAGCGCTAAAACAGGTGCTGCACGACTGTCTTAAGGCGCTAAGCCTGAGAAGCGAGGCGCTACCACCAAGGGTGGGCGCAGCACAGGTGCGGCCAGTTAGTGATTGCACGCAGACACGCTGGCGCCGGTCAGCTCTTAAAGGGGAGGTTCGATCTTGGATTGCAGCCACACCCTGCGCATCGGAGCCCTGATTCTCGGCCTGGACAGACCTGCTGCCACATTCTTACGCCTAGGAACATGGAGAGGGCCAGGGAGCGAGCGCAGCGGTTCAGCGAGGGGGCTTTGCAGGTTCTGGTTGGCGCGGTGGAGCGCAGGCGATCTATCCTGTTCCCGGACAGTGGCAGGAGGCCGCTGCCCGACAACTATCGCAAAGCTTGGAGGGAGGTGGCTCACAGAGTGACCTCCAGCAGCATGGTGCCTAGGACCCCTGTGCAATGCAGGAAGAAGTTCAACGACCTCACTTGGGTCGTCAGGGTGAGTACCCTTTTCAGAATCCTCTTCATCCCTGCATGTCCACCTCACTTTATGGCCAAAGGGTCCTGAAAGCCCCAATGCCCAGCCCTCATCCAACACCTATGGGCCTTTCATGGAACTCACACGCACATTCAGCACTTTACACACTGTAAGGGCTAATCGACCATGGGAGGCAGTGCAGCCCAGATCAGGGCTTCACACTGTAAGGGCTATTCCACCATGGGAGGCAGTGCAGCCAAGATCAGGGCTTCACACTGTAAGGACTATTCCACCATGGGAGGCAGTGCAGCCAAGATCAGGGCTTCACACTGTAAGGGCTATTCCACCATGGGAGGCAGTGCAGCCAAGATCAGGGCTTCACACTGTACTCAGAGCTCGTCCTTTCTCTTGCAGGGCAAGCTGGCCCATAACAGGAGGCAGAAGCAACGGACCAGGGGAGGCCGGCCTCACCTTCAAGCCCTCACCGATCTGGAGCAGTGAGTCCAGCGGATTATGGCAGGCCGGATGATTCGCCCCGTCACCACTGGAGATGCCAACCCCGTTCTGGACAGCGATGGTAAGGTCATCACCTTTTTGACCTCTCTCCTTCCACTTGTGCCTCACACCAGCATCCTTTGCCACTATCGAACCAATACAGTGCATTGCAGCACTCATGCCTCCTTCACTCCCACCCTGTCCTCACGCTAAAGCCACTCTTGTACCTCCCTGCTTTCAGATGCTGATTCGCCAGGTGTGGAGGCGGGCCCTCAAGCTGCCACTGTGAGTGACTCTGAACGCGATGAGGAGGAGGAAGCTGGACCATCAGTGCCACCCTCAGCCGAGGCAGCCCATGGCCATAATGGGGACACGTCTTCCCTGGAGGGGAGCAGGGGGGAATGGTCTGAGGAGGGTGAAGCTCCGGGGCCAGCGGGCTGCAGCAACGCAGGGGGTGGGTAGGGAAGCTCGGCGGCCTTCTCCCCGGAGGGAGAGTCTGGCCTCGAGTCCTGCTACAGTGAGCGCAGAAGAGGTGCGGCTCCTTGCTGAAATGAGCGCCCAGGCGGAGCACAGGCACACTGAGCTCATGGCTGCAGTGGCAAGGATGCCCGAACCCATTGAGTCACTGGCAAGGAGCTCTGTCCAGGACTTCGGCACAACACAGGCAAGGAGTCTCCAGGACTTCGGCGCAGCACAGGCGGCTGCCACGCAAGTGCTTAGTGGTGCAATGCAGTCAGTGGCTGGTCTCATGCAGACGCAGATTGAGGCCACATGAGCACTGACTGCTGCCACCCTCGCTGGATCGGGCACGAATCGCCGGGGCCCTCGCCGCGCCGCAGCAGGCCTGCAGTCTGTGCTTCAGCAGATTGCTCCGCATGCTGCAGTGCTGCCCTGCGGGAGTGCCAGTGTGTCGTCTGACCAGGGAGTTGCTGTCCTCTGTCAGGATGACAGCATTCCTGCTGCCAACACTGTCACTTCTCCACTGCAGCTGCCACCACCTGTAGGACAGACTGCTGCCGCCCATGCAGAGTTGGAGCAGTCAGCAGCCAGGCCCTCCAGGCCCAGAGCTGGTCCAGGCCGTCCCTCAAGGGCATCTGCAGTCT
This sequence comes from Somniosus microcephalus, assembly GCF_052327205.1. Taxonomy (NCBI): domain Eukaryota; kingdom Metazoa; phylum Chordata; class Chondrichthyes; order Squaliformes; family Somniosidae; genus Somniosus; species Somniosus microcephalus. Next base: position 236,901,475 of record NC_140991.1, on the reverse strand, counting down.
CAGTTTCTGACAGTCAGCAGCCTTCCACCAGCCTTGCTGCAGCCACTGGGGTCCCTGCAGGGTGGGAAGGGGGCGAATCTTGCAAGCGAAGCAGATCACCCTCGAAGGGCAAAAAGTAGGAGGTGTGGCAAAATGCTGTTAAATGTTTTATTGAAGGCCGAGGATCGTGGTCATTTTTTGGTTACTGTTTTGTTCATTGTCTCCAGGTTGTGAGAGCCAGTTATGTGTCTGACTGCTTTGGTTTCTCTCTATTACTTTGTCATGCAGGAAGGGCACACAGTTTGTTAAATAAAGAAGTGTCTTTATTCAGAATGTGCATGTTTGCTCTTTGAACTATTTGTTGCCTTGACCGGCTTAAGGGTTGCGGCACGGTTCCATTCATGTTCTTTGAATGACAGAAGCCATTCCCTCAGAGGGGGCCTAGAAGCGACTTGCTTTAAGCCGCTGATGGACGGCCCTTCCACTTTTTGCCTCCCGCCCGTCTTGGTGCTGCTGCTCCTCCTCCTCCTCCTCTGCTGGTGCTCCAATGTCTGGTGGCAGTGGCTGAGTCCTGAGGATTGCCAGGTTATGCAGCATGCAGCACACAACAACGAAATGGGAGACTCGCTCAGGTGAGTACTGAAGGGCTCCCCTGGAATGGTCCAGACAGCGGAACCGTTGCTTGAGCATGCTGATTGTGCGCTCAATGATGTTCCTGGTCGCTTGATGGCTCTCATTGTATCGTTCTTCAGCAGGGGTGCTGGGCGAACGGAGCGGGGTCATCAGCCAGGTGCACAGAGGATAGCCCTTGTCCCCTAGAAGCCAGCCTCCTGGGTGAGCCGGGGCCTCGAAAAGGTCTGCCACAGAAGTCTGGCGCAGGATGAAGGCGTCGTGGCTGCTGCCTCGAAAGCAGGCATTGACAGCGACTATCAGCTGTCTGTGGTCACAGACCAACTGGACATTCAACGAATGGAACCTCTTCCGGTTGCGGTAATCCTCGGCATTCTCTTCCAGCGCCTGCAAAGCCACATGCGTGCAGTCAATGGCGCCCTGGACCATGGGGAAGCCCGCTATTCGTGCAAATCCCATTGCGTGCTCTTGCTGCTTGTCCAGGGTCATGGGGAAGGAAATGTACTGACCTCTCCTTTTAAAGAGGGCATTCGTGACTTGACGGATGCAGCAATGCACCACGAACTGGGAGATATTGGCAATGTCCCCAGTAGCGGATTGGAATAGAAGTTGAGAGCCACTGTGACCTTCACTGCCACCGACAGAGACGTCCTGCTCCTCAGTTGAGGCTGCAGATCTGGCTGAAGCAGGTGGCAGAGCTCAGTGACCACCTCCCTGCTGAATCACAGCCTCCGAAAACACTGCTCCTCAGACATGTTGAGGTATGAGAACTGTTGGCGGAAAACCCTGGGATGGTAAGGTCTCGTGTGCTGACGCCTGTTGGCCCTCCTCCGTCTGGCCATGATTGGCACTCTCTCTCGGCATCTCTGTGCCCTCTCAATGTAATGGAGAAGCCCAACGTTCCCACCCATTGCAGCCCCTATAGTGTGTGGCCACTCAAGGTTATGCCAGTGAAAAAGCAAACCAACTACAAAGTTCTGGTCAGAAGCCAAAAGTACCTCTGCGAGCGCTGACTCAATGCAGAAAGCTCTCTCCCTTTGTCTCTCTGCAAATCTCTCTGTCTCTCACAGAAGGAGTGGTCCAAAAATGGCTACCACAAAGAAGCCAGGAAGAGCCCCCTTTTAATAGTGCCCCCCCAGCCCCACAGCGACTGGGAACCGTTCCAGTCAACCAGTCGCTGGGAGCGACAGGCGGAAAGGAGGGGGGCGCCACTGAATTTCCGGTTCGGGGCGCCCCAAGGGTGTTGCACCAGGAAATGACGTCAGGATCTGCGCGCGCAGCTGAGCAGGCGTTGCGGTTTAGTGCCGCCGCTAAATGTCTGCTCAATTTCGCGAGAGGCGCAGGTCTCGCCGCGCCCGGGCGCTAGCCGCCTCGCGCCCCACTTATCGCCCTCTTAAGGTGCTAACGGGTGGCTCAACCAACTGAATTTCTCCCCCTCAGTCCCTCCACCACCAGCGTACCGTGGCTGCAGTGTGTACCATCTACAAGATTCACTGCAGCAACTCGCCAAGGCTTCTTTGGCAACACCTCCCAAACCCACAACCTACATAGATACATAGATACATAGAAGATAGGAGCAGGAGTAGGCCATTCGGCCCTTCGTGCCTGCTCCGCCATTCGATGAGATCATGGCTGATCCTTTAATTCAGTATCCCGTCCCCGCCTTCTCTCCGTAACCCTTAACCCCTTTTGCCCGTAGAAATATATCTAATTCCCTCTTAAATATATTTAATGAGCTGGCGTACACTGCCCTCTGTGGCAATGAGTTCCACAGGTTCACCACTCTCTGAGTGAAGAAATTCCCCCTCATCTCTGTCCTAAATGGTTTAGCCCTTATCCTTAAATTATGTCCTCTAGTTCTGTTCTCACCCGCCAAGGGAAACATTCCTTCTGCATCCAGTCTGTCTAGACCTGTCAGAATTTTATACACTTCTATGAGGTCCCCTCTCAATCTTCTAAACTCCAGTGTGTACATCCCTAAACTACATAGTCTCTCCTCATAGGTCATTCCCGCCATTCCTGGTATCAGCCTGGTGAATCGCCGCTGCACCCCCTCCATGGCAAGAACATCCTTCCTCAGATGAGGCGACCAAAACTGTACACAGTACTCGAGGTGTGGTCTCACCAGTGCCCTGTACAGCTGCAGCAAGGTATCCCTGTTCCTGTATTCTAACCCTTTTGCTATGAAGGCCAGCATACCGTTTGCCTTCTTGACCGCCTGTTGCACCTGCATGCTCGCCTTCAGTGACTGGTGTACAAGAACACCCAGGTCTCTCTGTACTTCCCCCTCTCCCAATCTATTGCCATTTAAATAATAATTTGCCCTCCCGTTCCTGCACCCAAGGTGGATAACTTCGCACTTGTCCACATTATAGTGCATCTGCCATTTATCCGCCCAATCGCCCAGTCTGTCCAAATCGCTCTGGAGCTTCCTGGTCTCTTCCTCTGAGCCCACCCCCCCTCCTAGTTTAGTGTCGTCTGCAAATTTGGAAATGCTGCATCCGACTCCCTGATCCAGGTCATTAATGTAAATTGTGAACAGCTGGGGGCCCAGGACAGATCCCTGTGGTACCCCACTTGTTACTGCCTGCCATTCAGAAAATGAGCCGTTTATTCCAACTCTCTGTTTTCTATCTGACAGCCAGTTCCCTATCCATGCCAAAACTTTCCCCTTTATCCCATGAGCCTCAATTTTCCATGTTAATCTTTTATGTGGGACCTTATCGAAGGCCTTTTGGAAGTCCAGGTACACCACATCTACTGGCTCTCCCCCATCTATTCTACCAGTTACTCCCTCAAAAAATTCCAATAGATTAGTCAAGCACGATTTACCCTTTGTAAATCCATGTTGACTCTGTCCTATCCTGTCCCCATTTGCTAAGTGCTCCGCTATTTCATCCTTAATGATGGACTCCAGCATTTTGCCCACAACTGATGTAAGGCTTACAGGTCTGTAATTACCTGCTTTTTTCCTACCCCCCTTTTTGAATAGTGGGGTAACGTTAGCTACCCTCCAATCCATCGGCACTGTTCCCGAGTCTAATGAATTCTGAAAAATCATCCTTAGTGCATCCGCTATCTCTAGGGCCACCTCCTTCAGTACCCTAGGATGCATGTTATCAGGCCCTGGGGATTTGTCCACCTTCAATCCCTTTAGCTTCCTTAACACCATATCCTTAGAGATATTGATTTGCGTCAGTTCCTCCTTTGCCAATGTCCCTATTTTTCCCGATATCCCAGGGAGGTTTTTTGTGTCTTCCTTCGTAAAGACTGACCCAAAGTATGCATTTAGTTGATCTGCCATTTCCTTATTTCCCATTATATATTCCCCCGTATCTGACTGCAATGGACCAACTTTGGTTTTCACCAGTCTTTTCCTTTTGATATATTTATAAAAGCTTTTGGAGTTAGTTTTTATATTTTCCGCCAGCTTGTTTTCGTAAGCTATTTTGCCCCTCTTGCCCCCCTGTTCCACCTAGAAGGACAGGGGCAGCAGGCGCATGGGAACACCACCACCTCCAAGTTCCCCTCCATGTCATACACCATCCTGACTTAGAAATATATCGCTGATCCTTCATTGGCGCTGGGTAAAAATCCTGGAACTCCCTACCTAACAGCACTGTGGGAGCACCTGCACCACACGGACTGCAGTAGTTCAAGAAGGCGGCTCACCACCACCTTCTCAAGGGAAATTAGGAATGGGCAATAAATGCTGTCCTTGCCAGTGACGCCCACATCCCATATACAAATTTTAAAAAAATCGCAGAATTATGCGAGAGCGGTGATATTGTGGGCTTTGATTACCCAAATATCGATTGGGATAATGCTAGGGTAAAGGGAAAGGAGTGGGAGGAATTTCTGAAATGTGTTCAGGGGAATTTCCTTGACCAGTATGTTCTTGGCCCAACTAGGAAGGAGGCATTGGATCTGGTGCTGGGGAATGAGGTGGGCCAGGTTGACCAAGTGTCTGTTGGAGAACACTTGGGTACAAGTGATCATCGTAGCATAAGAGTTAGATTAGCAATGGAGAGAAGCAAGGAAAAATCTAGAGTGGAACTTCTAAACTGGAATAGGGCTAACTTCAATGGGATGCGAAAGGATCAAGCCAGGGTAAGGAGGTGGATGCTGACAAAATATCGGTAGAAGTGGAAAAGGTAGAAGCAATGGCAGGGGTGAAAATTGATAGACAGGATGTACTAGAAAGGCTGGGTATGCTTAGAGTGGATAAGTTGCCTGGTCCAGATGGCTTGCATCTCAGGTTGCTAAGGGAATTGGGGGAGGAGATAGTGGAAGGGCTTGCCATAATTTTCCAATCTTCAATAGGAGGTGCCTGAGGATTGGGTGTAAGGACAATCCTAGTAACTACAGGCCGGTCAGCTTAACATCAGTGGTGGGTAAAGTTTCAGAAACAATAATCAAGAAAAAAATGAACGGGCACTTGGAGAGGTTTAAGCTAATTAAGGAGACCCAACACGGACTTGTAAAAGGCAGATCGTGTTTAACTAATCTAATTGAATTTTTGATGAAGTAACAGGGAGGATTGATGAAGGGAATGCAATGGATGTTGTCTACATGGATTTTAGGAAGGCATTTGACAAAGTACCACATAGAAGGCTCATTAACAAAATTGAGGCCTATGGAATAGCTTTGAGTGACGTGATGGTTGACCAATTGGGGGGCGTTTCATAGCATTTGTGGGCGGGGCCTAATCCTTCAAACTGCCGAGCGGCAGCTGAGCTGAGGTGAGTGGCGGCCATTAAAGACCAGCCGGGCCTGAAGCTAAAAAAATGGTAATGGAGGTGAGGAAATTGTTGATTCATTAGTATTGATTCAGGAATTTCTCTCTCTCTCTCTCTCCTTCCCCCCCTCTCTATCTCTCTTTCCTTCCCCCCTCTCTCTCTCTCTCCTTCCCCCCTCTCTCTCCCTCTCTCTCCTTCCCCCGTCTCTCTCTCTCTCTCTCCTTCCCCCTCTCTCTCTCTCTCTCTCTCTCCTTCCCCCCTCTCTCTCTCTCTCTCTCTTCTCTCTCTCTTTCCCTCTCGCTCTCTCCCTCCCCTTCTCTCTCTCCTTCTCTCTCTCTCTCCTTCCCACTCTCTCTCTCCTTCCCACTCTCTCTCTCTCCTTCCCACTCTCGCTCTCCTTCCCTCTCTCCTTCCCCCTCTCTCTCCTTCCCCCCTCTCTCTCTCTCCTTCCCCCCTCTCTCTCTCTTTTTTTCTCTCTCTCTCTCCTTCCATCTCCCTCTCTCTCCTTCCCTCTCTCTCTCTCTCCTTCCCTTCCCTCTCTCTCTCTCCTTCCCTCTCTCTCTCCTTCCCTCTCTCTCTCTCTCCTTCCCTCTCTCTCTCTGTCTCTCTCTCCTTCCCTCTCTCTCTCTCTCCTTCCCTCTCTCTCTCTGTCTCTCTCTCCTTCCCTCTCTCTCTCACTCTCTCCTTCCCTCTCTCTCTCTGTCTCTCTCTCCTTCCCTCTCTCTCTCTCTCCCTCTCTCTCCTTCCCTCTCTCTCTCTCCTTACCTCTCTCTCTCTCTCCTTCCCTGCAATGTCAATCAACAAGGCACAGGGCCAGACTTTGCACCGGCACCGCCGGGCACTCCAGCTAGTAACATATGTATAGGTACGCTCCATAACTTTTGAGTTTAGCGCGGACAAGCTCACTCAACGCTAATGAGCAGAGTTGTCCATTTTTTCACAGAATCACAGAAACCCCACAATGCAGATAGAGGCCATTTCAGCCCATCGAGCCTGCACCGACACATATCCCACCCGATCCCCGTAACCCCTACACCAACACACATCCCACCCTATCCCCGTAACCCCACGTATTTAATCCCCCTAACACTAAGGGTCAATTTATCATAGCCAATCAACCTAACCCGCACGTTTTCTGTATACTGTCCGAGCAATTTTTGTCTGACCAAAAAGTAAATACACCTATGACACTCCCCTAATCATAAGCTTTCTTTTGATAAAACATATGTGTAGGTTCGCTCTATAACTTTTGCATGTATAGAGGACATACAGAC